>NC_091928.1:40930826-41565826 GCF_041260155.1 Ptychodera flava
AGCAGCTGCTCAGGATATCTGCAAGCCTTGCCGCCGAGACGTCTGAGATGTCTCGTACTCATACAGCAACTCCGTTCTATCAGCAACTCCGTCTATCTGCTTACAAAACTCTAAGTCCAGAGCTTAGAGATCTCTGCTACTACTGCTGGGCATAACAGCATTCTTCCCCTTTGCGTGGAGTAGCGCCCGATGCTAACTCAACAAAATCACACAAAACACTGGCTTAAGTATGACTTCTCCGCCAATCAGAAGCTACTTTTGCACACGAACAAAGCCTTAAGCCAATGACATACAACATTTTGCTCATTATGATTGCCTAATCTGTATATTAACATCCCTACTTCATATCATCTTAATACTAATACTGCCACGTTGGCAAAAACAACTGTCAGAAGAAGTGATAAATGACTACACACTCTAAGACAAAGAGACGCATTGGAATGCAGTCCAGTCATGTCATCGGATATGTCTACTGACCTCTTTAAGTGCATGTACCAAGGACAGTGCGCTACTCGCTACTATAATTAAACGTAAACACAACAATTAAAAGACACTTAACTAATTAAGAAACCATTACAAAGACGTTTACACATCCAGAAACGTCACATTTTTATAGACTACAGTCTATAGTAGCTAAAAATCAAAACAACCAAAAAAGCCGGCTGCAGCCCGTGGGCTACTCTGTGCAGCTAAATTTGCTTTCCTATGCGTGCACAATACAGCCCTGGGGCTTAGTGGGCTAGGTTCGGGTGTTGGAGTATATTTCTATACGGAAATTCCTGACAAATTGTGTTTAAAACACTTTCCCAAAATAACCCGGACAGGTAAAACTAATCTAAGTTGGCAAAGAGAGGTACAGCAGCTTAATATGAGCTCACTCACTTCTATGATGAGCCTCTGCGTTATATAACGCCGGAACATGTACGCAGGGCTGGCTCTGCATGGCTTGGCTGTGTGTTACCGGCGTTATACGGCCCCAACCATATGCGATCAGTGTATGTGTGTGGGAGGCCGTATAACGCCGGTAAACCTCCCCGTGGGTGGAGGGACGGTGGCCGGTAACACACAGCCCAGCCGGCCCTGCCATGCAGAGCTAACGCAGGGCTAGCTCTGCATGGCAGGGCTGTATGTTACCGGCGTTATACAGCGTGGTGGGAGGCCATATAACGCCGGTAACACACAGCCCTGCCATGCAGAGCTAACGCAGGGCCATCATTTAGCCCTGCGTACAGGTCTTACACGGCCTCCACCAGGCCGTGTAACGCCGGGCAATCAGTACTCGCATGAAATATAACTTCGAGCAACAAGATTGAAACTATATGACTGTTTGAGGTGGTACTCACTCAGATGCTGATGGGGTTTAACCATGGAGATTCGTACAGTGATCGATCGGTAGGTCGCCAGGTCTTAACGGTAATGGCTTCATGTAACAAGATGGCCGGCGCGTGCAGCGCAAACTCCCATGATGCTAATATGAGACACCCTAACTAGGTGAAAAAATATGACGTGCAGTCTTGACTGATTTCGGATGGTAAAATACATCGGAATTTTGAAAAAATAATAAAAGTGAGCGCATATATCAAAAAGGACCAAAATAACAGAATAGTATTTGCAATGTTACAAAGTTCAACAACTTTATGCAAATATATGAATGAAAAAATCCCTGGACTGCGTAAAAAATTAGTTCAATTACAACTACGGAGACCACTTTGAAGTCGGGGACCACTTAGAGGTCTTAACACTCGTGTTTTCTCGGAGCCGTAAAACGTCGAGCCAAATACTATGGGCTTATATATATATATATATATATATATAAATATATATATATATATATATTATATATATATATATATATATATATATATATATATATATATATATATATATATATATATATATATATATATATATATATATATATATATATATATATATATATATATATATATATATATATATATATCCACGCTGCTATTACCTGTGATTCCCATCAAAGGATTTTGACTATTTTGTTCTATTTTTACAGAAAACATCGCCAATATTTCGTATTTGGGATGTTTTAATCTGCTAAAGTCGCATCAATCAGAAAGGCATGGAGCTTGGGAAACCATTGTTGGTGATTCAACTTTGACGCCAGCAAGGTGCGTCAAAGTTTGTTCCGATTACGGAACTATCTTTGCCCTTGTAACTGGAGATGTCGGCAACGTGAAGTGCTACTGTCATTTTGTGTACAAAAGTACCGACAAAGTGGACGAATCATTCTGCAACACCCCCTGTCCGGGTAATAAATATTTCAAGTGCGGTGGACAGGTAGCAACATCAGTGTACTACACTGGAATACGTAAGTAATTTCACTTTAAATATAAACGATGTAATATTCATAGGGTCTGCATGATTGGCTTTCGAAAAATCAGTACATTTTTACGAACCTTAGGGTAGAAATGACAGTTAACTTAATAAAGCCCATAATATGACTTGTCATTTTCCATTGTGACCTTGTGACGAATCACTCGAACATAAAACCTGTTTTACCAGGGACTCAGGTCACATGACCAGGGTCAAAGCACTTTAGATTCACCGGTGTCTCGCCATATTTTCCTTATCATGAAACCTCATATCGTTTATCTCTGGCAACGGTAGCAACGATGTGTGAAGTAGCCTTCATTAATTTTCTTTTATGTACAAGTAGATTATCTAATGTGCAACATTTTACTCCGCACACAGTAAAGGATTTACATAAAAAAAGTTTTATGTAAAACGTTTCCTCAACAACATTTGTTGTTGATGGAAAAAGTATCCAAATTAGGAGTGCGAGAAAAAAGGTACCAGTAATCAGCGAGTGAAAAAATGAACAGTGGATCAGGTACGAAAAGAATGCAACCTCTTAAATCTTCCAGACCAACCCACTCAGGATATCAAATGGTCCACTCCATTTTCTCTTAACTCTGTAGACCGCGAAAGTTGGTTGCAAAGCTGACTGCAGCGGCCTCAGTGAACGAGCATTGTGAACGTATGGTCAACTCTTATCATTTCTTCTACGAGCAACCCTGATCAGTGGTGAACTAACCTGATAGTAATACCACGATCATTGTTGAGGTTACTTTACTAACACAAAATAAACTGGAAAGTTCAGATCCACTTGTAGGCCTATAGCACAAGCGCCAGCACTATGCGTGTGATCTTGCTAGGGTTCTTCTATGGTCTTGTGAAACACACAAGCCTTGCTGTGTATCAAGCATTGTGAGCGCAACGTTTTGTGTGTACATCCAGTTGCGACCAACATTATATGAACATTTGGAAGTCACTATCTTGTTTAGAAAACGAGAATGCATATACATAAAATTTTCCGAGTCCCAGCTGTGTCCAGAAGGAGTCTCTATGTAAATGTTTGCAGTAAACCGCTATAACCGCTTCTTGGTATTGCTAGTAACATAAACCATCTTTAAACATAAGCATATCCCAGCTCTGAAGATTGCACCTTTGGAAATGAAACCGGCGCGAAGGATGGAAACCAGTGCTTTTGGTTGTCTCAAGATAGTCAAATGGATTGGATAAGGAGTGAACAGGATTGTGTAATGAGAGGAGGACAGCTTGCCGTGATAAATACCAAAACTACACTTGTATGTATGATCCTAAGTATATGTGTCCGACACGAAGTTGTAGTCTGCAAACTATCACTCACTATTGTATTCTTAAACATTTTAAGGTAGAACGCACCTCGGGGACAGATATTCGGACTTTGAAATTTGTACAATGCTTTTCTGATATACTACTGGTGGGGTTCATTTTAGTTTTTCGAAATAAGTTCGAAAATTTTGTTTTTGTTCCACAGAGTTAACTCAGGGATGTCGGCCATTTTGAATTATAAATATCGGTAAATCTTTGGCTACTTGTTTCTCTAGTACCAAAATATGCACGATGACTCCCCATTTTTATTCTTGACTTTGAAAGACTATGATTGAAAGATTCCTCAAGGAAAGTTTGAGCAAAAGATTAAGTCTTTCATTTTCAAGGCCCATGCTACGGTAACCGTAAAGTGACTTTTCACGATTGAAAGTAACAATGTCCTAAATGATAATTACATAAAGTTACTGTGATGCTATAGCACGGAAGATCTTCAAGGTTTATTGAAAGGAGAGTGTCGGTTCATATCCTCGCGGTGGAAAACCGTGAATAATCGCCATATGTTCACTTACATTTATGTTTTCTTATTATCGACGCAAGGCATTCCTTGTATACTACATGTTCCAAACACAACCCCCCGGAAAAACTGGATTCTGGATAGGAGCATCTACTCATAACAAAATGGAGGAATTTCTCTTCACGGATATGGACAACACCGTCTTAGATATCGCTACCGATGTATTTTGGTTCGACCAACCGAGCACACAACCAAAGGGCTACCTTTGCGTATGTGAGTGTTACATTATACCTTCCACCGTTGAAAAGTGCAATTGTCTACAAAGGAATGCTTCACATAGGACAAAATAAAGAGAACATTTTTCATTACTTATAGAATTATTGCAGCAACACTGTTAATAACTACGGTATCGATTGCTACTTTTTCTTATAAGTTTTGTTGTTAGCCGCTTTGGAAACTTGCTATTTATACGCAATGCTCGCCGTTACAGACATGCGAAAGTTATTTGGATACAAACTGGACGATGTAAAGTGTGGAAATAATAGACATCGTGCTTGTTCCAAAGAAATCGGCATTAAAGGTTAGTAAATAGTTATCAGGAAACATATTCACTAAAAATGGCACCTTGGTGACCGGTTCAGCTTGCAGAGTAAGAGAGGTAAGAGTGAAACTGGAAGACTTTGAGATGAGTTACAGAAATAAAGGACATAGTTTTGGACTTTATATATTAGCGCGAACGTTTCATGGGAAAAATAAAGAAGATCGAACAGTTTGAAATGAACTGTAGACGCCTTTTCATCGAGGTAAGGAATTCAAAATGCGTTATGTCTTTAAACTCTAATTTTGATTACAGAGTGATCTGATTAAATTTCAGTATCTCCTATCCTTGTAGGTTGGAATCTCACTACAAATTCAATTTGTAACATTTATCAAATGAAAAAAGCTCCCATGTAACTGCGTTGTACTTTCAAGAAAGAATTCCAGTGTGATTATTCGTTACGCGACACATACATTTTAGAGAATAACATCGATCGAAAAATAAATCAAATATATTTGACAACCTTACCCAGCTCATTTGTAGACATATATAATAGTTCGATCAAATATTCTCTGCTTACATCCATTCAGTTGACACAGATGTATGTGGACAAAATAACAAGGGATTGGTTTTCAATGGTACCTGTTACTTCATTGTTCAGGAATCACGTGATTGGACTAGTGCTAACTTCGCTTGTGCTCGTTTTAGGGGGACATTGGCAACAATATATTCACGGCAGACACAGGTAATACGGATAGTTTTCAATCAGGTTCGAACTCACAACATACGGCATCCAGTCGTCTAGCGGAGAGGCAACAGACAGAACCGCTCGTCTAAATCCCTACTCTCAAAAAAGAGTTGTTCAATAACCGGCTAAGTTGTTACATTTTTCTGACTGCGACCCCTCCACA
This sequence comes from Ptychodera flava, assembly GCF_041260155.1. Lineage (NCBI taxonomy): Eukaryota > Metazoa > Hemichordata > Enteropneusta > Ptychoderidae > Ptychodera > Ptychodera flava. Next base: position 40,936,417 of record NC_091928.1, read on the forward strand.
CGCTGTAGAGACCGTGAAGCACTCACGCTCGTACGCTCACTATCACACATCGCACATAAACTTTATCAAAGCGAAGCAGTGAACACATCGCTTAAACTGGGCGAAAGACAGCCTCGGGGACAATTCTGTCCACCAGCAGAGCTATCAACCCAGGGTAGAAAATACGAAGCGAGACTTCCATTCTAACATATGTTGTACCAAAAAGCAATGACCTACTATGTGACAAATGTGTCTATATATATATATATATATATATATATATATATATATATATATATATATATATATATATATATATATATATATACATATATATATAATTAGAGGTTATTACCCAATATCGCCTGTTCCTGTGTTGTATCAGCACGAGTGTCATTTGTGCTGCGTCAGACACGAGACGAAGTCGGGTGTCTGACGCAGCACAAATGACACGAATGCTGATACGACACAAGGAACAGGCGATATTGGGTAATGAACGATTTATCATATACCCATGCCCATAATTTCAGGGAATTTTTACTAATAGAACGAAAAACCTTTAATTTTGAGTCTTTACTTTATTACGCCTTGCGCATAAATATCAGAATGTTTATGTGAACAGGCTTCATTCATAAAGTATACGACGAAGATGTCAACATCACGCACGACATCGCTGCAAGGGTGGCGCCTATCGACACGATCATCGTGTGAATAGACAAAAAAAAATGCTTACTGACACGATCATCGTGTGAATAAACAAAAAAAATGCTTACCGACACGATGATCGTGTGGATAACGTGGTTTTTCTTACCTATCCACACGATGGTCGTGTCAATAAGACTAATTTTCCGCTTATTTGCACGATGATTGTGCAAATACACAGTTTTCTTACTTATTTGCACGATGATCATGTCTATAAGACGCATTTCCCGCTTATTTGCACGATGATCGTGCGAATACGCAGTTTTTCTTACTTATTTGCACGATGATCGCATCTAGTGCAATTTCGGAGGTGTAAAGTTCTATGCAAACGAGAACAAGTGTAGCGAAGTGTAGCGACGCTAAATTAGCACTATACTTGAAAACTTAATGTGTTAGGAGTGTTGGTTTATATTTTATAAAGCATTCTGTAAAATTTGTACATTCAGTTTCTTTGATGTATTGTCAAAATAAAGCCAAGAGTGGCGTACTTGATTGTTTGTCATGGAAGGATATGCCTGTGTAAAGCGGACCTACTGTCACAAACGCTCGGTGACCCCCGTGACCCGAAGACTGTACGAGGACTGCCCAGGCGGAACTCGCCGAAGTCACTTCATTATGCGGCCCCGCGGTCGATCGCGTATGAGTTGCGTTTTGTTACATCGTACTGCAAGTCTCACCATTGTAGGGTAGCAGCTGATGATCACGTATTTTCCTCGACTGGCGAAGTCCTTTCTTCCACGTAAGTAACAGTATGCTGCCGCTTAATATAGCTCTCTGCCTGGCATAGCTCCCGGGGCATAGCTGCAGTACAGTAAGTTCGAGGTTTTGCCTGGGTATTTGGGTCGGACGGCAAATCTGGTTTTGTCGTCCAACCCAGATACCCAGGCAAAACCTCGAGCTTCTGTACTGCAGCTGTGCGTGGCACTGCTGTAGCAGTGTGTGTAAAACTGCACAGTGGCTCGAGGTTTTGCCGTCCGACCCAAATACCCAGGCAAAACCTAAAGCGCGAGCTGCTGTACTGATACTGCAGCTGGTCAGCCTCAACACGTACAGCATGCCACGCAGAGTTGCTGTATTGATATTGCAGTGAGATCGCACTGGTTTCGGTGTTTTGTCAATCATCATGTGTTGTAACAACATACAGTCACACGAAACGTACAAACGTATACTATATTGTCAGTAGACGCCTGCAGAGAAGACCACTTTATTGCTGAACCGCCGAGAAACGAAAGTTCTGCACGCAGAGGTTTAATAATCACAGCATGGCTATATCTATAGCTCTGCGTGGCAGGGCGCTGTATGTGTTGCCGGCCTTTTACGGCCGTATAACGCCGGTAACACACCCCAGGGCTCGAAATTAACTTTTTTCTCTTGTAGTCCCATTGCATTGGGCTACCATTTTCTGAAGTTGGTAGCCCAGTGACAAGGTCTGGTAGCCCATGCATGAATGAAGATTTTTTTGTGAAGGATATTTTTATTTATATCTAGACAATGAAAGATTTATTTTTCATGATTCTATTCAGGAAGTGAATTTTCTAGTCATTTGACATCAATACCCGTACCCGCAGATCATCATAGCCTTAGGAGAACGGTGACGCCTCAAAGTTTGACAACCTATTCACACATACGCAGAGCTTGTATGCAATTTTTGCAGTGCTGTGGTGGGATCTGGAGGCTGTGTTTACAAACATCAGGGAAGGTGACAAGCTGCTATTGTAATTTTGAAATTTACTGATGCTACACAGGACTGGAGATTCTCATGATTCATTATGATAATTGTACCGCTGTGATTCCCCGGGGAAGGCAAAAATATCCCCCATGTTTAGACAGATTCACAGACTGTTGTAAAAATTCTGAAAACATGTTTATAACACCATTCCTCTCTATCCCCATTTTTAAATTAGTTGGAAAATTATGCTTGAGTAAGATTGAGATTATATGTCATGCATATTTATTACCTGACGTCATATGAATTATTTATCGCTACTGAAACCCTGCAAGGTTTACAAGTCTGTGGGGAAAAGCATTCACCCCACTATCTGAGCACCAGCCCACCACCTAGCCTTGCAGTCTGCAGAAGTTTATTCCTTCAATTTATTAATTTTTGATATTTATATGCCCACAGACTTGGAGCAAGTCTACAGAGTGCAAAAATGTAGTCAGTTTTGTATTGGAAAAAATTGTTCCTTGTTCTATTGGCAGCCTTGTATACATGGAGTGCATTTGGGGAAATTCCAAAATTTAATTTCTTGTACATAAATGCCCTTATCACACTTATGTTAACCATATTAATTAATGATTAATGTAATTAATATTTAGAAATAATGGGTGATGCCCTGACCATTATTATTAATTTATGGCCAAGGGCAAGCGGAAAGTCAAGAATTAACAAGGCTTGGCGAGCATGCTTATTTTGGCTTTCAGTCTTGCCCAAGCGTATAGATAAATGTTAATGGTCGAGGCAGAGTCTTGTATTTTCATGATATTATCAACAAACCCTAGAAAACCATCAAGATTTACACAAATTTCCCATGTGAAAATAAAGCACACCTAGCAATAATATACCACGAGATTTTGACCAGTTCACGACATATATGCACGAGCGATAGCGAGTGTATATATGGAGTGAACTGGTCAAAATCTCGTGGTATACCGTCGCTGGGGGTGCTTTACTGCTATTATATCATAATAGTATATTGAAATTGTGGTGTGGAACGTCAAAAAACGGATTTTTGCTCAAGCTGAGAGCTCGAGCGTGTGCCAGCCGTGGTATATCGCCAATATACCACGGTTCTTTTCGCGTCTCGACCAATCGGATCGCTGTATTTACACCATCAATATACTGGTTTGATATTATATATTATAGCCCAAACATGGGACTATGTGCCCGAGGGTAGGTGACCATTTGCCCGACGTAAGGAGGGCAAATGGTCTCCTGCCCCGAGGGTACATAGTCCCTTGTTTGGGCTATAATGTTTTTATTACATGCCTCTCTTACTCAGTTTGCACCAAAAATATTTACGTTTATTGTTGGCAAATTATAGTCAAATGCTTTATTTTCATTTTAGACGAAAAACTGTTAGAAATAGAACGATTTTCATCATCGACTGGCGCATTGATATATTTAAACTACTGTTATGCTGTTGATCGATATTTTTATGCGAAATTTTCCAAAAACCGGATTTTCTGTGCAAAACATGAAATTTCAAGACTTTCACATCCAAAAGTTTTCAAGTTGAAAATAGTTCCGGTTCACTTTCAGTCCAGTGATGACTATGCGGCCCGCGACGTCATCGGCAAGTTACCATTGAATCCTATGGAGCGCGCGACGTTCGATATACGAGGCATGTAATAAAATATATATTATTGCCTAAATATATGGGTTTATGTGCCCGAGAACAGGTGACAATATGCCTGACGCCAGGAGGGCAAATTGTCTCCTGCTGCGAGGGCACATAAACCCATGTATTCAGGCAACAATATTTTTATTACATGCCTCTTCATGGTTACAAATGCTATATGACATTTACAATGTAGTTATATGCAGGACATTTTCAAACAATTTTACCATTATCGACCAACATCAAACGGATTTTAACGAAAGTAAAAAAAAAGTGTGTGCATGTATATTTTACATCTATCATTAAGCGTCTACTTAGATGTAGAAAACATTGAAGTGCTTCACTGGCCTGGGTCACCATGGAAACCAGTCAGTACATCGTTAACCGACCCACTAACTACCCAGATATTCCTTTTCAAATCAATTCACTGATTTGCACTCACATCAAGGCATGTATTTAGGCAATGCACGGTCATGCCCACCCTAAAAATTTGGCAAATCTGGAGATTTTTTTAAAAAGTATAATTTGGCCCACAAGTGCTTCATTTTGTTTTTGTAATTGATTATTAGCTCCCATATATGCATATGTATATATGCAAATGGGAGGTATTCTTGTATGGTGGAAAAATTTCGTCTGTATGTATGTATGTATGTACGTATGTATGTATGTATGTATGTATGTATGTCCGTCCACGTCAAAAACTCCAAAACCGTAGCACCTGCTGTCTTAGTATTTGGTGTACAGGTGCACCTAGGGGTGGAGATGTGAATTTGTTCAAATGAACATGTCAGTGCCAAAAATATGCAAATGAGGGGAAAAAAGGAAAATCCTGCAAATGGCTAAAACTCAGTAAGCATTGGTCAGATTTGGTTGAAACTTGGTATGCAGATTTCTTTAGGTAATTTAAATTATGTGTGCAAAAATTGGGATGAAATTTGCATGTTTGTATTTTTAGGGTATTTTTTTCCGTTTTTAGTAAAAAAATCTTGTTCTCTGAAATCACTCGTCTGATTGCTATGAAACTTGATATTCATGTTCCTCAGGATGAACTCAGTCACGCTTGTACAAATTGTATTGATATTGTCATATTTGCAATGTTGGGGCAATTTTCCCAATTTTTGATAATTTTTTTTTTTTATCCAAAAACTACTGATTTGATAGCTTTGATATTTGGTATACAGGTATCTAAGATTAATCTCAATATAATGTATTGAAGGTATGTTGAAACTGGCAATTTTTTTTTTATTTTGGGGGCAATTTTTGCCTTTTTTGGTCAAAAATTTTTTCTCCTAAAACTTCTGATCTGGTAGCTTTGATATCTAGTGTACAGGTTACTAGGGTTTACGTTAATTAGATATATTTAAAATTAGGATGAAATCTGCAATTTTGTATTTTGTGGGCAATTTTTCTCATTTTTGGTCAAAAAATTTGTTTCTCAAAATTTACCAGTCTGATTGCTTTGATATTTAGTAAACCGCATCTTAGGGTTTTTGTTAATAAGATATATTGAAATTAAGTTGAAATCCGGAATTTTGAATTTTGGGGCAACTTTGTGAAACTCTCAGTTTTACTGGGATATCTTTCATTTTGTATTTTTAAGATTTTTTTGGTAATTTTATACCTACTGGAACTAAGAGAATATAATGTGGTTATTTAGTAAGCATTTGATATGGTAAACTGTATTTGGTGTTGAAATGCAGTAAAAAAATCCTGGCAGATTTTGAAAAAATTCCAAACAAATGCCAATAAAAAATTCAGCCAGAGAAGGTTTGACAAAAAGAAAAGGTGGGAAGGTGGGGAAAACAGAATGTACAATGGATCGGATAAAAAAGATAATGTACCTCATCGATCTTTCAGACACCATCCCTTATCAAATGGTCCACCCCGATGTATTTTTGCACACAATTAACCATGCAGTGTATTTTAGTTTAAGATGTCAAGTTAGGTAAGGATTTGAAAGGAATAGTCAAGTTCACCACAGTTTAACTTTATCTCTTGTGTCATCAACCTTGTGTAATTGGTTAAGTTTGTAAGTTGTTCCATATGTGGATGCACCAGCTGTTCTGGAAGAAAACAATGTTTACTTTTCCCTGTAGGGTTTCTGAGTTGATGATTGTATGTTGAAATTTCTCCATGTATCTGGTGTATGGGCAAAGTGTAAACATTGGTTGCATGTTATGTATTTCAGTCTATGTCAAATATTGTAAATGAAAAATCAAGAACAGTTTACTGTGTGCTTGTAAAAGATAACATATTTGTCAATACATAACCTGCCTTGCAGATTGATTGTCTTAAAGATTATCACAGAAGTTGAAAAGGAAAAGAAACTAATCAAATTGCTGTAACGTATTCACTCTCAGTGCCTGTATAGGCCTATACTTAACTATTTTATCATTACATTCAGCTGTTTGTTATATCTTTATCACTCTCCATGGGCCAAGGCACACTTGGGGTCAATGTCATCACTCTGTGCCAGTCTGTGTATGTCAGTCTGTCTGTATGTACGTCCATGTTTCATACAATTGTTGACTTGCTTTGATAACTTATATGGGAGCGAACAGTGATGTTGTCACTATTTTGATCTTTGTACAATTGACAATTTACATGTTTGCTGAAAAGTTACAATGTTAGCATTATTATTCATTTTCACGGACATAAAAACAAACCATTGCTGTGTATTTGTGGTCAGTCACATGGTTCAGCTCGACCAATTAAATGAGATGTATATAGCATGGTAATACATAATGAATGAGTGAATGATTTTACTAATCATTTGACCCATATATTCATGATTATAAAGTTGAGTATCCATTGTACAGACAGTGAGGAATAGGATTATCTGCAAGATTCTAATTGTATTCATTGATATTTGCCTACAGCTGTAAGTATACCTCACGTACCCTGGTCGTAAAGCCTCAGAGGTACATGTATGTGAAACTTAGAAGGAACAAGAAGCAAAAGATGGATAACTGATCTTTAATAAAATCCTTCATCAGGTAAGATTTGTTTTAAATTTTTATTATTTTTATTTTTAATTTCCTGCACATGTCTCATTCATTATCAGTTAAGCTTTTCGCATGCTCTGTTTTATTTGGCGGATACTTTCTTCAACATCAATTGCTTTGTACATAACTTATGTAATACATGTAATTATTTTAGAATATGCGTCTTTAGTGTGGTCTCCTTGGCAAAAAAAACAACAGGACAAAATAAAGCAAGTGCAAATGAAATTCATGAAGTTCCTTTGTTTCAAACATAGCATCCTTACAGCCGAAATAATTATGAAGAATTCTGCAAGCGTTTGAACCTTTGGCCTCTTTATCATTGGAAATTATTTATATTTTTTTAGAAATATAAGAATAATGTGTATGATTGTCCCCAGTCATGTTTCATATTAATTTTGATGTTCCTCAGTAAACTACATGTACTAGAACCCGCATTGTTTTTTAGACTCGCAGTATAAAACTCAATGTATTTAGGTACTTGGCTCTTCAAAGATATATGGCTACTCTAAATGAATTGTGCATTTCCAGCCCTGCCATTGACATCACTTTATCTTGTCAAAGTTTCAGATGCCTGGTCAGAATGTCATGCTTAAATATGTACATATTTTAATGGTTTCATATAGTTTGTTGTGTTGTTTATTGTTTTATTGTACCTTATGCATTTATATTTTTATGTATATTTTATGGAGCCTGTTAATGTGACTTGTTCCTGTTGGTCTTCCTTTGAAATAAATATATAAATAAATATATTGCTACTTGCTTGAATACACGTCTTGACCTACATTATGTACCTGTTTCCTTTAAAAAGGTCCACATCACCAGTGAATACAATGGGTTTGGGGCAAAGTTATAGTTTAATTAAAATTACAGAAGTCATAAACAATCAAGTTGTCTTATCTTGCATATAAAAAGCCATATTTTAGAATGAACTGATGTAAACTAATGTCAGCAACTTGCAGGAGATAATATTTACATTGCATGCTTCAAGTTAATGTTTTCTTTTCACCTAATCAGATTCAAGATCCCTTGCTGAGACAGTGCATACTGGGCAATGACAACCAGGTGAAAAGCAACATAGTGACAATACCATCCTCCATTGCAAAGGAAATACACAGTGTGTGGCTATGCAAACAGCCAAACTGAACAGAGATCGTGGTGTTGACATCAATGCAGAGCAAAAACCTGTGGAATTGAGGGAGTCTTTCATCAATATATTTACTTTCCTAAGACAATGGGTCCTTGCTGTGGCACAGGTTTGTACTTACATTGTTCAGTGTTTCCACTGGCTAAATTTTCCCCTAAGCCATTATGGCTAATTGAGACCAAAATTGATTAGCCAGAACTATAGCCATCAAAATTACATGTAATTGCATTTATGATTTTTATCCAACTGACAGTTGTATACTCAGGTGGGTCCTATCAGTTGCTACAATGGCAAGATGACATTAAACTAGTCCAATAATCATTTACATTCAAGGTAATACATTACCAGGTCCATTTGTGATTTAAAAATTTAAGTAGGACCATCCTGAACGACTGATAATCAGTGGCAATGTAAATAAATAACTATTTTTTATGGAACAAACTGCTTTCTTAATAACATTCACAACAAATTTTATTTCCTGTGTGCCAAACACTTATGTGACTTGCACTTTTGTAAATGTATCAAGATGTATCACAAGTATTACATCATTGACAGGGTAACTTCAAGATGTTTCCTTTGAAAGATCCATAGCTTCTGCCTCAGTCATCAAGTGCTTTCAGTTCTCCAATCACAGAGTCTAATTTTTACACCAACTGTTCACTTTAAGAAGGTGTACTGGTAATTACATTTTGTACACTAGGTGTAAACAGTCGCCTCTTTCTATTGGTAGTCCAAACAGTGAATGCTTTAGTTTCAAATCAAACTGGGTGTATATGTTAAAATGTCCTGTCTGGCCACATGTCTTACAGAAAAAAAGCTGACTCTTCTCTTATTCAAACACTAGCCATGGAAATTCAACGAACTATTCCTGGCACACTTTCTTTTTTTGTAACTACTCCTACCCTGCAACTCTGCGGACAGCCTGTGCAATTATCTTTTTTGCTTACTTGTACTCGAACACGACTTAGCATGTCACAGTGTGCTGCTTGTTGTTCAGCATTGTAAACATTCAACTGGACAACATCCTAGTTATATCTTCATGCAAATTTATGACCTATGCCTATCCACAATACAGTGTTATATTCAGTACTTTTACACATCATGGCAGAAAGTGACCCCTGCCTATATCCACAAATACATGTACATGGTATGGAAGATAACCCGGGCCTATCCTCAATCCAAATGCATTCACATGGTATGGAAGATGGCACAGACATATCCACAATACACATAATATATAAAATGCAATGGAAGATGACCTAGGCCAATCCACAATACACATACATGCACACAGTATGTACATGTAAGATGACTCAGGCCTATGTAGAATACAAAATGGGAGATGACCAAGGCCTATCATCAATACAAACAGTCTGTACCTGTATCGTATTCAGGATAGGCGTGGGTCATTTTCAATAAAATATGTACCGTTATTGTATTCAGGATAGGCCTGGGTCATTTTCCATAGCAGGTACCTGTATGTGTATTCTGGCTAGCCCAGGGTCACCTGCGATGCTGAATAATTGTTTTGTGGATAGGCCTAGGTCATTGTATTTGCATAGGTTATAACATTTACATGAAGTTAGGCTCAGGACGTCATCCAATTGACAGTTTACCATGCTGCACTCATTTATAGCTGCCTCTGAGGTTGCCACAGAAGTGTTCTAAGGTGCCGGTTTTTGAAACACTGGTTTCATTCTGTTCACCACCCTTGCTGTCATTGGCTGCTGCTGTCTGCTTAGTTTTTGAAAATACACTGCAATCAGTGTTTCCTGACTATGTTAGAAGCATTGTTTACAAAGCACTTGTCATCATAAAATAACAAGGTCATTGCATGCAGCCATCTGAAAGCATGGCATATCACTTGTTACTGATTATAATAGTTTTCTGAGACTGCACACTAAAGCGAGGAAAGAATGACCACCCAGGGATGTTGAAAAATATCTCTGCCTTTTAACTACACTCTCGATCAGCCCCCTGAAAAATAGCACTAACCAGTTTTGCGAAGGATAGTTGAAAAATATTTCCCAATCTGCAGACATTTCATTTCCCATTTCACGCTCTTGCGAGTGGCAGCGGAAACACTGCTGTTGTCATACACAGTTGTAGTTCTTTTTAAAATACCCTCTTGAGTAGATCAAATGTATTACACCTCTACTAGTATTTAATCAGTAATTTTGTTGTGATAATCATGGCTTACACATTTTTGGTGAAGTTATTTTCTCTTTTTTAGCTGAATTTGCTAAAAAATTTTCTTTAGACTTGGCACTCTATGAATTGCCTAGTGAAATGCAGATGATATGATAAATGCACATGACTAGACATTCAATACATGTAGCTTCATTCGTAGGATCCATAAAACTGTTATGATGAAATATATTCCAATGAGAGAATACATCTGGTATGCACACGTGATTTATAACGTTTACATGTGTGTAATGCTTATCATCATTAGGGTTAAGGACATACAGAGTGTTTACAATTCATCCCAGCAATACATCCCATCATCAAATGTATTTTAATCATTCCGGTTATCATTGTCATTTAAAGAGTTATAAGTAATCATGAGTCTATCTGTTTACAATTCAGGATCAGCAGTGAATGCTGCAATATCAAGGATGAGAAATATCATTGACCTTGACAAAGAGCGTTAAAGACAAAGTGAGGGCTTTGAATTGGACTTGGACCATGACATTATAACGAAAGATGAATGGAAATGATCAAACAACAGGTAAATTTCTTCCATTTCAGTCCTTGCACCCAAGTATATGTACACAAGTGACTGTTGCAAAGATGTGCTGGAAGTGGTATCTTGTAACTTGCACAAAGTGTTTTATGTTAGTTGTCTTTATATAGCTACACATGTATAGCATCTTTACAATTACAAGAATACTAATTAGAAACACAGGTTCACAAAAACATAAGTGATACATTGCTGTATTTTAATTGACATTGCCAGCAGCAACTATGCAGGTGCATCAGCTTAACACTAATCCATCCAGAATTATACACAACATGCATGTGATAGCAATCCTCATTCTTAAACTGTGCAGGACATTGGTTGTAGCCAATCTATTACATATGACATGAGCAAGAAGGAAAAAGTGTGGTTGAGATGTCTAGGTTAGAGAAACATGCATATAGCGGAGACAAAAATAAATTTATTTGTTCTTTGTACACAAGAATTCTTGGATATGTAACACACAAATAAACTAACTTTTTTGTGAAGAGAAATTGTTATCTTCCATGATTGGTCCATGATTGTCTTCCATGAGTTTATTATTATTTCTATGTTAGGGAACAGGTGTGTATATCCATGCAGAAGAGGAAGCAAGATAAATCCAAAACCGACTTCAAGGCAGCATTTTGCCACGCAAAGAAAGGAACCAACTACCAGGGACAGTTGTCTCAAGATGAAGACAGTGGGATTGCATCTCCATTTGGTAGAGGTCGAATTTCCTATTAGTCAGTATGGTGGACAGACGTGAACCTAGACTTGGTTCAAGTCGGTGAATTAAAAAAAAAAAAAAATCATTTATAACAGTTTCTCTTGTGTCTCTCCTATTTCGTACAAACCTATCCGGAATTTGACAGCTCACGCAAGGTTTTCCCAGCTATTGAATGCGTCGAGTTTGAGTCTGCGCAGTAGTGAGTTAGTTTCTGCCGGATTCACCGACTTGGACTTCTTGCAAGTACAGGCGGTGAGACGGACTGTGTACACAGTGACGTAGAGCAAATACAAAATGATTGACAGCCCCTCCGTTATTCTGGCCAATAAGAAGAACGCATGCTCTGCATGCATTCAAAAGTTTGTTGTCATCTCAGTGCAAAGCTAGACGTCGAGTACGTTTTATATCTGGGCGAATAATGGCATCAAGTTCGTACATCAACTGCGTTTTACAACTGATCGGTCGACCATCGCTAATCATGCGAGATTACCAAAGAAAGCTTGTTGAGAGTTACATTGAGGGAAAAGATGTGCTCGTCTGCGCACCAACCGGCAGCGGAAAATCACTGACATACGAAGTCGCCCCACATTGTTTTGATTTCCATCGCTTTGGGCACGTAAGAGAACAGGCTACAACTGTAAGGACGGTGTCTTTTTCCATCCTTGAATAACCGGCGACAATTTTCGCATTTTGCAACATGGGCCCCACAAACAACACAGATATTTTCACTCGTTTTCGGTGATACAACAGAGGTCGTGCTGATCATGACTTTTGTGGGAGTGATCGGACTCGACATTTTGTCAACAATACCATGTGAGTTTTATGCACGTCTCGTTTGGGTCAATTGGTTACTCCTCCCAATGTGTAAAATTTAGTGATGTCATCTTATGAATAATATATGAGTAAAGAAAACGTCATCTCATGAATAATTTATAGCAACGCAGATCGTGCAAGAAAGCCAAGTCTGTGATTCCGGGTGAAACTCCGCTGCATGGCGTTCACTCCACTCATCGCGTCCACTCACGCGCGCGTTTCACATGAAAGCAGAATACAAATCATTGCGTTCACTCCACTCAAACATTCTCAAATCACAGACTTGAACCAAGTCTAACGTGAACCCTTACACTGCTCAGCACACAGATTGTATGTACATGTATGTTGGGATCAAAAACTCCTAAACCACTACACCTACCACAGACAAACAGTGGGCAACTTAACAGATATAACCCGCAATATTAAGCATCATCATATTACAGCTAGTACACAGAACTGTTTAAGGTAGTCCAGCTCAAAGAGAGGAAAAATTCAACTTTCAGAGCACTGAGAAAACACAATTATTATTTCATGCCTCCCCTCAGTATCATGGTGATCTCTGTAGTATAATAACAAACCTGTAGGTAATTGTCACTTGTGATGATTGTTTATAAACATTCCATTATCACTTTTTCTGCTCCAGAGGTGTACATGTCAATCAGGACCCAGATTTACATATACTGGTCAATAACATTGCAGTGTGCACATGTATGATATATATAGGTACTTTGTTTCCCAGTAAGCTTTCAGAAGAAGAACAAGAAACTAGAGTTGATATTATAAAATTTGTGAAAAATTCATCAAAAAGATACAGCTACACTGCAGCCCAAATTTCATTAGAAGCTGTCATTATTTACAGCCTAAGGGGGGTGGGGGGGTGGGGTGGGGGGGTGGGATGTTGGAGGAATTTTGTCGGAAACTCTAAAATTTCAAGTACCCGCCCCCCCCCAAAACCATGATGAACTTGAGTAACCCCCCTCTCTTACATGGAAATTTTGACTGACCCCCTCCCCCTCACTTTGAAAACTTAAATTTCAATACATATATTTTATATAATTTACATAAATACAGCAATAGTAAAGACCATTCAAATCCTAGTGTACCCTGCTAGATAATCATTGGTTATCTCATGACGGTTGAAAAAGGTGAAACCAACAAAATGAAATTCAAAGTCACAACAAAACATAGATGTCAAAGGTCACACTATAACCAGTATACAACCACATACAGTATTGTTTAATATGGATGGGTATCATAACAGGGTCCTCACTGGGATATCTGATAGGGTAGACTTTGAAAGTACTGATTGAAGAACATGCGGAAGGCTGATGGGGAAAGTGTCCGACGGGCTTGCTCATCTCCCTTGCATGGAAAAATTTGAGAAATTGTAGTGTGCATTGGTACAGTTTGGCGTAATCTCAGAGGTGTTTTCAATGTGTAATTTTACTGAGTAAAATTTTTTAGAAATTGATGTGTGAAGTGGTGCAATCTGAGAGGTACGTGTTTCAATACATTTTGCACCAACGTTTCAATACATTTTGCACCAAAAATTGAGTAACCGCCTTCTTTCTCTCAACATTTTGAGTAACCCCCCCCCCCTATAGCTTTCAATATTTTGAGTGACCCCCTTCATATTCCTCTGACCCCCCCCCCCCCCCCAGCTGTAAACAATGATGGCTTCCAAGGAGATATATCTTCAAGCTTGTGCGATATGGATTTCAGGCAATGTCAACTTGTGGACAGGGTACAGAGATTTATGTTGCAGATTATTGCAAATTGGACTAACTCGTGAATACAGTACATGAAGTCCCATTCCATTATCAAGAGCAAAAGCTGAAAACTACACCTGAAGCTTGCTTTGGAGATCAAAATTATTGCTTGTAATAAGTTAAAATTCATGTTATCAGAAAATCACAAGCACACCTTTAGCAGTCTGACAAGCTTATGAAAAATAGAGATTTACAAGTATATATGTTATCATTACTTGTTTACTTGTATTCCAAGGAATATAACTTTAAAAAGAACAGACATGGAATCAAATGGTTAAATTCTATTTTAGCTCTGCAGTTAGTGTGAATGAGCTTATTTTTAGTTACTATAGTCTATAGAAGCTATTGGGATGGGTATCCGTCTGGCGTCCGTCTGTATGTATGTATGTACGGTATGTATGTATGTATATGTATGTCTAATTGTGAGGCGTCCGTCCTCTCAAATATCTTGAGAACCACCATACTTACTGATTTGATATTTGTTGTGTAGATGAAAAATATGATTTTGAGAAACCAATTTTTTCAAGTTTTTGACATTGTTGAAAATATCCAAATTAGTGCCAAAAAATGCGTTTTTGGTAAAAAATCTTCTTCTTAATAACCGCTGGTCAGACAGCTTTATTATTTGTTATAAAGATCCCTAGGGATAACCCAACTTAGATTTGTTCAAATTGTGATGATATATGCAAATCTGTATTTTTAAGGAATTTTTTGGTAATTTTTGGTCAAAACTTTATTTCATCAAAACCGCTCATCTGACAGGTTCCTACAGATAAACTTAATATGATATATTGAATATATGACGAAATCTGCAATTTTGTTTTTTTGGTGCTATTTTGCCATTTTTGGTCAAAAAATGTGTTTCTCAAAAACTACTTGTCTGATGCCTTTGATATCAGGTATACAGGTTCCTAGGGATTGTCTAAATGTGATATATTGAAATTTGATGAAATCTTCAATTTTCGTATTTTTTGGTCAATTTTTGCCATTTTTGGTCAAAATATTTGTGTTTCAAAAGTTACTCATCTAATAGCTTTGATATTTGGCAGACATGTTCTTAGGGATGATCTTAATGTGACATTGTGAATTTTTACAGCTGTCCTGAAATGAGCTAGCAAAGATTTCCACCCTCTTCATCAATAAGTGTCAGAAATAGTCTCTACACTCTACATAACACAGCTGAGCTCTATCCACTGCCATTTCACTTGCTTACAAATGAGAACTTTTAATGCTACCAATATGTCACAAACCATTAAAAGAGAGTTTCCATGTTGTTTAGAAATGAATGTATTCATGACATCAATTGTCAATTGGAAAAAGCCCTCCACTATTATGCCTGTAAAAATATGCAGCCAAGTATTAAAGCTGTGTATTGTGAAATTCTCTTGTTACACAGTAAAGACTTTATCACAATACTTAATGCTGATTTACATGGGATAATGATCTCATCCCCAATTGGCAGGATTGACATTGTATCAGCTGTACACTGATGTATACTTGAAACTTCCTCACATATGTAAGATTTAATTGATTCCTCCAGTAGTTCAAATTACATTGCATTTGTAACCTTTGTAATTGTGGAAAATATATGCTAGTTTTTTCCAAGGCCTGCATATGTAAGAACACTTGGTTGATTGTTATCACTCTTTTACAATGTAATACAGATATTTAATGGTAAATAAAACCTCCTAACAAGCTTTTATACAGCATAACATGTATTTCTGTCTCTATCATATCGTAGGATGATCTACCGGGTATGTGTGTCTCTAGTGTTTTTTAAAATGTATTGAAATATATTCAAATAGATGTAAGCCATCTTGAATATCACATTCATACACTGTGCCAAATGGCAAGTTGATCAATCTTGAATCCCACCAATTTCAATGTGTCAGAGATATTATGCGTATTTTATCATAGAAAGCATTAATGTTTTCAAGAAAAATTTAAGTAAACGTTTACGTGTCATGAAAATGTATATTCTCCAAAAAAATATCAGTTATCTTTCTATGTACAGTAAAACTATATTTTCTATATGATATTTTTCCAAAGAAATATCACATATTCGAGGTCTTGTTGCATTGTGTACACACATTAGTCCCAAGGAGGTAAGTTCAGAGAGGGACTTATGGTTGCATGAGTCTGTGCATTTGTGCATGCAGGTATCTCAGACGTGCCTGAGCCAATTCTTTTCATACTTGGTACAAGGACATAAAACTATGAAATACATATGCAAAACCATTGTTTTTGGCGTGGCGTGAATAATTAGTACTAAATTGCATGATTAGTGAATTTTGAAAAAGCTAGGTTTCTAGAAAGATGGTGACGAAATTTAGTACTGGTGTTTCTCACACAATTCTGATAACAGACAAAGATTTACATCAGTATTTTGTCAATTAATTGCTAATTTGCATATTTAATGAATATTTATGATAAGTTTAATGTAAGGAATCCTGCATCAAATTTGACTAATGTGGTACAGATGTTGATCTCCCAGGACTACCATAGTGTGCAATGGCATTTAGCAGTGTTAAGTCAATTACTTGCTAATTTGCATATTTGATGAATTTTCATAATTAAGATGATGTGTTTAGAAATTCTGCAAAGTTTACAAAATCTAGTCCTGTAATAGTGTTCAAAGACATTTACCGGTATCATGATAATTAAGGTCTAATTTGCATATTTAATGAAATTTACTTATAAGCGTAATTAGTTAAGAAATACTGCATCAAATTTGATAACACGTCGTAGCATAGTTCCTAGAAAATGATGTACAGATGTAGATCTTTCAGTGTGGAATTTCACTTGTTGAATTTTTCAATGAAAACAGGCAAATTTGTTGCAATTTTTCTAAGATTTTTAGGTTTTTTTAATTCAAAAAGCCATGGTTTTCAGGAAACAGAAACATTTTACCTCACATTTGGTATATATATAAAATCAATGAGAGGCTATCTTATAAAGATGAATCAGTTCATTTGCATATCTGTGTATGTATGTATGTCTGTCTGTATGTGTGTTTGTGTGCGTGTGTGTGTGCGTGGTGTGTGTGTGTGTGTGTGTGTGTGTGTGTGTGTGGTGTGTGTGTATGTCAATTAAGATTAGAAACTCCTAAACCGCAGCACCTACCATCTTAGCATTTCACGTACAGGTGCACCAAGGGGTGTAGTTGAGAACATGTTCAAATGTCAGTGCCAAAAATATGCAAATTAGGGGAATAAAGGAAAAATGCGGCAGCTTGCTAAAACTCTGTAACCTTAGGTCATATTGGTTGAAACGTGGTGTACGCAGGTTCCTTTAGGTATACTAAGTAAGTTACAGAGTAAGGAGTGTACAAATTGAGGTGAAACATGTATGTTTGCATTTTTGGGGTTATTAGTCCCCACGGACGAAGTCCGGGGGGACTTATAGATTGGGTCATGTCTGTCTGTCAGTCTGTCAGTGCGTCCGTCCGTGCATCTGTGCGTCAGTCCGTTAACGCAGATATCTCAGACATGCCGTGGTCAATTTCTTTCACACTTTGCACAAGGACAGTACCCTACCCCATACAGATGCACGTCGATTTGTTTCACAATGCGATCATTTTTGGCTGTGTTAGAGGACTTTTTAGTTTACAACTCCATAGACTCCCATGTATAAGGCAGATCTCCATAGACTCCCATGTATAAGGCAGATCTCCATAGATTCCCTTGTATAAGGCCAAGAAAAAATAAAAATTTAGTTTCTCGTGCATCGTATTCATATTGCAAAAAGGATGCAGTGACACAGTTTTTAGTCCCCACGGATGAAGTCCAGGGGCTTATAGATTGGCTCATGTCACTCCGTTCGTCCATCCGTTCGTCCATCCGTTCACGCAGATATCTCAGATATTTAGACAAAATGTCACGTGACCTCAGTGACCTTTGACCTGAAATATACATATTTGTCCATAACTTAGGGACCGTCTCAGATTGTCGCAGAAGTTCAAGAAACGAAATTTCTTCGTTTAGATCAAAACCCCCTCCCCCCTTCCCCTAAACGAAACTTCAAAAGTGCGAAATGTTCATGTCTGCCTGAGAGTACAATGTTGCATTTTGCTATAGCTACTAAAGACGTATTCCCCTTGCCACATTACAATTAAAGTAAACGATCAGATTTGAGTACTAACCGGGCATTTTACCGCATAAAAGTTTCATTTGATTTTACTTTCCCTTTTTGCATCTCTTGTGCTGTTCTTTGTCTTTGTGAACACGCAATTTGTACTTGGTAGGGGCGGTAAATAAGCGAGAAACTTTGACAAGGGGGCCCAGGCATGTTCAATCATATTGAAACGACTATGACCAGGTGCATAACAAGTGAGAATAAAGACATCTAGTGGTTAGAGCAGACGCTTATAAATAGCACATTTTTAAAAAGATTATACTTTTTGTCTATGTATATAATTTGATGAATGAAATGTTTAGGATACAATGTTCCTATCGGTAAATTGTGTTTGGGGCACAAACGTGATGGAAACAGTTACAAATTTGTTGGCACGAGTGTGCAGTTTTTCTTTAATTTAAAATAAACACACGAAAACTTGTGATCACAAAATAAAAGTGTGAAAGTGAAGTTCACTAATTGAATGGAGGTCAAACCCCCTTCCCCCCTAAACGAATAAATTTCGCTTTTTGAACTTCTGCGACAATCTGAGACGGTCCCTTAGTAACCACAAGTGCTACACCCTTCATATATGGTGTGATGGGACACCTTATGACGCCACATATTGTACATCATTAATTATGCGCATATCTAATTTTGAGCGAGCCAATAGAGCTTGATGTCTGATTTTTGGTAAAAACGGATAACTTAGCAATACAATTTTTTTGACAAAATGTCATGTGACCTGAATGACCTTTGACCTCAAATATACATATTTGTCCATAACTCAGTAACCACAAGTGGTACACCCTTCATATTTGGTATGATGGGAGACCTTATGACGGCACATACTGTACCTCATTAATTATGCACATATCTAATTTTGGGCAAGCGAATAGAGCTAGAGGTCTGATTTTTGTTATGTAGGGATTAATTAGCAATACAATTTTTTTTGAAAATGTCATGTGACCTCGATGACCTTTGACCTTGGTTATACATACACACACACACACATATAAATATATATATATATATATATATATATATATATATATATATATATATATATATATATATATATATATATATGCATAACTCAGTAACTGCAAGTTCTATACCCTCCAATTTTGATAGGATGTTAGACCTTCAGATGTCACATCTTGTACCTCATTTATTATGCACATATGTATTTCTTGGCTGGCCAATACAGCTAGAGGTCTTATCTTTTTCCCGATTTAGAAAAACAACTTAGACATGCCTCATGTGTTTCAAATTGGAACAACGACATAGACCTATGTGCCACTAGATCTCAGCATATACACCACAGTGATACTTCTTAATGACCCCATTCCCCTGCCCCATCAAGACTAATACTCCTTTTACAAGTGGGGACTATGTCATTGTCAATGACTTGTTTTTTTTCAGTGTTTAGTCAAAAATTTTCCCTGAGACGGCTTGTCCGATTGCTTTGAAAGTTGGTATCCATGTTCCATGGGATGACTATAGTCAAGTTTATCAAAATTGTAGTGAAATTCTCTTGTTGGTAATATTCGGGGATTTTCTCCAAATTTTGGGTCAAAAAACTGCTCATATGATATCTTTGATATTTGGTATAATGGTTCATAAGCTTTATCGAAATGTGATGTATTGAAAGTCTGATGATATCCACATTTTGTATTTTGGGGAAAATTTTTGTCATTTTTGGTTTAAATAATTGTTTCTCAAAACGTACTCGTCTGATAACTTTGATATTCAGTAGACATATTCCATGGATGATCTTAATTTAATATGTCAAAATTATGATGACATATGTAATCAAGTATTTTTGCAGCTATTTTTGCTATTTTTGGTCAGGCTAGCCTGCAATGGTTGTCAAAGATGTCCTCCTCCATCAACACATATGTCACAAAAAGTTCTCTATATAACATAAGAGGCTCTAGCTTCAGAGAAATATCTTCAATTTTGTGTTTTTGTGAAGTTTTTTTCGGAATTTTTGACGGGAAAAAATACAGAAATAGTTCGTTGTATTGATTGGAAATTAGGTTTGCAAATCCCTACAAATGTTCTCATACATACATTGCATGTTAGAATGAGATAAACAATTCTGATATTTTTATTATTTTTCTTTGTCGATCTTGGTAAAAATATCCCTACAACAATCACTTCCGATGCTGGTTGAAATTTGGCATGAAAGTTCCATTGAGTGCAGTACCATTATATATTCAGATTGTGATGACGTGAATAAAATTAATAAATACTGTGAAAAAACTTGTTCTTATTTTATACCTTCAGAAACATAGAGTATACAATGTGGTTATTTAGTAAGCATTTTATATGGTAATTTAAAACTGTATTTGGTATTGAAATAGCAAAGCTGAAGGTGATTTTAGCAGGTTTGGTCTCCAAGAAGTATATTCCATAGGTTTTTCGATTCTCTCTCTCTCTCTCTCTCTCTCTCTCTCTCTCTCTCTCTCTCTCTCTCTCTCTCTCAGGGATGACGAGATCGATGTTTATGTCTATCAAGGTTGTAAATAGTTTACATATTTTACATTTTCTGCCATTTGAAATCATAATTTACATCAGAGACTTCCGAGTGCAAAGATAAGGAAAATACAAAATTTGACTTTATTTAATATAAATACGAAAGTTAACAATAACAAATGAAATCTAATCGAAGCCTTTTTTCTTAAACTTATCATTTAAAAAACTACGTAACTGCGCTTTGAACTGTGGCAAACTTTCGGTATTCCTATATAGATGAAGGAATACTATATCCGATTGTAGAAGTACGTTATACAAACTACATATCTTGCTGCTGTCTGAAAAGTTGGAATGTACAAATCAGCGTTGCCAGAACTCCGAGTATTGAAGTGATACATCTAAAAACGTGGAAACTGTAAATAATCACGTGAAAAATCATTCATTATTTTAAATGTCTGAACAGCGACAAAATAATTAATAAGTAAATCCATACATAGCCCATTGACGTGAAAGAAGGAAGCGAGAAGAAAGCGTAACATGTACTACCAATATAACCCTCCCAGCTCTCTTCTCAAGTTTGTATAACAGTCGTTTATTTCCCATACTGTAATAGTACAACAATAAGTAAGTACAGTAGGAAATTAAAAGTTCCATTATTCCATCTTTCTCCTATTCCTCTTCTGTAAAAAGAATAATCTCAAGTGAGGTTCCATGAAAGGAAATAGACGCATTTCATTCTATAAATAAACCCATTGAGTCCTGACAGTTGAACAGATGAATGAAAACTCGTTGCTTGAGCCAACGTTACAGAAACATTGACGCTTTTATGGGCGAAAACATTGGGGCTATATCCTCCAACTTGAATAACGCAAGAAACGAAATATTATATTCGCCTTATCCCTTACACACAATGCGTATCTGAGGGTGTAAATCTTACATGAAAAAACGGAACAAAAGCCGTTTTATTGTACAAGTAAAATAGCAAGGTTGCTTGTCAACTCGAAAGAACGGAGACCATACTTCGTTTTTCTAACCCACTGACAACGCTCGGCTAAACGCAAGACTAGACTCTGATTGTATAGGTTTGAAAACCATTTAAAAGTGCAAATGGAAATTGTAACGGCCGGTTTACTGTGTATTGTGTTAAACGAAAGAAAGAAAAAGGGCAAGCGCGCCGAGTATCGAATCCGTGGAACTTTGCAGTCAGTTCATTTTCTAATGTAGCTATTCAATTAAAAAAATAAAATGAAGGGTAATTATCAAAATTTGATTTAAAATATTTTAGGCGAGCAGATGAAGAGCATTTCAGCCTTTTTCTAAATATATTAAATTTTGCCACAAGTTAAAGTGTGAGAAATAGGGAAAAGGACTGGTGAGGATGGTACATTGCGGCAAATCAGAATTTTGCTTGGAAAACTTCATTCAATATTTGAAAATCATATCTTTTTCAAAATGCTGCTTAGCTAACACCTGATTATTTTCTTACTTTCCAAAAGTCAACCATATCCTAATTTCTATTAGAGTTTAGGCGTGGTCTATTGGGAATTCCCTCCGGAACGTAAATAATGGACACCTCGAAACAGCCAATCAGATTGAACCAAACAGTGACGTTGACATATATCACTAATAATATCAACCAGTGTGGTGGCTATCAGGTGTGCTTGGATCTAGTGTGGTGTCATCCGTTTTGACTACAAGTCTGACTCCCGCAAGTCAATTAATGTTTCACTTTCGCAGACTTGATTTTTTGGTGGATATTACCGCTCAGTAGATGATAACAGCGGAGTGTTGGCATCTCAATTTCGACAGCCAACGGTTCAACGTAAACCGGGAGGAGCAGCAGGAACTCAGTCAAGGTGAACATCTTTACAGTCCCGATGTTAAATATCTTGACCGTCATGGCATTTCAAGATAGGAAAACTTCCTGTGGCTGAATAAAATTATTTAAATTAATGTTCTTGGAAACGGTAGCCGACTGGTTTTGTGTGAGGCCTAGCAGCTAGGCGATGTTGCCGTGAGTGTGTGGGGTTCGAATCCCATTTGGGTTATAGTAAAAAATATATTTCTAAAATATGTACAATTTATTAGTTCCCTCATCACAGTAATAGGGTACGAAAGGAGCGCTAGTATTTTAACGAAATGATAGACCGCGGCCCGTTGATCAACTTCATATATTAATTTTGCACCGGAGAAGTTGCATGAGCATACCGGTGGCGAAAATGAACAATTCAATCATGTCAATCCTTTCATTTATATCGGATATACTTCCAAATATGTACACTGTTGGGAATAGGCTGATTCATAATTAGGTGTCGAAGAGCCAGGAATGTACAGTGAAACATTCATGAAATTGTGATTAGCTTAATCGTAATATTCGCGGGAATGCTTAGACATCAATCTAGTTGTCATGATAACTCGTCTCGTGCTCCGCCTCTTCTTAGCATAGACCACGCCTAAACTCAAATAGGAAGTCGGAAAATGGCAAATTGGAAATAAGGTCCCACCTGCAGTTTTGAAAGGTGATCGGCATCACACAAAGTTATCTAACATCAATGAAAATAGGCACTTTTCTAAGATAACTATCATTTACAATTACATTTGTATATAAAAAAAACTGACTGTCCGCAAAGTACCATCTTCACAAGAGTTTTTACCAATTTCTCAAAGTTTCACCAGCGTTGAAAACTTGTTCATTTCGAAAAGGGCCAAAGCGCGCTTCATCAACGTGAAGAAACGTTTGAAAATTGATGATTAGCCTAATTTCTAATTTCTATTTGTATAGATTATATCGCCTTTTCTACGACAAATGCGACATTGCAGACGCTCGACAGCATGACTCATTATCAAAGAAGCTGGTCAACCATATAACTTACCGGTCGATCGGTTAATCAATGAATGCTACCCGAGGTGTGAAAGCTGTCATCTCACATATATTTCAATCTGTTTATGAAATGATTTATTTCAGAGGCCGAACATCGCCCTAGTCGTAGAACGGAGTCATATTCGGCACACCACGGGTATTCTGTTCCTATCCCTTCCATTCCCTCATTTGACATGGTCAACCCACCTTTATAATTTCAAGTTGTACGGAATTGAGTATGTTTTCAGCCCCTTTCAGGATCAAACTAAATTTTTTGGACACCAAAAGATGAAAATGCTGTTTGCAACGACAGTTTGCTCATACGACATTAAGACTACAGCGAAAATACTTTCTTATTTTAGAATTTTTTATTACTATTAGGATTATGTTTGTACAATTGCCTATTAGTTATGTCATCAACTTGGTTCAGCAAACTAGCACAACAACAACATAAAAACAAATGACAAAATTTTAAAGTCATAGAGCGATCACTCCCTACGTTTATTTGTATACCAATTGATCAACTTGGCTTTTCCTTAAACAACTTAGGTTTGCCACCCAGTAAGGCTATATTTTGGGGAAATGTAAACAAATCTTGTGGCTTTTTTATTAATTCTTTCTTGTTCGAACTCAATTTCATATTTCTTGAGCCATAACATTAATATCTCAGAAAAACTGTCATAGACCAAACCTGCATGTACACTTTAAAATTAAATTTCAAGCTATTGAGTGCTGTTGTTTGAGAGAAAACAGACACTGAGCAGGTAAGGAAACACTGAACAGCTAATACCGATCCGTGTACCACCTTCCGCAATGTTTATGATTTTATAGAGAAGTTTCATCTTTTGGTGCACGGCACTCTGATCTGAGGCTTCTTGATGTTTTCGTTGTTTTACTGCAAAACAGCTGTACATGTATTTTCCTAATTTGTTCAGTGTCTGTCTCTCTGTCCATCGTCGATGTTGCATTCTCATTGTCATTGTTTGAGTAAATTGCAAATGAAATATATATTGGAGAGCCTATTCATGACGTATGAGTGGTATTTAGGAAATTTAAAGCGCAGTGGTCGTCGCGCTGCCCGTGCGCGATTTTTTTGTTGATAAACATAAATGTTTGTAAACATAAGTCTTGCCAACTTCAATTGGAGTGACATGGGGCGGTCCCTCACTTTGTTAACGCCTTTGTAAGACTCAACATCATGCACTAGTAAAATATTAAGATCGGAAACGAACTTCAGTGGTGTATTTCTATCTATAAACTCATGTAAGGCTACGAACATTGAGAGACTCTGCACATTATGTCGCCGAGTTTACTGCACGCAGTCACAGTGAACAAATGGGTTTGATCACGCGGTCACGCTGGTTGTACACAATGCTATGTACAGCACGGTAAAATACATCACTAAAATGATCAACATTGTATATACATGAAGACCAGGAACAAGCACAATGCCTAAACACAAAAATTACACTCAAGACCATGATCGGCAAGCCAGAGCAGCACAAGGGAGGTGTTGTTGCTTCGATAATGGAGAAGGTCACCGCGTTGACGTTTACTCAGCTCCATGGCTCGAGCGAGGCCCATTCAACTGATTCAAGGAAATCATGATCAAATGTGATCTCAATCCAGCGTGTAATTACTGTTCAATATTCAGAAGATATTTAACTTAGATTAATTGACCTTTTATTGCGTGTTAGATTTGGAAAGGTGGTATGCTTGTGACAAATCAGCCGCCATATTATCGACAATATCGCAAACATACCAATCAACCCGTAACCTCATGCGGCATTCTCGGATATGTTGTCAACGGGGGGGGGGGGGGGGGGGGGGACCCCTCAGGAGCATGCGCAGTGCGACGACCACTGCGCTTTAATTCAGTTCCACTTGTTGTTCTTGATAAAGATGCCATTTCTTTAAAAACGCGGTTTACTTTGATGATTTTATCCTCTTCAAGTTAATCAATGTCACAGAGCAATACCGTAATACAATAATATCCTTTTCAAAAGCTGCTCTATGTCACAAATTTTGATGAAACTATCAGTGTTTTCTGACAAAAATATGCCTTATTGAAAATGCTCTTCCTGATAATATAAGGGCATCGATACTTAAGAACCAATTTATGCACTTACTGTCGGAAGGCTATCTGTTTCACAATTTACCGATGTATAAGTTAGTTGCTGTGTTTGTATTTGCGTACTATATGAAGTGTTTTTGTTAATAATTACGCATGTGCGAGTGCTCGGTGAGCTTCACAGTGCCATGCCTTCGCGAGGTTAAATAGCTCCGTACGAAGGTTACAGAATTTACCTAGGATCGAGGGTTTTGATCGAAGAAGAAAGAATGACGTTTTGGGGAATTTTCTGTTATTTGAATAATCTAAAAAAGGTTCTATATAGAGGCTACAGGGCACTATACAAGTGACAATTTTTCAAATTAAATATGTTCGAGTAATTTTGTAAACATTTTTAAAAACACTCTGTAACTTTTTGTTGTATTACTTGAATTAACATCATGCAAACGCAGCTACATTCTTAAACCCCTCTCCTCCATTTTCAAGAAAATTAAATTCTCCACACTTGGTTAAACTTTGCTAAAAAGTGACCATCTTACAGCCCCTTACACCTCGCTACACTTCGTTACGTTCGCTACACCCCCTTCTCCAATTTTCACAAAATTTTACTCCTAGACTTGGTTACACCTCGCTACATGTTCTTAACTACGCTACAAGATTGGTGTCTCTCTGGCGAGTAAAAAGTGACCATCTTACAGCCCCTTACACCTCGCTACACTTCGTTACGTTCGCTACCACCCCTTCTCCAATTTTCACAAAATTTTACTCCTAGACTTGGTTACACCTCGCTACGTCTTCTTAACTACGCTACAAGATTGGTGTCTCTCTGGCGAGTAAAAAGTGACCATCTTAAAGCCCCTTACACCTCGCTACACTTCGTTACGCTCGCTACACCCCCTTCTCCAATTTTCACAAAATTTTACTCCTAGACTTGGTTACACCTCGCTACGTGTTCTTAACTACGCTACAAGATTGGTGTCTCTCTGGCGAGTAAAAAGTGACCATCTTACAGCCCCTTACACCTCGCTACACTTCGTTACGCTCGCTACACCCCCTTCTCCAATTTTCACAAAATTTTACTCCTAGACTTGGTTACACCTCGCTACATGTTCTTAACTACGCTACAAAATTGGTATCTCTCTGGCGAGTAATGACGCGACTGCTCTTTTACAACTTTACTGCTGTATTCCATACTGAATATCTACATACATCACCTCAACATATCTTGAAACTTATCATGTTTAAGCTTTCATACATCGCCAACGTACCCTAGTATAGTTTTTATATTATTCGTAGGGGTCTCTGGTCCTTTAAACAAAGTTCCGGTGACCCTCTCTCTTTTACTACTCTAAACTTTCTTTCTCTTATGAAAGGAATAATTATTCACGATATGTAAATCGATGGGAAGATCGAACTGTTCCATACAAGACACCCTATGTGAAAATAGTCCCATCTTAAACAGGCTGCGCATTGATATATTTCTCTGTAATTAGACTTCTTTTCCTAGCCTTCGCTACACTCGCAACACTTAAATACGTAGCGAGGGGGTAGTCTATAAAAAGTTTGCACCTCGGATCTTGCAGTGTATAGATGATCGTGTCTATAAGACGCATTTTACGCTTATTTACACGATCATCGTGCAAATAAGCGGAAAATTAGTCTTATTGACACGATCATCGTTTTGATAAAGAACAACAAATACCGACACGGATAATCCACTCGATGATCGTGTCTATAAGAAGTATTTTCCGCTTATTTGCACGATCATCGTGCAAATAAGCGGAAAATGTTTCTTATAGACACGATCATCGTGCAAATAAGCGGTTTTTCTTACTTATTTGCACGATCATTTTGCTTTTCCTGACACGTCCTTTTTATAGTTTTTTACATCTCAAGACTTTAATTAACATCTCAATTAGAAAATTTGAATATTGAATATAGAGAAAATATGTTTCTTAAAAAAAATATGGGCGTACTCGGTCTGGTCATGGAGCTAGGAAGGTTTGCATGTTTGGGTGACTATATCCGCGACTCAATGGCGACTCTATCCCTACAGCGTGCAGCCCCCTAAATTACACACAATATTATATATATATATATATATATATATATATATATATATATATATATATATATATATATATATATATAATATATATATATACCCACATGATTGTTTTCCTTTAAAGTGGTTTCTTCGACGTCAAGTTTTATTAACTGGTAGTACAAATGACTGGTGGTTTGGATTACAGTTCAGCAGTGATTCGTCTGTCGCTAACAGCAGCTTTTTTGCAAGTGGTAAAGTGACTGTCGGTCAGTGTTCAAGTAAGATGTTAACCATGTCTTCTCAGTAAGAGTGTGTGAGTATTAATGTCAGATGGACGAATGGATGGATGAATATTGCATGGCTTGATGAAAGTGCTGTCTGGCCATCATTTGGTTGGTGCATGTTGGGTTTCGAAAATGATCGCTATCGCGTTGAATTGTTCTCATTTGACAGTATTGCGACTAAGAGATGTGAAAATCGCACTGAGATCGTCAAATCACTGCGAAAGGTAGAGGTTTAAGGCAAAGCTCGAGTTGTAATCACTTGACCACGCGTACAGCTTATTCTTAATGTTTAGGGAAACTATTGAAAAAATATGGGACGGTGCTATTTTATTGAGCAAAATGAAATTTTATCTTACAATATCTTATTATGTAATCTACAGTATAATAATCGCAATCATACCAATCCGTAATCCAATAACACTAGGTCAAAATTTGTAAGACAATAGTTGTAAACATAGACACAAAACAGCACAGAACAGACCGAAGGGCTGAAGCCGCTCCCCAATCAGCTGTTGGCAATGTAGCACACTATTGAATCGAATCTTTCTTAAATTTCCGAACTTCAATCCGACAACTCTTAATGTATTTGTCATGAATCGGTTTATGTTGTTCATGACCTATAGACGTTTAACTTTTAACACAATTGGAACTAATTTGGGATAATTGGATGGTGAAGTAATGTCGATTTCATCTACAAATGTAATCTCATCTACTTTTCTTTTTAAAGTACACAATTTTTTATATGAGTTACTTGTAATATTGCGACATTCAACTATAGGGCACCTAACATTTTTTAGAAATTTGAAAAATATGAAAATCCAATTATCCCAAATTAGTTCCAGTCGTGTTCTTTGTGTCCAATTGTTAGCGGCTCGAACGTTTCCGAATCTGAAATAAGGTACGGATACCGCAGCTTTTAAATTACGATTTCATACCCATAATTTTGTTGTTTTTTTCCCTTTTGAGTATAGAGATGACTCGCGAGTATAATTATCTGTGGACGACAGATGATTGTCAAGCGGAAAACCATTTTATATGTGAAGAAGGTAAACACACAAATTAGATAATTGTGTATAAAATTGATTGATGAGATTGATTCCATATATTTCGTGCAGTTTTGTAACATTGGGATTAAAAAATGCTGATTTCGATAAGCGCTGGTGGTCCCGTGTTCTTATTAGCGCAAATTTTATTTGACGCTCAAATATTTCAAATATTGCTCACTATTCACAAAGTACAATTGATGTGTCTCTGTGGTTATATTGAAGGTACCAACAACGAACATGGGTGCTCACATGGTAAGTTTTCACTTCATATTATTGATGATTTTTGTGTGCAATTGTGCCTTCATAAAGTGATTTCATTTAGCGAGATGATTGAAAAACTATCGATAGTTGAAAGGAACCCCACTATCTCTTGAAAATCAGGGTGACAATTTAGATCTACTCAGTTAAGACACTGATTAAGATCTTTGCAAAGCAAAGGCGACATCAGTGATAATTATAACGATAGTGATGACAGTTGCGATGGTGTTGAGAATGAATGGTGACGAAGACATATCCAATGTTAACTGCGATGGCGGCGACACAAATTTGACGAAGACGGTGATGCTTGCAACAACGGTAATGATCGTCAATATGAAACGAGATGGCAATCTCAGCAGCAACGACATTCGTTACAATAAAAAAAACAAATAAGGTATTCTGTTGAGTACCACGATGAAGACTTTTTTTAATTTTGTGCCACTCGATGGAGATTTACCATCTTTCTTAATACATCACTGTTAAACTATCTATCCATTAACTGTTTGTAATTGGTTGTATCATTCAATATATTTACATTTTAATCTTAAAATACAGGTTGGTCTTTTCATGATGGAAAGTGTTACCATTATGTCAGCACGACACCGAAGAATTACGAAAAGAGTCGTCAGCAATGTATGTCGTAAGTAACTAACAAGTTTTGTAACTCAAATACAATATTATCATGTTGAAGGCTTACGACTGTTATGGTGGTAAACAGACAAATTTTGTGCCAAAAGTAGGGCGTACGCATTGTCAACAAACTTAATACAGGACATTTCAAATCGATTGCTTCCGTGGTTATACCTGAATCATTTCCTGAAGAGTCTCTCTCTCTCTCTCTCTCTCTCTCTCTCTCTCTCTCTCTTCTGTTATGTACAGTGCTGGGGCTCACTTGGTTACCATATCAAACGACACTGATAATCAGTTCGTGACGTCACTTATCAACGAAACCTGTTCTTCGTGTGCAGTATTCATCGGTAAGTAGAGTGCAATCCGTCTAAATGTAGAAATATGTACATATCAGGAGTATTGCTGTTTTATCGTGATAAAATATATGCTCGCATCTCTATTATTTCGCAGGTTACAATGATATCGACACTGAGGGCACTTTTACCTGGGATAGTGGCTTTGACGGCGAATACAAAAAATGGTCTCCAAGCAACGTGTTCAGTGACACCAAAGATTGTGTTGTGTTACACTCATCAGACGGTGCATGGAGAGAGACATATTGTTCACAGCCAAATGGCTTCATTTGTGAAATGACAGCATTTTCCCAAAATTAGTATGAAGGTCAACAACGATAATCGACGTAATTCAATTTGAGAAGAACGTTTGAGACATACTATCTTATTCCATATTAATGTTGTACAAAATATACACCTTTGTAACATTTACATCAATGTAGCAGATTGCCTTTCAAACTTCTTACAGCTTCACACTGTGATTGAATAATCACAAATTATGGATGATTAAATCTCTCCATGGTACATTTCTTGTAAAGCGACATTTATTGATTTTAACGTCACGTGTCATTCGTTCGTTAACCGCTGTGTATATCATTATGAATAAATAAATACAAATTTAATTTTAACAAAGGAAACGACATTTTATGCTCTCTATTTCAAGAAGAGAAAAGCGATTTGCGAGGACAAGGCAACGGTTTATCAGCGAGACACACGGGGAGCGAAATCTTTTCGTGTCAACTTGAGACACCACGTTTAAAAAAGGACATGCCAAGTACTTTGTGATCTGTTTGGCGAGGTCACGTGATCTCGATTAATCCATCAATCCATCCATCAATTAAACTATTAACCAATCAATCACACCAGCCAGTTAGACAGCAAGCCATTAATTGATTCATCCACCCATCCAGACAGCTATCTATCCATCCATCCAGCCAGCCAGCCATTGATCCAGCCAGTCGTCCATCGTACTGAGAAGTAATATTCTCCTTATATCGTACATTTTTCTTGATTGGTTTCAAATGGATATTGTTGGCGGACCCTTTCTAGTGCGACTGGGTTACTTATTTAAACGCTATGGTCTTTTGGTGTCCTGTACAGGTATTATTCGTTTCAGTGCTTAAAGGAATGACCAAGGAAATGTTTGCTTTGATTCAGTTGTCAAGTCAACGGCCTTGGAATCTCATCTTTCTTGTTAGATATCCTCTCTTTCTTCCTACTTACAAGGGTCTATGGCTTAAAAAGTCATTCGCATATGTTTGTGTAAGTAGATAGAGTTAAATATGTATTGTGTACACACCAGACCACTAGATGGTTATCACTGTGGCACCAGGATTATGAGTCCTAATGAATGACAATTGTCGATCATGTATCTGATATAGGGCAGCTAATTGCTAGCTGTGTTATTCTGCCGCAATGGTTCCTATATTGTCTACCTTCCCTGTAATTGTTTTCAATAGTATGACTGGTTTAGGGATAGGGTTAGACTAATATTCGTTCTATGCCATACTGAACCTACCCAAACAATAGATGCATTAATTGTGCACTACGTTCATGTATGATATCGCTAACGTACTGAACATAACAACAAATTCGAACAGATCTTTGTCACTTCATTAAGATAAGATAAAGAGAAAGTCTGCCACAGCATGTACCTTGTCATGTCACCATAAATAAATAACTTATCTCGAGATGAATTCAAAAGTCTTCTGGAACAACCACAAGGTAACAGTGCCACAAGTATACAGCACCTCCCGCCATTAGTACGTTCAAACGTTAGCATTGTACTCAGGACATATGTCACTTATTTTGCTTATCCGCCCAGCATTTCTCCTAACTCTCGTCACTGAAATTGTTCATGTGCGCGTTATCAAATACAGCACTGGCTCGATTTCCCATTGGTGAGATTTGTAAAGTACACTGCCATCAACCTGAAGGTCGATATTCACGACATTAATCCAACCCAAGGGATAATATTGGCTTTCGATTCTCCAAAGAGGATTTAGCGATAACACAATACTTTTCTTAGGCGTTTGTCTCCATTGGCTTTCCTGCGAGAAAAGGCAATAGTGATAAACATTTCTCAACCCAGAGCCGATTGAGAAAATCATTTCTCAACCTCATGGTTTTACTTTGATAACATTAAACCCTCAGTATTTGTGCTCAACTAAGCTGCGTTTCTTGAGTTTATAAATCAATCTTGATACCTCGCCACAAGGGCAGACAGCTGGTTGTTTGAGCCACAAGCGTTATTTTCATTTTGTAGCCCATCTTATTCACGGGATACTGCGAAATTCCTCCCTACTGAGCGACAACATGTTGCTCATAAATGAATTTTCAATGTTGTTCATTTTAAAACATTTTACAAATCCGAAGGTGTTATTTTGTCAAAAGGTACACAAGAAACACATCAACACTGAATTTTTGAGACATCACATGGTGCAAGAGTAATGGTAAGCTCGTAAAGTTTGTTATTTGCTCGTCAAATAATGAAGGCTGGCTGCAACCCTGTATGTTATGCTGTGTCAGCGATGCTCAAATTTCCTTCTTTATATCATTTGTGATAACATTTAATAGTGAACAAGAACGAAATAAAAATACGCTGTCAAGAGCCTTCTGATAGGGCATTGCCTTGGATTGGAGGGCACACGCAGTCTACTTGCTTCTAATCGTGAAAATAGGCGATCTAAATCTTCCGGTGGGGTCCTGATACTTGCAAACTTCCGTTGCTATGTGACGATGGAACACAGGAAGCACAATTCAGTAATTGAAAAGAAGGGCGTATTGGCTATCAATGCTGACACGTATAAATCCTTATTGTAGATGTACAATTCAGTAGGTTTTCGATCGGATTCGAACTCACAACACAGATATCACATCAATGCCGCTCAGCTAAATCCCCACCCTTATAAGTGGCTCAATAACCGAGCTAATTTGTTATAATTATTCTGACTGCGACCGCTCCACACGCTGTAGAGTTCATGAAGCTAAGCACTCTCATTCTCATCCTCGCTATCACACATCGCACACAAACTTTATCAGAGCGAAAGACAGCCTAAGGGACAATTCAGCCTAGCATGAATTTCAATGAAAGCTGTAGGCGAAACACAAGAGCATTCCATTGCAGGCACGTTTCTGGACATTAACTCCCTGGTTATGGCGGTAGTTTGCTGAGTTAAAAGAACAGCGGGGATGTTGACTTCGTGGTGACACTTTTAGATTGTCTACCTTCTTGATCGGACAACTTAAATATGACGGCATCTATATTATCTCCTGATGTGGTTTAATTGTGTCCGATGATCTGTTTGTTGTGTGATCTAACAACTTTGCCAATATCAATTACAATGTAGCTTACATAACATGCACCATTGAAGTCTATGTAAATATAGTAGAGATAATTCGACCTTGTACATGTTCATGTCACGTCAACTTCAGCATGTTTCACTGATAGTATCTGAATATTTAATCCTTAATTCTATTTCTATTTTACTCCTCTGGGCAGAGTTTTGAATTCACGTGTTTGATTTAAGATGTGGTGTCAGTTCAGTTAAGCCTATCAGTAAGAAAGCTTAAAAACGAAAAGATCCGTAGTGCATGATGAAAAATATATGCCTATGTAAGTAAATTCCCTATGATTGGTGTATCACATCAGTGTCTATATTGAAAGTTGCATGCGAAATCCCATGTGTTGTAACATCTATAACGAACCCTGCCTTCTTATCATTGAAAGAATAAATCGACAGAAATCAGTAGGTGTACTGTATTTCCTGCTCATATTGAAAGCAGTTTTGTTCTTTAATTTGCCTATTTGCGATGCAAAACTTGTCAGCGGTCAAAAGATAACGCGGCAAGTTTCAATATCATGATATAGACTGCTGAGTGATAACGGCGTTCTAAATTCCTTCAATTTGGTGTTTGTCTGAGACAGAATTCTACTGGGCTATTGTTCACACGACTTGACTAGTATTGGTACAAACTTAATCGTCACTTTTGTAGTTATATCAGGTTTAAGTGGATTCAAGGGAAGACTGCTGAAATGACTAGCTGTGATGCTGTGCACTACACTATTCTATCGGGTTTATACTGGAGCAAGAGGTGGTTTTGTATTCATTTATGTACAATACATTAATGAGCATTGTTTCCATATTAATTTTTTGCTAATGATTTATAGCTATATGGAATATTCATGAGTCTCGCATCGTGCAACAATGCTAAAGTATTCTGTGTCATTTCCAATAAAACTTATATGTGAATATTTTGATCCAGAAAGCAAGAATCAAGTGCCACTTTACGAACGATGGTTACGCAAAGGGGATATATACATGTAATAGCGAGGACGGTTCCTTGGTTTTGAGCATTGAGAATTTCCAATATACCCATGCCATGAGCTTTCCCCGCTGCCATTTCGTTTCCATTAAATGTTCTTATTAGTTTTAAAGGACAATGTCGCTCTTTTTTGACTTCTTGGACATGGAATGCTAGCATAAAGTCACTCAGTGTAAAAATGACGGCGGTATATAACTACAAATGTTTCAAAAATTAACCCTTTGCGGCAAGCAAACAGATGATTTCGTTTGTGACCTCTTGACAAAATGGAGTTTTCCTAGTCCGACTTGCTTTAATTTGACAAATTTTGCTACAATGTAAATGGAAGCTACTATTATACCATGGCCGATTTCTTCATGCCTCATGACGCTGTGAGAAACACGTTCGCCGGCGTGAAATTCGAGAAGATTTTTCAATTTGTGGTCCAACAAGGTATATGGGAGTGTAGTTCCGAATCTTTTGTGTGAGCGCAGTTGAAAACCCAGGTTGTGTGCAGATTGAGTGATTTTGTTTCACACCTTGGGAGTATTTCGGTTGTAGTGATTGGCAGAACGCGCAAGAAAATCGATCGATCTAGCAGACTACTCGGCCAACTGGCGCCTTTGGTCAAAATGCATCAAATTTTATTGCCTCCACCCTGATACACAGTTTTTTCCAAAGGAATATTTCTCATCTAAAATGACAAGGAAACCCCCTCATACTATATATTTTCAAAAAGCAGGGAATCTTAAGTTTAGTACGGTAGCAATCGTTACTCGGAGGATGAAGGGGTGAATACGGTGTTCCAATCGGATTTGAACCCACAACATACGGTATCCAGTCACCTAGCGGAGAAGCAACAGACAGAACCGCTCGGCCAAATCCCCACTCTCAAAAAAGAGTGGTTCAATAACTGGGTAAAAAACCTCAATTTTTTATATTTATGATACAAATTAATTAAGTAAAAACTTGATACTATTTTCTGAAATGTGACATTTCACTTGAAACAAGAGTATATATAGAAAAAAACTACTTTTATTTTGCATTAGCTATCCTCATTCTAAAATGGCATGGGTTGAAAGACTGACACAAAAAGTTATTAAAATTTGATTAGCAACATTAAGCTGCCTCTTATTCAAAATGTAAGAACTTTATTGCCAAACAAAATAATAGATTTATTGAATAGCATTTAAAGAGCATCATGTGCAAATTGCAGAAAATTTAACACAGCCAGAGTGGAGTTACATTGTTTAGAAATCTTGAAATTGGGAGAAAATAGAAGCCAGGAAATCGGGTGGATAACATACACTTGCATTAATTAGCACCTCTTTATCACGCAACTTATGACTGCTTGACAAGCTAAAAGGTGAGCCAAACCAATATTTTAATCTCGGGTAAACAAATTAATTAAAATTGAATGAATATTTGCAGCGCCCACTTAAGGTAATATGCACCTCCAAAGTGAAAGACTTAAACTTTTGCTCAAACTTTCCTCAGTGAAACTTTAAACCATTCTCTTACCGAAGCAAGAATAAAAATCAGGGGTCACCGTGCAAACTTTGGTACTAGAGAGACAAATAACTTGCGATTTCTCGATATTTGAAATTCAAAATGGCCGCCATCCCTGTGTTAACTCTATGGGAAAAAATAAAATTTTCGATTTTCGAAAAACTAAGACGGTGAAAACTTTTCTTTCACCAAGAGCTTCAAAATGAGCCCTAAAAAGTGGTAGGTCAGAAGAAAATTGATAAAATTTGAAGGCCCGAATATCTGTCCCCGAGGTGCGTTCTACCTTAACATGGATCTTCTGATATATAAATTACCTATCAATGCCTCTGTAACTGATAACATCCGACTTTCTCTCAATACAAGTGATCAAGAATAGAGGAAAAGACCACATTGTAAACAAAGCGACTATGGACGCCGCAGACAGAACATGTGGTTTTCCTACTTCCTTAGCTAAAATCTAGTGAAACAGCAGTAATCTGCATTGAATCTCTTCGTGGTTGATCGTCTACACTCTTCGAACATAATGTAACAGAAATCTACTATCATGTTGTGATCTGGAATGTTGCTGGTTTCGGTGATCCGTTTGTTATTGCCGCTGAAGCTCAGGACGTCCAAAACTTGTTCAAACCCTCTATGTTTCTCCCTTTTCTCTCACTCGTGTATTACTACACAAGTGTAAACAATAGTCTGGTTCCCTGGCCAATTTCTACCGCTGGCCGCGCTATTAACGAAAATAGGGATCAGGTAGGGCTATTGTAAGCATGGCTATCATTGGTCAATAGTACGAGTGCAGTGATTGCTTTGAATTAATTTCCAACTTGAAGCTACCTTCGAATTTAGATTTCGTATGCCTATGGGTTTATGTTACCTCCATAGTTTCCCGAACCAAACATCATTGAATGAAATACGAAAAATAACTTATTTTTGAGTCATTGCCGTACATGCCCAAAGGTCACCATGGTCACCAGGTCACGTCTGAGGAAAAAATCATAGACGATAATCGTCACTTCACGACTAAATACCATCATAGAAGAACAGAGTCGGGGACCTAAAAGAGACGTCGTGCAAACAACTTCAATGTTCGATGTTTCGTCACCTAATTTCCGAGCTTGCCAATGTGCAGATGTGCTGATCACATGATCTTGTCAGGCGATTGTGCTCATAAATATGCAGTCAAAATGTTGACTGAAACATTATGCCATAACTGACCCTATTTTCCTTAGCAGCGCAGCCAGCGCAAGAAATGAGTCCGGGAATCCGACTAGGTAAACAAGCGTTGCAAACACTAAAGTTTCATGTTAAATGTGACTGCAATCACACCAAAGAACAATGACTCTAAAGGAATGAAAACCAGCTTCTATCGCATGGATGATAAACAAGTCGCGGAAAGATGCACTACTTCAATATGAGCGGATTAGCACATACTAAATGCAATGTGTGATCTAACTCAACCTTTAAAAGTTGTCTTACACGCGAACGTTACTATAATAATATAATAATATATAATATAATAATAACCTTTATTTCGAGAACCAGCTCATAGAAAAAAGCAAACTTGAAAGAAAAACAGACAAATACGAAGACAACAAACTACATGCTTCCATAAAAAATGTCTCAACAATACAATACAGAGATTCTACAAGCACAGTAAAACCTTATAAACAATCTGTCATAAAACATTTCCACCATCTACTCCCTTTAATAACATAACCAGACAGGGCTGAGCAGACTAAAGTATTTGTACTAGTCAATCTAAGATAAAAAACAGCCCTAGCCGCACGAAGTTTACTGTCAAAGGTCAAAATGTGATTACGTACAAATGTTTCACTTATGCTTAATCTTTGCTTAATATTCAAAAGAATTCTATAACTATTATTATAAGCAACACGAATGTCGCTCATACTTCTTTTGGAGAAGACACTCCATAAATGGGAACAGTACATTGAAGAACAGAAAGTTTGAAAAAGCCTAGTTTTGACCAGAGTTGAACAGCTATGAAATTTACGAATAAGTGAATTTGCCTGAGAATACAGCGATCTCATTTGGCGCATTATGTCATCATTGTCATTTCCAAAACACAAAGTTTAACAGCGGTGTGTACTATATAAACAGCTTTGAAATATTTATACAGGTAATGCACAATTTCACCTTGTTATACAGTTATATAGCTACAACTGACAGTACAAGCAGGGAGGTAGTAGAGATCTGATGACTGACTTTTATCCACATTTCAGTAAATAGAACAACAGGAATAGACGCTTACACGAAACAAAAATACGAAGTAATTAGGAAATATTCTATTGTATTGTATATTTACTTCATCAGATGACAAAAAGATAACAAATAACACAATATTAAAGTCAAAAAGTCTACAATCTGATGGGGGTCACGGAAAATAGTTGTATCTGAACAAGTCTAGTCTGTGGCCCGTGTAAATAGTACATCATAATAACAGCGCAGCCAGCGGTAGAAATGGGTAGAAATGTGTTTGTTAGCTTGTGATGTGCTCGGCTGCTCTCTATCTTTTGTCGATTGGTCACTCACAAGTTTCCCCGACACAAAATTTGACGGATTTGTTTCCTTGGACACGGTTCGGTTCGAATTTGAGTTTAAATCCATAAAAATATGCACTGATCTCCGTGCGCTGATCAAGCGATCGTGTTGCATAGCGATATGCGTGCCTACACAATGCTAAAGCTGGAATTTTCCCAAATTCCATCATTGATACACACAGTTCGCTACACTATGAGCTCATACATCAGTAGGCCTATATGTGGACGTCTTTGCTTGCTGTTTTTTGTGCGCGATTTCCGCGCTGTCGGTAACTTTTTCAGGGCAGACGATGGCTCAAAATGCGCAATTTGCGCAATAGTGCAGTCGAGAGGAAACTCTGCAACCCTTGTCGTACACCTAGGATTTCCTCGTCATTCCACCTTTTTGGTGCTTGTCGGGTGAAACGTTCAAGAAAACCACATCTGAGAGCCAATCATCCAATACTGCCGCTTGTTGTGAATTAAACCAACGTTCTGCCTCATCAGGGACTGGACGTAAATTAGCAGGGGGGGGAGGGCCGGGGGGATTTGGGGGAGGGTCACAAATTTTTGAGCCACCGTTTGGGGGAGGGTCACAAATTTTTGAGCCACTGTTTGGGGGAGGGTCACAAATTTTTGGGCCAAGTGTAGTGGAGGATGTGTAGAAAAAATGTTTACAAGACAATGTGCCCACATGAAGTAAGTTTAACAAGTCCTTGTTTATTTCCTATATAATAAACATTCATAACTTACCACTCCAATACATTGCCAACTCTATGAACATATCAGTTCTACTTTCCTACCAACATCTCAACTACAAGTATTTCCCATTTTAATCATTTTCCTCTCCATCATCATCATTACCATCATTGTCCCCATCATCGTCATTGTCCTCCTCATCATCATGTTCACAATTGTCTTTACTGCTGTGATCATTACTTTTATCATCATCATAATCATCATCATCATCATCATCATTATCATCATCATCTTCATCATCATTATCATCATCATCATCAGTATAAGTGACTTTCAAATTATCCAGTATTTTCAGTTTTGCTTCTTTCGTTACAAACTGCAACTTAAAAATGTTTTTCAAATATCTAAGATCTTGTTTTTTCAATGAAGCTACACTTTCAATGTCAATGCCATCAACATCTACTGGCTTTGTGGTATACCCAGGAGCAATATTTTGCAGAACTCTTTTGCTATTCTCTGAATGTAATTTTGTTCTCCGTTTGCGGGCCTTTCTCTGGTTTTGCTTCTTCTTCCGTTTTTGGCTTTTGTCTTTTCGAAAATGACAATTGAACATACTCATTCCCTTTTCAATCAACAAACCAATTTTTTCATGTATTCCGTTGATTTGTTTCTGAAGATCAA
Source organism: Ptychodera flava (assembly GCF_041260155.1). Lineage (NCBI taxonomy): Eukaryota > Metazoa > Hemichordata > Enteropneusta > Ptychoderidae > Ptychodera > Ptychodera flava. The sequence continues at coordinate 40,976,466 of NC_091928.1, forward strand.
GCATGGTGGAGATTAATTTGGTATTAAATGAGTGTTCTACCTCTTTTCCTGTTATTAGTTTTTGAGTCTTGGTGAAATTTTTGTTATCAATGTCTTTCACAGTTTCAATCATTTCTTCAGTGTCCTTTTTAAGTTTTTTTATTTTGTCTTCATTTTGTCCAAGAATAACTGAATCACCTGGTTTAAGCACATGATTTTCTTGTAATAACTGACCGGTTGATGAAGGATCATTTTTGTTCTGTATTCCTGCCACTTTCTTTGCCAATGCCTCAACTTTTTTCTTCAGATCATACTCTCGCCGTCCCTCTGAATGGAATAATTTAACAAAGTCCTTTGAGTTTTTGCACCACTTGAATTTTGACTTGTACACATCTGGTAATATATCATTCATGAATAAAGCTCTTTCAGTTTTGGGGTGTGGCTGCCATCCAAATGTAGTACTTTCCCATGGTTTTTTCTTCTCAGAACTTGAAGCAAGCACAGAAATTCCTTGCATCCCTTGCTGAGGTCCACCCATATTTCCCTGGGTTCTCCTGAATCGCCTAATCTCAATTTGTGAAAATCCTGGAAAAAAAAGATACACTTTCAGACATGAGACATTTTAGACTGGTCAATATTTTGATAGGAGAAAAACTTAAAAATATGGAAACAAAAATTAAAAGTATCATTTGAGGTCAATCTTCTGAACCAAACTGGCAACAGGTCTTTCATTCTGTTGAAGTCAATATTTTATGCTTGCATCAGTTTTGGTTTCAAAAAAGTACACACTGCCAAATAGTTTTATTTCAAATATAATTGTTGCTATTACTGAAATAAATTAAGTTGGACTGAACAAAACTGCACTTTGCAAGGGGTCTCATCTGCCAACTTTTACTCAATCATGTTCACTTTTCAATAACATCAGTATCACTTCAGCAGTGCTTTCGCAAACAAATGTTCTAATTTGGAAAGGAAAACATTTGCAAACACCAACATTTCTGCCCAATATTTACCCTGGTCTGAGTCATAAATTTCTAAACAATTGTGTGGTTAGGAGGCAGTGGCTATTATATGCCTACAGATTTGCCACTCAGTCTACTGGGTAAGAGTTTATGCAGGGCAGCCTTTTGAGGAAAAAGTATGACTGACATGTGTAGTCCCACATATTTGTATGCGATACATGAGAACATGAAAATACATGGACCCTGGTGTAAGGTTTGTAGTCCACAATACGCTCAGTTGATAAAGAACTGAGAACTACATAACTCAAACTATTGATTAAAGTTTACAATAAACAATAAATTAATACAATTTAAAGGAAATGTTGTTTACTCAATATAAAAATATGGAAATATGACAATTAGACGACGCGTGTTGTATCAAATAATCAGTCACAATTTGTCAATGATTGACTATTTACACAAAAATGACATTCACTTGCAGGCAGACTATTTTTTTAAAAATTCCAGTTCATATTGTGTCTGGTATCAACTTACCCCAGCTTTGTAGATCTTCATCCTTAATATCAATTAAATGTGCCACTTTCTTCACTCCATTTCTGAGGAAGACCCCTGAATATTCCGTCAGGTCACAAGTGTTGAGAAATTCAAGTACAGAACTTTCCTTGTCCATTCGTGTTGCAGAATCAGCCATTTTGTATCACTATCGTTGCTGCAGTACAGTAGCTCGAGGTTTTGCCTGGGTATTTGGGTCGGACGGCAAAACCAGAGCTACAGATCCAACCATCCAGAGAGAGTGCAGGTGCCGAACGTCTGGACGTTCGGCGCGCCTTGCAAAGTTATTCGGCGAATCCGGCGTTCTTCTCCTTACCGGTTTACCTTCTAATACTATTTTGCACCTACCCGCTCAAGGATGTCTCGCTATTTATCCAAAGTACTGCCGTTCGGCAGGTTTTTGTGTGCCGATCGCGGGTTACTCACTGAATGGGACGCCATGTTTGAAAGGGATGACGTCACAGTCTCGCACATCCACGTTCCTATCTATTAGCATAACAATGCACACATTTACGTTGTACGTGTACGCTGCAGCGCTGCGCTGGTTCTTTCAGTTTTCATAACTACTGACCGGCCGAACTCCGAAATGAAGACGATTGATATTATATGATAATTTTTTATGAACAAAATTACAGAGAAATGTTATAATGTGTAAATACGTACGTGCATGTTATTCATGAAAGTGATTGTAAATGATTATGCTATTAAAGCCACAATACAAACGACAGCATCGACGAAACAGCAAAAGCAGACGGAAAACGAAAAGCAAACAAGGTTTTCATAAAAGTGAGGGAAGCTGCCAAGAACAAGGTAAGCTACTTTTCAAAGGCAAAAAAATAAAGTCATCTGTTGTTTCCTAAGTGGTGTTGTGTGTGATATTTCTTATCGATGTCCGAGGAGGCAAGAACGAAACCCTCCGACAACCTTTGTGTGCGATAAAGAAATCGAAATTGTCTCTAAGTTTACCCACCTTTGGTTGAATACTTTCTAAAAAATTTAAATGGGATTTAAACACTGATGCTATCTTGAAGGAAGGGCGACAGCCATTTATTTTTAAGGAAACTGCTTTCCTTCATGTTTGATAGATAAATCTTATCCATTACAGTGAAAGCGTTGTTTCATTCTCGCTCATCTGGTGGCTTCATCTGACAATCAAAGACATATTAACTTCACAGAATTTATCACTTACCTTAAAATTAGAATATCAAGAGAAGTCTGTCACTTTATGATCAGCTAGTACTTAGGAAAAGCCCGATCAATTGTTAAAGGGGCCCTTTATTTATGAATACTTATTACAACACATATAATAAAGGTGAAAACAAATTGTTATCGTCTTTTCTAACAAACTGCCAAGCAAAATATGCGTTTCCTTCTATATTTATTGTTTTCTAAATTGTATAAAAATAGACAATATAGCGGGCGCAGCCATTGTGTATGTGTCACGTGATCAAAACGTCATCAGTGCTGCTTGCGTTCAGCGGTGGCGCGCTTCTTCGAAAATGGCGACAGCAGAGCAGACAGCAGATACTGAATGTTCGATGGGGTGAACATCAAACCAGCGATCATGCCGTATTGTATCGCAAAATTCTGTACTGTCTCAGACAGAAGGAACCCTAGAAATGCACATTTTTTCAATGTACCATCAAAACCTTCTCTTCGTAACCAGTGGTTGGCGAAATGTGGTCGTCCGGGAGGGAAAGATCGTCAAGCTCGTGTCTGCAGTGAGCATTTCCGCCCCGACGACTTTTCGAACATGCTGCAATACCAATGCGGATTTGCTCATCGTCTGCTACTGAAGGATAATGCTGTGCCAAGCCTGTTTGGGAGCCCTGAGTCTGAGGAACCAGTATCTCGAGAAGGCCCAACTGAGCGGGATAGTCGTATGGCCAAGCGAGAAAGGAAAGAAGTGAGTATCATTGCGTTGTGTATGAATCAATGTCAGTCCCAATCCCGTTTGCCATGGCATGGGACTCGAGCTGCAAATCCTGCAAATCGATGTATCGTACTTGCGCAAAATTTGGTGAATAAAAATCGACAGTTGTTTATATACTTAATTCACTATGTCATGCATAGTTTCCTATCTGAACGGCCAGGTATGCCAATAGGTGACGTTGCAACGCGAATGGTAGCCCTGAGTGTTATGTTCCCACGGCGTTCCAGTGTTGTTGGGTTACACATACACAGCATCAAACGCAGGGCATCGTGAATGTATGCCCTTGCGTTTATGTGAATATGGTCACTGATTATGTCTAAAATGTGTTCTGTATTATGTTGTATGTACATATATACTCACTGGGTGAGTGACTAAGAATGCGTATGTCCATTTCATATATTTACAAGACTGAAAGTACATGTAATAACCAGACATTGTTTTAAAACTTGCAACTGTTGTGTTTCCGGTATTAGACTTCAGAATATTTAAAATACTGGCCAGTAATGCCATAACACAGATTACAGAGGTTGTAGTGGATTTATCTTTTGGACATTTCCATCTTGAACAGTGATAGGGGTGATTGTCACGATACTACTGCAGCTGTTACTACTACATGTACTGCTATTAATTTATTATTATTATTATTATTTGCAAAGGTGCTTTTTTCTACTTGTAAACATGTTTCCCAACACTACAGGTATATGCGCACAGAGGGTTTGAATAAGCATCAAAATATTTTAATGTGAGACTAGACCTGGCATACAGTAACTGTATCTTATCAGTGTCCTGACTGTTTTCTTGCAGAATGATTATTAATTTGCATAATGATATTGTCATTATGCAGGAACAATAAATTGTTTAATCGAGACATTGACTTGTACACAGAACAGCTCGTGACATGCTCTAACGGAGAACAAATTATGTCTTCGTTGATTAATCTACAGGGTGTATGGTTCGTGTTACCATGTTGTATGTCCATAAATTCATAAAATAATCTTTTAATACGTACTAAAACACAAGCATGTATCCAAGCGTTTCAGGTATATGATAAACCTTATGGCCCTCATTACTGCCGCCCTTGGTGGTATGGCAGGTGAGCCCTCCCTGTAATTGGGACCAATGCGCTGTACAATCTCAGGAGCCAAAATACTTATCAGGGCCATAAAGATTATACTTTTCTGTGGACTCAGTTTGTCATGGTGGTGAAAGGGTTAAAGAAATTAGCTTAAGTAAAAAAAGAACTAGTTATCGCAAAAAATTGCCAACTTAAGGAAGAAAATAAATTGGGCAAAAAATCAAGCAAACTTTGAAACATTCCTGGGGAAATGTGTCCACGCTCTATTTACAATCACCTTTTAAATTTGATCTCATCTGTATCAAAGGTTTCCCCATATACTTTTGTGCTATTGTTTTCTGGTTTGATGGCATCAAAACTCAATGTATTAATACTTTGTTTTTTTTACCAGATGCCACAACACAAACTGATTTAGACGGCATAATTGTTGCAGTGTCTAAAGACCATGGTTATGCTACAAATCTACCAGTGACAGCTGATAGACTGAGAGGTAATTCATCTGATGGTACAACATCACAGGGTACTACTACAGATAGTGGAGGTGAAAGTCAAATGGACACAGGTGATGCGCTGGACAATCATAAGTGTGACACTTTTGATGACTCTGATTCTGATGTTTCAGATGAGGACATGTCAGAGGACCCAGACTTCATTCCGTATACATCATCATCTGAGACTGATTCAGAGTATAGTGACACAGAGCCAGATATTATCATTGATGATCCTGTTTCTAGTGATCCAGCAGAGCAAATGAAATTTTTAGTTTTTGAATCTTCACTAATTGAATTGTTTACAAAGTGCCAGAGAAAAGATTGTCCTGCACAAGTTATTTCCATGCAGAAATTATTATCTGGTTCAAGATTGATAATCAAAACAACATGCTCTGCTGGGTGTCACTACAGTTGGTCCTCTCAACCAACTTTAAATAAAATGGGAGCTGGAAATTTGTTGCTGTCTGCAGCAATTTTATTTTCAGGTAACACTTACACTAGGCTCTACGATATTGCTCATTGCCTTCACTTGCCCATTGTTGGTGAAACTCAGTTTTACAACATCCAGAAAAAGTATTTGTTTCCTGTTGTGAATGAGACATGGCTATCGATGCAGAATTTAATCATAAATGATCTTCGTGGCAGAGATAACGTTTTATGTGGTGATGGCCGTTGTGATAGTCCTGGGCATTGTGCTAAATATTGTACATATACTTTGATGGATGAGGAAACAGGGTACATTGTTGACTTCTGTGTTAACAGTGTTGCTGATCCGTCAGTTAAAAATTCAAATGCCATGGAGCCAATGGGCCTCAGGAAGTGTCTTGATTTCCTGAAGAAAATGGATGTACCTGTTTCCGTTCTTGCAAGTGACAGGCATATTACAATCAGGAAAATAATGAGATTAGAATATCCTGAGATTGAACACCAGTTTGATATTTGGCATTTGGTAAAAAGTGTAATAAAAAGACTCTGTGCTGTTGGCAAGGTAAAGGGTAACAGTGCTCTGTTGGAATGGATCCAGTCTATCAGTAATCATTTCTGGTGGTGTGCAGAGTCATGTAGGGGTGATGTTAATGTTCTGCGAGAGAAATGGCAATCTGTGGTGTACCATACAGTTGACATTCACTCTTGGGATGACAAGGAATATTTCCATGCATGTGAGCATGAGCCCATTAGTGAAGGTAATAGGAAGGAGATATCTTGGCTTCGTGTAGGTTCCCCTCCACATGATGCACTGAGGAAGGTTGTCAATGACAAAAAACTGTTGAAGGATCTTGAACATATTACTCTGTTTTGTCACACAGGCGAATTGGAGGTTTACCATTCACTCTTGCTGAAATATACTCCAAAGCGACAGCATTTTTCACACGAGGGAATGGTGTGTCGCACGCAGCTTGCAGTGATTGACCATAACTACTATGTTGCTAGGGAACAGGCTACTACTAAGTCAGGGTCACTGTGTTTCAAAGTTGTATACCCCAAGTCTCATAGTTATAACAAGAAATGGATTGCAAAGATCAGAAAGGAGCGCAAGACTTATCCATATCGTGAGACTATGATGAAGGAAGTTGTTGCTATGCGCGTTAAGAATCAGTCTAAATTACATGCTGATATTCCAAATCTCAAGTCCAATATAGCTCCAATTGATAAGCCATGCAAACATGATGTCATAGAGAGGACTTTCCAATTCACTCGGTTTGCCTCTGAGAACTGTGAAATTGGACAGAGTGATTTTGTGTGTGCTTCAGAGGCTAGGCAAACATAATCTGAGGTTGTATTGTAAATATGGCAAAGTGTGCTCTTGGACATACCATTTGTAGCTCTGTTGTCAGCAACACAGTTTTTCTGATAGAATGATTGTCTGTTGTCCGTCTGTCCATAAACATTTGACTCTTTTTCTGAAACCAGTGATCAGATTGTGTATTGAAGTTTGCATGCAGGGTCTTTAAGGTGATCAGAGTTTGTTTTCAGAGTTGTGGTTAAATATGCTCATTTGTCTTTTGGGGCAATTTTTCCTGTTTTTGGTCAAAAATGATTTCTCTTAAATTGGTGGCCTAGTTTCCTTTGAAATCTGGTGTGCATATCTCTAGGAATGATATTAGTAACAAATAACCAAATTGTGCTGATATATGCAAGATTGTATTTGGGAGCAATTTGTGCAATTTTGTAATGTGTTCATTGGGTTGGAAATAATAGTTTCTATTTAAAAGGAAGGTCAGCTGTGAACTTTACATAGAGTTCCTCCACTGCGTGAGTTATGCAAAATAGATAAGTGATTCATTTTAAATTAATCATTTCAAGCCTGACAACGTATCATATATATCAATAATTTTTAGCTATGATCCCAGAAAGTCAAATATGACTTTAATATTACATGTAGGTTTATTTCCATGTCAGACTCAATTTTACTGCACATAAATCTAGCCATAAACAAAATAAGACCCCTGGCTGAAATCTGTACAAACCTCTGGCACTGTCTTGGTATCCTGGCTTGGTCAGCTCTGCCTGTTACAGACATGTAAGTTAATTGCAGAGATTTCAGTCAGGGTCAAATGAACTGACAGACACTCAGGCAGAAATAGACCCAATATTTGTTGGTCTGCCTGTACCTGTTAGTCTGAGATTCAATCTATTATGCTATGTTTTGTACAGGAAATAGTCTGACACAAGGCCTGAAACCTTCATGCAATGTTAAATCCTTTGCATGACTCTGACAGCATGACTAAAATTTACCAATCTTAAAGAAGTTAAAGTTCAATGAAATTCAAGCCTGAAAGGATTAAGGAAATCTTAATAGACTTGTTTTATTGCTATATATAGCAGCTGTGTTCTCCCAGGAATTTCTGTAACATATAGGCAGATTTGCATAATAATAACTCAATATGATAATTAGTTTCAGTTGCTTTCCTAAAAATAAAAGTTAAGGACTGATACTGTTTTAGGTAAAAGAAGAATACTATTTGAAAGTATATGAAATAGAAACTGTAGTTTATTGAAATGCAGTCATTGGAGGCCACAGCTCAACTAACACCAAGCACATTTACTTAACTTAGGCATATTTTACATGTATATCTTTTAAAGTACTGACAAAATTTACACTGTCAGTATCTTGATTGCGTGTCTCCAATAAGTTTTAAATGTACAGATACATTCTGAAACAGTGTGAGCGACAGTGTGTCATTGGCGGTATTTTTAATTGTCAAACAATACATAATGTCAGAGCCCTATCAGCTGCAAGGTCACTTGTCATTGGAGATGAAGGGGTCAACTTTTACTTCAATTTGGTGAACATTTAATTGTCTGTGGTAACTTGCAAACAGAATGAGAAAAAGAAATCTGAACTCTACCACAAAATTTACACACATATACTCTGAAATATGAACATCCCTTTGATGTATCAAGGCTGTAATTATTTATACAGAATGAGTGTTTTCAGTGCAAGCATTTTTTTGTTTTTAATTGTAGATATAATGGGCATTCTTACCAGTTGTAATGAAAGAAGAAACAAATGAAATTCAAAGTCACCATGTACATAGCTATGCCAATCACCTGTAATTTTATGAATGTACAAATGATTCCAAATAAATGTGTATAAACTGGAAATACTAGTATGATTTTTTTTTACTGTGTGGAATTAAAGCCACAGTAACTGAATTTAGGTGTTTTTCCGTGTTTTTTTGTTCTGTGTATCAATTCCATGTTTCCCATGCTACTCCCAATAGTATGATGAAAAGCAAAATTTTTAAAGTATGACCATGGCCTGTTACTGTATATGAGTTAAAACCGTTGTGATTGTTGATAAATGAATTCAAGTACAAACTGGATTTCAATTTTCAGAAATAACATTGCTGATTGTTCACACAATGGCTGTGGTGAGAACCTTCATACTTGGTGTTTCATCATGCTACAGGGACTTGAGCAAGAAACATCTATCGATGCATGGAACAAAATGGCTGAATTAAATAGTGCACAATTTAGATACTGGTACAGTTCACTGCTTGTCATAGCATGATCATTTAAAGGGACCATGAGCTGCAACTTTGTAGAATTTGTTAAGATTCAAATAACTCCAATATTCTCAGATATTATTTCATTTCTACCAATTAAATCATATAAGGTCAAAGTATTACATTCTTTGTGTTGCATCAAAGTGCCCTCTTTAAGGCTCACAGTGTGTAACCTATCATGTAAATTTTACTAACTATCATTAGTCCAAAATGAGATGATGAGTTACAGTAAATGTTTGTCTTCAGCTGCTTTACAAAGTTTAAAAGAAAGACAAAAACAAATACAGAAAAACCTATTTAGGACACCTTTGGGAACCAAAAAAACTCCTTAATACAGAGGTGTCCTTAATAGACAGGTAATTCTATTGAAATAATGAATTTTGTCCTTTAAAAATTTGTCCTTAATAGACAGATGTCCTGATTAGAGAGGTGTCCGTAATGACAGGTTTCACTGCACATGTAATCATTTTGGCCAAATCGGTAAGTCAACATTGGTCACAAAAATAAACAAGACAAACGCAACTTCAACTTTCATTCACAATTTTTAATACACATAAAGCATTGGTCATAATATCCACAACACTATCAATCAGGATATGCAGTGGCGTCAACATCCTCAACCTCTCTGAATCCAGTATAGTGGTCATCAGGATACTTGTTCCGAATGGCTGTTACAACACAAGATGGTATTACTCTCCTTACATATCGACCAAGTCTTTGATGAGTCCACCAGGTAAACTGTCGATAGGCTGCTAGTCTGTATGTCCTGTAACATTACAAAATATTTAAAATATGCAAGACTATCTCTATAGACAATGACTTGGGGATAAGTTACATGATTTAAACAGTCATATGGAAGATTAAAAACTTTAAAATGTCTAACATCCTAAAATATTTTTTTAATCTCAAGAATTTCTGTTTGATTGTTATTATTTTGAACACAGCTACATGGCTAATAAACAAGTACATCACAGAATATTCAACTAAATAACAGTAAACAAGTAAATGAAAATTGTGACCAAATGGACAAAATAGAAAAATAATAGAACTAACACCTTGAATAGGTTAGGGTTATTAATAAAAACTGGGAAAAAATGGACAAAATAGAAAGAAAGTAGAAAAAAACAAACAAAAAGACAACCACCTTGAATGGGTTAGGGTTAGGGTTGGGGTTATGCTCACCTCTTATCCTCTCTGTGAATACTGAGGTGAGCATAATCTCAACCCTAACCCTAACCCATTTATGTTATTTGTTTTTCTGTCTGTCTGTTTGTTTGTTTCTATTTTGTCCATTTTTTGTAGTTTTTTACTAATCCATTCATGGTGCTTGTTTGTAAATGTTTGCTCTTTATATATATTTTTTGCTATTTTGTCCATTTTTACTACTTTTAACGTGTTTACTGTTATTTAGTGCCAGTTCCCTGTGATTAAATAAATAAATATGTTCACATCATTCTACTAGTTTGTGTTCTTTTAGCTATAATAATCGCCAAAGTAAGTTAATTTGGGCTTTCAGAACAAACAACATTGTTAAAGTCAGTCAAAAATATGTACACTTGTTCCAAACACTTCTGGTTGTTGTTGTTGTTGTTGTTGTTGAGTGTTTTATCGCGGTCAACTGGTAGCACAACCATATATCCTATAATTGTTTTTGTTTTGTCTTTTGGGTTTTTTGTTTTGTTTTTTTTGTAAATAGACCTACGTGGGTGAATTTATATCTTAATTTTGTAGCTGTGATATCGCAGCGGTACTTGTGGCGTATATCGAACGCGCTCGGGTCATTGGGGTCAATTCCACGTGACCCCCAATGACCCGAGCGCGTTCGATACACGCCACGGACAAGTTCCGCTGCGATATCACAGATATCAATTTTGTTATTTTTCGTACTGCAGTGACACTTTGTTACTTACGGCAACAATCCAGGCTATTCATGGACTGCAATTGGAAAGCACAATACAATTATTGCGTCCCAGGAAACCATAGTGTCTGTCTCGCGCGCATATCAATTATTTCGCGGCGTAAAATCAATCAGTGAACGTACCGAGTCTAGTTTCCTGGACGTTTAGGAAAATAACAATCGAAAAACAGGTAGCATGCAGTCTTTGAAAAAAAACGTACAAAGAACTTTTGACTTGTATACTTTATAAGTAGGTCATCATTTTCATCCGCCTATCCCGATGAAATTACATCACTACCCACGGAAAAGTGGTACATCCAACGACACAAATTACCTACCTCTCTCTAATGGGCTCTTTGAGACTCGTACGCGTGACATCTTTCATGGCTATGAGGGCCGTACGCAACACAGCATCATACAGAACGACAGCATTGAAATCGGTATGCTTACAAATGCAGTCCAAACTATCTGCAGACAACCTATCTTGCAGTTCCTCCAATTCCTGGCAGCAAAAATTCATAATAGGAATTTCCATGGCCGTGCAGTTGGCACAAACGCACCAGTCAGCTGCATTCGCTCCCGCTCGACCGGCAAAATCAATTTCCGTATTGAAGGAATCGTCTGATTCCTCCTCATCGCTGGTATCCCCATGGCCGATTGGCTTCCTTGGTTCGAACCTATACGGTTGAACTCCTTTACATGGAAGGCTAAATGTTTGCTCAAATTCTTCGTCGCTAGAAACATCAACAGCGGCGGGAACAGAAGCCATGTTGATTCGCCTTGGTTTGTATACAACATCCTGGAGCACTTATGACGTAACCGCCATCACGTGACCACAAAGATGGCTACACGGGAGACGCGATCTGTAGTGTACTCGGCAAAATTGCCCAAAATACACGAAGGTGCATGTAAAATTGATATTTTTGCGATGATAATATAACTAGGTACATGTATTATTGACTGATATCACTCAGGAAAGCAAGCTTTATGAGTAAAGGTCCCCTTTAACTGTAGTAATAATATTCTGTCATATTCATCATATTCTGTTCGGAGCGACCCTCCGGTCGGCGTTTTACACTCGGGAACCTGCTTGCAGGTTAAACCGGCGCAAGTTTTTATTCATTTCCTCCATTACTTTGCGGCTTTTAAATGATTTGTAAACTGTTTCATGTGTATGTTTTTGGTCACCGCTCTGTATCTATGTACTTTTTGTATAGTGTTTTATTCGCACTTTTTTATTGCCCATGTTTAGGATGAATAAAGCTGTACTGAGTTGAATTGAACTGAATAAAACCAAAACCCGACGGCCTTTTTCCAAGGCCACCACGTCATATTAAAAGCGAACTACCGTTGAATAAACCCATTGTCCATCACCGCACACAAGACGACGTAAAGACCAACACAAACAGAAAATTTCAACAGAGGAAAAAAACTGAAGTTTCTCAAACGAAGAATGAAAGAAAACCTAAACAACGTATTAAACGACACGGAACACGTAAAAGCTAATGGAAGATTCAACAAAAACAAGAAAAACAAAAAAACCTTCAATATAGGAAGAGGCATAGCAATTATGAATACGAAAGATTACATTCTAAGAAAATAATAGACCGCTGAAAATTCAAACTACACATGTATTAATGTAAACCACCGTCCCTCCATTGAGGGACGGTGTGTAAACCAACGCAGCGCGACTTAAGTACACGATGGATATGGGGACAAAATTATGAGGAGGTAACTTACAGTTTCCCCGATCCCGTAACGAAAATAATACGTTCATACTCTTGTATACAAATAACGGAATGATCGGACACTCTATTATCAAAACGTTCCCAAGTTACTTGTTGTTCCAGTCAAGCATATCAAATCCTGGTATTTTTTTCTATATTTTTTTAATTCAACGGACAATACAGTATAAACAAATCTGTGAATGGAACGTGGGCTCACCAGCAGCCTCGACAGAAATAGCTGGCATAAGATTCCGTGAAACGGAGAAAATTATGTTAAATCTCCACTCCGGTCAAATATTCCGATGGAAACGTTTCAGACACGACATTTCCATGGTTTACGCTGGAAAGGGCCATGTACCTTACTTCAAATTCACATTTGAACATTCTATCGACAAAATTTCGTACCTTGACTCAGTGGTCGGAGATATGACCGAGAAAGAAGGCCCGACATTAATTTTCGGTGTATTTTTTAATGAATTTTGCTTCAGTGTATTTCATTTGTTTAACTTCGTTTTATTGATACGCGGAGTTTTATTTCCCGAAAATTAAGTCCTCGCGTAACTTTCCATTGCACAAAATTAAATGCTTGTCCGCATTTTCCGCAAAAACTGCAACAGCGACCAGGAGAGCATGCATCAATAAAAATTGTTATAATTTCAGGCAGCAGTGTGCGATATCGCGTGTGCAGCTATATTTAGTTACAATGAAGTTACATTTATTTCCTTTCTATTATGTACATAAAAGCAACTATGTAAGAGATGCACTACCGAGCCGTCCGGTATTTATTTCGTTTAATTTTTACTTGAGTTTTGTTTAATTTTTATTTTATTTGTTTAGCTTCGTTTTAATTATACACGTACAAAGATTTTTAATTCCCGAACATGAAGTCAATCTGGCGTAACTTTTTTACATAGCGCAGCAAATATCCGATGGCGTTTTGTTGATATCGCTACAATAATGCTAATAGGATAGGAACGTGGATCTTCATTTCGGAGTTCGGCCGGTCAGTAGTTATGAAAACTGAAAGAACCAGCGCAGCGCTGCAGCGTACACGTACAACGTAAATGTGTGCATTGTTATGCTAATAGATAGGAACGTGGATGTGCGAGACTGTGACGTCATCCCTTTCAAACATGGCGTCCCATTCAGTGAGTAACCCGCGATCGGCACACAAAAACCTGCCGAACGGCAGTACTTTGGATAAATAGCGAGACATCCTTGAGCGGGTAGGTGCAAAATAGTATTAGAAGGTAAACCGGTAAGGAGAAGAACGCCGGATTCGCCGAATAACTTTGCAAGGCGCGCCGAACGTCCAGACGTTCGGCACCTGCACTCTCTCTGGATGGTTGGATCTGTAGCTCTGGTTTTGCCGTCCGACCCAAATACCCAGGCAAAACCTCGAGCTACTGTACTGCAGCAACACTATCGGAAAATGAATCTGACACTCATTCAAACACTCTCCTGGAAATCGCAGCGGAACCAGCTTAAGTCCTGTTAGAGTGTACAATAACTTGAAATATCTTACTCACAGGAAACAATCTTGACAGAAGATCGATCGTTAAACCGAAATCCGTACCACAGGCCAGATGAACAACTCTGAGCATGTGATAAGACTGGCACTTTTGCTTACATTGGTGGCGCTCTAATTGTCATTATTTGACGGTCAAAGGTTGCCCCAGTAGTAAAGTTGGCCTTGTATTTGTTTTCTGCTCAGTTTCCTTTCAAAGATTTGTTTCCTGACAGGAAAAACTCTTTCAAAAGAGAAATTTAAAGTATTCTCAATATCTAGATATCTTTTAAAACATGGTATCAGCAATCAAATTTGTGAACAGACCGTCGGAAACCTGGGCTACAAATGACAAATTTCCACAACGAGTACAAAGTAGATAAGAATTCGAATACAACTTCAACGGTGTTGTCATAGGCCAGAGATCAAAATGGCTTCCACGGAAAAGTTTGGGCAGTCTGAGTGTCAAGATAGAAGTAAACTGGCTAGTTTTGAAGGTAAAGAATCTTTCTGGGAGCTTCGTTCACGTATTCGACAGCAATCAGGTATCAAGCGTGGCTACCTGAGAACCTCTCTTCAATCATGCAAGCTCTCACAAAACGAGGAAAAGTTGGATGCACTGATTGCTGTTTACAAGAATACAAAAACAAAGTCTACCATGCTGAATGGTCTGCTGTACATACGTGTTACACCAGTTGTTGGCGGCAACTCCAGCGGGTAAGAGCATTGGTTTTATGCACAGTCGTTTGGAGAGCTATTCAGCGCTGGGACTATTCGCCCCATAGACGAGTGTACAGAAGCGAGAAATACCCCAAGTCAGGAAACAGAATGGCTATAAAAACCGCGCCATGTAACATTCCGTGTCCGATTTCACTGTGAAAATTAGCAAGTTCATCTATCATGCAACCATCGATCGTTTCCTATCATTCTAAAAATTCATACCTGATACTTAATCTGATTCAAAAACGCTTATTTCGTGTGATTTTCGGCCGAATTCGACGGACACCTCGCCAAAACCTGGGGGTGAGCAACATTCCGGTCACCTCTTGGGTACCTCCACTTTACTGACGTTAGCGCCGCGTACCCATGAGGGGTGACTGGAAGGTTGTTCATGCCTTATGTTTTGGCGACGTGTCTTCTGAACTGGGCCGAAAATCACACGAAAATTCATACCTGATACTTCATCTGCTTACAAAATGCTCATTTCCTGTGATTTTCGGCCGAGTTCGAGAGACACCTGGCCAAAACATAAGCGTGAGCAACATTCCAGTCATCCCTCATGGGTAGGCGGCGCCAACGTCAGTAAAGTGGAGGTACCCAAGAGGTGACCGGAATGTTGCTCACCCCCAGGTTTTGGCGAGGTGTCCGTCGAATTCGGCCAAAAATCACACGAAATAAGCGTTTTTGAATCAAATTAAGTATCAGGTATGAATTTTTAGAATGATAGGAAACGATCGATGGTTGCATGATAGATGAACTTGCTAATTTTCACAGTGAAATCGGACACGGAATGTTACATGGCGCGGTTTTTATAGCCATTCTGTTTCCTGACTTGGGGTATTTCTCGCTTCTGTACACTCGTCTATGGGGCGAATAGTCCCAGCGCTGAATAGCTCTCCAAACGACTGTGGTTTTATGACCTTCGATGATGCATATGGTTTATACTGCGGATTTTTCGAACGGAATCCTGATAAAGACCATTTCAGAGATGTTTTGCTGCACCCGGAGTATGGTCTCTGCGTTCATTTTGTCACTACCGTATTCCTCCGATTCTAAGACCCCCTTTTCAGAACCAAAGATAACGAAAAAGACATGGGGGGTCTAATAAACGGATGTCACCGCGAAATCGAACGTCGAAGTTAATTTATGCTAATTTATGCAATGTTTAGCACATTTTTATGCCAATGATTTTTTGATTCACGCTACAGACAACTCACACTTTGTGATATCGGCTCATGCCATGCTGCGTAGATACTGGCAGTCGAATCTGTACAAGTATAAATTAATGGAGATCCACAAGTCTTGAAATATTACGTATTTGCCATACCTTCTTTTACTAAACAATACGATAGCAATAAATCTTTGTATTTCGTGAATAGATAATCACCACGAAACTTTGTAGAACAAGTACGTTCCTCAGCAGCAGCTAGCTCCCCATAGCATGGCCACAAAGGTCAGACAATGAGTGAAGGGAAAGTCCCTGAAGTTCCGCTGGCTGTGATTGGTCAATTTACGCAATAGGTCAAAGGTGTCAGTGCATGAGGTCAAGGTAAAATTCTGTTCAGTGGGATGGTGTCCGTCCGATGTTTTCTATGTACGATTTTCATTTACTGTACTCCTTAAAATAAACGATCAATTACTGTACGTCGTGAGTTTTATTATTTTGCTCCTAGTTTCAAAAAGTCTAACCGTATCTCGAAACGAAACGTGATCTTACGAACAGGCAGGCTCGAACAGGTAAAGTGTTGAGGCATCGGCTGGCCGAGACGAAAGATTGCTGCGCCAATCTGCTTTATATTTGATGTGTTGAATTTTTGGCAATACACCCTGAAGTTTTTTTATTAGCCAACTTGTATCGATGACCGAAATGTCTCCTGATGTGGAATTCAGTCATCTATGATCAACTGTTCGGAATATGGTACGATCATGCACGTTTTTGTTCTAACAGTAAGTGTAAAGGGCCGTTTAAGCTTATGAAGTTGGGTATTTTTCCCTCGCAAGACTTCGAAAGCGTGCATAATCTTGAAAATCTGTTACACTATCGTTCTACTCATTGCTGGGACTAGTTCAGGAAAGAACACACACACATGCCGTTCAAACAATAAATACCTTCATTACATGAGAAAAACTACAAAATTGATGAAACATAAACGGAAGAAATTCAAAGAATTTTCAGTTCATGCGCGGAAGAAACTTGGATATGGCGTTTCGTTTGTCAACACAATAATTGCCCTCTTCATCTAAGTCAAACCAGTCGAAGTCGATATCGTCGTCATTAAGTCTTTTTGAAAGATTTTACGATGCCAATGATATTTCTATTTTCACTGGTTGCTTATACGGTAAAGTTGAACGTAAGAGAAAACTTGCAGCTCTTCACAATGATCACAAAAGAAAACTTACGTGATAGAAATCTGTTGAAAAAATCTTCTTATACTTTAATGGTAAATTTGAACGTAAGAGAAAACGTGCAGCTATTCACAATGATCACAAAAGATACCTTACCTGATAGAAAACTGTTGAAAAAATCTTTATAAGCACACCTTTAAAGAGCAACTTTTTATGTGCCGTAGTCTTTTGCCTCAGTAGTATGAAAACAAAAGTGTAAAAGTTGAGCGAAGCAAGTTCAAAGCTCGTGTCATTCACACGTCCCAAATTTTCTATTGATAACGGCAACAAAAGGATTTCCCGACATCGTCACAAGATCCTATAAAAATGCGTCGATTTATCGTAGACTTTATTTTCAGAAAAGTCATAAGACAGTGCATGGTCGTCATGGGCAAGAAAAAAAGTAATTATTAAAAACATTTTCGCTGTCGGCATGCCTAACTACCGTCGCAATCAGCTAGAACTTGGTTTGCCGTATGAACTTCGCCGAGATGCAGACAACATACACAATCGAAATGCTGTAGCCGTTGTTCAAGATGGTTGCAAAGTTGAAAGTTTGAAGCGAGATGCAGCACTCATACTGGGCACGGTTACTTTCGAATATCATCGATCGTGACGTGTCAGTCAACAAAAATACTACTTGAAGGCAAAGAAGAAAGCATTCATCCATTCTCCAAGAGTTGGCATGGCAGAGAAATGTCACGTCGGTGTTTTGGCAAATAATGCGGCTGTACCTCTGCTAAAGCAATCAGTCCGAGGTACTGTTTTCACAGTTCATATTCACTAAAACAGACCAAATCATGCCGCTGACCAAAAAAATGAAACGGCCCTTTTAAGGGCGACAACAGTCTCCAAAAAGAGAACTACTGATACCCAAACTTTTTTGTGTTTGTATGAGTGTAAATTGTGTTTGTTTGATCGTGATGAAATGAGCGAATCGTACTTGATCGACAAGTCCGAAAACCCGACGATCCTAAATGTTCATTTCATGGTAGCCAAATTGCATCGAAATGTCCAATTCGTACATAATCAGATGTTGAAAAATCTGCTTATTTTGATGGTAGCAAAATGACAGTAACCAAAAGACGACATTGTACTAGATCGAGACGCTAAAAAATCCAACTCTTTTATATTGTTCATTTAGGTAGTAAAATCCAAGTGTAGTTTTATCGTCAGGAAATGATAGAACTGTTCCCGATTGACATGTTCCAAACCCCAACAATAGTGTGCGTGTGTGTGTGAGGTTTGATACTTCACTTTGACACTTGTTTGTGACTTTGATAAGCAGCGTAGGTGTTGTGGATATTCTGGTCCCATTACATGACAATGGCTCTATTGTTCCAGTCAAAATTCGGGTGTACCCCCTGGGGGGTCTTATAAACGAACTAACAGCTAATTACGAATTGATAAAATAATCCTGGGGGGTCTTATAAACGGGCGGGGTCTTAGAATCGGAGGAATACGGTATATTGAACACACGGTTCATAGTGCTGAAGACCAGTGATTGCGATTTTCACCAATTTTATATGGAACTGATAGAAGCCGAAGAGGAGTGTAAGCAAAACCCAACTTCTCTAGATTACACCACACTTACAAAGATTATCAATTCCATGGACTCAGAGTATGATAAAATGGCATTGAAAGCGGTAATATCCACTCTATTACCAAGAAATTTCATCTACAGATTGGGAATAAAGCCTGACAATGCAAGGTCTTTCCTGGAAAAGACATTGCTTGCATCTCAAGAGTATGAAAATGCACTTATGGCAGCTGGAGACATTTTGAAATTAAGAGACAGAGAAACAATGACGATGCTTGAGAATAAGGTGGAGACTCTGAACAAACAACTAGAACGCGGAAAAGACTTGCTACCAAACTATAGAAAGAATGACTTGCTAGCAGAGAAAGATGCTGTTCAAGAGAGGTGTGAACAGCTAAAGAGTGTATCAACACTTGACAATACAGATAGTAGAAGGAAGTTCAATGTTAGAAAGAGAAAACTGGCAATGTCATTGATAGATGAGCAAAGGATTAAGAAACGTAAACTTGGAGCTGGAGCAAAGCAGCGATTAGATCATGATGATGAAGTCTTTATTGCCAAGGCAATTGAAGAAAAAAGCTCTGCACATGGCCGCAGACATGATACAGTGTTGTATCATGGTCACAGGGTAAAAAAGCGTGACTTCCTAGCTCTGGCCAACTACAGTCTTTCAAAGCGAGGGAAAAAGTTGATTAAGTCAGCAAACACAGTACTTCTTCGAAGTCGACCAAGAAATATCCGGTCACAGACTGCCAAGAGACACCTAGGAAGCTGGCTGTTTTGTGCAAAGAAGCCACCAAAGACAGAAGAATCAGTGAGTGTCAGCACTCACTACCAAAGAGCTCACATAAAGAGTATAAAACACGACATGTTCAGCAAAAACCATGGTAAATGTTTGGTTTTGAGTATGGATGACAAGGCCTACCTGAGACCTGGAACTGATGGTAAGTGCTTTGATTTTGTTCTTGTGCAGTCTGTATGATATGCGTCAATTTAGCATGTCTTTGCTTTAGTAAGTGCAGCATTTGGTAATGAAGGTAGTACAGTGCACTATTGTAGGTATTATTGGAGGCAGGGTTGTGTCAACCTCACAGTTTACTTTCCTGTCAGACTTCTTGAATTTCTCTGGGACTGTTAACATTTTATACGAAATGGTTCCAACTCTTAACAAAGTAAAAAAGTTGGATTTTTGTCATTCATAATGTGGAAGGGATTCGCTTTGTGCACATGCTGGCTAAATTTCTGCTGAAGGAAATGTTACAAAATAATTTTAGTAGAGAGTAATTTTAAAATCCATAGGAAATTTGGATACTTTGTATTTGCCCATTATGAGCAGTGTCATTTGTTGTTATTTTCAGTCGGTGCACGAAATGTGAAAACAATGAAAGTCTTTGATGTGACTGACGTAGACAAGCAGAAGAAGCTACCTCTTCATGACTTTTCTCCTTCAGAGGTTTATCAGACTCCAGCTTCCTTCAGGTTTATGACTGGCCACATAGATTCTGTGAATGGCAAGTGGTTTACCAACTTTATGTTAAACTAATATTTTCAACAAATATCTACATACATGTATATGAATAACACCTGTCAAAATACCCAAGTGAATACATTTATTTAATTTTCTGTATGTCTCTTTGGAAGGATGAAAATTTAAAAAAAAATTGAGAAATTTCAAAAAGGTAATCCATATCAAAAGTGAATTTCTGGTTAGCTAACACAGGGACAACTCTTGTTTGATTTGTTGTTACTGTGGTTTGTGTAGCTCTGCTACTGTTTGAGTAGCCAAGTGTAGCCCTTATATTTTCTATGTAGTGTCAGGGTTTGAAATACTTTTTTTTGACAACATGCACTCTGTGCATGTCAGGTTTTGCATCAACATGCACCAGCAGTCTGAGTACCTGCACTGTCACCCAGGTCATAGTTTGTCAACTAGGTATTCCAAATTATCATCTCCATCATCCCAAGAAAGTTCCTCTGTATGCATTCGTGGTCCATATGGCCGTGTTTGTGGTCTCCTCTGTGTTTTACTGTCTTTGAACCAAAGTTCAATTGTAGAATCTGGATCAAATGTGTCTATTGTATCTTTACTGAGATTAATTGTCATCAGCGCTGTCAGAGTTTCTGGCTTCAGACGACTTCTCCAGTCATTCTTGATGACTGACATCAAGGAAAATCCTCGTTCACACACTGATGTGCTGCATGGAATCAACAGCATAATCTTCACCAGCAAAAGTATGCATCTGTACTGGTCTTCAAATAGGACCTGAACTCTCTGCCATAAATCTAGGTACTTCAGAGGCTGTGTTTCTCTGATCTGGATTCTGGTTACTGTGAGTTTCAGTGCTGCCCACTGGATAAGAGTGCTTATTTCATCACACCCTCTACTCTGTAGGATACTTTCAAAGTGCTTATACAGGAACTTGACTTCATCATCACCATAGTGCTGTAGGTCTTCATCATCCTGAGGCCACATAGTAGGATCAAATACTACTGTTGCTTTCAGTACTTCATCTTGTACCAGGTCTTTGAATCTTGTATTAATACATTCCACTGACAGCTCAACAACTTTTTTGGCATGTTTCACAGCTTCCTGTTGTCTGGATTCTTGGGTTGTACCTGTATTTCGAATGGGTCTACCCTGTCCTTCATCCAGGGTCACTCCATCATATACCAGTTTACTCTGACAAACTGAAATACCATCCATCATAGTCTCCTCCAGTTTCTGTTCAGATGTGTAGTCTTGCAATAGTTTCAAGACAGATTCAGCCATACATCTGACCCTCTCTATGGTTGTATGTCCATCCTGAAGGGTTTTACTGAGTGCTGATACCATTCTGAAGTATACAACCAGGAATTTCACAAACATCACAAACTTTACATTCTTCATGTTTTTTAGGAAATACTGTGCCTTCTCTTTGCTTTCCTTTCCACCATTTATTTTGATATCTTCAAGGTGTGTAATATGGACTCTGTAGTTCCTTAGCAGAGCTTGAACTCCCCTTTCATGATGAGGTACCCATCTTGTTCCACTGACATTCACTGGCCGTACTACTGTAATTGACAAAGCTTCCCCAGCTCTTTGAAAAGTAGACCAGTTCAACGGGGAGTACTTGTAAAATTTGTACAAGCTTTGCAAGACTTCATGAACACTTGTAAGAAGTGGCATTTGCTTCAACACATCTTTCACAGCAAGTTCAAGTCTGTGGGCAAAACAGTGGACCACTATCAAGTGGGGTACATCAGTTTTCAGCCTTGCAGCCACACCAGACTTCCTACCCAACATCACACTTGCACCATCAAAACTTGATGCAACTAAGTCATTTTTCCATGTTTTTCGCTCAAGATCTGTCTCCATTGCATCCACTAAAGCACTAGTGATGGACTCCGCATCAGCTTTCACAAGGGATTTGAATGCGACAAACTGATATGTTGGTCTTCCATTTTTGATGTAATTGACATACACAATTTCTTCATCAGTAACACTTGTATCAGTGCTGCCATCTGATAATATGCTAAAGAACTCCGAGCTGTTCAAGTCTTTCACGATTTCTGCATGTTTGGTTTCAAAGATGTAATCAGTAAAGCACCTGGCCTGTTGTCACTGACATATGTCTCCCCCACACGTACATTGTTGACAGCTAACAGGCGAATCTGTCCTGGAAAATCAGAGAATGGTCGACCAGCTTTAGCTAGGTAGAATGCTACACGAAACAAAACTCTCATTTGTTCTTGTTCTGCTTTTTCCATTCGAAGCACACATCTTTCTATTGGTCGCAGTTTTCCCGTACTTTCTCTATTTTGCTTAATATTCATGGCTTGAAAATGTGTTTCAGTCTCTTGATGACCTTCAACGATGTGTAAACGGAATGAACTGCTACCCTGAGTACGGAATTTGTTAGGTTTCCCACTGTTATCAAACTGTTGGCAAACAGAGCAAAACATGCGATTTTTGTCTTCATCAAAGACAAGCCATGGATAACTTTTTAACCAAGATCTTTGGAATCGATAAAGTTTTTTCTTCTTCACTGGAGGATCAGGGGTTTCATCCGGATTTTCTGATGTACTCACGGTACTACGGTCCCAAGTGACAGTTGAACTTGTAACACTGACGGATGGCATGGCTTGACTACACGATGATTGACGCTTGTCTGACTCCGTCTTGGAACTTTCAGTTTCCGCAATGCATGGTCGAACATGCATTTCATCGGACTTCTCAGATGACTTTTTAATCCCAAAATGAAGAAGGGTCCGTTGTTTTGACATTTTAGAGGTTAACTTTCTCGAGTCTCAATGAAAAAAATTCCACCACAGAGGAAACCAAAACATTGCCATGTGGACGCAATCGAATACAGCCGATGTAAGCCGATAGGTCACGATGGGACCCAGAGGGCATTGTAACCAAAAACGTTGCCATGTGGACGTAATCGAATACGTCCGAAATAAGCCGAGGGTCTGCCCGTAGGGCATTTTTTGACAAGGCTATGCAGTCTGCTTATATGCAAATGAGTAAAGTGCAGAGTTTTGGGCCCTCTAGGCTATGTATACTGGAGAGGCTCATGCGTAGCTAAATTTCCGGTTTGCGGACTTTACGTAGTTCGATAAATTGACGTCAATATCAACAAAACTGAAAAAAATTTCCAGTCAAAATGTCCAAAATGAGGATGATTTCGCATATGAAGACAAAGATCTTATTTTTTTCACCTTTTTTTCAACATGCACAGTGTGCATGTTGCTCTGGCGATCTACCTGCACCATGGTGATATGGACATGCATAGTGCAGTGTGCACCCGGGTATTTCGAACCCTGAGTGTGTGCTGTTCATTGTGAAGTGGGTTCTAAAAGGGCATCACAATGAGATGTGAAATAAGTAATCCTTGGCCACACCAGGCTGCCCCAGAGTTAACCTACATGCAAATTGCAATGCATGTATATGTAATTCACTTCTGAGATGCACTGTATTTAGTATCACATAGCTGTTATTTACAATATACTTTGAAGTGTGTCTTATAATAGGATGTGAGTACTGATTTCACTCTTGTATTACATCATTAAATGGTACAATGTTTCTGTATGACAGGAAGGGAAGAATTGATGATTGATGCAGATCAAACAGCTGTAATCATTCGCCCTAAGTTTTACATTGGCAGTTCAGGAAGTGTCTTGGCTTCTGACTACATCCACCTGAGGTAGGTAGTTTCAAGGATGCATGGATAAATTTTAACTTTATAGTGTTTTTCAGATTTCAATGTTTAATAGATATTGCTGATTAGTTTAATTAAGTGTGACAGGATATTAATTTGAACACTTCACTTTTTACAGGTGGAAACTACCTCAACTGTTTGATGACAGACACACGCATTTATCTCTCCCCCTCCACAGGTTCATCATAAGTCTCCATGACATTTTCTTTTACTTCAAAGGTAAGATATGACTTTACTTGGCCACAGAGATAGTGCTGTCACAACACAGCTGACATGTGTCACCTCAAATTAAAAAAGAATCCCTGACAGAATCAATCCAATCTCTCCAGGTTTTATTTATGAAATCTTCTTAAATTTGTGATTTACATTGCCCAATATTTATAATATTCAACCAGTGAATTCTTATGAGTCCATGTTCATGGCAATGTAATTTTTATAGTGCACAATTACTTTTTTCCATTTATTTAAGGCAGTAACCATGCCTGGCCCTCTTTGAACATTGAAAGTTAAAATTAAACATATTAGGAACAAGTTAAGTATTCAGACAAGATGCAGATGATTTTAGTTGAATGATGTTACTTTTGACAGTAGATTAATATTTTATTTTGGCACAGACACCACTATGATGGATGATGTAGCATGCGTGACCGATGATCTTGAGTGTAAATTTAGGAATTATGAAAGTGAGAGGCTTTCATGGTTGGCACATCAGGTTGAAAGGAGAATGACCACATGGTTTGAAGAAAAAGGCTGTTTGGAGGAAGATGACAGAAATGTAATAGAACTGGAGAATAATGCAAGGAAAGTGCAAGAAGGTGCATTGCAGCTAGAGAAAGATATCAGGTTTGTATAATGGTTGTATCATTGATTTCATATGTGGGGTCTTAACTCAGATATGCCTCAGCCAATTTTGTTCAAACTTGGCACAATGCTAATGTATCATAACTAGTATATTGGTATTTTGGTCTTGATACCATTCAAAATGGCTACCAGGTAGCCATTTTGTTTCATAATTTTCATCTCCTGAATGGTAACTCAGACATACATGCGCTAAAGTTTTCTTCAAACCTGATATATGGCTTATGTATCATGACATATACATACTCATGAATTCATTCCTCACTCCACCATTCATGATATATCAGATATCTTGTCCTTCAACATATTATTTCAGATTCAGATGATCCAGAACAGCTGCTAGCAAACTTGACAGTTAGCACAATATTCTATAATACATGTACAAAGTAATTTTTTTCAAAAATAATAACAAAGTACCAAAGATTGCAACAAAATTCTCAGGATTGTTTCATTACAGATGATTTGTTCATCTGGTGATTTATTTTTTTCTTTGTTGTAGAAGTCACACAGTATCTGCCAGTGATGTTTGGGATAAGATTGGAGAACTGTTACAGATAATCCATGATGTCAGTGATTCAATGAAGCACATCGGAATACCTAAGTGTTATGGTGATATTCTGAAAGCTACAGATGCAGGGCCAGGAGTTGGGATATCAAATACTGAAGTCAGATATAGGGATATTGAAATAGTGCGCATACATGGAACTGAGAGGATGAATAGATGTCACAGAGCCCCTCATGACTCAGGTCAAAACGAAGCAGAGAGATCCAATGCAGCTATTGGTATGAAATATTTGTCTCTACATATAGTGTCTGAGATGATTCATAATCATATTTCTGTGTGTCTACTAACGATAAGTTTGTTGATAAATACA
Organism: Ptychodera flava; assembly: GCF_041260155.1. Taxonomy (NCBI): domain Eukaryota; kingdom Metazoa; phylum Hemichordata; class Enteropneusta; family Ptychoderidae; genus Ptychodera; species Ptychodera flava. Next base: position 41,002,178 of record NC_091928.1, read on the forward strand.
GCTAATATATTAAAGCTCCATTAGCTGTAACTTTTGGCTATTTTTTCAGCGCTGTTGTCTTGTGGTTTCCTTACACTTTCTGGAATCCTTGATCTGTAATGAAATGCCAAGTATTTAGCATATAAACACATCAATCTATATGATTGTAATCTCCATTGTTATTGTTGAAAATTGTATTCAAGTCTAGGCAAGAATTCCTTTGTAAACAGTAACAATGATCCTTTGCACACATACAAGCTGTGTTGACAACAAAAATACTGGAAATTTCAACATGAGAAACAGATTAGGGTCAGACACGGCAGTTGATGTACAGAAGCAGAATACTGAAAAATTGGACAAACGTTACAGCTTAATAATGTCTCTTTTAATTGAAATATTCATGGTATTGCCACATATTAGAAGTTTCAAACTGGCAAGTTAATTTTTATATTTGCCTATATACTACTCATACTACAGGTGAAGCACTTGTGGATGGAGGAGCTTTGAAGTGAGAATACTACAAACCATTAGAGTGTCTTTCAACTTCAGAGCAAACATCAATGACAGTAAAAGAACTTGAGGAGAAGGAAGAAGAATGCATGGAAAGAAATGCTTGGAGAGTAGCAGAGGAAGTGAAACTAAGAATTGATGGGGAGCCTGGTCCTGCTAAAGACTACATCAAGGCATTTGTCTGCTGTCGAGCTGGTTTGTAATTTCTCACTCAACGTTTTCCTGTAAATGAAAGTGATGATCAATGATGATCAATATTTGCATTTTGATTTCTTCTCAAAACTAACATTTTGTGGATGTTTTTCACTGAAATTGTTCCTGTTATGAGACATCTGTAAAGTGCACACAATTATTGACAATATAATGTGTTCATGACAACCTATTCTGTACATGTTGATGTACTTTTTACTTTTCTTTGATGTTACAGACCAGCAGTTCTTTTTCAACACAAAGTATCTCACCCAGTATACAAGCACTCAGTCACAAGCCAAGAGGTTAGAAATTCCAGGTCATGCATATTTTGCAAAAATTGAAGCCTTCATGATGAATCACTGTAATCTTGGAGAGATGTACTTGGAGTATCTGAAAGGAGGGTGTGTCAGTGTAAATGGTGAGTGCAGAGCAGTTTAAGTACACTTTACTTGGAATTTAGTACTTTATTAAAAACTATAATGAAAGATATTCAAACCATTACCATAAATTGATATGCATTCGGTATGGGCAATCTCACAAAAATATTGTCAAGTGGATTTTAAAAATAATTTGTAATATACCGGTATTTGTTTCTGACATCAGGGTGTGTTTTAACATCTCTGATAGAAGCCACCAATTCAACTGGTTTCACTCTCAGTCAATCAAAAACCAAACTGTGTTGTCTATCCATGGCAGTTTATATAAAATTGGATTCCTGGCAGTAGACTTGACGTAAGGCTGTACATGATTCACAATATCAATTATCATGACGGACTTACAGTATCAACTCTGATGAGAGATGTTTATGGAAACTACACATTTTTAGGTTTTTCTTTTCTTTTTGTTATAGGTGAAATGTGTGAATTTTGTGAACAGGCAGAATATAGCATTCCAAACATAGAAAGAGTTCACACACCAGTGCCTGATAGGGCAAAGAGACCTGGATTCCACTACGTATCACCTAGTGAAACTCTCAGTTGCAATGATGAGGGAACACCCTATGGAATAGATGAATTTCATCCAAGAGTCCAGTTGAAAAGACTCTTTGGAAAAGGTATTGTGTAGCTTTAATACTCAAATTACATATTACACACAATTTACTCACTATTTGTAACTGTTTTGAAATGGTACATGTATTAATCTAGTTCATTTTGTGCATTGTTATATTTAAGTAGTATCAACTGTACTATTTTTCAGGGGAAATATCTTCTGGGAATACAGAAGCCATTGATGCATTTTCTGTGAAGTATATTACTCCAACCTCTCTAGTCAAGAGTTATACTCAGCATCTTGAGTACATGAAACTAAAAAGAGAGAAACGGGCAGAGGAAAGACAACAACAAAGTGCACAAGACAGTAGGAAGGTATATGAAGACTTTGACTGGCATGAGATGTATGAGAATGACACAATCGCTAAACAGAAAGTCTCTGTCCTAGACAAGTATGTTCAGCACCACAGGCTGAATTCAAAAGGGTTGCTAAAGGCAGATAAAGTTAGACTGATTAAAGCCCATATTGCAAAGTCTTACATTGAGGACAATGATACAAGTCAGCATGAGGAGGAGGACGAACAGACTACTGATCAAGACAGTGATGACAATGACAATGAGGATGTAATTGCTGAATTTTCAGAGTCTTCAACATCAGATTCATTTTCATCTGATGGGTCCAGAGAAAGCACTGATTCTGAGGATGATTTACAACCATTAGCAGTGACCAGATCTGGCCGTACAGTGACAACATACCGAAGCAGACTGTTCTTTGGGGATATGGATTAGAAGAATGTTTTACCATAGATTTAAATTTATAACCCAGTTTTTACCCAGTGTTAGTTTCGTTAGGACTTTCAAAAAGTTCTACGGTCGATATGACGAAATTGTGGCCAAATATGACACCTAAGTCACTCAAATGATTAACGACAGCATTCCCGGCTTTGACTTATTACAGTGATTCATATCCTGTATCTTTTCATACAATATTGAGACAATTTTGGGACCAATCCTGACGGGTGTAGCATGCTAGCAGGGTACGCTTACCCATTCCGGACAACTGGTACCACCACTAACTATCAGTGGTTCAGGATGATCCTACTTAAATTTGTAAATCTCTCATGTCCCATGGACCTGGTAATATATTACCTTGAATGGAAATGATTATTGGACCAGTTTAATGTCATATTACTAATCACCTCTTATTATTGAATTATTATATGCTGTATTGTTTACCTTAGAGTCACAGCATGAATTTCCATGTTTGCCAGAAAATGTATTTTATTTTTTATGCTTCAAGTAACTCTTGTTTGTGAACCAGTTTGTGTATCAAAGTCACAGTATGTACCACTTTAATAGCTCAAAGATTACTGTAGAAATCATACCAGACATACCAGAGTATAGATACCTGTAGCTCAGTATTTTTTGTCATTTGTAGCATTGGTTATTTCATCAGTGTGTCTTATGTACATCCTGTCAAACTCTACAAAATTTAGACATCCGTATAAACCAATGGTATAATTTTTCAACACTTTACAGAATTCGAGGAATGTATTTTTGGAAAGTGGGGGAGGGTCACAATTTTTTCAGCCTTACTTTGGGGGAGGGTCATAAATTTTTGGACCACATGTCAGGGGAGGGTCAAGATTTTCTGAGCACTGTCGTTCAGAATCCCCCCGGCCCTCCCCCCCTGCTAATTTACGTCCAGTCCCTCAGTCATGAGAAAACCAAAGACGACATGGGTGTTCTCTGATCGCAACCGTCTAAAGTTCACATACAATTCGAACTTCCGCATCCATTCTCGGGGACAGTCACTCTCTCACCATGTATAACTAGGAGGCATGATGTTGGCACCACACTCATATTATTGAATCGCCTACTTAGAGCGTCCATAATGGCAACCCGTTCTTGTCTCTTTCTGTTGTGCATAGCCTCCATCTTTTGGGCTGACTCTTTGATGAGACGCTGGATATAATAATAATAATTGGTTTATTTACCCGATTTGAAGTAGAGGATAAAGCCCGAGTACGAGGGCTCTTCTGGTATATGAAGCCCAACCCAACGATAAAATGTCGAGGCCGCAGGCCGAGACATTTTATCGTAGGTTTGGACTTTATATACCAGAAGAGCCCGAGTACGAGGGTTTTATCCGACTTAAAAACTATCGCCCCTAACTGATATATTTTCGTTTTCAATGTATTTACGTCAACCGTCCCCTTTGTCAATGTAACATGTTTAGGATATGAATTAAAACTTTTATTTTTCGAAATAGCCTTCAAATGTAATGGAACATCCTATAAATACCCTGGGGCACATTAGTTTATATTTGTACCACCGCAGATTTTGTGTTGCAGCTGGTTTCCGCTGTGTTACCAAATTTGAATATTAGGGAAAAACTGTACCGGATGTCTACAGAATATGACATGTTCACTTTTGATTGGACAGTACTTTACTACGGCGCTGTCATTTGTTTCTGGAATTTGGTGACCAAGGCTTTACGAGTAAATAAAACACCCTGAATTGAGCACTCTGATTGGTAAATCAACAGTAGATAGTTTTTAAAAGGCAGTTACATAAGACATGAAATCAAGAGGGAGAAAATAACAAAGTAGAGGGTAAATGGGGAGTTGGGAAATAGCTTACAGATAGTCTAATCCAAACCCCGTCATGATAACTTGTCAGTAACTCAAAGGGCTCATTATAACAATAACAAATAATTCTTTAAAAAAACAGCAGAAAATGCTGAATTAATTACAATATCGTATAAAATAACTTTTATATATATATATATATATATATATATATATATATATATATATATTAGTATTGAGCTGATGAAAAGCAAACTCTGTTACGTTCCAAAATAGAGTTTGTTACTAAAACTGCGTTTCGATTCCACACAGGGATTCTTCATCGGGAATCTAAAAACTGAACAAAATTACAGCAAAGATGGAACAAGTGACAAAGAAAAGTAGATTACAGGTTGAAAATAGAGGAAGGTTAGCCAATTTAGATGTCTCCTTATTCATAGTTTTCTCGAATGATTTAATAAGCCACGTCGATTATAGTGCTTTAATCGTTTCATCCATGCCAACAACGTTTATGCCGAAATCGATGTGAAGAGTCATGCTTTTTTTTTGAAAAAGATAAATTTATTTCCACATAGTCACAAATAAAACAAATCTACATAACTGTGAATGCATTAAAATTACAATGCGTCTTGTCTGAAGACAAAAAAAAACAACAAATAATTAGCTGTTTAATTGCAAAGATCATCATATGAATGCATTCAGGATGCATTCTTCTCCTTCAAGTCTTACAAGGCTTGAAAACTTTGTGATAAAATCCTCAGTTTTGTTCATCATCTTATAAGTGAAATATAATGTATTCATCCATGAGGAGAGATAACATTTCAATTGCATGACATAGGATTGAAGGGAAACTTTAATCCCATCAAGAGTAACCGAATTTCGAATATTCCAAACTGTATATTTTACAAAGGAAGTAATACAGTAAATAATGTCAGATGTTGCATTATTATCATTTTCGATTCGTGCAATTGCTAATCTTTTGATATTGATATTATTATCAAAGTTGTGTTTTCTGACAAAGAAACAAATACATTTCTGCCAGATTTCTTTAAAATATTTACACTCAAATAAGATGTGTTCCAGTGTTTCTTCTTGGCCACAAATATGACATTTCCCATCACTTAAATTGAAAGTTTTGGCCAAGCTTCCTGTGACTAGGCCTCGATGGAAAATCTTCCAATTTAAATCATTTACTGAATTGCTGACAATTCCTGTTGAATTAAGATGGTTGAATAAAGTAGCTTTGTAGCTGTCAGTGAGACTTAGATTCTCAGCCCATTTTTGACCAATCTGACCTTTGACTGCATGCCATTTCTTATCAACTATTAAATTTCCAATAAAGTGACTTGGTTTTGACATCACTTTTTGTCAGACCATAATTCTCTAAGTCTAAAATATCATAGTTTTCTTCATTTTGGATGTTTGAAGAGATGATTTGTTTCCAGGAATCTGGAATAGCATTGAGGAGTGTTTCATACTCTGTCTTGATTTCCTCTTGCACATGTCTAATTGTACCTCCTCTAATTTTTGCAATTATTTCCCATGGTTGAAGCCAGTCATTTCTGTCATCATTCCAGATGTCCCTAAGCCTTAAAATTCCACTCTTTGACCATTTTTCATAAAAGACGACACTTCCTTCATTCTTAATATTGTCATTATACCACAGAACTTCTCTAAGAAGATTCTGTTTTGATGTTGGTAGATTCACTCTTGTAAGTCTAAGTGACTTCCAGGTATTTTACATATCCCCATACACCATTGGGGTTCGTTTGTTGTTGACTTTGAAATTGAGATGGAGGTAGTGATAATCACTATTCAGTTTATTGTCATAATTTGCTATGAAATATTTTGATAAGCTGGCCCATTTAGGGGTCCCTTTATCTGGATTTTTCTCAAATAATTTCATAAGCCACTTTAATTGGAGTGCATTAATTTTTTCTTCAATGTCGACAACTTTTTTGCCACAGTCATCATATCTTTGAATGAAAATGCCCCTTTTTATGACTTCTCGTTTGCCTCTCCAAATAAAATTCCATAATTTACTATTTGCTTCATTAATAATTTCCTTAGGTACGTGATCAAATGATGCCAGGTACCATAATTTTGATGCAGCCAGCATATTAGCTACAATTGCCCTGCCTTTAAAAGACAGATTTCTAGTATTCCAGATCTTAAGACAATTCGTAAATTTTTCCATCACTGTTTTCCAGTTTTCTCTAGATGTGTTACTGTTTCCAAACCCAACTCCCAAGATCTGCAAAACCTTGTTTGAAAAATCGATCCCTTCCACTGAATCAGTGCGGTTTTTAAGAGTCATGCTGCTCACTGAGCCAGCAGAAGCGCGCCCTCTCGATGTTGTATTTCTAACCTTTTGTTTCTTATCGTTCGCACCTGTTCGCTGACACCAAAAAGTAGAAAATCAGGTAAATCAACGAAATAAACAACTTTGAGAACAAAGCTCTTTCATTTACTCAATTGCCACTACTCGTTTTTAAAGTAAGACTCATTCCAATTGGATAGCCACGTCACTAAACTTTCAATACAATCATCGCACAAATTCAATGTTTTTACTGACACTACTGACTCGAATTCATTCTACTGGTACCTATGCTTCATCTACATAACCTACAACAACTACCTCGAGTCATTTGAGAAATGACCTTTCAGTCAAAACTCAAATCTCATTAAAAGAGTGATGTTGCTCAAGTCTTATCTTTCTAAAACCAAGACAGTATGCAAGAATCACTTGAGTACGTGAATCTGTATTTTGTTCTATGACGTGTATTCTTTTAACTCGGCAATTTACACATCAGCTTGAAACTTTCTTCGTTGCTAACATTCAATCAGCCATTCCTTACATAAGGTGAATAATATACAGGACATAAATGTTTGCAGAGTATCTTGTCAAATTGAATATTTAGCAGATTAGCTTCACTAATCGAGATTCATTTACACGTTAGATTTACAAATAAATAACTTCCGGTAAGGGTACAAAAATAATATAAACCTCAATATTTTGCGTCTTCTGCTCAAAAGTTAGTCATTGAGCCCGACCTTGTACCGAGAACGGATCACTAAATAAACTCACCCTAGGTCACTTACTCCTTGCTGGTCACATAATCGGAATAGTCGTTGATAAGTAGTTTGTTTAAACTAGTACTCATAACATTTCAGAAAATGACAGTGTGGTCGAGGTAAACACAGGTCAGGGGGGCGAGGTCACTTTCAATACAATGTTTGATGAGTAACGGAAGAAGCCGTGCAAATTCTCTGAAACACTTCCTCGTTCTGGTTCTCGTGACGAACTTCCGGTAATGTGTGTATAAGTATGGGGGATTGTCAAGGGCAATGTCAGAGAGAGAAATAACAACAGTTACAACACTTCGTCAATTTCTGCCAACGAATTCACTTAACCAGAAGGAGTCTCGGTTTGAATTCTGTACAGAGTATCTACCATGGAAAAAGACACAGGTAAGTCCTAGCGTAAAGGGATAATGTAGACTTACATGTAGAGGGATTCTGCTCAGTTCATTTTTTTCTTCTTTAAAACATTTTGGAGTCAAAATTTCTGACGGTAGCCCACCACATGGTGTTACCAACGCTGTAGAGAACAACCAATACTCGTAAAGAATGTGTCGTTCCATGGTGACGGATAACAGCAGTCACGGTCGAGAGAAGTGACATTGAAACGACGAAAATGCAAACATTTGTTCGATCGAGGTTCTATAGTAACTTTTATTATAAAAGCGGACTCTCATCCAATACCGTTTTATCCCTTCAGCTAATCATGTCTCGCCTACAACGCAGTCGCGGCCAGGGGATCTCGCAGTGTCACCACCTCCGGCCTATCCGTACGGCTCAAGCACAACCATGGTGAGTAAAGTAATGAGAAATTGAATAATGTTTTTCCTGGTTGAATTTAAAATGGCCACAACGTCGGAACTTGTTTAGTAAAAGAACGTCAGGTTAGTATTAGAAAATTGCAATTGGATAACAAAAATCTCACAGGACATCCTAGATTATATGGTGATTTTTACATCTATCATTGATTTTTATGTTGACTGTGCAACAACCTGTCGTTGGGGTCGCTGTACAGCAGCCGCGAGCACCAGATGATTACATGGGTTTAGCAATATTCACAACTCTGTGTTGTTTCTGGCCTGTTGGAATATTTGCAATACTGAAAGCAAGAGATGTAAGTATTGACAGAAGTTATAGCGTTTTCAACACGTCCACTATAATTGTACCCCCAACGTCCCTTAAACATAGTTCACGAGATTGAGACACGACGGATTGGTTTACCCTGGCACCATGACAAGCACACTGAATCGTAGACTCTCTCATTTCCATTCGTAGAGTCTATGCAGTGTGGCTATCGTACATCCGGCCTGGCATTATCCTGACTCAGCGAGCTGGTGTATTACCAGGTGTACGGTTGCGTCGACCTTGAGAAGCCAGGTGGTTTAGCCTGTGCATGATAGGCAAGTTCAGCGAGTGGAAGATACATAGTAAACGAGGAGCTGTGAAAGAGTCTAACTATAATTTGGACATTCCCATTAAACACAGGCTATTATCCTTGTATGAATTTCATTGTTAATAATGCCTTGCAGACTAGGAATATCACAAGGTGTATTGTGAATATCAATTGGTACTATGATTTGACTCCTTGCAGGTCCACAAGAGAACATGGCAAGGTGATACATCCGGGGCATCAGAAGCATCACGAGCTGCCAGACGTCTGTCATTCATCGCATTAGCCATAGGAATAGTTGGACTCGTCATCTCCGTTATCTTTACGGTCGTTTCCATAGCGACGATTCAAGTTGCAATCAACAGTACAGGCTACGAAGATGTCATCAAAGAACAACCGTACACTGTAGAACCGTCCATTGTCACGTGGAGTTGATTTCACTTCAAATCGTTGAGGCGCATGCGCTGCGATTAAATTATAAATCTCATTGGCAAGATGACAAATGCATATCAAATTCATCAATATTAAGTCCCGAACGACAACGATAATTGGGAACAATTTTAGTGTGTATGGTGAGCCTCCGATTGACCTGTGACCTTTCCATAACATCGTTGTCATGATGAAATGTCGCTGCCGTTTAAACAGTTTTCAATTATCTGCATTCGATATCTGATGGTCTTGCGCACTAATGCAAAAATAATTAAATGCGAAAATCTTTCAGAGAACTTTTTAAAGACTAAGATGTGATTTCCAATTCTTCTCCGTCAGTTTCGAGTTAGAATTTTTGACGCTGAAAAATATGTTTGTGTCTTTCAATGATAAAATAAAGGTACGCACACAAGCTTCCTGTTTAAATGTCAACGCGTTGTCCATGTAATTGGTGTTTGAACAATTTTAAACATTTGTCGATCAGAAAATGAAGTGTCCCCTATATTTGGGTGGTATTCAGAAACATCAGAGTGTATACAATATTGTATTATATCTAGCTTGAAAAATATATTCACAGTGACGACATTTTCGTTCCAAGCTTTAACATGTTTCGTATATTTTCACGTTTTCATCAGTTTCCAGTCGGCAGGATTTTTTGTTCAAATATCTTTGCAAAAGCAATAGGGCTACATTGTAATCAGCATGCCATATTTTATTTGATAGACAAATTTGGCACAGTGACGACAGGAAAACAACTCACATACCAAACCGTAAGTCCGTTTGTTATATACGGTTGTACTTCGATCCATCTTAACGCAATGAGAAAAAAAAATGCCCTCACACATAGCGCATTTGTGTAATTGTGTGCCGTATCACACCCATGCACACTTAGTCCAAATCTAGGACAGTTACCACACAGACAAATACCCTCTGACAATCACCACCAGACATTTACTCCCCGGCTAATTACCACCAACCATTTACCACCGAGACATTTACCCCCAAAGACTTTTACCCCCGGGATATTTACCCCCTAATACTATTTATAACGACAATATTGCTTTGTCAAAAATGATGTCAAATGAAAAATGATGAAAAAAGGGGGTTCTCGAACAATTGCGCACACTAGGTCCGCATCTTTTCTAGTTCTCCTGCTTGGTGCCACATGATTTACCTTTTGCTATGCCTGGCAAGTGTTACCAAATATTCAAACTTTACCCTATGTTTATCAGGGAAGCGAACCCGGACGCTCGATACTAACGACCTATCCTCTCTCGAACCACTACGCCACGTGGAGTTGTCTGCGGCTGTCGCTTGAAATTGTTAATCTTGAACTTGACACTGTATGTCTAACCATGCATATAATATTATTGTACCTTTACTGTATTTGTGTATCAATATCCAAAAGAGGATATGATTTCAAGAAAGACTTGACTTTACGTTGATCCTGGAAACTTCATGGACCAAACGTCTACCATGACTTGTCGCAATGTCAGCATTTATCAGCAATAAAATGTACTTGAAATACATCTTATTGCATAACAACACACTACGGAAAGTGCAGTATGGCACGGAAAAACACTAAACATTACTAAAGTCTACAACGTTGTTGTCAATGTCTGTACCTCAGCTGCTTGGGGAAACATAGTGTTTGTAATATATTTCAGGAAAGACAGTTTATCATTTGACTGATAAAGTACAAAAACTTTTCTGAGATCATAATTCATCTTCATTGAGACGAAGATAATATTTCTATCATCACTATATTTACAAAACTTCATTAAATAGTGAAATTCGTCCTCCGCTACTGACCTCCGAAAGTGCTCTTACGAAATCTCCGCGAATCTTGACGTCACATCCGATGTGCTGGAAAGATAGTAACAAATTGGCGACGTCGAAGAGTGGCTGCTCACAGACTCTAGGGAGCCTTTGTTATTTACGACCTACGGGGACTAAAATAACTGAAAGCTACATGGGGTTGCTTAAAGTGTGGAGAGAAAATAAGGGGGTACTCAATTTTTGCTGTAAAATAAACCGAAACACCTCTCAGACTGCACCATTGCACACATAAATTTTTCAAAACTTTTCGATGCGATCGCCCCCTCGTGCCCCCCCCCCTTTGGGGTGTTCTAACAGTTTTGCTTAGTAAAATATCAAACTGAAAACACCTCTTCGACTACACCAGACTGCACTATTGCACACATCAATTTCTCAAAATTTATCACGGAAGAGGGAACACCCTAGGCCTGGTACTCTCCCCCTCAGTCTCTTGCGTGCTCTCCCCTGTACTTTCAAATTCTGCCTTGTCAGATATTCTACTGAAAACCTTGTCATGATACCCATCCAAATTATACAATACTATATGGTTGGATACTGATTACCGGTATATGTACAATTTGTTGTGACTTTGAATTTCAATTTGTCGGTTTCACCTTTGTCAACTGTCATGAGATAGCCGACTCGATGATAATCTAGCAGGGTACACCAGGATTTGAAAGGCCTTTACTAGTGCTGTATTTTTCTAAATTTTACAAAAAGACATGTATTGATATTTTACTTTTCTAGGGGTCAGACATAATTTCTGCCTTAGAGAGGGGCGTTACTCAAATTCATAACGGTTGACAGGAGGGTACACGAAATTACATTGTTTCCGATGAAATTCCTCCACCCCATCCCCAGGCTGTAATTAATGACAGCTCCAAAGATGGACGTCCGTGCTCTGAGAGGGGTCTTATTGCACATTTATACTCGCTTTTTACCGAAGAAGCCATGAATAGGACAGGTAAATATTCTGCAGTTTGAAAGTTGTATTCGCAAATCACAGCACAGTGATGACACGATCTGGTTACGTTGCGCATGCGTGCATGCACTCTCTCACTGGTCCCGTTATCCTGTGCGGGGTCCCAGACACCGGACACTTCGTACCAAAACTTCTTCACACCAAAACAACGTCGCGTTGTTTTGGGGGGTGAAGTAGTCATGTCGCCCCAAAACCATTTTGTCCTCAAAACAATGACACTTCGCCCAAAACTATCGCTAACCGGTAAAGATGAAAACAACCATTGCAACTACTGTCATCGAAGTTTTCATCAACGATCTGCCATCCCAGGACTAAAGTCTTGAAATATGCCATCAAATCAATTCCAGCAATCGTTATCATTCAAGGACAGTAAATCACCAAGTACAAGCATAGACAGTAGAGGGAGGAAGAGTCCCCCCTCTACTGTCTATGGTAGGCTACAAGAAACAAACAGACAAAACAACAACACCCAGTTCATTATTCTGTAATTATTTCACCCTGAGGAAAAAATACAGAAAGCAACTTAAATTTAATAAACAGCAGTTTACCAAATCATTGATAAACAAACTAGAATTGGCAGATGGAAACAGTTCAGGTGAATATTGGAATATCTTGAAGAACCTTAGGAAGAAATCGGGTGTCCCATTGGATGAATCTATACAGAGTAATGATTGGATTTCATATTTTGAGTCATTGTATAATAATAAGTCCACAACAACTGAAGAAAAAATTGTTTCTGAAAAATTGGGAGAGTTGGAAAAAATAAAGAGACTAAATACTTACCTTAATACTCCAATAACACATAATGAGTTATTATCTGCCATTAAACAATTGAAAAATAAGAAAGCACCAGGTGAAGACTGCATAAGAAATGAGATGATTAAAGCTAGCAATAATGTGTGTATAAGTAGCATTTTAAAATTGTTTAATCATATACTGGATAGTGGTAACTTTCCTGCATTCTGGAAATCAACATTGTTAGTTCCACTTCACAAATCAGGGGACAAATGTGATCCAAACAATTACAGAGCAATCGCACTTTCAAGTTGTTTATCAAAACTTTTCACATTGGTATTGAACAAGCGTCTCATTAAGTATCTAGAGGTCAATGATCTTTTCTCACCTTTTCAATTTGGTTTTAGAAAGAATAGACGTACTTCAGACTGTGTATTTTTGTAAAGACTGTAATTGATAAAATGTTTTCTACTAAAAGTTTGAAAAACTCAAGCTCAAACAAGCTTTATGTAGCTTTTGTAGACTTTAGGAAAGCTTTTGATTCTGTTTGGAGAAAAGGATTATTTCTTAAAATGCAGAGGTTGGGAATAACCGGTGGTTTCTATGATGTTGTAAATCTATGTATGATAACACTCAGTACAAAATGAAACTACCAAGAGGTATTTCTGATGGGTTTCTTTCTACTTGTGGTGTAAACAAGGTTGTAACCTTTCACCAACTTTATTCAATGTTTTTCTGAATGATCTCCCAGGTATTTTTGGTGATATATCTGATTTCCCAATAGAAATTGGAGACCTGAAAATGAGTTGTATTTTGTATGCTGATGACTTAATACTTATGTCAAAATCTGCAGAAGGTTTACAGAATTGCCTGAATAAGTTACTTTCTTATAGTAAATTATGGGGTCTCACAGTTAATGTAGATAAGACAAAAACAATGGTATTTAACAAGAGTAATCATTTCATAAACAATGTGCAATTTTACTTTGAAAACAATTTGATTGAAACAGTGAAACATTTTACATATGTTGTGTTCTTATTACACCTAATGGAAAATTCAAACAAAACCAGAATAATCTTAAAAACAAAGCAATGAAAGCTTTATTCAGCATAAAAAAGTCAATTTTATGTGAAAGAATGTTAAATCCTAGACTTTGCTTAAAACTTTTTGACACATTGATTGTTCCAATTCTTTCATATGCTTCTGAAATTTGGGCAACAGAAATCACTAGTACTGATAATTGTCTTGAAAGTCTTTGTATGTCGTTTTACAGATTTATTCTAGGAGTCAGTAAACGTACTCCTTTGGAAGGCATAAGAGCTGAGTTGGGTAGACTACCATTGAAGATCTCACTTTATATGTCTGTTATAAGATATTGGTGTAGACTGAACAGTTTGCCTTCAAATCACATTCTTAAAAAGGCACTCACAGAAAACAGAAAAATTCAATCTCCTTGGGTGAAATTTATTAATCGCAATTTGGGGGATTGTAATCATATGCATGTTTTCAGTTCATTGGGAAGGAAATTATATTTAACAGCCGCTCATTTATTTTGGGTTTAGCTCATTTACTCCTTTCCAACTTTTGAGAGGTTAAAAAAATTAGAAAACAAGGGAATCCTACAGAATTACATTTTTTATAGGGTTTAAATTCCAAATGTATATTTCCTCTGATCCTGGGCATTAAAAATCAATTTTCGCCCACTTTGAATTGAGAATTTGAGCGGTTTAGGTTACTTTTGTCAAATGAGTCTTGAAATTTTGCAAAAGTCATCACCATTTATTGCATTACAAATAACTTTCAAAAAATCTTGCTTTCTTTTTGGAAAAAATATATTTTTTTTGCATACTGCATCACAATACTGCCTTCACCATTATAAAATTAATTATTTCATATCATATTCATTATTTTGGACTTTACCTGCATATTATTTTCATGAAATCCTGACTTCAGGTGATTTTAGTAAGGTGTTTTCAGGCGAAAACAACCGACTGAAGCCAAGGTAGGGGTAATTTTTATATTCTGCCATGCTAACTTCAGGTAATTTTAGTCAGGTGTTTTCAGGCGAAAACAACCGAGTGAAGCCAAGGTAAGAGTAATTTTATATTCTGTCATGCTAACTTCAGGTGATTTTAGTCAGATGTTTTCAGGCGAAAACAACTGACTGAAGCCAAGGTAGGGTAATTTTTATATTCTGTCATGCTAACTTCAGGTGATTTTAGTCAGGTGTTTTCAGGCGAAACAACTGACTGAAGCCAAGGTAGGGGTAATTTTATATTCTGTCATGCTAACTTCAGATGATTTTAGTCAGGTGTTTTCAGGCGAAAACAACTGACTGAAGCCAAGGTAGGGGTAATTTTATATTCTGTCATGCTAACTTCAGATGATTTTAGTCAGGTGTTTTCAGGCGAAAACAACTGACTGAAGCCAAGGTAGGGGTAATTTTATATTCTGTCATGCTAACTTCAGGTGATTTTAGTCAGGTGTTTTCAGGCGAAAACAACTGACTGAAGCCAAGGTAGGGGTAATTTTTATATTCTGTCATGCTAACTTCAGATGATTTTAGTCAGGTGTTTTCAGGCGAAAACAACTGACTGAAGCCAAGGTAGGGGTAATTTTGTATTTTGTCATGCTGACTTCAGATGATTTTAGTCAGGAATCCTACAGAATTATATTTTTTATAGGGTTTAAATTCCAAATGTCTATTTCCTCTGATCCTGGGCATTAAAAATCAATTTTCGCCCACTTTGAATTGAGAATTTGAGCGGTTTAGGTTACTTTTGTCAAATGAGTCTTGGAATTTTGCAAAAGTCATCACCATTTATTGCATTACCAAATAACTTTCAAAAAATCTTGCTTTCTTTTTGGAAAAATATATTTTTTTTGCATACTGCATCACAATACTGCCTTCACCATTATAAAATTAATTATTTCATATCATATTCATTATTTTGGACTTTACCTGCATATTATTTCATGAAATCCTGACTTCAGGTGATTTTAGTAAGGTGTTTTCAGGCGAAAACAACCGACTGAAGCCAAGGTAGGGGTAATTTTTATATTCTGTCATGCTAACTTCAGGTAATTTTAGTCAGGTGTTTTCAGGCGAAAACAACCGAGTGAAGCCAAGGTAAGAGTAATTTTTATATTCTGTCATGCTAACTTCAGGTGATTTTAGTCAGGTGTTTTCAGGCGAAAACAACTGACTGAAGCCAAGGTAGGGGTAATTTTATATTCTGTCATGCTAACTTCAGGTGATTTTAGTCAGGTGTTTCAGGCGAAAACAACTGACTGAAGCCAAGGTAGGGGTAATTTTTATATTCTGTCATGCTAACTTCAGATGATTTTAGTCAGGTGTTTTCAGGCGAAAACAACTGACTGAAGCCAAGGTAGGGGTAATTTTTATATTCTGTCATGCTAACTTCAGTGATTTTAGTCAGGTGTTTTCAGGCGAAAACAACTGACTGAAGCCAAGGTAGGGGTAATTTTTATATTCTGTCATGCTAACTTCAGATGATTTTAGTCAGGTGTTTTCAGGCGAAAACAACTGACTGAAGCCAAGGTAGGGGTAATTTTTATATTCTGTCATGCTAACTTCAGATGATTTTAGTCAGGTGTTTTCAGGCGAAAACAACTGACTGAAGCCAAGGTAGGGGTAATTTTTATATTCTGTCATGCTAACTTCAGATGATTTTAGTCAGGTGTTTTCAGGCGAAAACAACTGACTGAAGCCAAGGTAGGGGTAATTTTTATATTCTGTCATGCTAACTTCAGGTGATTTTAGTCAGGTGTTTTCAGGCGAAAACAACTGACTGAAGCCAAGGTAGGGGTAATTTTTATATTCTGTCATGCTAACTTCAGATGATTTTAGTCAGGTGTTTTCAGGCGAAAACAACTGACTGAAGCCAAGGTAGGGGTAATTTTGTATTTTGTCATGCTGACTTCAGATGATTTTAGTCAGGTGTTTTCAGGCGAAAACAACTGACTGAAGCCAAGGTAGGGGTAATTTTTATATTCTGTCATGCTAACTTCAGGTGATTTTAGTCAGGTGTTTTCAGGCGAAAACAACTGACTGAAGCCAAGGTAGGGGTAATTTTTATATTCTGTCATGCTAACTTCAGATGATTTTAGTCAGGTGTTTTCAGGCGAAAACAACTGACTGAAGCCAAGGTAGGGGTAATTTTTGTATTTTGTCATGCTGACTTCATGTGCTTCTTGTCAGGTGTTTTGAGGCGAAAAAAACAGACTACGGCCGAAGTCTAGGGTGTAGATTCTGGTGACACCAGATCCTTCACATGTCATGTTGAAAACACTGGTCTCTAGTTAAGATAGAACGCACCTCGGGGACAGAAATTCAGGCCTTCAAATTTTATCAATTTTCTTCTGACCAACCACTTGTGGGGGCTCATTTTGAAGCTCTTGGCAAAAGAAAAGTTTTCACCATCTTAGTTTTTTGAAAATCGAAAATTTTATTATTTCTCATAGAGTTAACACAGGGATGGCAGCCATTTTGGATTTCAAATATCGAGAAATAGCAAGTTATTTGTCTCTCTAGTACAAAAGTTTGCACGGTGACCCCGGATTTTTATTCTTGCTTTGGTAAGAGAATGGTTGAAAGTTTCTGAGGAAAGTTTGAGCAAAAGTTTAAGTCTTTCACTTTCGGGGTGCATATTACCTAAAATGGGTGTCTTTGGCAAAAAAGTAACTAAAAACTGAGGCACCTTAATGATTATGAAAAAATTTGTTTTATATTTTTTTTAATTTCCTTGATAAATTGGTTGAAAATAAGTAGTATAATCATGTTTCAATATCGTGTAGGTAGAGAAAACTAATTTTTATCGATAGGCTATCTTTCTGTGTAAGTGAAAGTTAAAATAAAACTGTTGAATGCTTATCAGATGTAGAAGGGTAGGTGCTTGGTCAGTTTGGTTACTTCTTTCATTGTATGCATTTCAATTTGAACGTATGGATATTATTTTGACTGGAATAACAAAACTGAAAACACTGTTACCTTTTATGAACATTTTATTCTGAAAAATACAATTACAGTTACATAGCAGGGACAATACATGGGGCCCGGGGCACCGACGTCCTTTGTACCTCCTTACTGTTTATTAATTGCCATAAATGTGAAATTTGGCAAAAAGTCAAATTGTTTTGACATAAATGAAAGTTATTTGAACTGGTTGGTTACTGCTCCAGCATAAGTTCAAGTGTGGATTCTAAGTATCAACAACCTTGATATGAACCATTGACTAAAAAACATTTGCTTGTTACACTCACCACACTTGTACTTAGTATTTGGAGTGTACACCTATCTACAATACAATGATAAAAAGTTTGCACTCTGTAGGTCAACAGTGCATCTTTAAGGTTCCAAGACAAGAAATTGACCATTTTAAACTAACAATTCTCTAGTGTTTAATAAACTCAGAACCCCCGTAAATTGTATATTTTCGGAAAGCCTAGATATAGGGGAACATTTTGGTTACCATAGTGTCACCATTGTTTACATAATTATCACGTGACAGGTAATTTGCATAACCTTTCAAAAATCGGTTTTCCCTATGTTTTGTTTCAATGCTTTGAGATATGTGGCTGAAATTCATGTGAATGCAAGCTATCCTACAGTCTTCAAAAGCGTGTCTCAGAATTTTTTTAAATCTTCTTAAACAGTTTTATGCCAGAAAAACTTCCAGAGCAGTGAATTTTACCATAGTTGATTTCTTTAAAATTGTGCTCCAAAAAAATAAGCAAGATATAAAAAATCTGAGACACACTTTGAAAGAGCATTGTGACAGCTTGCATTCCAGCAAGTTTGAGTCAGATATTTTGAAGTATTGAGACAAAACATAGGGAAAACCGACTTTTGAAAGGTTATGCAAATTATCTTGTCACGTGATAGTTATGTAAACAATGGTGACACTGTGGTTACCAAAATGTTCCCATATATGTAGGCTTTCAGAAAATGTATACTTTACGGGGGTTCTGAGTTATTAACCGTTAGAGAATTGTGAGATTAAAAAGGTCACATTTCTTATCTTGGAACCTAATGTATGAGACTAAATAAGCTTACCGCTCAAGTATGTATAGGCCAAAAACAATATTTAATTTTGAATTATGTAGTGCAGGGAAGGACATACAATATGGTGAAAAGCAAACTAAATATAAAAACTGAATATACAATTATATGGAAATGTTGTTTTACAGTCATGAGCATCTGGTGTGTGCCGAGAGACAAATATTAAAATTGGACAGTATCATCCTGACCACAGTTTGTCTGACTGGTTGTTTCCTTCTGAATTTCTGACATGGTGATAGGTACAAAATATTATGCTATTCACGATAGTTATACAACATAGCTTGCATTTTGTTCACAGTAGAACTGAGTTTTACATGTAAGATAACTTTCTCGTAAACTGTAAATTCTGGCTTCTGGCAGCTCAAACGTCGCAATACTACATTTTTGATATGATATGGAGTGATTTGCACACATGCAGTGACAGTCGATATATTCATAGTACGAGAGTCTACTGTACATTAAAGCATAGTGATGTTGACAACTACATGCATGCCAGTGCACGATTTTAAAGTAGCCAGGAGGAAATTCTAATGGTCTTTTAGTGGAAATATAAGTATTAAACGACAGTGCTTATCGTGACCTTGCTAAAGTGCAATCTCGGATCGTGTATGATCTGATGATCATGCCAAATTACCATGTCGGATTATGCCGTGATTCTGAAGTGCGCGTACTTCCTTAGTAAATCGGTCAACATAAAACTTTAAAAGCACACACTTTAGCGATCGTAGTAAAAAATGATGTCAAAATCAATGCACAACTGTCGAAATTACCCAAAATAAGCAACAGAAAACTAAAAGTTATCGCTGTGTCGAAAGGACAGTACATCAACATAAAAAGACGCTAGTTTGTTATAACATGGAGGCCGGAGGTAGAAGGACAGAGCATTCCCTCGCTCTCACCCAGCTATTAGTAGGGGCCGCTGGTGGGATTGCCTCACTATTAAAAGCAATGGATTCGCCGGTACTGGGGAGTACCGAGTACGGAGGCCATCATTCTTCAGTCTATCGAAGGAGCGTTTCGTGCCAAAAAATACATGACAGCAATCAAATATACGCTAAAACCTTTAAAACGTCAAAATTCGCAACTGACCGAGAAACATGATGGCGTCGGTTTGATTTTTTAAAGTCCTTGAACAGAAACAACGCTAACTTGTTATGTGCGCATGCGCATATTAAGGGGAGACCCATTGATTTCGCGGGGGGGGGGGGGGGGGGGGGGGTATGCAGGAAGTGGGTATGGGAACTTTTTTTTGTTAGAGAGACAGCATTTTTTTATTTCTACAGTCAGACCTGCATCAATTTTTTTTTCAAATGGAGTAGCAGTGCAATTTTTCAAATTTAAGCCAGTGTTTCACATATCACAGGATGTTTTTATTTATTCATTTTACATTCCAACAAATGACAAACAAAATGGAAAGTCTATTATATATACAACTTTAAATTATAGAACACTTTTTGGCAAATCAACTGTGATCAGTACTGTACCTGCTTTTCTTTAAAACAGTCAATTCCTTTTAAGTTCTCAGGGGAGATGTTATCTTTTGTGGTCAGAGAAACAAGGCTCACACATTGTATTTCATTATATTTGTTGTTCCTCAATTTTCATTGTCAACTTGTAATCTTTCTAACATATTTATATTGAGAGAATAATGTATTGGTTTTAACACTAGTTTATTGACTCCTATCTTGTGTTTTAAATTTTCACGATTTACAGAAGTCAAATAGTCCCATCTAGATATTGCCTATACCATTGAGATATTGCAACAGAAATCCTGAAACATGATTTCTTGGGTCAGAAAAGGGAAGGAAAACATCGAGTGCACCGAGGTGTAAAGTAGTGAATGCTTATATCATAAGTGCTGGAAAAAAAACACATAAGAATTACTTGTGGTAAAAACATTTGCGTGCCTTTGGCAGCATGCCAGCAAAGAATACATGAGAATGAAGTTTCCAAAATTTTGCTCATTTCAACAGCATTGTGACAATTCCTTTTTTATTTCTGTCTGTTATGAGAATATTTTTTTCTCAAGCCATTACAGGCTTAATTTTTTTCTTTTATTTCACCTGGTGACAATTTTTTTTCCTCGAAATCCTCCATACCCCCCCCCCAGAAATCAAGTGGTTCTCCCCTAAGTGAGCCCCTGACCTATACGGGCCAGTGGATTACTTCCTCAGTAGAACTGATATGCCTGCCAGTACCGGTGTTTATCGCCTACGGAGGCCATCATTCTTCAGTCGATCAAAGGCGCCTTTCGTACCAAAAAATACACGACAGCTGCAAAAGTGCATCACTGTCAACTTCATAACTATAGAACACATTGAAATACACAGTGAAACGTTCACAACGTAAAAAATGTGCCCATACCGAGAAACAAGATGGCGTCCGTTTCGATTCTTCAACTCAGATTTTGTCCTACAGTTGTGCGCATGCGCAGACGGTAGCTTTAGCGAAAGTGAGGCAAAATCAAGTAAATATAAAATAAAATGGATAAAAATATTGTTTAAAAATAATGTAAGGCATGTATCACCAAATTTTGAACATTTCTGATGGTATTTCAACTATACGAACACTCATGCCAAACATCACAATAATCAAATCAGTGGTTTTCAGAAAAAAGCTAAAAAAGTGACTTTAAAATGATTCAATCAATAAAAGAAAAAAGACTGTTTGAGATACATGCCCAAGTGACCACCAGACCAAATTTCAGAAAAAGTTACTGAAGCGTTTCTGAGATACCTGCGTCCACAGCATACGGCCCACTATGTTGGCCATATTGGGCCGCGTCATCACATTAGTACCTTGTGCCCACAGGGCACAAAGTACTAATAAGGTGGTCACACCATTTTTTGAATTCTGGAGAAATTGGCTTGAATCGCATCTTCATGTACCGTTTCAGGTATTCCTTAGTTGCATATTTTGGATAGGGTCACACGTTACAGCTACTGTGCCTTTAAAAAAAATTATGAAAATAAATAGGAAAGTTAAAAATTACCACTTAAAAAGAATCAAGGCAATGTTGCTATAACTTTATCACGGCTAAACAGGCTCAACTAAAGTCACCTACAAGATGATCATGGTAGTGTCATGGTATAGTTATCAGACAAGTTCTTGACTTTAAGATCATTTTCAAGTTCAACCCTTTCACCCCCAGTTCCCTGTATACAGGTCCAACTTTACCATAGAAAACAATGGATGTGGGACAAACCATGGTGGTGAAAGGGATATAATCTTTACATAAATTTACCCCATTCTCACTTGGAACAACACCACTACACTTGTAATCTGTTGTAGGATTGATCTGATATCTATTACACAGCAAGTTACAATATACATAATGTATGTACTAAAAGGACACTAAACTTTTTGAACCTATGTTCCCTTATGGATCATAAAGAGTAAAATTGAAGTCCCTGCCTTTCTGCTCTAGTTTGTGCACAAGATGGACATCACATAAATAGATAGTCAGCTAATACAGTACCTTTCAAAGCAATTATGAAGCAGTGTCTTCTGAATCGTTGAAATCGTTTGTGTTGAAGGTTATTAACAGCCTTGTGACAAGATTGTCGTATTTGTAGGTGTTATTTTCAATGGCAATGCACGATCGGCCACACTGTAACGCTGCCACAGTAGTTGATCCTGTTGTTGCAGGGAAAACAGATATATTAGATGAAAATATGAAATGAGTCAGGTGCTCGAATTGAAACATACAATATACATGTATGTATTTTAGTGACAAACTATGAAATTTCATTGCTGTGATTTCTCCAAGTCCATAGTTACACTTTAAAGGAGACTTTAACCAAGGCTGATTTTAAATATGTGCTAGCTATGGGTATGTTATTCAAGAGACACCACTTTGACTATTTATAACATGCCCAATTTTTAACGAAAATGGCTAAAAATTGTAGCAGAAGTTGTATTCTAGAGCTTCATCAACTTCATGGATATTGATTCATGGAAAAAAAGCCAAGCTTGGCACATTCATCACGTGATATGACAGGACCATTTCCCAACGTGTATTGCCTTGTTCGTTTGCTCTCACACAAGAGCACATACCCTGGCGTTACTGGGACTATGAATGGATGAACAATGCCATACCCATTGGAAAATGGTCCCTTCTTTACACAAGATAAAAGTGCATAGCTTAGCGCTTTTTCCCATGAATATATTCATGAAGTTGATGATTGGGGAACCCCTTTGATTAAGTAGCACACATTTGCTCAACCAAAGTTACGAGTATCTGTTGTACATTTGGGAATAAACGACAGGAATCTACTTTCTGATGTGTATAGTTCCATGGCCAAATGGGCAAAGCAGTGTTTGTCTCTGATAACTTAAACCGGTAAATTTGAATCTCTCGGGACAGCAGTGGGTGCACGGTTTGCCTATCTCCTTTGGCAAGAGGTTTGGTTAATTTCGCTTATCTACTATGACTGAAATGTCAAGGTATCCACAGTTCACAAAATCATGTTAAAAAATATTCCTTTGTTAGAGCTTCACATGGAATCAGATTTTATGCAAAGCTCTCTTTTGCACTGTTCATCTTTTCAAATTCAAATGAGATAAACATCATGTTCATGTTAGCTGCATTATCTAACATCACAGATTACACTTACCAATCCCACTGCACAAGTCCAAGACTAAACCATCTTCAGGGCTGAATTGTGTTATCAGCTGATTCAGTAAGTCAACCGGCTTCTGCTTTCTCGTGACAATTTCTCCATCTTCTCCACGATATAGTTTTTCCATCGTACATGACCAAAAGTTATGATGAGAAAATCCTCCATCAAAGTTAACTTGGCTTGCAGTAACTGTGCCCTGTTGTGACCAATAGGACACCACAACTCCAAACACTGACTGAGCCATAGTCACTGCAGATCCTATTTAAAAAGAATATGTAATATGTATTAGATCAGAACAGGAAGTATATTTTCAGGCTCCTGCCTGATGAAATTTCATATGAATTGCAGTGGGTTTTTTTTTCTTAAATGCATCCAAATTAAAACTCAATTGGGGTCTTGCCAGTTGACACTGGGGGAAAAGTGTCAAACACATGAAAAAGTTACATTAACCTGTCAAAAAACCCTATAAGATTGACCATAGCAGCAGTCCATATAGAGTGGCATATACACTTGTACCTGCCGGTATTCAAAATATATTGTACTTAGCTTAACCCTTTCACCCCCAGTTCCCTGTATACAGGTCCAACTTAACCATAGAAAACAATGGATTGGGACAAACCATGGTGGTAAAAGGGTTAAATACTGCCAGTGGTCAGATAAAAAGATAAACATAAATACAGCAAACCAACAAATTTTATACTAACCAGTATCAGTGTTGCTAACATAGTAATAGGCAAATTCCACATTCTCTATGTTACCAGATTTTATAATCCCATCTTTCACCATGGCCATCTGAGCAATATCACATGTTACAACCACATTGTAAAAAGGAACCGAATTCGCCATGTTAATGGCATGCAAGGAAATGAACAGTGCCTTTAGCTCTTCCGTAGACCATACCTATTAAAAATGTTGTACGAAACAGAGAATGAACACAGTTAGTTCTTAACTACCTTTAGGGGGTTCCTGGACATAGTTTGATTCATGGGAAACTTGTTTCCAACTACTCCGTACCAACTGTAGAAAGTATTTCTGGACTAATGAATTAATCATGATACTTGATCGAAAACCCTTTTCTCCTCACAAGAGGTCAGAGATCCAGAATCAGTATCAAACAAAGTCATTATCTTGATTCAATTCAAACAGGGAATTAATTATACAATTTAGTTGAAATGTTAACTTGTATTAAAATTAGCTGCAGTAAAAACATAACCAGGAAAAAGTCATGTTTTTGTTGCACCGTATATCTCAGTACCAAATTTTAAATATCAGCTGATGGTGAATTTCTGAATAATATCTTTAGACTTTGTTATCAAACATTTCATAATTACCTTAGGTAGATCCATTACAGCCAGCTGAAACCCACTGAATTCAGAATAGCAGTCCTTCAGCTGGTCATTACCAATTCTTCCGACATCCCCTTTAATGGTAAATGCTTGGGCACCATCTTTGCCATTATCCCCATTTGGATTTCATGCGTGGTTCTTCGTTTGTTTTAAGGTGGTCACACCATTTTTTGAATTCTGGAGGAATGGGCTTGAAAGACATCTTCATGTAGCGTTTCAGGTATTCCCTAGTTGCATATTTTGGATATCTTCGTTGAGCTTCCTCCCAATCTCCCTCTGTCAAAGAAATAGAATTTCCAATAACTTTTCCATACTGTGGTCATTAACCTTACATACCTTGTATCAGTAGTTACTGTATAATGGATGAGAAGTTGTAACAGTATACATGTATAATCATTACATGGACTAAGTCAATACTGCTAAGACTAAATATGAGTTACCACTCACACTCCTTAGGAATATACCACGGTACTTCTTTTTTCAGGCAAACCACTGCCATGGTCAAATTTAAAAAATCATTCACTAAATCTGTATATCTCACCTGCTGTTAAATAGGCGAAAGATTGCTGTATGGCATTCAGTTTCACTAAGTTGATAAGTTCCTTAGTGAACTGATGTTCATTAATCTCCTTATTTTTCACTTGATTCAATATTTCTTCAGCGGCTTCTGGATGTAAATTTGATAGTCCCCTGAAGAACGACTTTTTCATCTGTGGTTTGCTTTTCAAGTGTTTCATTGTAATCCTTTGATCTTTCAGTTCGCCATCCCCAAACATCTTCATTACTTCCTCCACTAACATATAAATCTCTGGCTTGAGTAAAGCAAGTTTACATGCTTCCTTTAGTACAACGTCATCTTTCTGAAAGAGAAATTGTATTTCAATTATGTAAGGAAGCACAGAGCTTTGGTTTACAAATTCATAACAGGCCAAGCACCAACCCTTAAAGCTCTAACTATGTGTCCCACAGATAGCAGTGGGTCATGCAGTCTGCCTATCTGTCAGCAAAAGATTAGATCAATTTTGCCTTTAGAGTTGGACCGAATTGTGGCGTATTTTGTTGAAACAGCATTCAACAGACATTCACTGGATTATTATGCATGAAAATTTGTCGGAAATATTCCTCTGTTAGTGCTTCACATGCAAGCTGCATTCCTTTAATTTCTGGTCCCTTGTTTATTTAAAACAGTGATGCTGCACTCCCCAGGACCATAAATAGCAACAATTTGCAAAGCATTCTGACCTGTAGTTGTACAAATTTTCTATACTGAGCACTTTTCCATAGTGCCGACTTATTTACATATTTTTGATACAAATATTCTGTTTCAACCTTGGATGCAACTATACGAATTGCAAAGATTCAGTAAATCTTTGAAGTGGATAGACATACAGATAAGGATAAAGACAGCCATTCATGGATACAGATAATGCATTATGAAAACAGATGGATGCATATATATTGAATTACTTACCTCATTTAGAATTACTTTGCAGGCATTCCTTAAATCCCTTTCTTTCTTATCTTTGCTTAATTTAATATTCTTGGAGTAGTCATGACAGAAAGCAACCTATTTTCAATAAAAAAAAAACAATATATGAAGCACGGGTAAGAACTGATCTTCCTGTGCTATTTGAAGCTAGCAACTATACAAAATTCTTAGTCTCATTAAGTTATAGGACAGTAATCTTCTATCAAGGCCTTTAAGGGATTGTCTCAGCTTGTCGTATAAGTTCAAAAATACCGTCAAGGACAGCGTGCTCACATTCAGTTTGAATTGGTCCATTCAAGTATTATTTAAACCAGAAAAACAAGAATGAAAAAACTAAATAAGGTCTGAAACTTAGGTACTGGAGGTCATCTTTAGGAACATGCATATCCGCATATCCCAAAATTTCATGTTTTTGAACTTATGTGACAATTTGAGATGGTCCCTAAAATATTTGATTCACTGAAAATAAAATCCAATTGAATCACAAGACTATGATTTCACATGAAAAAAATGACGATTCAAGACTGTTACTTTCTTTTACCAGTAATGTAGTGATTATAATTGAACTTTTCCATTCAAGAAAATCTAAATATTTCTTTTAATGCTCATCACTGAAATAATAAAATGTGGTACCTTCTCTTGGAATGTCATTGGGTGTCGGAATTCACCACTAGAATTGTGCTCACTGGCAAGCCAAAGTTGCTCTTCCTCCGTGAGTCCAGCATACACAACACAATACCGGTTTTGAAAAAGGCCCCTCCAACACTTTCCTCTGATAACTGCTTAGCTGCCAAATACTGATGCTGGCCTCCAATCACGTGATATTTGTATCCACCAATCTGCAAGTATGACAAATGAGTATCATGATTAATAACTGAAACTTTACAATGCATTTAATGTGATACATTCTGTGAAGCTGTAATTTTGAATTCAACAATGAAAGTGGGTTGCTTGGTCTGTCTATCTCTGTTGGCGAAAGGGTCAATCAATTTTGCATTAATATTACGATAATCTACATGTTGCATACAAGAACGCTGAATGTCAACATACAAGTGATATACAGCTGGCCATAGTAAGCAAGTTCTAATTTTACAATACATGTACATACCATACGTTTCAGATGTACGGAGCAGTTCTACAGATACTGCATAGGACAGACATACATACCCCAAGTACATCCTTAAATGCATTTGTACAGACGCCACAGCCAACTAAACGTCCCCCCCCCAAAAAAAAAACAACCAAAACAAAAAAACATCTCCTGGTAGACATATACACACCAAATCGGGAGAAAAAGTGGAATTTCGGCATGACAAAAACAAATTCAGTTACAATGAAAATCTTTCACATTTCAATATACTTACATTTTGCTCACAGAAATTAGACTTGCTCACATTCACTATAACACACAGAGCGTTGTAAGAGTCATCTGAAAATACTCTCATTTTCTCAACAAGGCTCCCAAGAAATGTCTCATCCGTTGATCTAACCTGCTTCCCCAATGCCAAATTGTTTATATTCAGTTTGTAGTGGCCTGTTAAAAGAGAAAGAAACTGAAATTATAGATAAGCATTTTTTTCGAAGAGCAAAATTACATTCTGCAGTCCCTATTAAATCTTCTATATTCGCTGAGTTACAGAAGCATGTGACAAGCAGTGTATCAAGACTGAATTCAAATACCTCAAACTGAAGTACCATCTCTGAGTTTTGCCATGATTATCAGTAGTTGTAAAGCCTATAAACACTAGTGAGATACTTTGATGTGTTGAGACTGGCAGGTATAACAATTTAAGGTACACAACTATCTTATTCACATGACAAGAAAGTAACACAAAAGACACTGGGCTCCCAATTACTAAGATAAGGTGCTACACAAATAGCATGCCAAAAAATTTTGGGCTCTTATGTTCTACATAGGAATATTCAATGTTTACTAAACTTTGGACGAATCCTACTTAGGTTCTCCCAAGGCGCTTAAATAGGAAATATCTTAAAAATGCCTTTAAAAGACCAAAAAATTCACAATAATATACAAATTTAATCATCTTAAAATGACATAAACAACAACTGAGCTCTACCTTGGAAACATACAAACCAACTTATGAAGCAATCTGATAAGTTGTCACTGTTTTAAAAGTTTTTCACGTTTTAAAATCTTTCACAATTTATTTGTATTTATTGATTATTATGATTCACATTGTTTTCTGAATTCCATCTACATCTCTGTGAACGAAAAATTAATCTTACCACAATATCCAGCTTGGACATTTTCCATGATCAGTTCTTGTCTTGACTTTGTGTTTTCCTTTGTCTTTGGCTTCTTTACTTCAGTGCGTGTTGGCTCCTTACACACTTCTGACAACCTCTTACGTCTGTTTGAGAATAGAATAAAGGGATATGTAATATATGTAAATGTATGTAACAATATATAAATGGAAACATTTATACAGTTAACATTATTTCTTGTACATACTTCTCACGATCTGGAAAGGGAAAACATTTTTACTTACAATTTTTGTTTTACATATTCAAGATGATGAAATGAGGAGGGTGTTTGTGGTCAAAATTGGCTATTATTACACTACAAGACTTGCAATCCAGTCAAAGGCTCCAGGGAAGGCAGGGGTACTAAACAGGCATGTGCCAGATATAAAGTGCATTGTGGGAAATCCATGTTTTAAAGGGAGGGGTGGGCATGCGCAAGTTTGGTCTATGTTCCATAGGGCAGGCTGTTACCCAATACTAGTAATTTCAACCAACCACAAGTCTAGCGATTTCGTTAAAATCCAAGAAAATGACTGGGCCTCCCCAACTCCAAACAGTTGCATCACAGGAAAAAGCACAAAATAGTGGCGCTTTTTAGCATGTGACAGGTCTGAACCATTAACGTATGGGTACAAGCACTGTTGACCTCCCCACATTTTGACAATCAACTGTATATTTGCATATCGTTCATTCACTTTGAGCGTCCGTTTAAGAAACAATACATGGGGTACAATGGATAAGCTATCTATCTTGGTCTATTGATCATCGAAATGTCAGGAGGTCAACAATTTTTATACCCGTACAATAATGGTTCAGACCTGTCATGTGCTAAAAGTGCCATGATTGAAATACACAGAGTTGAGAGGGCCTACAGATCCAGTCATTTTCTTGGATTTTAGCAAAATTGCATGACTTGTAGTTGGTGGAAATGACTTGTATTGGTTAACAGCCTTCCCTATGGGACATTTCGACAAAAATTACACTTGCCAACCCTTACCTTAAACCACTCAGGGTCTATGGTACACTGCTGTAAGGACTGTAAGATTTGTTCTCCATGCCCTTAACAAATTAACACTTGTCAATGCTGTGTTGGCATGGAATTAAAAAAAAATTGCATGAATAAGTACACAATACAGCAGTGTGTAGTGAGCTCAAAGTAAAGAAAGGATGGTTTGTCACAAAGTAGCATGTGTAACCTTTGCTTCCAAAGGCCACAAAACTAGCTCACAAATGTCCAAGGTGTGAAGGTGTACCATGCCAACAAATTTGAAGGAGACTAAAGACCTGTATTTGTTTAGGTGATAAACATTCACACCTAGGACATGAGCATTACAAAACATCCTTTGTCCTTCACCCTGTGCTTGCACAACAGCTGAGTTATGGTAAACCCTTGGTGACAGGATACATGTACTCCTTTGTGAGAGAGATAACTCTTTTTTAACTCCCTACATACTTTCTTGAAAGTGATTTTTGACACAGATGTGATGTATACCGGTAAATGTTTACACAAACCATTTTATTACAATTGTATGTTCACACAGTGTGGAAAAGTTTTTTATTTTGGGGGATACCTAGGATAACTCTTACTGTGCTAAATGTTTGGTTAAATCTTACATGCATGGCTCCTGTAAACACTGTCTGGAGTCATCGGAAGCAAACACTAAAAAAACTTTGCATATGTGATGTGTGTTAGAGGTACACTCTTGTGGTTAATCCCAAATGTCTGTGACAGTCGTGAACAAATCACACATTTTTTGTGCAAAAATGTGCATTGCACAATCCAAAAATTTTCATTTGGGCATAAGAATGCACTTCTGTCACTGCCATCAAATCAATGTTACTGAGCGCATGGAAATAAAAAAAATGACTTTCATTTAATGTTCATGCTACGTGTTAGTTCATCTTACCTGTTGCGAATACAAAAAGTAATCTGTCACAGTAAATCTGATAAATAACTGTGCAAAAATTCAATCACTCAATAATTCCACTGGTAAGGTAAGGGTCAAGGGGGAGGGCCCACTGTCAGAATGAAATTACTGTTATGACCATTTTCACATATGCAGTATAATGGAAGCTATGAGTCATGCAGTCAATTCATAGCCACAATCACATAAAAGAAAGAAAAAGAAAAGAACTAACTTTTTATTGGCAGTGATTAGGTCTTCCGTGAGGTCCTCCATCATTTTTGTATTAGGCTCCTGGCTGCTACTATCACTGTCAGTGTCAGGTGTGGTTCCAGAGCTTGCAATGAATGAATCACATGAATTTGCATCTGACAGACTGTCATTGTTTTCTGGTGGAGAAGCATCAACCAGTGTGTTGTATTTGTCAACAAACTCTTGCACAGTCTTGCTATCTTTAAAGTTTTTGCAAAAGCTGTTTCCTCCCACATAAAAGTTGTCAATATGTACAGCCCGTGGCCTATCTTCCTCCTCCATAAAAACAAGCTGTTGGAAAAAGGAATCACAAATGAAAATGGCACTGTGTTCATATAATATGAAGACAAATTGGTTTCAAAGGCAGTATTTGCAGCATGTCATCGTAGATAAATATACCCCCACTTAGTTGTTTGACTGTGCAGTTATGACATGTGGTGATTCCATTAGTGCTAGAAATAGAATGGTATGAACCATAATCTTTCATTATCTGTTTGTATAAAATTTATTTTAGAACATGTCTCCAAAATCAAGGATTGGTCTATAGCTGTGATGTTATGATGAGACATTGTAGATAGGAAAATGCCAATATTGTAAGGCGGCTGTTTGTAATGCATGTGCTTGCCTTGAAAGTTGGAAGCAGTTTCATGACACAGAGAGGTCTAGGACCCATATCAGTGGAAAATACACATGTAAAATCTTCCCATGTTTACATCTTGCTCACTTAACACACACTGTTCACTGATCCAATAGAGTGCTCATATTCTTCAACTTACAAACCCATCGATTCAGATTTACTGACAGAAAGTACTAAATCTTCAAATATTTTTGCAAGCCATGGCTGCTGATAGAGTCACCTTGTGGTATTGACACCTAGTTTACATTCTTGGGTATATAATTGATTGTGGGAGGGAATGTTGTGTACACACAGGCTCTAAATAATACAAATACAATGCCATGTTTACTCAACCTGCACACTATCCTGGACAACCTGTTGACACCATCTCAAACTTACAAAAGACTGACACGAGACAGTGGACTCATGTGTACCAGTGTGAGAATGCCATAGTTGTGATAGTCGCCTAATTTTCTTGCATGAAAGCTAAAATTTTGGCATTTTTGTTGTCTAGGTTAAGGAAATAGTTTCTTGACTTGTCAAAGCTCATGCAAACCCTCTAATCTCACTGCCATAGGTGATTTATAGAGCCACAATATATCAGAACCAGTTGAGTAATGTGATGCGCATATGATGAAAACACTCCCCTATAAAAGTTAGCGCGGAGGTAAATACTCCACGGTCCACATGTGCAACGAACGCACGATTGTAACCAACAGTAACAACCCCAAAGAGTACAAAAAGTAGCTTGAGTAAAACGCGTGTTGTCTTGTGGCTACCTCCACGGTCACACAAACTACATACCCGAGTATCATTGCCATACAAGCATGGGTAGATGCAGAGAACTGTTGCTCGAATGTATTGTAAGTCTGGTTTTCGGTTGGACGATTTCATGCTCGTTTTGCGGCTAAATGAAGCTGTGCAAATAATGCAAATGGAAAAGCCTGACAAGTAGAAGTACAAATGTATCGTTCCATACCTTAACATGCGTCACCTTCTTTTCGCTATCAGACGGCACTTCTGCATGCTTAACCGCAGAAAACTTTCTGCCGGCTGTTCCTGATCTACCAGGGTGGTGGAAAAGAGGTTTGCCCTTGTCTGTCTTGTTGCGAGGTGCCACAAATACGAAGGGACGGACGCTGCACTCGTCTTGCCACACGAACCACCACAAATTGTTACGGTTGCTACTCGATGCGGTTGAAGACATTTCTGATTCGCGAAGTCGGAGAGCTTCTTCTTGCAATGTTGGAGTGTCGATGACGGCTGTCGGAATAAACCAACAGTGAATGCAGTACTCATAATCTCTCCTCGAATCATCGCCGCGTGCCGTTTAACACCTTGCTCGCCGTCTTTTGTTGAGAAGAGCTAAATACAGTTGGTCGATTTCCGGTTACCTCTCTACGGGCTCGCTCGCTTACCATGTACCACACCACTGATTCAAGTCACCTCGTTCGGGAACTACCTCGTAGAAAGGCAAAGTTACGTTGGACACTGGTACAGCAATTTTTGCGACGTCACTGATGTTAGTGCCACGGCCACTTAATGGGACTGGGCTTGCAATTTTCTTGCTGTGAACATCGCCAAACCATCGTTTTTTTCACAAATAAACGGATAAACCTTAACGATATATTTTACACAAACCTGAGCATTTGAAGATGATGACAAGCATGTTGCGGTCGCTCATGTGCATAGGCCTAATGTGTGGAGAGAGTGTCCGACACGAGCAGTGCGTGAAGCTCACACAAAATCTCTAGGCCTACTGGCCTGTGTGCGAAATTAAGAAATAGCTTCAGGTCATAAGGACTGCACCAAGTCAAAGCTTCAGGTCTTACAGAAAACTGCCGGTCCTCAATACATGAAGTTGTTAACGACAATTAAAGTCAACTTCTCCACCAATATTATGCTTTTGAATGTTGTAATATTTAATTTTTTCATGTCCTTTTATCAATAGAGTCAGTAAGTATTCTCTGAAAAGGACTATTGTTCACATAGATTGCAGAATATATAGTGTAAGTGAATGAATCATTCAGCTACATGATCTGGAATCTGAAAAAGATCACAGCCCTCATCTTCCTCACTGTCATGCGCACACATTTATCGATGTTTTCCACCACGGGGGGGGGGGGGGGGGGACTATGGGACTAACAGGCCAAGGAGAATTTGAAATTTTTTCTAGTCATGTCCAATCCCCCACTCTCGGACTATAAAATTATGTCAAACACCCAGAGGCCGGCGAATACAGGCTCATGCACAGGCTACATGTGGCTGTTGAAAGCGAGAAAGTTTGTCTGTCATGACTTTCTATTGGGATGGTGTTCTCTAAATTGCTCTGTATAATTGTACACTACACCTGGGCATGTGATATTGTGCTGAAATCACTTCTGAAATTAGCCAACGCGAGTGCTAGAAGAGTGAGTGAATAGCTTAGAGTAAGGGGAGTGTATGAATAATTTTTTTATGCAAACATTGTTCTTTTTTATTGTTATGTAAAACATAAGGGAGAAAATACCTGGTATGTATTTTGATATGACGTATGGATTACTTTCAAAAATTTTCAAAAAATAAATATGCTTAAATATGGCCATTGGTGCATTCATGAAGAAACAGATGAAGTTATAGTTTTAATTAAAAGGACAAGTATCGTAACTTTTTCTCGATTATAGAAATTGCGCATGCAGACAACATGATGGCACACGTCACCACTCGCGGAAATGAATGCATACTTTCTGATCGAAAAGTTTTGCCTGAGCGATTGTTGGGTCTCATCGCCCTTCAAGAGCGTAAAGTTATTAGAATGACTCTGAAAAGTTTGACAGACACTCGATTCTGCTGAAAACCACGATCAGTTAATGCTAACATTACCAGGGTTACACTCATTGGACAAATAAAAAATTATTATAATATTGTATCGGATTGTTGCACCAAAATCAATTCATTCCATTGCTAGAATCTGCATGCATGGATGATTGACACTGATCTGAATGTAATCAGCTGCTATGAGGGATTAGACTCTTCGTAAATGTAAAAAGTCACGAGACAAAAATTACTATGTTGCGACACTGTCACCCCCCCCCCCCCCGGTCTCTGGCGAACCATAGAGATTGAATTCCCCACTACCAGGGCACGAAGTGAGATCAATATCCCCTGTTGCCACGCACTCCCACTGTGGAAAACATTGATAGGTGCATGACATTCAAGTCTGAATCACATGATTCAGAGTCAGTCATCATCTGCATCTGTTACAGGTCTTGACGGAGAAATTTTCATTATTTATTCCAAATCTCAGTCGGTCATAAGGACCGACATGTTGCTAAAAACTTTCGGCCCCATGAGAAATCTGTCGGTCTCGGACCGTCGGACCGACGTTAATTTCGCACACTGCCGAGTGTACTGGCCAAGCGGGCGCCAGCAACTTTAGAAAATCACTGGGCCCTAAAGAAAATCAACTGGTCCGATCCTCAAGCTAAATACAAACATAGAGCATATTTTTTACCCGCTCAGCGAGTTAGGTGCGGAATTGTGTCTCTCGCCGTGTTCCTGTTCTAAACTCTGTGTATTGTCAATGGGAGCTAAATAAGCTAAACACGATAAAACTAAATTACGATATTTAGCCCGATCTAGAAAGCGTTCTCAACTTTCTAATTTAGCTGGAGTTTAGCTCGGCACTGAAGAGTCCAAAATGTTTTCCAGCGATATATCCGATAATTACAATATCAAGCCCGATCTTAATATCGTTCTTAACTTTTTAATTTAGCTGGAGTTTAGCTCGGCTCTGAGGAGTCCATTATTTTTCCTGTGGTAGATCCGATAATTACGATATTTAGCCCGATCTAGAAAGTGTTCTGAACTTTCTAATTCAGCTGGAGTTTAGCTCGGCCCTGAATTAGAGCAAAAAGTTATTTCAGCAAAGTATCCGAATAATTACACCGCTAATTCTCTTTTCCAACTTGTTCTGTGATGTGAAATATTGGTAACGAGTGTTTCAAACTTGAAGATGGATTGGTTCGAAGACGACATATTGTAGAACTAAGAAAATTATAAAAAATACTAGGAGGACAAACAAAAATTCTTGACTTAAATTTAAAAATGGGACCAATTTCTGAAGATAGCCCCAGAACACAATTAAGGTAATTCTCTGTTCCGATTTGTTCTTAGATGTGATATATTGGTAACGTGCGTTTCAAAGAATGATAAAGTACGAAGACGACATGTTGTAGAACCCAGAAAATTATATAAAATACTAGGAGGGCAACCAAATTAACTTTTACGCTGCTCGATAGTTGATGTGTTATGCGGTAAAAATAGCGGTTGTTGGTTTGCTTCCGATTTGAACTCTCTATGAATTGTCCCCTGTACCACGCTCGCTGACATATTCGCTGATCAGTTCCCACCTCTTTGGCAGGCAGCGTCTACAATACCAAGAACTTGTTGAACCGAGATAAAAATACCCAGTAAGTTAAAGTTTACCCAGCGATGTACTGCTTTGTCACATCAACAAGTACTGAATTCATGCATTTCTCCTAGGTTGGCGTCAGATTGTTTTGCGAGGAAATCAACTTAGTAGATTACAATTTCAATGGAAAACAAAAGGTTATGTCATTCCATTGTGCGCTTACAGACTAGAACAAACTTGATCCCAGGGAACTCCAGGTTTAGTGTGGTCGAGCATATTTGTGTCGCCGTGCCAAGTGATCTAATAATTTGACAATCGTCAGATTAAAATGTGTTAATTGCCCTTATCAACAAACTTTTTTGTTTCTGTGAGCCAAGATTGTGGGAAAGAAGGTTATTACACGTGTCAGTCAAAATGGAGGAATAAATCAAAGACCGTCATTTTACCACAGTGACTTTTAACAAACTAATGGAAACGCATTTTCCTATCTTCGGATGTATCGCTGGAAAAAATTTGGACTCCTAAACTCCAGCAAAATTAGAAAGTTTAGATCACTATTTAGATCGAGCTAAATACCGTAGGCCTAATTATCGGATATATCGCGGGGAAAAGTTTTTGACTCAACAGAGCCGAGCTAAACTACAGCTAAATTAGAAAGTTTGGAACGCTATTTAGATCGGGCAAAATATCGTAATTATCAGATATATAGCTGAAAAAAAATTTGACTCCTTAGAGCCTATCTAAGAGAGCGTTCTAAACTTTCTAATTTTAATAGCTGGAGTTTAGCTCGGCTCTGAGTTCAAACATTTTTCCTGTGATATATCGGATAATTACGATATTTAGAACAATCTAAATAGCGTTCTAAACTTTCTAATTTAGCTGGAGTTTAGCTCGGCTCTGTTGAGTCAAAAATTTTTTCCAGCGATATATCCGATAATTACGGTATTTAGCACGATCTAAATATCGTTCTAAACTTTCTAATTTAGCTGGAGTTTAGCTCAGCTCTGAGAAGTACAATTTTTTTCCAGCGATATATCTGATAAATATGATATTTAGCCCAATCTAAATAGCGTTCTAATTAGACAATTCTAATTTAGCTTTCTAAACTTCTAGCTAAACTTTCTAAAAAAAAAACACATTCCCGCACCTTACTGGAGTCCAGAACTCCGATCAGGGACGGGTATAAGTTTTGGCATCACAAACACCGGATCACACACAAATAGAGTCATTACAACAGTTGACTCTTTCAAAAGCAATTCTGGCTTCTCCTCTTTGAGGGAAGAAAACTGTCATAAAATTCAAGGAAGGGAATACATAAAATCTAGGGCAACTGATTAACCCTTTCAGGGTTAAAAGCCCTATGTATAGGGGTTGCTGTGGTAAGTTACCAGAAAGTCAGGCCTGGAAAGGTTAAGAGAAAAATACTGAACTGTCAAAACCCACGTGAAAAGACGCATCACAAAAATGTATAAGCTTAATCCTTTACAGGTGACTAAGGCAAATGGCAATCAAGAGGTCAAGTTACAATCACGGCGCGATTTTGCACAATGTTTAAATATCGCACATATACTTTCTAGTATCGAAGTTTGACGTCAAAAATATTTCTGTCATACATAACAATCTATACACCGTTCTGAATATCGGTGCTGAACCATACAAGAACACAGGCGCTCCTTAGCTGGGTATAGTATTCTAAATAGATCGATTTTCGGCTCGATTTATCAATCCCGTAGTCGTTATGCCCGCGGGCATATCGATTACGGGATTGATAGATCGAGCTGAAAATTGATCTACTTAGCAGACTACAGCTAGGGAGCGCCTGTGTACAAGAACGACTCGTCGCCGATATTTTACTCCAGGCTGGTACCTATCGGCGATTTTGGGACTCTAATAAACGATACTGGACAATTCTAGAATTCATTGCCTCGATACGTGAAATCACAGATATTTACTTGATATTTATTGACTGTGACTATAACATCGATAGGGCCTATTATAGGCTACGGTGACTTGCCTTGGGTCTCTTGCACGTGTGTGGTGGCGGGAAACGTAAAGGCCAAAACCAGCCCGTAAAAGACAGAAATCCTGTCCGAAAACACCAGAGCTATGGACCCACAGCTAGTGACTCCAATATCGATACTAGTCAACTCTAGACTTTTAAATCGCGGGCAAATATCCAATGTAGGCCCTATATCGGAGATTTTACCACCTAACAGATCTTGACAAGCCCGACTTCCTCAATCCAACCCTAAACTTCGATACTTGACGATTCTATCCTACTTGTCATTTGAATCGCGGGTAGGCTAAATATTCGATAAAATATCGGGGGTTTCACTTGTACCTTGCATGATTTGGCCCCGCAGTCTGGCCAAGCCCAATTTTCGTGGTCCGACTCTACTAGCCTTGTCTAAAACTGAGGGTAAATATCCTATGTTGGAGATTTCACCACCTCACATAAGCTTACCTGAACAAACAATTACATCCGATATCATATAAAAGTGCAATGTCGCGACGAGGTGTGTCTGTCTGTTGAGCTTTTTGCGATTTTCACGTTTTGCAAATCTCTTCAAAGAATAAATTTCGTTTCTTTGAATAATTTTGTCAGGTATTTAGCTTAGCAAAACATTTGAGTTAACTCCTTTCCATATAGTGAAAGCATGGATGTAAAAAATAGATTTTTTACATCCATGGTGAAAGTTACTGGCCCGCGTCTTCAGGAACAGCATGCAGCAGGACATCTTTCAAGAGTTACTGGCCCGGCATAAAAATAGCTGGTCTCGGGTCATCGGGTTAGCCTGAATTTCGCACGCTGGACACGAGCCAAAGCCGGTAGGGCTATGTGACCTGCCTGCTTCATGTCATGAAAATACAAGCCGTTTTAGTCTGCATCTTTCTGGTATAGTTGAATTTATTTTGTAAAGTACAAATCAAATACGGATGAGTAAGTGAATTTTGGGACGAGGTGTTTTTTTAAGGAACACAACACTCGCTACCCTGGATGCACCAGTCTCGATCCACACAGTAAACCGTAGAGGTAAATGCTGTGATGCTTGAATACATCAAGTGATGATAATTAGATATTTGGCTTTAAAAATCGCCTGTTCGACAGTAGAAGCGTCAAATTTCGTGTATTGCGAGTTTTTATTCTTTTTCTGACGCTCAAATCGTGAGCGATTTGATCGAACATACCCTACTTCAAAATGTAATAATCCAAACAAACATTCTCGTATACGCTTCGCGCGTGAAATGCAAAGTAGTGAGTTCACTTGACAGCCGATGTGTCGATAGAATTCGGCTGTCTTCAAGTTCAACAGTAATCAAGCTCGGTCCCTCTATCACCGCAATTCAAGTCAAATGTCGCTCCAGGGTCTATGATTCAGGTAAGTGTGTATACGTGTATATATCGACGTAGCCGGGCCCTGTGTACAGGTCTGTGTGTTCGCGGCGAACGGCCGTATAACGCCAGAAAACACACACATCTGTACGCAGGGCTAGTATCAGAGTTTGTTTACTTGGGGCTTTGGGACTAATCCCTTGCTGCTGGCTGTGTTTTAGGAGTGGGTGCTACGCTGCACAATCGCCCGGGCGGTAAATCGTGTGGGGCAATTTCAAAAGTTTTGTGTAACTTCCAGAAAGTATTCAGAAATCAATGAGCGATATGCTTGAAAATACCCAACTTCAAACTGTAATTATAGTCACTTATTTGTTAAGGCCTCTTTCCGCTGATGGACGCTACAATCGTCGCACATTCTTATACGCGCCGCCTTGTTGATTTGAACGTGACGTTACAGTGCTAGTGGCATAATTTTCGATTTCTGGACGATACGGCCCGAACACAGTCGTAACAGGGTATGCCTAATCCCGGGGGCACTTGCTCTTTGAGGGGTGTGCGGCCCATTTTAGACCTAAAATCTCGTTATTTTAGGACCCCATTTTAGACCTTATGACCTTTGACCCAGGTCAAGAGGCCTGGTGTCAAAATTTGCAAAAAACGAAATCGGGTAAAAAGCAAGCATTTGCAGTTACCGGCAAGCATACTGCATTTATGGCTGTGGTCAATGTTTTTGCTGGCCAAGACATGATTTCCGAAAAAAAGTTTTCGGAAATACTAAAAAATTTTGTCGAAAGAAACTATCTTTCACCTCTCCAAAGTTTTGTTCAGCTTCTGAAATTTTCAGTTATCTGCAGTTACAGTCTGACTGATGATTTTTAAAATTCCAAACAATAAGAAGCCTCGCCGTTCATCCATAAGGCGATACTAGTTTTCCCATGGTCGACCTGTTATGATATTTTCTAGTGGGCAAAATTTCTTCCATATATGTAGTTCTAACCAATTATAGGGCTGTTCACAGTTTATGTCACTGTTTTCTCATTAATATGCAAAAATAAATATTTGTCCGCATTTCATTTCATTTCTAATGATATCAACATGTTGCTGTCAAAATTGTCATTTGACAGTTGCTTGCTCTACACGTAGGCGAGAGTGTCCGGCTGATCAATATTCAACAATTAAGTTTCAGTGGGGGGGGGGAAGCAAAACTTAAATAATTATGGCTTTTAAATGAGAGCTCAGTATCATTGACACTATTTATTATTATTCTTGTTATTTTCATTATTATTGTTGTTGTTTTGTAGATTCACTCCCTGAGGGTTTGAGAAACAAAATGGACAAAGCAATGATCAGTATTGCTGCTACTTTTCTGGATAGTACAGGTGTGTGGAATTTTTATCTTTATCTCATATTTTGATACATATACCTTACTCTCATAGTCTTATGCCCTTTGCTTGTATGACTCGGGATAGTTTTGGTGACCGCCTAGAAGCCAAAGTTACATGCTAGTACACCACATTGTAAGGAATTGCTGATTTTCTAAGTCTCTACACACTTTTTCAAAGTGACTTTCACATGGGTGTTATATGCAAACCTATTTTGGCGACCAGAAAGAAAGTAAAGCAACTATTGCATACAATAATAACTAAAATTTACTGAGTGTCCTAACACATATTGACTTCACCAGTATGTATTATTGCATTGTCCATTTTCTAATTGTAGATTATGATGAGGATTTACCATACAGCTCAAGTCTAATGAGTGAAGACTACTGTACCGGTAATAATCTAAGCTGTGGCACAGTGTATGATGACCTGTCCCATGCATGGGAAAGTTTTGAATCCAAATCAGATGAGATCACTGGAGGTTCAAGCATTCTAGATGTTGATGATGAATATTTTGTGAATCTTGAAGGTACTGTAGAAGACATTACTACACCTGCAAAATTAGACAAACCTGAAATGACATCAACACCCAATAAATCCAAAAGACGATTCAGTCAGCCTGTGCGCAGCCCCATTGATGTTTTGCAGCTGTCATGCTGTGGTGATGAATGTATGAAATCACTTTCAATGAACACAATTCTTGATGCTGAGACTGAATTTAAGTCGATTGGTAATGAAGATCGCCAGAAGAAGTACATTTGATGAAAATAAAGAATTTTCTATCATTAGGTCATTACACAATAAGACAACAGTCACTTCAAATTTTGTTTTGGGGGTACACAGATTTGTGCAAATGCTTGGTGCAATGTCCTTAATATTTCCCCAAAGAGATTCAAGACAGTGATTGAATTATATAGAGAAAATGTGACAGAGATCCAACATGGTAACTGTGGTCGCCGTGGCATGACAGAAAAGACAAGTGTATGTCTAGCATGGATGAAGTATCTGTTTGAAAGAATTGGTGACTACATGCCGCATAAGACTGAAGTGCATCTACCTCCAATATGGACCAAAGAGACTTTATATAAGAGAATGGAAACAGAACTTACAGCACGAGGACTTGGTAAAGACATGGTGATATCCTTTAGTCATTTTAGAGAATTTGGAGCCATCATCTACCAGAATTTAAGATTGCTAAGGTAAAGATCATGCATTTCCTAAGTTTCTTATCACAATTAACTTGTCTACACTGTAATTACTCTATTGTCCTCTGCATGTATCTGTAGGAATAGAAGTTTATGGGATCCCAAATCTTCGCCTGAATATAAGCTATGTGCACGCAGGACAATAATGTGAAAATGGCTGCAGCTACTTCTTTGAAAAACAGTGTTCAATCCCAACATTTTATTTCAGCATCAAAAATATTGCATATGGTTGAAAAATGCTAAAAATAGTGAAATTTTTCATTAAGGTAGAACGCACCTCGGGACAGACATTCAGACTCTCAAACTTTACAGTTGTCTTCTGATATACCACATGTGGGGGTTCATTTTAAAGCTCTTGGTGAAAGAAAACTTTTCACTGGCTTAGTTTTTTGAAATTCGAAAATTTTTATTTTTCGCCATAGAGTTAACACAGGGATGGCGGCCATTTTGAATTTCTAATATCAGTAA
Source organism: Ptychodera flava (assembly GCF_041260155.1). Lineage (NCBI taxonomy): Eukaryota > Metazoa > Hemichordata > Enteropneusta > Ptychoderidae > Ptychodera > Ptychodera flava. The sequence continues at coordinate 41,044,232 of NC_091928.1, forward strand.
ATCTTGGGTTATTTGTTTCTCTAGTACCAAAATTTGCACGGTGACCCCCTATTTTTATTCTTGATTTTGAAAGAGAATGATTGAAAGATTCCTTGAGGAAAGTTAGAGCAAAAGTTTAAGTCTTTTACTTTCGAGGTGCATATTACCTTAAATCCCGCGGTGGGGAATAAAGGCCATCAAGCTCATTGGCAATTCATAAACGATAAGAGTGACCAGTGGCAACAGCTCTAGTTGGTGCTCTGTGAAAATCACCCTAAATTATCTTCAACTTTGCCAAAACAGCTTGAAATGAGCATATATTTTTTCATAAACAAAGTGTCCACATAGCTATATGCATCATCATGCCCATTTTTTGAAATAAAGATATTTTAGAGAAAAACTGGCCATGGGCTATTTTTCAGCGTACGTAAGAAATTGTTTACTGCCATTATTCTAGTCTGTTACTAATCGCTTTCATAAACACTCAATTTATTGGCATGTTGATTTAGGCAGGGTTGACTATAAGCTGGATCCCAGGCCCCACTGAGGTGGGCTTTAAAGCTCTGGTTAGATAACTTTTTGGTGTTTTGTGTTGATGTCAAATAGGGTAATCTAATTCTGTAAGTCCCTTTGGATGACTTGAATGAGATGTGTTAAAATTTTGACAACATGTGCAATTTTTTATCATTGTATAGCCTTCATGGAGAAAATATCTATTGTTTATATCAGTAGGTATTACCAAATTTTATAGGAAGTACACTGGTACTCTTTAATGAGAGGAAGACCCTGCACAGTACACATACTTATTTACATCAAAGTTCTGAAAAATTATTTTATTTTGGTTTAATTCATAGGCTGATAGAGACTTTGCTATCTGCACAACATGTGTCAACCTGAAAGAAGAATTAATTAAAGCAAAGAGACCTGAAGAACGGGAAAGAGTGAAGAAAGCCATAGAAGTACATGATAATGCTGTATGGTAAGTTTAGTACACTGTATCTACCTGACCAGGTGGAAGTAATGTTTTCTTGACATAATCAACTAAAATTTGTTATTCCCTGCAGACTTTGAACCATAACTCTAAGATCCATGAACTGATCTTGTTCAAACTTGGTAGAAAGATAAAGTAGTATGGTGTACACATGCACATTAACTGTTTAATTATACAATCCAAAATAACTGATCATAACAACATACCCAATCCCAACCCCTGCCAAAAATTCCACCAAACCATGCATGTACATGCCACCATGACACTAGAGGCACCGAGTGCATTGTTATGTGTGATGTCATCACAACTTCCTTCAGCGTCATTACCGGAGATACCGGTATGTCATTTATTGAACACTGCTCAGATTACTTTATTTTGCAAGTCTAAGACCTAATGCAAGTTGGATCAATGTCATTCCACAGCTACCTATAGCTAGACACCAAAGATTATAACAAAATATACAAGCGCGTTAGCGGGGACTATGTCATCAACAACGACTTGTTTCATGTACTTACAGATGTTACTCTAAAAAAATTATGGTGCATTTGCAATGCAGTTAATCTGACCTAACCTGGGTTAGAATCATAGTAAAATGCTTACTTATAATTTGTTTCTGATTCTCATAGCAAAACTGTAACTGATAGAATGTCTACATGTAATTCCATTTTGCAGCACAGAGAGGGCAGTTTACCATGCTGCAAGAGAGCGGGCTCGTTTAGAACCAGATGAACTGACAACAATTATCATTGATGGAATGGATCAGAGTAAGACCAACATTCCCCGGTTTGCTGTCAAGGACAAGGATTCAAACACATTACTGCAGTTAATGACTCATATCACAGGTATGCCCCAATTGTACTTTCATGCAAGTTTTTTCATGTACATGCTTGGTCTCGAACTCACACCTACTGCACCAAATTGCATATAATAAATTATGACCACATTGATCGTGTCAAGTAACACTAACAAGAAGATCGTAGCAACACAATCAGAAGTTTGTAAAGCTAACAGTGTGTAAATCTCCAAAAAAAAGAATGTAAAGCCCAACAGAAGAAAAATTTAGACAAGTTTTCATGAGTATGAATATCCATGTAATGCTGTATCAACCAAATATGGATGACCCTTTAGTTTTTTGTTTCTCATGTCCAAGGAATGGTCAGGCAGGGCGGTCGGGTGAAATAAAAGAAAGAAGTTTTAAAAAAAAATCTGTATTTGTTTCAGGCCAGTTTTCTGTCCTGTCTGCCCTATCAGTCTCTACAGTTTCTTAGTTTCTCTTGCTTAGGTTCCTTGTTACAGACTGTTTAGTTCCTTCCTTTTGGTGCAATTCAGATGATTGTGCAGACTGCAACTTTATAAGCAGATGAGCATTTATCATCATGCGAGATTTCAATCTGTAGTTAAACAGTCAAAGTATTTGGTTAGAGTGATACACACTGTTCCGACACGACAGCAGGGGATGCCATGATGAAGATTTAATTAGCACACAGTCCCTGTATTTTGTTCAAAGTTTCACAATTTTGCTGTTTTAACACTGCTACAAGGATGATCGCCTCAGAGGCAATGAGCGTCACAAACTAAAAAGCGTTTTTTATTTTCATGTTAGAGCTGAAATATAGGGTCGGTCAGGAGATGAGAAACACAAAAATAAAAAATGTCCCCTATGCAATGTAACCCCTTTTTGTTGGTATTAAGCAGTGCTATCATTGAAACTATACGTCAACTGTTTACATTACAGGATCACTACACCACACTAACACTGCTCAAGGAAAAATACCGTATGTCCTACTTGATCTACGACAGTTCCCCCATGACAGTAACCTCACCATGAATGTGCTGTTGAATGTGCTCCTTCAAAAGAAAGAGTCGTTAGGGAAATGCCTCCACGCCCAGTTCGATAACTGTTATCGGGAAAATAAAAACAAGTTTGTACTCTGTCTGGGATCACTGTTGGTGGAGTATGCAATTTTTGAAGAGGTAGGTGTTTAACTTTCTTTGGAATGTCAAATACCAGTACACAAACAGTCACAGGCCAAATCATTACTGTAGAGCTCACAGGCAATTATTAAAGACACATGAGCTGCAACTATTGAAACTCTTGTCATGCTTTTATATTTAGATTAAATTATATGAATAGAAATGTTCTTACTGAGATATCCACTTAGTGGGAGGTTTTAGTAAGACAAATGATAAACGGGTACTGCATACAAATATGGCAGCCTCCATACAACTGTATGATACCAGTGTAAATGGTGCATGCACACATTTGAGTCTTTTTAAGTACATTATGGTGCAACCCACTCAAAGGACAGGAAAGGGATGTACTCCACTTTGGCACACTCTTCTCTGTTTTTTCACATAACATGGGAAGATTTTTAAAATGGCAGGAAATTTATTATGAACAAAAATCTGTTCAATAACTTGCCTATGCTGCCACAAGCAAAAGTTGTAGAGGCCTATATTATTCAATTTATAGATAGTAATGAATATCTGAGACATTTGGAAGGTGTCATGAGATTGGACAAATTTTGCAGAGTTGCATTATACAGTCAGTAACAAATAAGATAAAGTAAACAGAATTCTGTGTCATCAAGTCAACAGCAGTGGCAGGTATTTGATATACGAACATAAAACATACCATGTTTATGTAAATTTCTTGAGATAAACAATAAGCTATTGAACATTCAGGCACAGCTTCTAAGAAATGAGACTGTGTAGGATTGCAGTAAGATTGCCTACGATTGCCTTTTGATTATTCAAAATATAACCACTTAAAATTCATCTTAATGTTTTCTCCACAGGTGTTCTTCAATTTTCTCCCAGTAGGTCATACACATGAAGATGTAGACCAAATGTTCAGCAAAATTGCCGAGAAACTGTTCCGAAGTGATGTCTACACCATTTCAGGTAATGATTTTAATGCCAATGCCCCACCTTTACCACAAAAACTTTTTGCATAAAGATTAATTTTACCCTGAAAAAGTGGGGACTAATAACAATTTCAATATATGTGTATGGTGTACCATTTATGAAAGAAAGACAAAAGTGAAAAAAACAAGAATTCATCAACTAGCGTTATGTCATGCTACAATATGCATGCTGTACTGATTTTCGATTTTTGTTCGGAATATTTTACCATAAGTAGAATACTGTGATTCATTGGTGTTGGAAAATGTAAAGTCATAATGCAGATTGATGTAATTGATTTTTTCATGTGGCTGTGTGATTGATGATTGATTTAAATGGACTGAAATGTTTTCAGATTTAATGTCCACGGTGGTTGACAGCTATTCTCCAAACATCAATGCAACATTAGTTGGATCACTGTTCAACATTAAAGAATGGCTTGAACCACACATGTCAGGAACATTTGGAGGCCATTCCAAGCCGCACAGCTTCCGCTTCAAAACTGTTGATGGCAAGGTGCGTATGCACTACAGGAAGTGGAGCAATTTGCCATGGAAGCCAGAAACTGATGACAACTTTGAAGAAAGCAAAGGTCTAATCTGTCTGAAGGTAATGTCAGTAATTTTGAGCACTGTGATCACTTCACTATCTCCACTTTAGTCCATCTTTCTCAGTAATTATACATTGGGAGACTCAGTTGGAATCTCTTAAAACACTCTATATTTAAGCAATAAAGCACACCCAGCGACAGTATACCTCAAGATTTTGACCAGTTCATAACATATATGCACAAGCTATCGCTCGTGCATATATGAATCGAAGTGGTCAAATTGAGTGGTATACCGTCGCTGGGTGTGATTTATTGCTATTATATCATAACAGTATATTTAATTCTGGCGTGAAACATCAAAAACAGATTTTTGCTCAAGCTGAGATCTCGCGCGTATGCTAGCCATGGTATATCGCCAATATACCATGGTTCTTTACACGTCTCAACCAATCAGATCGCTTTATTTGCACCATCAATATACCGGTATGATAAAATAAATAATACATGATAAATCAGTGACGATTTCATTGAACGTCAAACAAGGGTTGCATCTGATGTATTTACTGATAAATATCTATATTGTATGCGCTCTTTTTCAAGACTGTTCCTAGCTTGGAAGATATACCTGATTGGGTACAGCCTTGTCTGGAGAAGATGGATGTAGATGCCATAAAGAAAGACATCCCAGAACGATACAAACATAGGTTGCCAGACTCTGCGATTCAGGAATGGAGAAAGTTCTTCGAAAATGTGAAAGACTATGAAAAAGTAAGTGGATTTAAGAATATTGCACAGCAGATCTTGTCTTTTGTATCTGGGCTTTGTTATCCATTAAATAGGTTATCATGAAATAGTTATCTCTTGATGTCTCACAATTGCACTGTAAATTGTCATGCAGAGAAGAGCAGTAATGGAGGCTCATTGTCCTTACAAGAAAGTTTTTACACATTTTCAGCCCCTAATTACTCATGTGTATTTCACTTTGTTGGAGTATTTTTAGCTCTGCCATCTGCTGTCAGTGATTTATGTTAAGATTTGCATTTGGTTTGGCAAATGTTTTCATTTTTTGGTCAACAAGTTGTTTTCAATTATCGCCCACTTGTCCCGTTGCTTTGAACTTTGGTATGTAGGTTTGTCATTGTGACAGTGAAGCTATATTGGCTGCTGGTCATTTGTTATTACCGGTAATAATACTGTTTCTACTTGAATGGCACTACTACTGGCCTAAACAATTTATGTCGATTTCATTCGATTAGGTTCCAGAGGAAAGACAAAACTGGCCCTTAAAGGAGTTGGCAGATTTCTGCAAACAAAGAAGCCAAGCTAGAGATACTGTACCCCAAGTGTCAGAGGAAGTTGAAGCTGTCATCAAACGTCACATTCAGGATGATACGCATGTACGTTTAAATTTAATATTTTGTACTAATATTAGAAATAAATGGGAGTACGCCAAGTATTCTTAAGAGTCTATGACATGCCCCATTCAACAAGTAAAATCATTCTTTGGGTATTTAGGTCCCTTGGCTGAGTTTCTGACAGGGAACAATATAAACTTTGTAAGGGATGTCATAGACCCTTTAAATTGGACAAGAGTTGTCAGCATTTGAAGCCTCAATAGTCAATCCCAAGCATTGCAGTCCACCTCGTACTTATCAAATCCTGGTGCATTATGTTCACATTAAAATCATTAATCCTGCAAGTTATGTTTGTTGCAAAAACTTTGCTGTTATATCACAGTTGTTCATTATGGTTATTCTTACATAATATTACATATTGTGTACTCTTTGGGTCTCTGGAAAATGGCAGGAGCTATGATGACTTGCAGGCAACAAGCGTCCTTGCAATTGAAGCATGCTTCTATGTCAAACTTTCTCTCTGGGTGTTGCAAGTTTAACAGGAATAATAATCTCAGCAAATTGGTAGGACTCATTCATATAGATTGATGGGGTATGTTTGAGTGGGAGTGGTGACTCTGAGATCTACAGAATTCCACATATTTCATTGCAGTATATTTTCTGGAGCCAAATTTTGAATTTCACGCATTATATATAGCCTTTGCAGAACTGCAGTTAGATGAAAGAGTAATGGCGTTCTTCACTTGACTTGCTGTTAAACTCAATACTTAATTCTGAGGCGGAATATAGTTGAGATAAATTTCTGTGGTTTATTCTCCAAATTCAGAACAAATTTATTTTGTTTCTTTCTCATTGGCTGTAGAACAAACAGTTGCATTACATGTTTCTTTGCCATCAAACCTAAAGGGACATATAAGCTGTAACTTGTGGCAAGTTTTTCAGTATTCTGCTTCTGTATATCAACTACCGTGTTTGACCCTAACCGTTTGTCCTGCTGACATTTCGAGTATTCTTTTTGTCAACACAGCTTGTATGTGTGTAGTGATCATTGTTTATTGTTACAAATGAACTCTAGTCCGGACCTGAATACAATTTTGAACAATAACAATGTAGATTATACTCATATAGGTTGTGTTGATATGCTAAATACTTGGCATTAAATTACAGTGTAGGGATTCAATGCAAAAAGTGTACGGAAACCACAAAACAAAAATTCTGAAAAAATAGCCAAAAGATACAGCCTATGGAGCTTTTAAGTTTAGCTAACTTGCCAAACACGCAGACCAAATAAACAGTTACACAAACATTCATATGGTAGAATGATTGACATCAAATTTATGCATATTAAGTCAATGCCAGCATGCCTTTTGATTGGGCAGGTTGCTAAAGTCAGTGTAAAAGTGTCTTAATTTGTTCTGTGTGTGGAGAATAAACCACATAAATTAATGTCAATGTTATTCACAGTCAGTCTGACCAAGTTTTTTTATATTGTACTGTATCACTTAAGTTAAAGCTATTTTTCAGGATGTATGTATGTGAAGTGACCTCTTCGAGTTCCATAGCAACACATGTGAACAAAAGCTACAATCCTTTTTAAATACCCCTTTGGCCATTTTAACTGGAAGCATACTAGTTTTTCTCAGATGATGCACTGCCTGGAAACCTGTAATCTCAAAAAATAAATGAAAACAGTATTCACACTTTTTAAATCAATTAATTTGTATTTTCTCAGATTACTATTGGAAAACAAGGAAGGCAGTACAGAAACATTGACAGAGTTGATGATTTCTCATCAATACAAGTTGATGATTTTGTGGCATTGTATTGTCCCGAATACAATGAAATCCCACAGCTAGGCCAAGTGAAGTCCAGGACAGCTACATCATTTAAGGTTCACTGGTATCAAGGATCCTGGGATACTGCCTGGAAACCATGGTATACCAAGGCAGGAAGAAGGAGAGTGCCCTGGGAGGATATGCAGGAAATGGAGTCTGCCATAATGTGGGGATTCAAACTGACCACCAGGAAGATGTTGAAAAAACAAACAAAGGAAATACTGAGGGCAAAATATGAAGAACTAATGAAAGCAAGGGACTGTGAAACATGTTAATGTTATTTAGGAAAGCAAATAGATAGTGTACATGATAGTGTAATGATAGTGTACATATTGTCACTGACATTCTTTTCACTGGTGTACATCCTGAATTTTATTTGTGTCATCACATTATGAAAATACCACTCACAGTCTTGGATTATATTGAACCGAACTCAGATCATCAAGCTTTAACCAAAGCACCTGCAGGTATGTTTTGCTCAAAACATTTGTAGGATATTTTCTAGCCAACACCTGCATGACATAGCCTTATGGCATTGATACATTTTAGTACATAGTGTCTCATTACAACAGCTCAACTGTAAAACATATTATTAGCTCACATCTGGTATACCAATGTGAGGTTATCGTATAAGCTGAATCAGTTCATTTGCGTCCGATTTGCATGTCTGTATGTAAGTATGTATGTATGTCTGTCCACATCAAAAACACCAAACCGCAGCACCTACTGTCTTAGTATTTGTGTACAGGTGCACCTAGGGATGGAGATGTGAATTTGTTCAAATGAACGTGTCAGTGTCAAAATTATGCAAATGACGAGAAAAAAGAAAAAACACTGCAAATTGCTAAAACTCTGTAACCGTTGGTAGATTGGGTTGAAACTTGGTGTGCAGGTTCCTTCAGGTATTTTAATTAGGTCTTTAATATTTGGGATGAAATTTGCATGTTTCTATTTTTGGGGTATTTTTTCAGCTTTTAGTCAAAAAATGTTTTTCTCTGAAAACACTCATCTGATTGCTTTGAAAGTTGGTATACATGTTCCTCAGGATAACCTCAGTCAATTTTATACAAATTTAATTGAAATTTTCATATTTGTAATTTTGGGGCAATTTTCCGAATTTTGGTCAAAAATTTTTTTATTCAAAAACTACTAATCTGATAGCTTTGATATTTAGTATACAGGTTCCTCAGATTGATCAAAATCAGTTTTATGAATATTGTGAAGATATCTTGAATTTCGTTTTTTAAGTAAAACTTATTCTTCTCTGAAACCGCTAGCCTGATTGCTCTCAAATTTTGATTGGATGTTTGCAAGGGTGTTACCCTTCTAATTGTTGAAATTACGACAAAATTGGAAATATTACTGTTTTGGGGCAATTTTTGTCATTTTTGGTCAAAAAATCTTCAAAAATATTTCTTTTTAAAGCCCCTGGACGGACAGCGTTTATATTTGGTGTACAGATGTCCAGGGATGACAATAGTTAGATATGTGGAAATTGTTTTGAAATATACAAAGTTGTATTTTTAAGACAATTTTGTCATTTTTGGTCAAGAAAACTTGTTCTCAAAATTACTTGTTTGATAGCTTTGTAATTTGGTACAGAAGTCCTGAGGTATGTTATTAGATAAATTTCTGGTCAAAGTGTTGGGAAACCCCCAAATGTTTATATTTTAGGTAATTTTAACAGTTCGTGACCTTAATGACCTACACAACCCAGGATATGTTGTGAGAGAGTTTTGAAGGCTGTGAACATAATTTTGTCATATTTAATATCAATTTGTAGTAAAATTTGATCCAGAAAACAAAGCTGAGGTAAATTTTTCATTGCGAACCAATTTTTACAACTTTTGCATGTAAGACACACAAGAACTGATGAGAAATTTGGATCCAGGATAATTCCAGATGTCGTAATCCCCCCCCACAGTGGAAGGCATTCCACTATCTGTAACTGATTTAAGTGTTGTTTATATTCGAATGATAGCACTCATAGCATTAATTAAAGCATCCCCAAGGTTGTAAATACATTTCCCGCCAGCTGGTCTTATGTAAGGGGTGGAACATTTGATATTCAGGAGGGGGTAAGGGCTAGAAGATTGATTAGGTAGCATTACTTTTTACAGATCCCTTGTACATTTTTCCCACTCTTTATTTTTTCCCCAATCTCCCACCTTTTCTGTTTGTCAAGCTTCTCTGGCTAATTTTTTTGTTGACATTTGCTTTATGTATGTAGGATCTGCTTGTCCCATTGCTATAGAAGTTGATATGCATGTTCCTAAGATGACCTCCAGTACCTAAGTTGCTGACCTTATTTGCTTTTGTCATTCTTGTTTTTCTGGTTTAAATATTTCTTGAATTTACCAATTCAAACCGAATGTGAGCACACTGTCCTTGACGGTATTTTTAATTTAAGGAAAGTGATGTGTAATAAATTTGAAATGAGACAAATGAAAGACTGAGACAAATGAAAGACTAGTTTCAATACTGTTCTGAATTATGAGAAATGACCATAAGTCATACCTACCCAACCAAACTACCCAGTGTCATTAGAGACTGTCATCTGCTATTTCAGTCCACAGGGGCTTGTCAATGGCCAATGAACAGATAATAAAGAATATAAACCTATTTCGTTGTGTACCAGCCTTTCCCTTGTTCACTTCTCTCAGCCTGTTACCTAGCTCTGTAAGTCAGGATTGACGGTAAAGTGTTAACTATGTATTCAGTATATAAAGTGCACTCCACGGTAACCTCTGGCATGCCACACGATGACCTCATAAGACGTTTAGTGTGCAACAGTGTGAAGGTCAAGGCAAAATCCAACAACGGTTCACAATAGAGGGCGCACTGCATACTGCATACATTACAGTAATTAACACTGTACCATGATCATGGCTTACAGAGCCCCTGTGGTCAGTCTTATTTACTAGCTACAGTTTTTTATCAAAATTTTTGCCTAAATCTTAAAACAAATTGACTAGGATATATTTTATAAAGGCGACAGAAATTTACTTTGGTGCTCAAAGGGTTAAAGGGTAGCAGTTGACAATTCAATAATTCTAGACTTTCAGTTTGTCGCTTTCTCCTGAAAACATTTTACTAAAGGCTACCAGTTGACTGTTCAAATTGCTAGACGCTTGAGTCAGTTGCTTTCGCCTGAAAACATTTTACTAAAGGCTACCAGTTGACAGTGTTCCAATGGCTAGACTCTTGAGTCAGTTGCTTTCGCCTGAAAACATTTTACTAAAGGCTACCAGTTGACTGTTCAAATTGCTAGACGCTTGAGTCAGTTGCTTTCGCCTGAAAACATTTTACTAAAGGCTACCAGTTGACAGTGTTCCAATGGCTAGACTCTTGAGTCAGTTGCTTTCGCCTGAAAACATTTTACTAAAGGCTACCAGTTGACAGTGTTCCAATGGCTAGACTCTTGAGTCAGTTGCTTTCGCCTGAAAAACATTTTACTAAAGGCTACCAGTTGACAGTGTTCCAATGGCTAGACGCTTGAGTCAGTTGCTTTCGCCTGAAAACATTTTACTAAAGGCTACCAGTTGACAGTGTTCCAATGGCTAGACTCTTGAGTCAGTTGCTTTCGCCTGAAAACATTTTACTAAAGGCTACCAGTTGACAGTGTTCCAATGGCTAGACTCTTGAGTCAGTTGCTTTCGCCTGAAAACATTTTACTAAAGGCTACCAGTTGACAGTGTTCCAATGGCTAGACTCTTGAGTCAGTTGCTTTCGCCTGAAAACATTTTACTAAAGGCTACCAGTTGACAGTGTTCCAATGGCTAGACTCTTGAGTCAGTTGCTTTCGCCTGAAAACATTTTACTAAAGGCTACCAGTTGACAGTGTTCCAATGGCTAGACTCTTGAGTCAGTTGCTTTCGCCTGAAAACATTTTACTAAAGGCTACCAGTTGACAGTGTTCCAATGGCTAGACTCTTGAGTCAGTTGTTTTCGCCTGAAAACATTTTACTAAAGGCTACCAGTTGACAGTGTTCCAATGGCTAGACTCTTGAGTCAGTTGCTTTCGCCTGAAAACATTTTACTAAAGGCTACCAGTTGACAGTGTTCCAATGGCTAGACTCTTGAGTCAGTTGCTTTCGCCTGAAAACATTTTACTAAAGGCTACCAGTTGACAGTGTTCCAATGGCTAGACTCTTGAGTCAGTTGCTTTCGCCTGAAAACATTTTACTTAAGGCTACCAGTTGACAGTGTTCCAATGGCTAGACTCTTGAGTCAGTTGCTTTCGCCTGAAAACATTTTACTAAAGGCTACCAGTTGACAGTGTTCCTATGGCTAGACTCTTGAGTCAGTTGTTTTCGCCTGAAAACATTTTACTAAAGGCTACCAGTTGACAGTGTTCCAATGGCTAGACTCTTGAGTCAGTTGCTTTCGCCTGAAAACATTTTACTAAAGGCTACCTGTTGATGGTTTACATTTTATTTTGATTTTGAATGCAATCAAAATAAATTATGTGGAATATTTTTATGGAGTGTGCATGTTTTAAATAAAAACCTATGGCTAATTTAAAAATGATTGTTGATGTGCATTATTTCATTTTACTACACATATTATCCTAAAATGAGAAACATTTTCATACATTTTTATAAAATTAAAGAATGAACCACACTGGAATCATTTTTTTTAACCTCGGCATACTAGATACTGCCCAACGTTATAATTGAGCAATTTTCTTCTCCATTTGTAGATTTTTATATTAAGGTTTTATAAATTCAATGATGAAAAATGCTCCATAGAGAAGATGCCTTCCAACCTTGATTTTAGGTTATAAAAAAGTCATGACTTGAGACAGGTATTTCAAAAACTATAATTTTTATGTAAACTATTCTACTTATGGAAAAAACTTGAAATTGAAAGATTTACTGAATTGCCATCCTCAAAATGAAGTTTAATGCTATGTTTTCAGACATTTTAATTTTTGCAGTTGAAAAAGGAGACTATTCTCTTCCATGGTAAGAAACACAAGTTTTCACATGTCCAAGTTTTGTTTTTCCCTTCTAATTCGCCAAAAATTGGTCTTGACATTGTTCATTTTTAGATTTCTTAAAATGAGCAAAACCAAAATAAATGAGCGGGTGTTTATTGTCAACTGAAGAAGAAAATAAAAGAAAATCTTACAAGTGAATATTTGGGTTCATGGAGGAGAAATCTGTTTGATGATGTAAGAAAAAATGGAAATGGTAACAAATTACGTACATATAGAATTTTCAAAACTCAGTTTGTCTTCGAAAATTACTTAGAATGCTTGTCTGACTTTACACTCCGTAAACATTTGTCCAAATTCAGATTGAGTGACCATAACTTGGGTATTGAAATGGGAAGAAAAAGTAAACCTAGATTACCTTTGAATGAAAGAATCTGTCAGAGATGTGATTATAATGAAATTGATGATGAGTTTCATTTATTATTTTCATGTAAAAATCATACTTCAGAAAGAATTTTATTGGGACAAAGTAGTGGTACAGATTTTTGTAAATGTTATAGTCTCTTAGAAAAAGAAGAAGTTGTTAAAAAGTTAATGGAACAAAATGTTCTTGATCTAGCTGTATTTCTAAAGAATACAAATGTATGCTGAACCCTCCAGCAGCTCCGGGCTGAAAAATGTCCTGGTAACTTTTGTTCATTTGTTGTTCAGACTTTTACTGTTTTCTTAAAGAGCACATGTTTATACTGAGCTGAAGCAGCTCCAATGAATGTAATTATTGCATGTTTTCGTATTACAGAGATGAATGGTTGTTTTTCTTTCTCTGTATTGTTCACTTACATTTGTAACACATCTTGATGTACCATACCATACTCTCTGTTAGTATGTGTCGAGTAAATAAAGATTGATTGATTGATTGATTGATTGATTATTCTGTAACAACTTATGACTCCCGAATTAACACTATTCAACGATTATTTTTGGAAAATAAAAGCGATTTCGATTAATCCACGAGCCAAGGACGTGGACTTTTGAAGCACCCCACCCTCAGATTCAAAGGATTGCTGCACAGTTTGTGCATTTTATTTTAAACTGCAAGGCAGCGTTCCAACTTTTAGGATCGAATCCCCTTCCCGCCCCGCGTCGCCTTCCGCGAATCACTAAGTATATCGTCCCATCGCAAAAAAAATAAACAACAAAAAAAAACATGTCTGAATCGAATATGTCACGTTCGCCTTTACATGTAGGGCCTATGTGATTTGAAGATGCCCCACTTGTAGAAACGCTGCTGTCTGCAGCTGGGTAGGTTGCGTCTCTCCGGGTCATCAAAAGGTCAACTCCTCCGAGGCGAAGTTGACCTTTTGATGACCAACTACCTTCTTGACATGTTATAACAAGTCGCCTGAGCTGGGCGATGGAATTTTCAGTGTAAGCGTTACAATCTACTTTCTGGCAACTTGATGTGCAAGTCAGTGTTAACTGCAATGTCAGCATTTTACATGTAATCGGAAATTCCTCCTATGAAATTTCCGCGAATTGTGACGTCACATCCGATGTGCTGGAAAATGATGATACAGGGACGATGTTGTTGAGTGTCAGCATTATCATCTAGCAGGCAGCGCGCAGCGTACCGACTCCTATTCGACGTCCGTGCTCTGTATATTTATACTTGCTTTTTACAGAAGAAGCCATGGATAGGAAAGGTAAATATCCTGCAATATGAAAGTTATATTCGCAAATCACATCACAGTGTTGAGTGCAGTGGCACCATTTTGTCTACGTTGCGTGGTCGATGCCACTTGGCGGGCAGGCGATATGCATGTTATTCCGTGGCTGCGTCGAGCGGCCATGATGCTCGATGAAAGACACCCATGCCTTCAGAATGTTGATTGTGAATATAGTATTGGAAAAGCGTTCTCAATATACTAATGGAAGAACAATGTGAAAACGATACTACCCGGGAGATAGGGCCTACTGCAGTCGCTTGTGAATGGGTGTACACGTCGATGCTCAGCAAATTAGGGCTAGTATCTGTAGAAATGTCTTGTGTTGCGTATTACGCTGGTTTCATCGTGGCAGTACACTGTACGTCTGCCTATGCTTCAATTGACTCTCGACGGCCGCATGTGTCCTTCACTTACAGAATAATTGTGAGATATCTGTGCAGCTTGAGCATTAAGCTCGGAACATGGTTCTACCTCCATGCGCGGAATAAGCTCGTGCCAAAAGGCACTCGCACTGGAGCCATCGACTCTCAGTCGTTGGGGGAAAACACCATACGTACCCAAACTTACGTTACGTAATTGCATGGACCTATTCGTAATGAAACTTCCAATGCTGGCTACGTCAGCATTTCCTGCACAGAAAGCACAGTTGAGCCATAGGGTCCTTGATCTCCGATGATGATGATGATGATGATGATTAAATATTTAAAAATGAAGAAAAATAAAAATATATTTTAAATTTGTTGTTGTTGTTGTTATTATTATTATTGTTGTCATTGTTGATAGTATGTGCAGAAAAGAACAAAATATGCGTTCAGGGGTGAGCAAATCCAGTGGTCCGAGGTCCGGGACCATCGATTTTTTGCCGCGGACCATTAGTTTTTCACTTTGTCTGGTCCGACGGACCAGTAGATAATCAAAAAATAACAGATACAAAAAGATAGCAAAGTGCGCAATCCGATACCCGCAAGCGTGTACACAACGTTGCCAGTCCTGCACTGCCATCATTCTCGGGTCGTATTTGGTATCAGGTGACTTCCACTGCCACTTACATCATCTTTCACGCAACAGGGTCAATAGGGGTACCCAGTATTGCTGAATTGACTTGTAGTTGCCGATCATGCTGTTTCTATAGACAGTACAGTAATTGAATAGAGCTCACACAGCAGTGGTCGATCGTCTGCTGCATTGAGTCAACTTTGTTCTGCATAAAGAGCAGGTTCTTTGAATGACTATAGCTAATCATTTGAGATATGATTTTGTCAGAAAACAGCTGGCAAAATAGTCCAGCGACAATGTGGAAACACAGTCCCTCCACCAATCGGTCGGGAAACGCTATTGTCAAAATGTGCGAACGAGGGGATTAGCTGGTAGGATG
The DNA here is from genome assembly GCF_041260155.1 of Ptychodera flava. NCBI lineage: Eukaryota > Metazoa > Hemichordata > Enteropneusta > Ptychoderidae > Ptychodera > Ptychodera flava. Next base: position 41,059,887 of record NC_091928.1, read on the forward strand.
CGCGTTGCGCTGGCGTTCGCTGTTGATGACGTCACACCAGCTGTAGCGTCCCCTCAAAGAGTGGGTACGGTGGTGTCGTCTTTGACGAAGAAACTAGCCTGAATCGGCCGTAAAGTATACAGCTACTTTGAAACGTCAGTGTATTCTCAATAAGCAATATTTCTTGATAAGGAAAGTGGGTGATCTTTTTATTCCTAATCGATTTTCAGCGCTAAATCGGCGTTTGATTTATACGCTATCGCGTTTAGGTCATTTTCATTGAATTGCGTCTTTCATAATGTGTCAGGAGAACATGAATTTTTGTTCGCTCTACACTGCAAAAGTATGACGGTCTGTTTCATTCTGATGTCTGTTCTTGTGATTAAGTATACGTAAAATTAAACTGACGAACCCAGTTTTTGAATAAAGGTTTATAATGAGACGCAAACTGATAGTTTATTGTGTAATGCTTTGCTCCGCAATTTAGAAAATGGCGTCCACTGACGATCTGTATTCTCGTTGTGTGAAATATTCATGGTTTTTCGTTTTGATGACTGGTCAAATAAGTTCGATTGGGACCTATTTATCTGATTGAAAGCAATTTCAACTTATTTTAGCGATTCAATAACAGCAAATTAAAGTATAAAGGAAGGATAGAAAAGCAGATGACCCAAACTCGGCCGAACGCCATTTTTTTTTGCGACCCTCGCAGAGTCGATGATCGATTCTTTGAAATCTTTTCTGATCGCTGTGCCTTGCGTACTACATGGTATTTTAAGGTAGATTTTCTGGATTTGGTACTTGTAACACTATTTAAAATAAACTGACGACGCCATTGTGATCAAACGTATCCATTGGCAGGAATTTTACGTGAAAAATATTGTTTTGATTCAAACCCCATTGCGATTTTTCTGGCGTGTCATGAAGCCCTATCGAGCCATGTGCTTGATGTGTCACACAGATCTCCCGGTAGCTGTAAAACAATGCCGCTACGAATAGGAAAATTTACATTTAAGAAAGGTCATTTTTGTTTCGATGTCCTATGTCCTCGAAAACCGCTGGCTCCATGCACTTATGCACTCGTTTTCACGGACGGGGCATGTGAACTTCGTTTTAACTTAAACTTAAAGTTATACAATCGGAACACTTTAGACCTCTTCACTCTGTTCCTCTGAAATGGTGTTGAAATCGATGTCTTGTCATCAAGAGAAATGAAATCATGGTCGTAATGATTACATTGGTGTTGACTGCAAGTGTAGTCCAGTCAAACGCAACCAGCACGTGTAAATACGAAACACAGCCTATGTACGCATGCGAATTGTCCTTTAGTTCATTGCATGTTAGGTAAAAATGGTGTCATCATTTATGCTAATGTTAGACCAAGTTGCGATAATCTCTTTCGCGAATAAACAGTGTAACGGAAGCGCAACGCGCATCAGGACAATAGAAATACATCACCCCAACATCACTACGCCTGATTTTTATTGAAATTAAAGCGAATGTTGATTATGCTCGTGATTTTATTTATTACAATTTACAAAAAAAATGGGGGAAAGGAGGACCACCAGACCAAGTTGCAGGACCACTGAATTGTTTTGCTACTGGTCCGGGGACCACTGGATTCAAAATGGATTTGCTCACCCCTGGCGTTGCAAAATTCAACACAACCTAACTTTACCCAAGGGATGTCACTTCATTGCCACACATTTTTTTTCCAATCGCCAAAATTGCACCTAGCAAGCATTGAAAGCGATAAAATTTCACGTAGGGTCAAAGCACATTAGTCCTTCTCAATCATACTCAAACATTTTTACCTCTTACCGATGAAAAGTCGAGAAATCAGCTGGTATTTCAGTGCATCCGGTCGTCTCTTACATTCCAGATTTAAACGACCCCGCGCATACTCTGTTCTTTTCTGCAAATACTATCAACAACGGCAACAACAATAATAACAGTAACAAATTTACTGAGCCCAAATATAGTTTTATTTTTCTTCATATTTTAAATATTTTATCATCATCATCATCATCGGAGATCGAGGACCCTATGGCTCAGCGACTGTTGACAGATTTGAATGCCAACCAGCACCCCCTCCCCCTACCCTCTGTCCATTCTTTTGCCTTCATGACAGTAGTATCAGCTTGTGTTCGCACACACCAAAAATCCAAGCAGCTGATAGAAATCCTGTAGCATAGTGTAGACTACAGAATAAGCATAGAAAGGGTTGCTTCCTTTGTTTGAAACTTGAAACTCACCAGTCACATACTATACGATGTCACAGCTACTCTTCAAAGAGTAGCAACGAGTAGAGAAAGATGTCTAGTTCTAACTCTACCTAGAGTAACCCTGCGAACAATATACATGTAAGGGCCACAATGAGAAGTCCGTGGCGAGAAACATGTCTAATTCTCATTGAAATTAAACTATCAAAGTAATATTAATATATTTGAATACGTATACTGAATCTCATTTGCTTATATTAGTGTTGAAGAATCTTTTTTCCAAATCAGTTACTGACGACAGTGCATCTTTTACCAGAATCTTTTTAAGCACCATAGGGTCTTCTCAAACTTTAAGAAAACCTTGTCCAATGCTCAACTCCAATGATGCACCAGCCCACAGTTCCGTGTGTTTCGATATATATAGCGGCCGCCGTGTGGTATGCATAGAAAAGTAGAAACTTCTACCACAGTATGAGCAATGCACATGACCTTATTTTCTCCGTGACAAAAATTGGTGCGAGGCATGCATGCTCCCTAAGATCCCACTGAATTGTAGTGCGAGGCAAGCTTGCCCCCTAAGATACATACAACATACAACACCATCACACATACAGTCAAGTGTAATTGCGTACTATTAACTACATCCATTATATTGTATTGAAGAATATCATAAATTGTTAAGTAGTGATGGTTAGTTATCAGAGTTACGATTCGTTGTAGTCAGTAAATAGATATATAATTATGGGAAAGCAATTTTGTGAAGACTTGTATATTTTCCCATTATCTAGGTAATGGATATGATCGGCTCCCATTGGCAGCCTCGTATTCTCAGGATGAAACAGTTAATGTGAATCCATCGTTATCCTACCCAATACCTACACACAACACCATGCCGTCAATGGTAAGTGGAATATTACTGCCAAACAAGACAAAACTTCAATATTGTTCAAGACACAGTAGCTGTAACTATTTGCAGTATTTTCTCTAATTTTCTTCATGAAAGAAAAACCTACTCCTTTGACATCACACTCTCGTCTCTGCACTGTTGATTTTATAATACAAGGTAACTTTGCCAACACCATGTCACATTGACATATTACCAGTGAATGATAACTGTTAACATGTAGTGTAAAGACATGAATGCATTATTTGGTTCACAGGCTCAACTGATTTGAATATATAATTCTTTCGAGTGTTCTTCCCAAATTTCACCATTTATGATACACACACACACACACACACTAACTTACATATATATATATATATATATATATATATATATATATATATATATATATATATATATATATATATATATATATAATATATATATATATATAAGAAACTTGGGTTGAATATATATATATATATATATATATATATATAAGAAACTTGGGTTGAAACACACTACCACACCTGGTTGTTAGGTTCCAAACGTATTTATTATACCTCAAACACAACCTTTCGCTCTAAATTTAGAGCTTCTTCAGGTGTTTTCTACAATAAAAAGTACGAACATGAAAATTACAATGGTTGAATTGTGTAGGAAAATGAGCAATGTGGAGTTATAAGTCTGTGAAAATCTGGAAATGTACATGAATGACAGGAGAGAGACTAAAAAATTCCAGATTTTCACACACTTATAACTCCACATTGCTCATTTTCCTACACAATTCAACCATTGTAATTTTCATGTTCGTAATTTTATTGTAGAAAACACCTGAAGAAGCTCTAAATTTAGAGCGAAACGTTGTGTTTGAGGTATAATAAATACGTTTGGAACCTAACAACCAGGTGTGGTAGTGTGTTTCAACCCAAGTTTCTTCTATCTTCACCCCACTCCACGCTCCACTTGGGATCACCTGAATTCCTACAGTTTCTTATATATATATATATATATATATATATATATATATATATATATATATATATATATATATATATATATATATATATATGTATATGTATGTGTGTGTGTGTGTGTGTGTGCTATGTATGTTGTCATGTAAAAACATGTCGTCATGTCTTAACTGCAGGTGACTGTCCAACAACCTGTCGTTGGGGTCGCTGTACAGCAGCCAAGAGCACCAGATGACTACATGGGTTTAGCAATCTTCACAACCCTGTGCTGTTTCTGGCCTGTTGGAATATTTGCAATACTGAAAGCAAGAGATGTAAGTATACAAGTACCTTACTTTAAAGATATCATACTTTTGCTTTGACTTTGTGGAACAAGGATTACGGTGTTTGATGACACAACTATTTCAAATTTTATACTTTTGTCCTTGTGTCATGATTTCCCTAAATTCACAGTGATTGTAGCACATTGAAAACTCCTCTAGTGTGTTCAGAGCAATGTAAATGTCTTAACAAGGGTTTTATTATATTTAATGGTAGCCAATAAGTACTAAGTTACTCATTTTTGCAAAAGATTTTCATTCATGTACAATTTACTTGACAAAGCAATTCTAACTGCAATGTGTCCTTCGTAAATACAGCCAGTTATGCTTGATTCTAATGTGTCATAGTCAATTCATGGACATTTAAACTTTTAACTTTTTTTCTGTTTGTATAATTCCCAAAACAATAGCCTTATTATAAGTCATTCAACAGCATATACAATTGATTCCTTTTAGGTTCACAAGAGAACATGGCAAGGCGATACAGCAGGGGCAATGGATGCTTCCAGATCGGCCAGACGCCTGTCCTTCATCGCGTTGGCCATCGGAATTCTGGGAATTATCATCTCCATCGTCTTTATGGTCGTTTCCTTGGTGATTGAACACAGGATTATCAACACGGCCATTAGTTTTGTTGTCACTGAGCAGCCATCTGTTACCTATAGTGTGTATGGTATGCATTGAATTAACTGACCTTTGACCTCACCATGACGTCGTACCACTACCACATCACTGTGAAGTATCACCGTAGGGAAAAGTGTAGAGATAAGTCTGGGACACTCGTTGTGGGAAGAAACTAATCTTTATTGGCAATATCATACTCTGACATATTAAAATATAATAAACAATACCAACGAGAGACCTTTTTTGAGACCAAGACCCCCTACCCCTGCCCCCACCCCTGGGGACAGACATGTATGCTTTCACCTATGATATCACTACCAGCAAAAAGTGTGCCATCCTTACATTCTGAATATTCTGTTTTCCATGAAGTTACTAGAAATATGGTCACCAGAAAGAGTCATGTTTGAAGTGTTCGGTGAACACAAAGTTTCCTTGAATTTACATTCAGTAGAGCAGAAATTCTGTGTTTGTCGTAGATATGTGTCTGATCTCACACCCTGTACATGCTGTCTGTGTAATGAAGGCTTATAAATGTAAATGCAGACCTCAGCGAGCACATTACGGTTTGTTAAATAAAAACAACATTATACTCTATGAATTGACTGTGTCATTACCTTTTCATTTGCCACATGTTACATGATTGGTTCTAGTTTGGGTGACCTTTGAGTTCAGTCAAAGTGAATATGTCTTGTTCATCCATCCATACACAGCAAACATTGTTAATAATGTTCAAAAGTGGATTTTAATCATTTAGGGGTGATGGCCACAGTCTAAGGATATGCAAACAACTTAATCCTTTCACCACCATGGTTTTACCCAAACCCATTGTTTTCAATAGGGATCTTGGACCTGTTTACAGGGAATTGGGGGGGGGGGGGGGGGGAGTGAACACGTTAAAGTTTGAAGGTGGTAAAATAGATCTGGATATGCTGTTGAGAATGCTTTGGTATTTGTTCAGGGAGTTTATTTGAGCCGTCAATAGAGTCTACCGGTACATTAGATCTTTTTGTTTGGCCATTCATAGTAATGCAGGCACACAACACTACTGCCTATTTTAACGCCCTGATTTCAAACTGAATTATCATTAATTCAGTCATTTATTCAGTCTGCTACACTGTATTGTATCATTGCCTTATGTGAGACAAAGAGAGTGTCTTTTCAATGGGCAAGCCTAATTCAAACTCCACGGGCCGCGTGCCAAATTTCACGATTCACATTCTGCAGTTTAAGCTAGAAACATGCATTTTAACTCCAATTTACTTTCAATCAGTGTAGAGGAATCGATAAAGTAGAATGGAGTGAAAATGCATCTGTTTCTAGTCTAAACCGCATAACATGAATAATGAAATTTTGGCATATGGCCCATGACACTTGAATTAGGCTTATAACATGAGTCACTGTGGACCATAAAAAGGAGGGTTCATTTCATATCCTCATACAGGTAGATTAAAACTTACATTGTTTGCCCTACATTTTTTTTCTCACAGATACAAAAGTGAATAAATAAGCTGATCTCAGGGGTAACTTTACTGAGGTATTAAACAAAACACAATCGGACGTCGTTCAGAATTTTCACTCATATATAGATAGATTCCCCATATTGAAAGTAACTTACGAATTCGAACATAGCCATAATATCTACATGTTCAGGTGTTAATTAAGCTATTCCCATCACTTTAACGCTCTTCAGACAAAATATCTACATACTGAAGATGGTGTGGTTGATAATACAACGAGCAATGAAGTGCAAAATTCTTTCAAACAACTGATTCTGTTGACGATGCTTTCTTGTACAACTGACAATTTAATGTTAGTGAGCAGTCAGAAAGTTGGCAGTCAGAATGTCAACCTTCCATTATCTGCATTGTTTATCAGTAGATTGTCAAGCACGCTCTGCTTTTCAGAAATATGTTTAAGCAATAAACCGCACGCAGCGACGGTAGACCACGAGATTATGACCAGTTCACGACATATGTGTGAGGGCGATGTAGCGAGTCCATATGTGGAGTGAACTGGTCAAAATTTAGTGGTATAGCCACCGCGTAGGTGGTTCATTGCTATTACACCATAGTATTTAATTGAATCTCTGGCGTAATTTTCACGTCTCGACTAATCAGATTGCAGTGTGCCATTAATACTAATATGATATAATAAGTGATAAACTGTGAAAGACGCTGACTATAAGACAATTCAATTAACATAACGTTTTATTTCATTACTGGCCAATATCCCTCAGTAAAAGTATTTTCCTTCCTTGTTTGTTTGTTTGACGTTATTTAATGACGATAGCTTTGTAAAGTTCGAAGACTAAGTATCCTTCAAGACCCTCAAAATGAAGGAAAATCTAAATTAGCTACATAAAAAGGCAATAACTGAACAATAATTAAAAATGAACAAAAACACAACTTGAACTATCTTCCCGATTATATTTTGAACAAAGGCTGTTAAAAAAGACACATGGTTTGTGATCTCAGATGTAAAAGTAAATAGTCGCAGCAGACGGAATGAGCGATTAAAATATCACAAAGTGCGACGAAACTGAGCTGCATTTCATATCATGATGTCACGATGCCTACATGTATGTCTGTTTTTTCGTCAATAGATGCCACTCGTTCTCGCAAAATCTCGCGCTGTACCAAATCACGTGAGATAGCCTTAGCATATTCAACTTCCATCACCCGCACGCGTGATCACCCGTTATTGACCACGACTGTGAAGATAATGGCGAAATACAGAGCAAGTCCCGTGATTCCTACTACCAACGCAATTATCGAAAGACGTCTGGCAGTCCGTGAGGATTGTAATGCCCCGGATGTATCGCCTTGCCATGTTTTCTTGTGAACCTTCAAAGAAAAAAATAACCAGATTGATTGTTTGACTTTTTGGAATGAAGTACCGTTTCTTTGATCCAATACACCACCCTCTTGCCATGATGATAGCAATTTCATCCTGTAAGGCTCAGCTACACATATTTGATAATTAAAGTCTTCACTGGTTATTTAAAGAGCCGATATATTTCGGTGATATTTCTGTATTGGAACGTTGTACACGGAAAGGCTATCTATTTAGAATACACTGACAGTAAGATTTTCTTTCTGGTCTTCAAATGCTAAACAACACCTTTGAATTATATTTCCGAACCCTTGTTGACAATTTACGGAGTTTGAATTTTTCCCGGGTGTGCGGGTCACCACCTTAGGAAGGGCACACACATATATGTAGCGCGGTTTTGATCCATGGTTTTGACCCCATTGTCGCCTGTTAGACTTTTACAACTATGTTTTAATGTACAGCAAACTTCTGACCCTGAATAGGCACTTTGATCTGTCGTTTGTAGAAACTGTAGAGATTTGACATTTGGCATAAAATGTGGACTTTTGGATCTCCAGTTTTTGAAGGAAATGTGTAGATTAAATTGTGATTAAAAGTTGTTCATGGTTCACGTACGCCCCTTAGGACTTAGTGCTCCCCGGAACTCTCCAAATTTTCGTCATTCGCAGAGGTCATTCATCATTCACACTGTCACTATTAATCAAATACCAAGGCCATGTCACATCATATGGCTCGAGTCTGTCCCAAACTGTGCAGTCCCGTCCGTGTGACAAACACGTGCATCATTTTGCACACTCTTACGCGTTTTAAAATCACTTAGGATATACGTAAAGGCGTTTTCAAAATTCTGTACCCTTCGGACAGCCATAGCTTCTATGTATACTTACATCTCTTGCTTTCAGTATTGCAAATATTCCAACAGGCCAGAAACAACACAGGGTTGTGAAGATTGCGAAACCCATGTAGTCATCAGGGGCTTGTGGCTGCTGTACAGCGACCCCAACGACAGGTTGTTGAAGAGTCACCATGGTAGTGCTGGAGTCGAAGGGATAGGCCGGAGGTGGCGACATTGCAAGGTCATTTGGCTGTGACTGCGTTGTTGTTGGTGAGACCCAGTCACCTGCTGCGGAAAAAGAATTAAACGAGTTCTCATCCAAAAGATGTCAAGTATATCTCAGAGTCAAAAATAATAGGGCATATAGTACTTTTGCTGTTGTGACTGTCTTCTCATGAAAGGTGAACTGAATCGTGTTATCCGATGCCCTCAAAAGACTGGCGACTTTTCGAAATCCATTGCATAGCTACCGATACCAGAATTGATGACCAAACGATCAATAAATTTTGTGAAACGGTATCTTACTTTCCATGAGCTTCACTGAAGATTTTCGATAGTCTAAAAACCTACTTACTTATACCGCCTTTTTCCATAGCTCCGATTCCGTACAGATTTGAAGGAAGACGAGATCGTGTTCAGAAGTTGAATTCAGTGGCTGCGGACGTCGAATCGCCAACTTCTTTTATACATCTTTCAACGACATTTTCCTGGAAGACCAGTCATGATACTTATAATCCACATCTCACCGGAAGTGCGTCAAAGGGTAAAAACCGACGTGGATTTCCGAGAAATCGCCTTGAAGCCATCTTTCGTAGTGATAGCAAGTTCAAACGGAAATGGCGCCTAATCTAATCCAAGTAAATACTAGTCGCGCTGTTATTATTTTCAGAAATGTTAGGCATACCTTTCCCACAGGCAATGTTTACTTGACCAGAAAAGTTTGCCGTTGCGTTTCGTTCACCCTGCAGTCGGATGTTCATAAGTGTACGTACAAACCAATGAAACATTTCACGTTTAATCGTACAAATTTCGTGAAAATAAAGTTCAGTACCGTGTAATCTAGCAAACATTTCATGATCAAACTTTAGCTATACTTGCCGATTTACCATAGTTACGATTGTCTTACCGACCGTGCCTCCGGCCACGAGGCTATCAGTTCAGAAATTCTACGAACATATCATAAAGTCATTCAGAGAATGAGGTTCAAGGGCATTCAAGCATTTCAACGTCGATAACACCATTACGATTGGGGGACAACGACACTGTGTCAAAGGTTGACATGAGATATGATTAGGACTCTGACAAACCAAACGCTTGTGTTGGCAAATCTGTGGTGTATATAAGAGTAACATTCTTTCCTGAATTACACAAATGCCAGTAATTTGAGAATGCTGCGTTTCGCATGATTGGTCAACATTTTAAGTCCAAAGTAAGGATTCAGACGAATTTTAAGATTGCAAAAGTAGCGAGAACGCAACAGCGGCTTCGGCGTTCTGTTGCGGCGTAACGTTTTTTTTTTGTTTGTTTGTTTGTTTGTTTGTTTGTTTGTTTGTTTTACACAGATTCGGATTAAGACGTGTTGACTCATGCACACACTTGACTCACACAGCCGCATTGACTACTGAATTTTACTTTGATATCACTTGAAATAAAATACTGAGATTTTACTTTGTGTTTGAACAACTGTACAAAGCTATGGTGGTAAGACAAACGATAATATTTTATCTGCGTACTGCAGCGCGCATGCGACATCAGCTGTCGTCTGCGATTTCTACAGGGGCACTTTTACTCTGTTCAGTGCAACTTTTCGTCCATGTTGTCACCTAAAATATATCAAAATCAAAAGGAAATAGATAAAAACGAAATGAGCGTAAAAATCGCTCTCGGAAAAGCTGTACGTAAAAATGGCCGTTTCACATTGAAAACGACTGCCAAAAGATAGGAGAACAACAATGCCAAAACTGTACGCTAACATTTTCTCAGCTTAGCACAGGGAACCCAGAAATCTAGTTGTTGTTGTTGTAGTTGTTGTTGCTGTTGTTGTTGTTGCTGTTGTTGTTGCTGCTGCTGCTGTTGGTGTGTTTGTTGTTGTTTGTATCGTTGTTTATGTCTATATTAGTGTTGTTGTTGTTATTGTTGTTGTTGACCAATAAAATTCAACGAACATAACTAATGTATTGTCGTTGTTTAAAACGTAATGTAGATGTCTTAAGAAACAGTACAAGGACACTATCATTCATTGACCCAATGCAATTTTCTCCCAATGTATACTCTCAAGCTATATAAGTATAGGTAGAGTACGTTCTTTTCTTCTTTTTTGCACGTTTAAGTCTTTATGAGTGGTTTTTAGGTTTCTATGCGCGAATCGTAACTATTGAAGGTAACTACATTCGGCTATTGGGTGCCTTTTGGCCTGAGTGAAACGTGTGGCAACGCGGGTATTGAATGACCTAATGTAATCCAATCAGGAAATGAAGTCTAGTATTGCATATTGAATTAGATGAGTGGAAGGTGTGGCGGGAAAATTGTTGTAGTGTTTGGACGAGACTCGGATATCATCAAGAAAGGTTTACCACTAATATGGATCCGCGGTACGACTGATACCAGACTACTACAGCTGATATGACACTCTTTCAAGTATTCCGTATAGCGCCACCTACGCCTAACATTTTTGAGGGAAATGTCACAATCATAGTGTCTGTCTCTCCGAACACACCAGTCTCAGCGTTTGGCTATTCTTTCTCTCTCTCCTCTCCTGTCTGTGTGTCCATGTCCCGAGTTCCTCATGCGTACGACCTCTCTCGCCCTTTCTAACCTCTAACAAAACTGGTACCATGAAATGTGGATTCTGATACTGCGTTCAAGTCAGCTGCAAAAATCATACAAAGGTAACTGTAGCATATAGTATAATGGAAATATAAGACAATATACCACAAGGTCGGCTATTTTATTGTTTATTGCTGTACAACAGAGTCGACTGAACAAATATCTTTCCTTGAATACAAGATTTTTTATCACGGTAAATTCTAAAAACTTTTCCGAATAAAACAGCACACGGATAATAAGAAAATCATATATATATATATATATATATATATATATATATATATATATATATATATATATATATATATATATATATAAAAGCAAGCAACGAGGCAGAATAACGTATCGTAATGAGCGGAACAATCAGTATATGTGTTATAAGGAACTAGAGAGGTTTAGTAAAACGTGATTATAGCAGCGTAGTGGCTCAAGGGTGACCGTGGTAATCTGCGAAGTTTGTGTTTAGTTGTCTGTTCTCGATTATTGTCATGTACATTTTTTAGGAAACATGCGAAATCCGTGCAATTTTTTACTTACAATTAATTTCTCTGTATGACAAGTACTCTTAAGTCTATTACCATCCTAGAATTAAATCGGTCGGTTGTCTTGGATACATTTTTAATGCAGCTTGACACTTGCTCCCCAGCAGTGTTGATCAGACACCACCACTATTCCGTAAAAGCCGACATCGCTGTTTTTTCCGATGATATCAAGAGGGTATACAAAAAATTTCAGGAATGCTCGTAATCATTGTTGAGATATTTCAATCATTCACATTTCAGAGTATAGAATTTTATGAAAAATTTGAAGTTCATCTTGTCACAAATCCTGAATATTCAACATTGTAAAAATATGAAAAATCGTTTTCATTGTGATATCTCATTTTCCTTCTTGTGTATAAAAGATATATTAATTCAAAATCTCGATAAACAAAGTATGCGCGCACGATTCAAACGTTGCATAAACTAACTGAAACACACTCCTTAACAAACAAATGTTTGTCTGTTGCCATGTATTTTAAAAGTATACTTTGAAAGCACTTCCTATTTTTTTCTATATAACAAAGCCAGTACGTTTTTGCAGTATTCGTTAAAAATATGCAAATTTGTAGCTAATTTGCATAGCATGCCGAACAAACATCTGGGATAAACAAGTATCGTCGTAATAGGTATTCAACGATCTATCCATGTTTCTTCAGAAAGAATTCATAACATGGCAATTGAAATAGGCATGCAGGTGATGACTGCAAAATTATGTAATGTTACAAAACGGACTCGGTAGTGTACCACGATATTACCATTTATGAAAAATCAAATTTTAAATACATGTTGGTTACAGCAGGTTATATGCTGTCAGGCCAAATGTATCTTTCGTTTTGTTCTGTGTGTAAAGTACACAGTTTGTCTCGAAGAATCAACAGAACGTCGCTTACATCATCCACAATAAATGACCAAAAGACAGTTTCATTGGATCAGGTTTTTGGATTTGTTTTTTGGTGGCAAATGTTTGAAAGTAAGGCCTAAATGTCGATCGATCACCAAAAATTTGCATTTATGCATATATTATAAGAGCTGTACAATATGCGTGTTCTTTAATATTTGAACGCATGTAGCACTGTATCATCACTGTTTTGCGGCACACTTTTTCGCGTAGCCCTCGGTTGAAAACAAATGATTTGATAGTTCAAACAACAATGATCGAATTCAATATTTAAAAGTATACGACAATTTTCGGTGGGTTTATTCGACGAAGAATCATTTAGGTGTACAATAAACCTTGCGTCAAATTTAATACGACGTTGTTATTTTAGCCGTCTACCGCTGACACTGATGCTTTTGTCTCCGTGGTCTTGTTCGTCGACGCTGTGTTTGCACTTGACATGTTGAACTTGAAAGCTGTCTCTGGCTTCTCGGCATTGCTTCCCACCGTATTCTTCTTCCTAATAATGGCATTTACCTTTTTTCGGAAACAACACACAGAGATTGTTACAAGTTTAAACCAATCAAAGGGATGGAAACTCGGGGCGGTACTCAATGTACAACACCAGGAAAGTATACATACAAATCTGTCAATATAACATATTTGTAGAAATTTGTAATGTACATTGAATCAGTGCACATTGACAATATGCCATATCCATTCATTGTGTGTATACACGCATATTTGTTAACTTGTCGAAATATTGCCCCCCCCCCCCCCCTCTAATACACGATATCAAGTGTTCACCTCCCACTAAAACACCGCAGCTGTATGCCGGTTGCGAACACCGTTTTTCCACGGAAGACTTTGTTGACTATCCCTGATACACACACATATTGAAAGGTGGAAATATAAAGTATCATTTACCTTTGGGACAAATAACATGCACAAGGTTATGACGGTAGAGAAGAGAATAAAGCCGGCAGTCATAGCATAGGATGCACCTGGATCCGATTGTATCAGCAACGACAAGGGCAATGTTATGGCGCAACAAATGACTACGTTGTAAATGGACAATGCTATCTCTTTGCTGTCGTTTAGTCCTGTTACAGTGATGTTTCTGAAGATAAAGAAGATGGAATCCAGAAATCAGATGATGTATGTATGTATGTATGTATGTATGTATGTATGTATGTATCTATCTATCTATCTATCTATCTATCTATCTATCTATCTATCTATCTATCTATCTATCTATCTATCTATCTATGTGTGTATATGTGTGTATGTGTGGGGTCGACACGAAAAGTTTGGTATTAGAAATACCACAGACATACGAAGTACCTAAAATATACCTACCAATATATTTTGAATTCAAAACGGCCACTACACTCTGTCTTAACTCTCTTGGGAGGACAGAGTATCGATTTTGACAAATGAAATACTTAAAACAGTTTCTTTTGTGCCTTTTCTTTTTATACAAACCCATTTGAAATTTGGCAGCCTCGGTCAGGTTCTCCAAGCGATCGAACGTGTTACCCTTGAGTCTGCGCAGTGGTGAGTTAGTTTCTGCCGGGTAAAACTCCCCTGTATCGCGTTCACAAGTCACAGACCTGAACCAAAGCTATGTTGTTGGATAATATCCTATTAACACAGTCTCGCAAATTGTACAGACGAGTGGCATACATGTATTCTTATCCTGGAGGTTCTGCCTATATGTTCTTACCTTGTCTGCCAGGACAGAAATGACCCGAAAACCAGCATAAGCCCCTTGTAGGCTGTCAGTATTGCTAGCCATACCCCGGACATCTTCGAATAGCTCTCGACATAAAGGTACAAATACCTTACCAGAGCGACTTCATCGTCATCACTCTACGACAAAATAAAACATGGTGCATTAAATAAAGGTAAAATTCGCCTCGGGGACAGATATTCGGATTCTCAAACTTGTACAATACTTTTTGATCTACCACTTGTGGAGGCTAATCTTGAAGCTCAAGTGAAAAAAGGTTTAACCACTTTATTTTTGTGGAAATCAAGAAAATGTTATTTCCCACCTCACAGAATAAACGCAGGGATGGCGGTCATTTTGAATTTCAAATTTGTTTCTTGTACCAAATTTTGCAGGGTGACTCATGATTTGTTTTCTTTATTTCGAAAGGGAATGATTTAAAATGTCCTTACAAAAGCTTAAGTCTTCTAATTGCGAACTACTTCCATCTATGTCCAGAGAAAATTCTAAATACTATATCTATTAAGTGAACTGGATTTATAAAAAATGTTGTACCTGATTATCTGAAATATCTAGCATATTTTTAATCTTTTGAAGAATCTGACTTCCTACCTCTTGGTCAACGTTCATCGCTAGGGGTTTAGGCGTATTCATGATGCATCTTGGATATCTGTTTGTTTGTTTTTTGTTTTTTATTTGTTTGTTTGTTTGTTTCTAATTTCTCACCTGCGGCTGTACAATAGTTGTGGTCCTGACATTCAAAGGGTCAACGACCTCTCGAACTATCAAGATGGCGACATCGACGACCAGCATGACGGCCACCGTTATTCCAAGATGGCGGTCTTTTATCGATTTCTTCTTCGTTTTCTCATGTATCAGAATGCTGTAGACCCGCCAGGTCTTGGCGAACATGGATCCGAAAGCGAGGGTGAATCCAATTGTCAGAATCCACAACTTTGCCTTTGGAACACATAAAGCAATTGTAAATGAAAGTGTTCTCCTGTGTATATAAGCTTACAGGTAGTCCTATTGAAATTATAGTAATTACTTCCGTCTGTATACTCGTCTGCATACTAAACTTCTTTTTACTCGTCTCATGATACAGAGCTTTCGTTTTACTTGGCATAAAGCCCAACGAATGAAGTGTATCTTTTGCACTGACTTTTTACCATCCAATCTTCGGAGAGAGGCATCTAGTCTTTGAAAATGTCAATATTTCAATAGCTGGTGATGGCATTGGTGGGTTAAATTCAGGCGCTTACGTGCATATTTACGGCTGTCATATTTGAGTTGCGACTCGAAAATTATTTAGTTGTTGAAATCTAAAGTTGTTCGTCGCCAAAGTTTGAAAAACGTTCCGTGGTCATGCAAAGATAAGCACTTTTACATAGCTTAAGTTACATTTCAGACCATCATAGGGACAAAATGTAGAAAGATACAGCTAGTGGGGGTTTAAAGTATAGTGCGCCAAAGGGATATATATATTAGTGTCCAAATATCCCATCCCTTGCATATGAAGTTATCCCATCCCTTGCATATGAAGTTAAACCGGTGAGTGGTAAATACACTTCATCGCCATTTGTCGCTGGAGGTCGAAATCTAGCAAAATACTTCCGCCAACCTAAACCGAAAGCACCCATCCGACCAAATTTTGATTTACCATAATTCTGTTCAACATGTGTGCCAACAGTTCTGTATTTGAAACAGAATACACTTCTGATTCAAATACGAAAAATTGTCAACTTGATCGCTTCCTACCGATTGCCGTACCTACCTTGCATATGGTCAAGTATGTATCCGTGTCAACCATGCCAGTATCCAGCCCCATGAAGACAACAAACACGCAGACCAGAATGTTTCCTAGGATTATCACGTTGTTCAAATTCGGACTTGACATTTTTACGATTCTGTTGACGTGAAATTGAGAGTATCAAAAATAGTCGTGGACGGCATACTATGCCGAATATTATCCAAAACATATTCATCTGAGCGTTAAGTCCGTTTAGCATAAAAATATTTTAAAAATTATCATGATAGACGGCCAATATCCCTAGAACAGGGGGCACAAAGATTAAAAGTTTTAAGTCAATCATTATCAGCATCTCTCTCTCTCTCTCTCTCTCTCTCTCTCTCTCTCTCTCTCTCTCTCTCTCTCTCTCTCTCTCTCTGATGAAAATTAATCGTGTACCGTATTTCAGTACGACTAAAGTTTAAAAGGTTTTCATACTTTTCTTTCCGGTTTCGTATGTTAAAGATAAGAAAGACCACGGATATAGCGATTGCGAGACCAGACAAACACGAGAAGGCGTAGACGATCGATTTCGGAATGACTTGAGGTACGGTGATAGTCACTGTCATATCTGAATCGTACGGAGCTTTTCCGCCTATCGAAGGAAATAGAAAATGTGTTAAAGATTGGATGTCATAGAGGCCGTGCTACCTCCACCATAGCTCTGGGTGCGTTTGGGTACAGAGAAACATAGCCAGAGTCGCAACGGGTATTGTTTAAGGCGTGAAGCGGTTACGTAACCCATCCATGTTCGCCTCGCCTCAGGTTGCTCTCGCCTCTCTTTTCCCAAGAGTGCCGACCATGCATCCTTCGGTAATTTTCGGATTTTCGCCAATTGTTAAGCGAAAGTATGTTCGGCAAAGTTTGTGTTGTTGTTGTTGTCGTGTGGTGCTGAGCGGAATTGACGTGCTGGCGAAAACGGGAGTGTTTTGAGCTTCAGGAAAGTGAGTTTTACCGTTTTCAAAATTCCTCTCATATTTTTATGAATATATAATGAGTGTGTTTGAACCAAATTTGAAAGTCTTTTATCGATACTGTCTGGTTTTACTCAATGGTTTACGGTCAGTCATACCGTCTTTTACACGTGCGTCAAGGAAGGACATGTTTATGAAACTGCTGGCGTGTTATGTTTTGATTGGCGTGAACCAGTGTTTCTGGCCTGAGAGCTCACAAAGTAACTATGGTTGCTACGCGACTGGCAGTACGATGCCATCTCGTCGTATTTTTCGCATAATCTCGTGTAATTATCAACCACAAACAAAGCCTCCAAAAAGTTTAACACCTTTGAAGCTCATTTTAAAATGAAAAGCAAATAGTCTACCGAGACGACCATGGAACAAAAGGCATGCAAGCGTTGCGACTCTGTCTATGTTTCTCTGTGGTTTGGGCGTACCATTCTTATCAGGAGAACATCCCGATGAGGGCGAGCTTACAATGGCTGTTCTTGTTCTTGACGACCAAACGACACAGCCTCGCTTTGGCAGAATTTTGTACAAATTTGATTGTAGTCACTGCAACAGGCAACTGTCGCGAAGGAGATCCTGTTTCTATAGTGGTAGCGCCATATTTCAATCATCCTTCATCCATAAGTCTTACCCCAATATTACGTTGAATACGTTTGTAGTATTTGTACAACAGTTTACTCCCAAAAAAATTCGACAACACTCTAAAAACGAAAAGATCACATCAGTGGAAAGATCGAAGTTTGGTTTTTATCATGTTAGTATTTATTGTCCCTGAATAAATCCCTATGTTCTGTCACGGGCACTCCGTTGTTCTGATTGATAGTTATAATAAACTAATGTATATTAATGCGAACTTTGATGTTGACAACAAACATGGAACAACCTTCATGTACGTATATGCGCACGTTTGCTCGCGCGACCTGCGCTCTGTCGTCTCACATATACACATTGAATTGGACTGTCAATACCTTAAAGTGGCACTCACACTTGGTAACATTTTTAAAGCACATTTTTTTAATGCCAACGGTCGATATTTGACGAGGCGACTGCGCGCGGATCGCGAGATATCGATAAAAACATGTCTTCAAAAGTGTAAAAGTTTGAATTCCGGTGGCCCACCTAAATTCAGCTTCCGAACATCGAACGTTCGGCACTGGGGCCATTTTAACTAAGCTATAGAGTATGAGTCTACACTGACGCTGCTGTACGTCACAGTACCACTTGCTTTGGTGATCAGTCATGCCCCATGGGAGAAAGCTGAGTCTTACTGACTTGATGATAAAACGAAAAACAAGTTTTGCTGATTCCACCAGAATTGGCAAAGGTGACTGGCACAGTTACACAGGCGCTTGGCACATTGCTTGGATAATAATCGTATTTAATATGTAGAATGTCTATATTGAACCTGATTATTCAATAAAAGAATCACCCTACGCGATATTAGTGTAGGCCTATAGGCCTACACGTTGACTGGCATTGTACCTTTGGCTGCCTGGCTCGGGCACGGCGAACGCACTGCATAATCATCAATGTGTAGAATGTCTACATGACTTCATTATTTATTAAAGAATAACGGTGCGTGATATTACTGTACATGTCAGCTTGCTTAACCGAGCGGCTGTAGAGCTCTGCAGGGCTTTGGCCCGGCTTTGGCCTGTTGTCCACTGCTGCACAGACAGAAGTCAAGGCGTGAAACTAATTCACAGCCCGATTTCATAAATCAGCGAAATTCACGAACTCTGAGCGTTCCCGGTGATAAAAACTGGTCAAAGGTCAGATGGTTGCATAAACAATCGATCGACTGGCCTCTTTTGCCTAAAATCATACCTTACCCTATGCTACTGGCGAGAAATCGTTCTGAAATCGGCTGGGCACACCAACCCAGCGCCGGCCATTTTGAATAAGCTGCATGCAATGTATGCGCCAGTGCATACAACCCTTGGCAGATGACGTCATTGCTCTTCTCTCATTGGACGCGTACATTGAATGCAGCTCATTCAAAATGGCCGGCGCTGGGTTGGTGTGCCCAGCCGATCTCAGAACGATTTCTCGCCAGTAGCAAAGGGTAAGGTATGATTTTAGGCAAAAGAGGCCAGTCGATCGATTGTTTATGCAACCATCTGACCTTTGACCAGTTTTTATCACCGGGAACGCTCAGAGTTCGTGAATTTCGCTGATTTATGAAATCGGGCTGTGAATTAGTTTCACGCCTTGACTTCCTGTCTGTGCAGCAGCGGACAACAGGCCAAAGCCGGGCCAAAGCCCCGCAGAGCTCTACAGCCGTTCGGTTAAGCTAGCTGACATGTACAGTAATATCATGTACCGTTATTCTTTAATAAATAATGAAGTCATGTAGACATTCTACACATTGATGATTATGCAGTGCGTTCGCTGTGCCCGAGCCAGGCAGCCAAAGGTACAGTGCCAGTCAACGTGTAGGCCTATAGGCCTACACTAATATCGCGTAGGGTGATTCTTTTATTGAATAATCAGGTTCAATATAGACATTCTACATATTAAATACGATTATTATCCAAGCAATGTGCCAAGCGCCTGTGCACAGTTACGTGCCGTTGATACATAGCGGCCGCCGCGTGATATGCATAGACGCATGCCACATGCTCATACCACGCGCGCGGCGTACTGTGTGGCAGACGACAAAATGTAGTCATCGGAGGCGGCTAATATTTGACATGTAAAAACTGATGTTTATGTGGTATTGGTTAAAAATATAATACAACCGATTTAGAATAATGAAAACGACAAAAACTAAGGACAAGTTTTTAAAAACTTACCTGAGGTAAAGGCGTAATGCTGTATATAAAGTCTTTTCAGTGGGAAGTAAATTAATTGCGTCGTTCGAACCTATTGTAGACTCCCTAGGATATCGCACAATATCAATCAGCACAACAACAAACCTTCGGGGGATTTCGAGTCAAAATTAGAACGATCGTAAAACTTCGGGATGTGAAAAATACGCTCGGGAAATGACATGTTTTTATCGATATCTCGCGATCCACGCGCAGTCGCCAAGTCAAATATCGACCGTTGGCATTAAAAAAAATGTGTTTTAAAAATGTTACCAAGTGAGAGTGCCTCTTTAATGGGATTCTCTGTATTCCACTTACGCGTTTCCATACCACACGGCTTCAAAAAGTTTTGAGTTGTTAATCATCGTATAGTTCGTCTATGCTGTCTGTGGAAATACTAGTTCCTTTGTGCGGGATGGGGAACATTACCCCTCGCATTAACTTTTTGTTCTCACAAGGAATATGCTTCCTCGTTATCAAATAAGCTTAAGTGCTGAGTATCAGAGCCAATTGAATGTGAATGGGTTCGTAACATAATGCATAAATTCATCGTTTTTAGAATCGACCCACTCCTGTACCCACTATTTTTATACACCCCCCGCAGGAAAAAATTGAATTTCAAACCGTGGCATATTCTTCCTTAGAAATCCTCAGACATTTTGTCCATAGATCAGCTTGTATGTGACCTTATCAAATCCTCTAGCCACTCTTGGTATGCAGCTAAATTCTTTCACTACACTCATATCATTATATCATCTTTTTATGTAGCAGGAACACGATTGGAACTAATTTGGGATAATTGGATTCTCATATTATTCAAATTTCTCAAACGTGTTAGGTGCTATATAACTGAATGTTCCAATATGACAAATTACCAATAAATACAAGCGTAATACCTCTAAAAAGAAAAGCAGGTTTACAGCTTACGTTAAACTTTCCAGATTAAACTGACATAACTACATCATCCAATTATCCCAAACTAATTCCAATTGTGTTCAAGATTAATTGTTGTTGGTCGAACGATGAAATGGTTCAATTAATAATCAGCGTTCCTGACAAAAATCGCTCTTGTTTTACATAATCACCTTTAGATATCCATATTTCTTCGTCTTCAAGGTACCACAGAATCGGTTCATTCCTACGATAAACACCTATGACAGCTTCTTCACTGTCTGTAAATATATTTCGAAAGGTTTGCTGAGAAGAGTAAATTTTGGAACAACTTAAGGAAGGTGTAACCGCTTTACTTCTCAGTGCTAAATAAATACTATCTTACTTTGAGTGAAATGTATATATATATATATATATATATATATATATATATATATATATATATATATATATATATATATATATATATATATATATATATATATATATATATATATATATATATATATTGTCGTGATGGGGTTTTATGATCAAGGTTCTTGTCTGACTTATACACAGAACTGCGAACGACACCAGTTCATGCTGAGAACACAAGCTTTATTACTGAACACGCCGTGAGATAAAAAAGGCGCCAACCGGAACACAACTGTAGCAATTACATATAAAGGCGCCAAAGCGCATGCACCGAATGTAATAGAACACAAAGGATAAACATTTTTTTGGCGGGAGATTATAGTCCACGGTCATTGGATGAAAGTTACCAAAGAGTCTGATTGGTAGACGGATAACACATAGGCTGTGCTTAGTCCTATTAATAATGTTCAAATGATGTGTCATTTGTTCTCCGACATTCTCCCGGCGACGAAAGATAATCTTGAACACTTTCAATATGAATTATCAATAAATGATTCGTTTGAACAAAAAACTCAGAAATTTCAGAGAGTTAATTGACTCAACAGTTACAACAATTTATGAAAGTTCGGATATTCTCATCCTGGCTGCAATGGCTGCATCTCTGGACGGTCTCCCCGACTCTGGCGGGTCATTGGTTTTCTCAGTAGAAATTTCTTGCCGATGGGTGTCTTCCCGCTCGTTCATATCTTTGTCTTCAGATGATGATAATTCTTGAGAGGCTACCTCAAGAGGATATAACTGTGTATAGGGCGGTTGGTGTGTCCCCTGGCGGTGGAGATTTCAGCTGATCGCACCAACTTGTCACGTCCATAAACAAGTCTCTTCACAGTCCCGAGCTGCCATTTCATCCTACGATCGATATCACTATGGATCAGTACCACATCACCCACTTTAATTACATTGTGCTTGTTTCCGGAACCGGAGTGACGTTCTCTCAAAGCTGTCAAATACTCGGTTGACCACCGCTTCCAGAACTGTTGTTGGAGATTTGACAAATGTGCGTAACGTCTGTTAACATCATTGTGGTTTCCAAAAGTCGGGTCTTCGATTTCTTCATCGGAGACTGTGATGTATGGTAGTGAGGTCAAGCTTCTACCATGTAACAGGTGATTTGGGGTCAGGCTAACGTCATCATCCGCACTGGATGAAACGAAGGTGAGTGGGCGATCATTTAATACAGTCTCAATTTCGGTGACGACGGTAGCAAGCTCATCATACGTGATGAATGATCGACCGAGAACCTTTTTAATCGCATTCTTCGTGAGACTTATGAGCCGCTCCCAAAAGCCGCCAAACCACGGCGCACGTTTGGGTATGAAAGTCCATTTCACTCGCTGAGATGAGAGATAATCTCGAACATCAGGCGTGTCGAGCAAGGAGCGTATCTCCTCGGCTCCAGAGATGTACGTCGAGGCGTTGTCGGATAACATTCGGCTAGGCAGGGATCGTCTTGCAGCAAAACGGCGAAACGCGAGTAGAAATGTTTTAGTCGTCAAATCCGGTACCAATTCCAAGTGTATGGCCCGTGTAACCGCACAGGTAAACAGGCACACGTATGCCTTGTTTTGTTTACCATCAATAGCTTTGGTGAGGAGAGCCCCCGTGAAGTCGACCCCGTCACACTGAATGGAGGGGTGATGTTCACGCGATATGCAGGCAGCGGAGCTTGGACTGGGTTAGTGTACGGCTTTCCTTCAACTTTAAGACAGGTAACACAGTTGTGAAGAATCTTGCTAACGATACGTCGTATTTTCGGTATCCAGTACTGTTGACGAATTTGTGTTACAGTCGACTGGACTCCTCCATGGAATACGCGTTCGTGTGCTTTCAGAACGACCAGTTTAGTGAATTCATGGTGAGAAGGCAGCAACGCTGGAAATTCGTGACATAGTCCAATGCTGCATTGTGTACACGGCTGCCACATCGAAGTGTGCCCTCGTTATCGAGAAATAGGTTAAGTTGTTGAACCAACGGTCCGAACCTCTTCACATTCATCCTGATGGAATGAATAGTGTCTGTATATATCTCAGATTGTACGTCTTTAATCCAGATCTGTTCAGCATGTCGTATCTCGTCCGGTGAGACTGCTCCTGACGGCGTGTCTCTCTTTCGCTGCAGTCGAGATTTGAAACGAAATACATACGAAGTAACGCGGAATAGTTTGTCTAACGAGCTGAAACGAGTAATGTCCACCGCGTATTGTATGCCAACGTCAATTGCGGGGTCGATTTCCGTATTTGATGAGCGATGTTCTCAGTGGATCGGCGAGAAAGATCCTCAACGTGTTGCATTTTATTGGCAACCTCAGCATCGATTTGTGTGTGAGGCTCGATCATGAAGTCGTCCGTTGTAGCGATATGGTGCACTGCGCTATCAAACAGTTCACAGATTGGCCAGTCTCCATTTTCTTTCAACCAAGTAGGGCCGTTCCACCATAGAGTAGAATTGGCTAGTTGATCAGAAGTAATGCCTCGAGTTAACAAATCAGCTGGGTTGTCAGCGGAGGGGCAATATTTGTAGATGTGACGAAAACCATTGATCTCTCTGACGCGATTGCTTACGAAGATCGGCAGCTTCTTGACACTGTTGATCCAATACAACGCAATTTGACTGTCCGACCAGAGATACCGCTGTGTAATGTTTATCTTGCCGGAGAGAGCGTTTATTACAAATTTGCTGAGTCGAGTGCCAATCAGGGCGGCCATCAGTTCTAACCGAGGCAGTGACAAATCGGACGTTGGAGCGACGCGTGCCTTGGCCATAACGATAGAAGTTTCACTTGAACTGCGGAGATAAACTACAGCTCCGTAGGCGGTAGTGCTGGCGTCAGCGAAAACATGAACTTCGCAGTCGTCGTTATCTTTATTCCCTGAGAAGTATTGGCGGTTTATTGTCGTCTTGCGTGTAGCATTCAAGTCCGCTGCGATCTGTATCCATTGAGAGTTCAATTCAGCGTCGAGCGGTTCGTCCCAAGGGAGCCCGCGTTTCCATAGTGACTGTACAAAGAGTTTAGCTCTGATGTGAACTGGAGCTACGAAGCCCAGTGGGTCGTACAGTGTAGCCGAGGAACTGAGAACATCTCGTTTCGTTATCAATTCATTTGGAATAGGCTCGCTATTATTTTCTGAGTAGGTCATCGTGTCGCTTTCTGGTTCCCAACGCAGGCCGAGTACTGGTACATCACGAGAGGGTTCGTAGATATCGTCCTGTTTTGCGAGTTCACATAGTCGTTCACTGTTGGACGTCCATGAGCGTAACTTGAACCCACACGACTGCATGAGGTGGTTTGCGTCGTTGTAATATGACACGGCCTTTTCATCAGACTTGGCACCGTCTATCACGTTGTCAACATAAATATTATGTTTGAGGTCATCAGCAGTCGGTATGGAGGCATTACTTTCCAAGTGGGTCTTGATTACAGCGTTGAGCATGAATGGGGAACAAGCCGCCCCAAACAGAACAGACTTGAATTGATAAACATCAAATGGACTTTCGGGATCACGAATGTCCGATAACCAAAGAAATTTGGTGTATTGACGCTCGTCTTCCTCTAGACGTATGTTTAAGAATGCCTTTTCAATGTCACTGACGAAAGCGATTCGGTTAGCGCGAAATCGTAGCAAAATGGCAGGTAAATCATTGATTAATGACGGCCCAGTTTGAAGACAGTCGTTTAGACTTGCCGAGTCAGCATTTTGTTTGCTACTGCAGTCGTATACAATACTATTGGAGTGGTAACTGAGTCCTTCTTGACAGCTCGATGCGGCAAATAATGTCCTTCAGTTTTGTTGTCATCTTGAATCTTCTCGACGAAGTCTCGGCGCAGTTGATCGGTGATGATATCGTCATATCTCTTCGTTAAGTCAGGGGCCAAACGGCGAACCATAGCGCGCGTGCGATTTTCAGTTGCCGCATAATTTGAAGGCAGTGGCGGATGATCAGTTTTCCATGGTAAACGGGCAATGTATTTACCATTTTCAACACGTAGATGAGTGTCCCGATATGTTTCGAAGTCGGTATTTTCATCATTTTGCGAGTCTGCCTTCACTCCGATGAGCTCTAAATTCCACCAGTTTCGTATGTCATCGTCGGTGTGTGTTTCTACATTCACGTGATGAATATTAATGTCAGAGTCCAATTTCCCACGCTTTCCAGTAGGACCGGACAACAAGTAGCCGAACTTAGATGATATTGCAGTTGGACCTGCCCCGCGCACGATATGGTTTCCAACAAAGTTCCAATATTGATCAGCTCCGATGAGCACATCAATTTCCATAGTTTTAACATTGGAAACTGGGTGGGCAAGCTTTAATCCCCGTAGATGGTCTGAGTTGAGTATTTCTGCTGACACGTGGTTGAATAGGTTGGACGAAATCTCGGGATTATCAGGGCGTTGACAGTACTGGTATGCCCATCTGTTCGTGCAAAGTTACCATTGCACTTTTCATGGAATGAATTTGTTTCGAATTGTCCCCGAATGTTGACAGGCTCACGTTCTCATGAGTGTCCGATTTCAAGTTGAGTTTGTCAGCAAATCGCTGCGTGATAAAAGTTCTGTTGGACCCATCGTCGAACAGCACGGTAGCGTTGATAGGTTTCCTATCGCCGACCGACATAGGAATGACTGCCGTCTTGAGGAGAACCGATCCGTTGGGTGTAGATTTCCCCTTTGTGTCGTCTGTCTTCGCCAATGCCACATGAACTTCAGAAGTTCCCTTTTTCTCAGACGTTGTAGCTGATTTGGTGTCATGAAGGGTAGAGTGATGTTTACGCTTGCAGATCTTGCAAGTGTAACGAGACTTGCAATCGCTCACGCGATGCTTTCCAAGGCAATTGTAACAGAGACGATCGCGTTTGACAATGTCTAAGCGACGTTTCGGGTCGGTGACAACTTGGCAATCACTTGTGTAGTGATTTCCCTTACAAAACACGCATGTTTGATTCTCAAAGGCTTTGTTGTGCGCGTAGATGCGGCCTTAGTATGAAATGAAGCGGTCATATTAGGCTGTGTTGCTGTGTCCGCAACCGATAACTCATCGAGTGGAACTCCGGCTTGAATGGCGTCGATTTCCCGTAGGATGGCTTTGCGCAACTCTGGTAAAGTCCAAGCCTTGTTTCCGTGATCTCTTGCAATCTGTTTCCGAATATTGTTAGGTAGTTTATCTCGAATCATGGGAATGAGAAGTTCTCCATAAGCGTTCTCTTCTTTGCCAAGTGATTGTAAACCGCGAATATGACTTTCTAATGTGTCATAAAACAATCTCAGACTGTTAATGTCACTCGTAGGTTGAGGAATCTGCCACAGTGCAGTCATGTGCGCATCGATGATCAAATGATTCTGTCCGTAGCGTTCGATGAGTAGCTCTAAAGCATGGTCGTAGTTGGAGTTTGTCAAGGCGAGACCGCTAATCGTACGGGCAGCTTCATCAGTTAAAACGCTGCGTAAGTATGTGAACTTTTGAATGTTCTCGAGGTTCTTATCATTATGGATGGACGATTTGAAAGTGTCGTAGAAACTCACCCACTCGAGTACGTTTCCTGAGAAAGTTTTCAGCTGTAGTTTCGGTAATGCGACAGTTTTCTTCGATGTGTCTTGAGTAGCGGTGTCGGAGTTCGCCGATGGGCCAGTCGCATTGTTCGGTTTGTTGTTTTTGATGAAATCAGTGATCTTGTCGTTTCTCTCGAATATCTCGGACATGTAGTCGCCAGATTCTTGGCTCGCAGCATCGTAGCTTGCTTCATCCGTATTATCTAAGATATCTTCTTCGATCTTAGTTAAAGATTCGTATTTCTGAGTCAGTTGAGTGTTCAATGCGTGAGTATCCTGTAAGCTTCAGTCTTGTTCTCAGCTGCAGCGAACGTTGATGTGAGTTGTTCTGCACGTTGAACAGCCTCGTCATTTGGGCACGTTGTCCCCTGCGCTTGAGTTTCAACTTGGCCAATTTCGTTGCCAGTTGCTCGGCTTCAGTTGGTTGCTGCTCCTCGTCAGACATCCTAATCCTGGTCTCGGCACCAAAAAATGTCGTGATGGGGTTTTATGATCAAGGTTCTTGTCTGACTTATACACAGAACTGCGAACGACACCAGTTCATGCTGAGAACACAAGCTTTATTACTGAACACGCCGTGAGATAAAAAAGGCGCCAACCGGAACACAACTGTAGCAATTACATATAAAGGCGCCAAAGCGCATGCACCGAATGTAATAGAACACCAAAGGATAAACATTTTTTTGGCGGGAGATTATAGTCCACAGTCATTGGATGAAAGTTACCAAAGAGTCTGATTGGTAGA
Organism: Ptychodera flava; assembly: GCF_041260155.1. NCBI lineage: Eukaryota > Metazoa > Hemichordata > Enteropneusta > Ptychoderidae > Ptychodera > Ptychodera flava. The sequence goes on from NC_091928.1 coordinate 41,087,698, forward strand.
CGGATAACACATAGGCTGTGCTTAGTCCTATTAATAATGTTCAAATGATGTGTCATTTGTTCTCCGACATATATATATATATATATATATATATATATATATATATATATATATATATATATATATATATATATATATATATATATATATCATTGACACAGTACTCTAATAATAATTTAGAGAGGTCACAAACATTTTGTCCAAATTGTCTTAATGAATGTGCCATACATTTGAAAATAACAGATCCTACCTATTTCAAGGCTGTAACTTACCTCTCCACTGTTCTATCAGGAATGGACCTTGTCTATCTGCACCCTTAAAGCTGATTGGACCCTGTCAAGATCATCAAAGCACAAGAATGAGCAGAGGGCGAATTAAATCTACCGTTTCATAGGAACACAAAGTAAAATATTCAATTCAAAGATGGTACAGTAATTGACAGTAGCACAACTATTAATGTTTCAACTTACATGACTGATTATTGCCATTCAAAATTGAATCCTTGATATGTTGTTTTCAGTTGTTGTTTTGTCAAGCCTACTGTCAGAGTATCAATCAATCAATCAATCGATCAATCAATCAAAATATTTATAATGCGCCAAAATAAATAGGTCATATGCATGTTATTCTCAGAGGCGCTGTTGAGTCCGTGTACTTTATGTGTCCTGGCAAACAAAAGAGTGTTTAATTTTTGCCTGAAGCTCAGGCTGTTCACAGTGAATGCTTGTCGAATGTCACATGGTAGGGAATTCCAAAGTCGTGGAGCCAGCCACAAACGAGAAAGCTCCTCCTCCATACGTTTTAGTTCATACTGAGCTACGCACTCAAAGTCGGCAAAACTTTCAGATGCCACTTTCCTTAACACTTTCCTCTGAATAAATAAAGTTGTTTTGTTAGCATAAATGCATTGCCAACATTTTGAGACTGTGAAACCACCCAACAGTCCCAAAGTTTTAATTCTTAGGGTTTTTTGTCGGTTGAACTTACCGAGACTCCCTCAAACGATAAAGCTTCCATTTTTTCGGTAAACGTGTCAGTCATTTCCTCATTGAAATACTCAAACATGTTCAGTGTTTTAGGTTCAATATCCGACAGAGAGTCGTTCAGCGCGAACGCCGTCGCCCAGGTTGAGTCGTACGCGTTCGCCGCTGGACTCTGGCCGAAGTCAACGTCCTCCCCAAGAGCATCCCTTACCCGTGCCCTGAATGCTGGTGGAGTCTGAAATTTCAAGAAAAATGGTTCATAAAGCTGAAAAGAAGTGCCTTTCGGATTTACCTTTGTTTTTTGCCCAAAAACGTTAAACTTTTTCAGTTGCGCAGAAAGAATGATCTTCCCATCACAGTCGATTTTTTACTCTTGAAACCCTTTTCAGCCATAAATCTCCAAATTGTGTCATAGGCCACCTGGGGTCAGGGTTCAAAGGTGAAACTGAAATAATCTGAATGAAGATGGGGCATCCCGGAATCAACGCCAAGCACAGAGACTAGGAATAATGTCATGCATACCTGACCAGATACAGTGACGTCATCGTCTAGGCTATTCATGCTGAAAGTCACCGTCAAATAGCCATCGATCACTTCTTCCATTTCAGCCACCGTGCAGTTGATCCCCGCACCCACACGCTGCCACCAATTCAAACTATAGTAACCAGGCAGAAACCAGGCGTATTTCTGTCCGAACATACCGAGTTTGTGGGCCTATGTGCGAATAAATACGGTAAAAGTGAAAAATCAACTCGCTTCCTCGTCCACCAGTCGCTACCTCAAAAACTGTATAAATAGTTCCCACTTTTTTATTGCATGATATACAGCAATGGCTGCAAAGTACGAAATGTTTAGCAGGACAGAAGCAATTTTAGAATTTTACAGAATTCACTCATAAATAAGCAATCGCTTTTTTGATTCCCGTTGTCTGTCGCCTTCTTGGTTTCTCTATCAAAGTTTCCAGCTATTTTGGTCAAAGTTTCATTTTAAGTCTCTCAAATAGCACTCCCATGTGTTGCCTGAATGGGTCACTTTTTTCATGATAAAAAAGAACTGGAGCATGGGTCGGCTTTCCATCCAAATATGGGTCGATAACTTAAGAAGTGCTCCCAAGCTTTAGGAAACCCCCGAAAAGCAATAGGATAACAGTAATTGGCCTGAAGGCATACCCAGAATTTGACAAGAAAAATCCCTAGGTCCAAATGTATCAAGTTTAGGAGAGCCCATGGATTACATGTTTTCACCTTTGGCGGCACCCTCAACTCCAGCTCCCGACCCACCTCCAGAAAATATTAGAAGTAACACCGTGGTTTGACTACTAAATATTACTTGATGCGCAACAACAAATTTTACCAATTTACTGCATTGCGATTTAAAGCTTTAAATGTATTTCGGGGATTTCCGTTCTTAATATTTATGAGATCCTCGTAGGAATGCACGATTTTGTGGTCAGTTACGCTTGTTGACATGACATCATGTACACCAGTCTCTTGTTGCTGTGTTAGGGCATGCCCTACAATATAGTCGCTTATCAGTTGGCTTAATGTCATTGTAACTATTGATTCATTTCCAAACAGCCAATCAGATACACCATAACCTTAGTTACAGACTCCTTGAGTTGCTGTAAATAATTAAAGTCTACCGATCACACATACATCAGCTTCCGAGATGCTGCACATTAGCAGGGGGCTCTTGGCGTTTCACCTGTACGAATTTCAGACCATGGTCGCGTTGTCATTAAATGAGTTTAAAAGGAGAGAGAGAGAGAGAGAGAGAGAGAGAGAGAGAGAGAGAGAGAGAGAGAGAGAGAGAGAGAGAGAGAGAGAGAGGGGGAGAGGAGACAGAGGGAGACAGACAGACAGACACGCAGACAGACAGGCAAACAGGCGGGCAGGCGGGCAGACAGATAAAGAAACAGAGACAAGCAGACGAACAGACAGACAGACAGAGATATAGAGACAAGCTGACAGACTGAGGCAGGCAAGTAGACAGACAAGACTTACAGACAGGCAGAAAGGCATGCAGACAGAAGACTGGCAGACAGAGCTGACGGCGCCACAGAGAGAGGCAGAAAATTTAGCAACATAGAGAAAGGAATTATAAATTCATTTCTTTTCCAAGGAATATCTCTAAAGAGTAAGGCATTGAGTTCTAAAGATTACCTGGCAGAAGACTTGCCTGGCCGTCGACTCGTACACATTTATCACAACGATCCGCATGTCTTTCGCCTAGAACCGAGATAAGATTCACAATGCGATCAGGAAGTGTAATGTTCTGATTAGATTAGTCCTAATGCGATTAGGATGTCAACCATAGTGTCACATTTGTCAAATCTACGTGATTCTGAGACACAATTAGCGGGACTTGTTGACAGTCATTTCCCCCTCGACAATACTGCAAGCTTCTTCTTTAATACGATCCTCCTACGCATGAAAACTAATTGTGTATCTCTAGTGCAAGAATTTCTCTGAAATAGACTACAAGTATGCAATTATTGCATCTTTTAGAATTATTGTCTTCTTATCTTCTTCAATGTTCTCGCTATATACCGTAGTCTTTCTATCTATCTATCTCTCTATCTCTCTATCTCTCTCTGTATCTCTCTCTATCTATCTATCTATCTATCTATCTATCTATCTATCTATCTATCTATCTATCTATCTATCTATCTATCTATCTATCTATCTATCTATCTATCTATCTATCTATCTATCTATCTATCTATCTATCTATCTATCTATCTATCTATCTAATGTAAAATAACATTTTAACGGTATATTTGCTTGACTTATTGGCAGGTTTACCCGTTCGGCAAAATGTCTAATATACTTTTCATCTAAAAATCGAATTTTGACTGCGATGACTCAGCAAAAATCTAATTGAGTGAAACCCAAAATACATCAGCAGGTGTCGTATCTTTCTATCCATCTTAAAAGCTGCCTGGCTGCAATGGCTCCAATACTTCCTGGTCACACACCAGAGTTTTTACGTACTCCTTGTGACAATGTATGACGTATGCCTTTTTGCAGATACGAACAAGCGTGCATGGAAGATAGTACGACGTTCGATAAGTTCATACCTTGAGTCTCTGGAGAGCTTCTCTGGGATCGCCTAAGAAACTCTCAGCGGCTTCCACGCTGATGTTGGTACTTTCTAGGACAGATAACAAATTATTGGTAACCTGGTGAAATAAAGACAAAAGAAAGACGATGTGTTGTTTTTATTCAGCCAGAAATTGAAAAATCACAGTTTGGCCCTGATTATGCGCCACATAGTAGACTGAAGTTGGCTACGTCGAATGATTTACATTAAACTGGTAATTTGAACACCCAGTAAGACTGTAGGACTCCAGCTACTTCACGCTAAAAAGTGTTCACTGATGGCGTTCGCGCTTCTAATATGCACTGCTATATTCACAAGAAAGAATCCTAACCCGGGCCGTGGACAAGAAATCAGTTTGTAGTATCGCTTCAAGTATAATACTAGTACGCCTTTTTTACGATACTTCCATGATCTGTCCCTGTGCCTGTCTGTCTATCTGTCTGTGTCTGTCTCTCTGTTTGTCTGTCTCCTGAAGTTTTTAGAGTCTTGTTGATGAGAAAAGCGAAAATTTTGTTTACCCCGTTAATTTTTATCTAAAATATCGGAAAATTTCCGGTAAGATTCTCTGATCCAAAGATTTGCGGGTGAACCTAACGTTTGTCATGGAAGAGAATTGTTTGAAGTTTGTTATGAGCAAAGTTTCAAAAATATTTTTAGAGCCGCGCAATGCCTTTATCTAAATGTTGCACATCTAGGTAACAATGTGAAAGGTCTTACCCCAGAATGGGGCTCCACTGTCTCGTGTAGAGTAGCCACTCTGTACCAACCGAACTGGTACATGATGTCCCTGATTGCAGGGTTCATATCTGCTGCTGACGTAGTTGTGCGAAAGAAGTGTGGATAGGTGTTCCGGTCCGAGAGGCGCATCGAAGACGTTGCGAATGCAAACTAGAATATGAGAGAGAGAGAGAGAGAGAGAGAGAGAGAGAGAGAGAGAGAGAGAGAGAGAGAGAGAGAGAGAGAGAGAGAGAGAGAGAGAGAGAGAATGGAGAGAGAGGGAGAGAGAGATAAACAAGATAAAAAGAAAAGTATGGAAATTTTATGAGTTTTGCACGGGTTTTACGGTTGTGATAAATGTATATTGAAAAATGAAAGTTAGTATTATGGCGATAATTGTTGAATACTGTGCGTTCTTATGTTCATTACCAAAGTTATTACAGCTGGCGTCAAGTTCACAAGTTCACGAAGGCAGGAAAACTAACTAAAAGTATGGCGGGACAAAAACTGTAAAGGCGCTAATTTGAATGTCTTGCGGTTTTAGTTGTCGTGACGTAGATCCAAAAGAAGACAAAGCGTCAAACAGAGCTATCGAAGCCCGAATAATTAGATTATATGCATTGATTCTGATAGCACCTGACTCATCTTTTAATCCTCAAGAAATCGAAATATTTGATCCACCGTGATTGAACGGTGTTGACATCTTACAAGAGCTTTGACGAAAATCGAGTTTGACTTTTTCCCAGCTGTCCAATCATCGTCGACGTCGGTACATCTGGTACCGTCACATTGTTAACGCCGGATGAATTAATAGGCTCAGGTGTTTACAATCGAGCCAACTTGCTCGCGGCATTGAAAATTTGACAATTTGATAATTCATAGAATGTTTCTGAACAGCGAGGCGGACTTATTGCGTTTAATCCGGTAGCTCAGTGACAGACGTCATTAGGAAATGATGTCTTCTTGTATAATAAAACAGAACTGCCGACAGTCAGCTATGTTGTCAAATCTAGCCCCATGTCATAAATTTATAACATGTCTTGTCAACTAAAGCGTGTAATATTTGCGAGACAAATTGACCTCATCCTTTCATATGCTTGTTTTGATTGTTTTGTTTTTGTGTTTTGGTTTTTGAGGGTGTGTGCGTCACTGTGATGTTTTGATGAACATCCGAAATTTTGTGTGTCTGGCACAGAGAATGGTGGTCATTTCCCTTTGAACTAGCATATCGATATGTTCGAACCTCAGCTGCTCTACCTCACATATTTGCATGGTTAAACCGAGCTTATTTTATTCCTGACAATCAGAGAGAATGGTTTAACTTTTCTTGAAGACACGAACAATGCTGGCACTTGAAAAGTCCGTAACTTTTCACCATTTTTGAGTGAATCGTGCCTAGTCAAGAGAACAGCTAGTGGAGTGATGAAATCGCTAACTTTCACAAGTGAATTTGAAAAGTTTCGACGCTGTTCCCCAAGTTGACGACTGGTCATCGCACATTTACTTCAAAATGTGAAATATCATTAGGTAATTCGTATTTGGAAATGTATGCAAAGTTTAGATAAATTGTACAGCATACACAACTGTTAGAACAGATATCGAAAATTCAAATTTGATAGATTTAGTTTATCAATATCTTATCGAGTTCTGGGACATGCAGGAACTCGATATCTGAAAAGTGGGATAATCAATCAACGTTGGACCTTAATCTGACATGATTAAAGTTTTCTGGGAAAATCTAGATACTATATATATCCATGAGTAGCGCCATACATGGTTTGGAACTATGAAACGTTGCTTATAATATGACGAGGGTTTAGCAATGCGTTATATGATATCGATGATTTTAAAAGTTACATTTTTCGACAAAAAGCATGAATTAGATCAGAAAAAGAGAAAAAGAGAACATAAAACAACACTAACATTGGATGACTTCTAGAGAGGGACAAGGAGTGTAGCGAGATTTCAATACGATTTTGCAAACTTCGGTAAGATTCATAAAAATATGGCACGTGATCATATAAACATACTTTAAGGTAGAATGCGTCTTGGGGAGAGATATTCGGACTCTAAAACTTTTACAATTCTTTTCTGATATACCACTTGGGGCTCATTTTAAAGGCCTAGGTTTAAGAAAAAAATTCACCGTCTTTTCCGAAAATCGAAAATTTAATTTTTGTCCATAGAGTTCAGGGATGGCTGCCATTTTGAATTTCAAATATCGGTAAATCTTAGGTAATTTGTTTCGCTAGTACATATACCAAAACTTGCACGGTGACCCCCCCCTAGTTTTTATTCTTGATTTTGAAAGAGAATGGCTGAAAGATTCCTTCGGGAGTGTTTGTTCGAGGCGCATGCTACCTTAAGACTATAAAATCTAATAAGTAAGACACGGGATCGACACCTGTAATACATGCCACAAGCCAGTGACTTCGGCGGTTGGTTCCGTGATAGACGACATAATCTCACCAAACACGGCGATTTTGGTCGGCGGAGAGTAGAGGTGATCGTACAGTAAATTCAGGGCGATACCCTGAGAACCCTGAAAGATTAAAAAAACAAGTTTTAGCGAACTGGGTCAAACACGTACAAGTATTTTTAACCTATGAGTGCGTTATGAATACGCTACTGGAAAATACATCGTTAGTACAGCAAGCCGGCGTTTTAGAGAAATTTTGATACGTCGGCATACGCTGGCTAAATCTTCAAGGTATGACAGGGCCCTAGGATAGAATATGAAAAGTTCAACATTTTCACATTCTATCTTAGATTTTCGAAAATTTGAAATTACCGACTCCGAGCGCTTTAAGATGAGTCCCCACAAGTGGTAGATCAGAAAATAACTGTAAAAATTAGTGAGTCCGAATAATCATGATCAAACATCAAGAATTGTCTGTCATAGGGACACACAGTACATTGTACCGTGTGTGCAAGGTGTACATACTCATGGACGATGGATGTTTGGTTTTGCGTCTACACAAATCAAATATACGATTGAAGTCGGAAAATATTGGGATCACACATTCCTACTCCTCCCTAGAATATGTTTTTTTGATAAACTAAACAATTTCTCCATAGTTTCCTTTAAAAGAGGCACTTCTGGGTAAGTGAAGAAGGCGGATTGGGGACGCGTCGGGACCGAGTCTCGCAAAAGTCACTTTTCTTCGCTCTTCTGTATTATATTTTTATGAAACAGAAAAGGTCAACTTTCCTCAAATTTGTGTGTTACGGTAGTGAAAGACTACTGCGATCGTGCATTGAAAATTCAAAAGGTAATAAAAGGATAATTACAAATATTTTAACTAAATTTAAGTGAACTGCACCCAGGACAAATAATAGCATAACATGTATCATCTCCAATAATAGGGACAAAACAAAAATAAACAAACTGCAGTGGGTCGGCCCCTTGGCCTTAAATCGCATCTGCTATACGTTGTTAAGGTAGTATGCGCCTCGAAAGTGAAAGATGAACACATTTGCTCAAACTTTCCTCAACGAAACTTTCAACCACTCACCATCAAAATCAAAAATAAAATCAAGGATTCGCGATGCAAACCTTGGTATTAGACAAACAAATCACCTCAAAGTTACCGACTTTAGAAATTCAAAGATGCGGCCATCCTTTGTTAACTCTGTTGGGAAAAATTAAACTTTCGATTTCCACAAAAGTAAGAAGGTGAAAACTTCATTCACTACAAGAGCTTCAGAATGAGCCCACACAGTCTGTTGATCAGAAAAGTAATGTAGTGATTTGAGAATCCGAATATCTCCTCCCGAGGCACATTCTGCCTCAATGTAAATTGTGAAACGGTTGGATGGAAAAGTTTCAAAAGAAAACTATCAAGCCAAGATTTTATTACATACCACGGTTACTACAGGTGATCAAACTATGATAGAAGTTCATCCTGATAAATTTACAATTCGTAAAGGCGACCGAACAATATTCTGCAAACCACCTGAGGCAGATTTTCTTGGGAAAGAAAGCGACTAAGAACATTTTACGAAATATTCCAAGATAGGCCTTATCAAACCCAAAATCACCTTTTGTACTTGCAATCATCCCTATGATGCAAAAAAGATCCGAAAGTCCCGTTGGAATTTAATCAGTAATACTGCTGAAGATGAAAAATTACACGCCTTTCAATTTGATATCATGCGCAGAAAATACGTTCAACAAAGGATTTCTCAAAGAAAAGTAATTTTAATGAAATCAGACGAATTATGCCCCTAAAGTCAACTCTTGATACAGCGCTGTGAGTACACCAATTAAAGCTTATAAAACGAATTACATAGCTGCTAACAGTCGTGTACTGACGTCTGGAACACGACCTATGAATGAAGCTCCGATATCTCGAAATTACAGGCCTTTTAAGAGCGGCTATTTCACAATTATCCATGAATAGGGGCTGATCAGAACATATTAAGGTCGTGTCCCGTAATCTTCTTGTGAATTCCTTGGTGTACTCTTGATATTTTTTGTCTTTTCGGAATAAAATAAAATAATGATTCTAAATTTCTTTAAAGCCGCTGGTCAAAAAACTCGCTCAGAAATTTCGCGCAAGGAGGTCTGTGTAGAGACATCACACAAACAATACGAGTTCACACTTTGAAGACGTCAAATTCACATTTTAAAGCTACTTTATTTTCTTTTTCGGTTAAAATTGCTTTTGAATTTTCCGAAGAATCATAATACCTACAAACAATACCTATATATGACAAGCTAGCCATCTCTACACGTATTTCTCCTCTTGGGTTAGATGTATGGCAACGCCAGAGAAAAATCTCTCTGTCTTTCTCGAAAATTCCTGGTGGCATTTGTATAATTTCTCTGTGCACCATTGCCAGTACCTTTTAATGTATTTTTACAGCAATTTCAGCTCCATTTGTAAAATGCGATTTCTGTTCTACTTCCACAGTCATGTAGACAAGCTTAGTATTTAACTTATTTAAACAGATTGTATGTATATTCAGTGTCCAGTGAAAAGCAGATCTTTTGCAAGTGAGTGTAACGCTTGATGACCTTGTGAAACGATCTTTAAAATCTCTGTATGGCACGTGGAATGTCGACATTCCTTTCTTTGCTTAAAATACCGATGATGTGGCAGGTGTACGAATTATGTGCCCCCCCCCGCAACACACACACACACCCACACACACACACACACACACACACACACACACACACACATCACAAGGGGCTGTACACAGTCTTCATATTACACTGAAAAAAATCGATACCACTCGCATCGCTTAAAGAAGCCTGTCTCCAACGCTGTCATATTCAATGGATTCCACTTTGAAGTTCATGTGAACTGTAATAGCTCAAAAGAGCTCGAGATATACGATTTTTACAAAAGTCCGTGGGTATACTGTGTAAACTAGTTGCAAACTATAGTTGTAATTTGCTGAGCAAAGAAAACGTTATATATATATGTATTGTTGGGATAATAACGACATTGCTCCACAATAAACAACTTTGGCGCAGGGCCAATACGTATATGCATGAAACCGATCAGAGGGGAAAGTTTCACATAAAAATATCACTATCCTCTTTTGTGCACTGCGTAAAGTTTTCATTTTACCTCATTGCGTGAAATTTTCATTTTACAGTCAAAAGCGTCCTTTAGGAACGTCTCTAACCCTGCCATTTTAAAAAAAGACTGGGAAACATATTATACACGTGGTTGTAATTGGTGTTGATAGGTAAATGCCAGTGTCGACTGTAAGTCATTTCAGACATTACAAATACCGTTTCACCAATGTACACACACATACTAGTATTGTTTGTAAGTTGTATTAGCGTTGGCGTGATTCGATATTCATATAGGAGTATGTAGAACAAGAAATGGTGCTCTCCGTCTTAAAATAAATGACCTGTATCCAAGAGTTACAACCATACTATATCCACCTTGTGAGAGAATAAACGTTACATTTGTTCATGTTTCTTTGGTGTAAATTTGATAGCATGGAAATGGGAGATTATCTCGATGGTTTAGTACATCACACACATCCCATTCACACGTGCCATCTGAAAGTCGAGAGTCACAATCTGTTGCATTTACTTATTTGAGTTTGTTGTTCGCATCAAGCTATTTAGTGTGGACGGTTCACTGTCAGCTTACTTGTCAGCCTAACTCGCGTCATTTTGCTTCATCTGTAGTTACGTCGGTGAGCGAGTTTTCTATTAGAAAACCTATCAATTGTAATATATCAAGCTGAATGATAACATCACTAACTTATCACGTGAAACCAATAAAGGTTTAAAAAGAAATAAAAGTTTTTCGACTTTTGACATAAATATTTTCATTGAAATAAAGGAAGTCGTATTATTAGATAAGAAACAGTTCATTCAAGAGAGTCAAAATGTTGTAAACTTTTTCTGCCGCCACTATGTATCCAAGTCGATCATAGTTTGTAATTTTACTCAAGCACCGCTATACACTGAGTGAGCAATATAGTTTTCGATTCTTATCCGCCACGTTAAACATCATATCCAAGAGCAAAATATTTGTCACGATGGATAAAAATAGTGCACGACTACACCTGATAAATGTAAAACAATTTTGATAAAATTTTGGTCGTTTATGCGTTTGGTTTGGTTATGGTTTGTGCGATTTGCACCTAATGCGGCAGAAATTCTTCGATCAAATTTAGGAATGACACTACTCTCCTATTTTCATATCGCTCTTACAACATGTCTTGGTGTTCATTCTCTATACAATGATTGCACTCAATATGGTGTTATCATGTTGTATGGTATAAAACTGTCTTTAACATTGTAGTTGTTTTAATTTTTTGCTAGAACTTTGCCAATTAATGATATACACATTAGGATGTCACACAAAAGTCTTCAATTATTTGTAAAAGTTGAAGATACAGAGTTGAAGATATTCATTTCGCTACTTACGCGTGTGTCGTTGTGCACAAACGTCAGTTCGTACTCAGCCAAAAGGTCCTCACGATTGTTGATATCTTCTATGGCCATATCTATGGCAACCAGACACTGAGTGGACAGACTGGCCAACCAGCCAGGGACAGATGTCAAGGGGAACAGCCCTACGATGTGTAGGGGAGAGGTCGCTGTGACCCAGGATGGTACAGCTACGAAAAGTGAGAATAGAATTGCAAACGCCGCTGGCTTCATGTCGATCGTACTGGTGGCACGGCAGCGAAAACCTGATATAGCTGTTGTGAGAGTTGGACGCATATTTCAAGTCCAAACCTCCCATTTCTGTTAGATGACGTCATCTAGGAGAAACCACTGTCACAGAAATCGTAGGGACCGCTATGTCGTGATAGAAGAGCAAGAAAGTCTCCTCAAGGAGCACAACAACTCAGGGGGAAATAGGGGATGAGAGACAGACAGACAGAGACAGATGTAGACAGACGGTGATATTAGAGAATACACAAATGGGCCAGGGGATACACTGGTGCAATCCATACGGACAGACAGACAGACAGACAGTGCGATTACAGTGATATAGACACAAACCTACAGATTGCCTGAGACATACTGAAAGTCGGTCGAACAGAAAGACAGACAAGATTCAAAAGAAAGGGGCATGAAAATACAAGGGCCAAGTCGTCGATATAAAGCAAAGTATGACAGAACGTCGGTATCTGCTTTCTGAGATAATCGTTTCTGCTGAAGAAATCAATAGGTGCTTATAATGAGCGGCGAATGGTAATAACCACTAGAATGACTTTGACATCAGTTTCCCGGTTTGATAAAATCAAACAACGATTAGATTTCTCAAATATCTGTAGCAGTTGGCGACTTTATTAGAATCGGACATCAAGTCGCCTTTGTTTGTTTGTTTTGAATCTTATGATATGAAATAGTATTCTGTCTTTTTGACTTTTACATGTAAAGGCCATGTAACTGTACTTTTGAATTTCAACTGCATCGATTTGGCACCGAAACGGGTCAAGGGACGTTTGCAAAGTCGATCTCTGAAATAGTTGGTGGTGCAGCGATAACCTGAATAATACTAGTTGACGTCTTCTATATGAGATAAAATTTTCACTTTTGCTGTATTTGGTGCGCTTGGCTTTCTGTGATCAAACATTTATGGCTTTTGGTTTTAAGTTAGCTTTGATTTGTACTGTGTATTTTTGATTTAATGTTGTCAATACTTTTCAGCTTTTGTGTGCTTTTGATCTATGTATCCCACGGTAGATTCTAACCTTATTAAGGATACCCCCCCCCCCACCTATTTGAGTCTGGAATGGAAAATCCTGAATGTAAAATATGATAATAAATGAACGAATTAACTGTTTAATTGATAATCATGGTAAAGATGTCACTTTCCGACTGCAACTTCAAGCTTGTCTATTAGTAAGTATCTAAATTCCAGCATTTCACTCTTTCTGTCATCTCTGCGAACAGCAAAATGATATGTTCAAGAACGTATCTCTTAATTTCTAATTTTCTTAAGGTCGAATGCGCTTCTGGGACAGATATTCGGATTTTGCACAATACGATTCTGAGCTACCACTTGTGGAACTCATTTAGAAGCTCTTGGGTGGTTAAAGTTTTCACCGTCTTATTTTTGTGAAAATAGAAAATTTATTGTTTCCAATATAGTTAATATCGGGAAGGCGGCCATTTTGAATTTAACATAAATATTGGGTTTTTTTTCTCTGGTACAAAACATTTGCAAGATGACCCCTGATTTTTTATTCCTCGTTTTGTAAGATAATGCTTGAATGTTTCATGGAGGAAAGTTTGAGCAGAAGATGAAGTCTTTCACTTTCGAGGCGCCCGCTACAGTTAAACACGTTTTGGTAATTGACAACTCGGTCATTTGAATATTTCCTCTTCTACCATAAACGTTTGCAAAGATATAAACCGACGGAATTTTTACCATTCTACAGGAGAGCGAAAACATCGGTGAATGTGTCAAAGTTGGGGAGAGAAAAGTTGAAAGAGAAAGTTGAAGAAAAAAATCGATATAGTTCATCCAGGTCATCACTAAATAAGTTCATATATTGGCATCAATCTACCACTTTAACTCAACTTACTTGGTTTTTTTGGAACAAATATTACTCACGATGGAGCTGCTAGCGTTTCCGTTCAAAATGTAAGAATTAGCGAGGAAAATCAAAACTTCTGTATTTGAGTTTTTGGTCGATGATAAGCTAGAGAAGGATGGTATTGATCCGTTACCATGGTTACAGCTAACAAAGTAAACTTGACTGTATTAAGGGAACATATGTTGGGGCGTTGGATGCTATTGAATAAGTCCTTGGAGCCCAATAACATCATTGAAGTCAATAAGGTTAAACAGTTACAGTTTTGCTATGACGAGAGGTACATAAACATATTCTCTTTTGTTAAATGGTTCCAAATACAAACAAAGGTCATATTAAACTCCCTGGAGCATTTTAATGGCGATAAATAGATGTTACTGGTTTGTAGTACCCCTACCAAAGTCCACACAGAAAGGCCAGTTCTCAAAAACACGAATCTTTCATTGTCAGCTTCACTCCTAAACCCCTCTTCATTTGAAAAAGTTTCCCCGTATTCGTGAATGGCACGGGGCTGCAAGCGACTGAATATATCAAAATGTGCCGCCATCGCCCATCGTGAAACCGCTGTCGGTATTTCAACACACCCCGCAAAAGTAAGAGCAGCCCTCCGGTCCTTCCGCGGGGACTTTCAATTGCCACCCAATGGGTTACAAAGCCAACGGACTGCGACAATAGATAAAGTCGCCAGTAACTGCTCATCTCAAATCACGAGTACGTCAGAGTATCTTATGTCGACTTGCACACATTTTATTAGCTTCAGGCTTCAAGGTAATTCCATGAGGCGACTCAAGTTACTTCGCAGCCACTGACACTATTCATTATGTGTGTCTTTTGAATAGGAACGTGTATGTTTGCCCTTTGAAGTTACCGTCCACCTCCTGTGATAGTAACCGCCGGGATGTGACATAGTTAATCTAGCAAAAAAGGGCGAATGATTCAAGGACTTGCGGGAAAATTTCATTTTATTACTTTTTTTCCATTCCCCCAGTAGTACGACAATCGATATCGACTGCATTTGGTTCTAGGTCAACTCAATCGATTTCCGTTCTGTATAGATACACGAACTGTACTATAAATTCACTTTCAATCTGTATTGTTGTAAAGGCAAGAAAAAGAATATTAATAAACACTTCCTTTAATAGATCGACCATGAATTCATATAGTGAGGATTTTTCATCATGACTTCTCTTTAAAGATCGAAAGTAAAGATTCGGTGTACGTCAATAACTGGAGAGACACCCATAGTATTGTAGATTGTGTGTTGGTTGTGTGCTACAGGAAAACATATTGACCTTTAAAAAAGTTTTGACAGATAAAAGTATTGAATCAGATTTTTTGTCACGCTCGTTTACCGATTTTGATTTGTTGTTGTTACTGTCTACCCATCTATCTATCTATCTATCTATCTATCTATCTATCTATCTATCTATCTATTTTAATATTTGGATGTAACCCGGTCGACGAGACCACTGTCATAGCTGATAGGTCCTATCACATGCTGTTATAACATGAGATGGCTTCACGTCGGTTGTGTCGACGTCTTTCGCGAAGTTAGGTCAGGGAATTTAAAGGCAAACGGTCGTCGGAACTGCGCCTGTGCGAATTTCTTGTTTACAAACAATGTATTTCGTGCAAGATATCCAGATGCACCTCATCACCATAGCTGCAACATTTAAATTACACGATGTAGATTATGATAGATATGTTTAACTTTCATCAATCACTATCGTACCTTGGAAACAGTGTTTACATTGGTCGTATGGGTCCCATACGAACTTTGAGCGCAGTTCCGACGACTATATCCTTTTCAAACAAAGTCTCGCCAAACATAAAAGTCGAATCATTTTTCAAATTAAATCTGGTACTGCTATCCAACGGGTCAAGTCCGTACTCATACAGATGTCAACATTCCGGTAATTTCAAGCAGAGTTCTAACAGGCAGAGTTCAAGAGGTTTTTCCGTGAGGTTGTCGATGTCTGATGGTAAGTGTAATATCCCATAATTCAGTCTGAATGGGATCAAACCTTAAAGTGCGGCCATTTAGAGACTGGTCAGTTTCTTCGACCTGGCGGTGGGAGGGGGAGGAATTCAAGGTGGATTATTTTTGCCGACATCAAAAAAGTGGCTGACCTCCCATTCCAACTTTCGAAAATAGGGTGACCCCCACGACAAAGGTAAAATAAAAGGTTGTGTATATATATATATATATATATATATATATATATATATATATATATTATATATATATATATATATATATGTATGTATGTATGTATGTATGTTTATGTATAAAATTTTTGGGTATATTTTAAACATTCAGTCATTCTGTGTTTGAATGAAATTGATGACATGTCAGTTGTAGGATTGGAATTTCAAAGTTTCAATTTTAAAGTTTGAATACAGTATTTCGAATGAGCTATGAATGTAATCCACATTTTCAATGCATAACCAGCAGCATATCCAGAACTGTTGTACATAAATGGACGCCAATCATTAATATCAATGAGTGAAAAGCAGATCAAAAAACTCTGATGAGTGTTTAGACTTGCCATCCAAATACATGTCCTAAGAAGCCATAGAGAGCTATTTTTATAAGTTGTAGTCAAATTTAATTTGTGCAGTGTCTGAGAGGACCTTTCTTTTAACACTGAAACTGTGAAAGCGCCGCTGACAAAAACTGCCTTTTTAAACTATTTTTAGTCCAGGAAGAAACACTTTTTTATAGAAAAACTGTGACACAAAGGAAAATTGTTGCATCAATGAGAACGAAAAATATCTTGTCATTTATTTTTTTCTAAAATATGTCACTGTATCAAATACATTATGAAATATTAGTGCTTGTTGCTTTCTTATACTGAATTCTCATAGAGAAAACGGAAAAGTATCAGGAAATCGTCATGCTTATTATATGAACTGCAGATTTCATAATGATTAGTACACTTTGCAAAACAGACTTTCGATCTGCAAATATCAAGATATCTCTGACATACATCTCGGATATATTAAAGTACCGGGCCCGAAGGGCATACCGAGAAATATTAAACATCCGGACATCTCTGAAATATGTCTGATAGTCCGTGGGCTAGAGGGGGTCTACGTGCACCCCCCCCCCCCAGGATAACAAACCTGTATTTTTCAGAACCCTTGGGATCCCTAGAATACGAAATGGAATTTTAACAGGAAAAATATAGGGACGCAATAGCTGTTATGGTCATGTTTTGAAGGGTACCGCAAAATCACGATTTTCCAAGCCAAATGCATTTTCGTCAAATCTGTCTTCTTGTAAGTCATGTGCTGAGCTTATTTTTTAACATAACCTCACTTGTTTGGTATCATTAGAAAGGTAATTTATTCCTCTTTAAGATGACATATTGCACTATGCAATATCTTCTACAGTTTTTGTCAAATATAACCAAAACTTACCCCTTACCCCAAAATTTAACATTGCAAATTACAGTAAAACTCAAATTCTACCAATTTTTTAGCTAGGCATAATAAAATATGCATTGCTTTGTCTGAAATCTGTTTTATTTGATACAGGGACATGTCAGAAATATGAAATAGACTTTTAACAGAAAAAATATTGGGAATCTACAGCTGTAAAAGTCATATTTTGAAGGGTACCGCAAAATAACAGTGTTGCAGATTTGCATGCATTTTTGTTAAAACTGTCTTCCTATAAGTTATTTGCTGAGCTTGTTTTTGAATATAACCTGGTTTTATAGGTATCATTAGAAAGATAATTTACTGATCTTTAGAATGACATATTGTAACATGCAATATCTTGTGTAGTTTTCATGATATATAACCAAAACTTACCCCATACCCCAAAGTTTACATTGAAAATTTCAGTCATAGCTAAAACCAAATTCTACCATTTTTTAGCTTGACACAAAAAATCTGGCCGTTTTTGCTATTAAATCTGTTTTATTTGGTACAGGGACATGTCAGAAATATGAAATAGACTTTTAACAGAAAAATATTGGGAATCTACAGCTGTAAAAGTCATATTTTGAAGGGTTCCGCACAATAACAGTGTTGCAGATTTGCATGCATTTTTGTTAAAACTGTCTTCCTATAAGTTATCTGCTGAGCTTGTTTTTTAATATAACCTGGCTTGTTAGGTATCATTAGAAAGATAATTCACTAGTCTTTAAAATGACATATTGTAACATGCAATATCTTGTGTAGTTATCATGATATATAACCAAAACTTACCCCAAAGTTTACATTGAAAATTGCAGTCATAGCTAAAACCAAATTCTACCATTTTTTAGCTTGACACAAAAAATCTGGCCGTTTTTGCTATTAAATCTGATTTATTTGGTACAGGGACATGTCAGAAATATGAAATAGACTTTTAACAGAAAAAATATTGGGAATCTACAGCTGTAACAGTCATATTTTGAAGGGTTCCGCACAATAACAGTGTTGCAGATTTGCATGCATTTTTGTTAAAACTGTCTTCCTATAAGTTATCTGCTGAGCTTGTTTTTGAATATAACCTGGTTTTATAGGTATCATTAGAAAGATAATTTACTAATCTTTAGATAGACATATTGTAACATGCAATATCTTCTATTGTTTTCATGATATATAACCAAAACTTACCCCATACCCCAAAGTTTACATTGAAAATTTCAGTCATAGCTAAAACCAAATTCTACCATTTTTTTAGCTTGACACAGAAAATCTGGCCGTTTTTGCTATTAAATCTGTTTTATTTGGTACAGGAACATGTCAGAAATATGAAATAGGCTTTTAACAGAAAGAAAATTGGTATTCTATGGCTGTATCAGGCATATTCTGTGGAGTACTGCAAAATAACAGCAGTGCAGACTCATATGTGTTTTTGTTAACTTTGTCCCATTGTAGGTCATCTGCTGCGCTTATTTAATTACATAACCATATGATTTGGTATCATTAAAAAGCTAATTTACTACTTTTTAAAATGACATATTGTTATATGCCATATCTGATATAGTTTTCATGGAATATGACGAAAACTTACCCCATACCACAAAGTTTATATCGAAAATTACTTTCGTAGCTATCGTCAAATTCTACCAATTTTCTAGTTAGACATAACAAATAAGGCAATGCTTTATATGACATCTTTTTATTTGGTACTGGGGAATGTCAGAAATATGAAATAGACTTTTAACAGAAAATATATTGGGACTCTACAGCTGTAACAATCATATTTTGAAGGGTCTCGCAAAATCACAGTATTGCCATCTCGCTTGCTTTTTTGTTAAATCCGTCTTCTTATAAGTCATCTGCTGAGCTTGATTTTTGACATAACCTAGCTTGTTAAGTATCAATAGAAAGGTAATTTACTAGTCTTTAAAATGACATATTGTAATATGCAATGTCTTGTTTAGGTTTCATGAAATAGGACCAAAACTTACCCCATACCCCAAGGTTTACACAGCAAATTACTGCAAATCTGAAACTCTACCATTTTTTACAATTTATTAACTTTATATACCAAAGGCAATGCTTGTATGCAATCTATGAAATCTGTGTTTTTGTTAAAAAAGTATGTCACAAATATGAAATTAACTTTTAACAGGAACATAATATGATTTTGTAGCCTTTTGGATCATATTTGGAAGGGTACCCAGGTATCAGGGCAAATTTGCCGAAACACATACATTTGCAATATATGGGTTCCCCCTCCCTCCAAAAATGATCCAAATGGCTACTAAATTGTATCATCTTCCCGTTAAAAGTTAATGTTATACTTGTGACATACGTTTGTAACAAATAAATCAGATTTTAAACAAGAATTGCCTTTTGTATTATGTGCAGCAAAAAATGGTAGAATTTAAGATAAGCTGTAATTTGCGATTTGAACTTTTTGGGTATGGGGTAAATTTGACCATATTCCAGGAAAACTACATTGTATATTACAATATGTCATCTTAAAGAAGAATAAATTGCCCTACTAATGATACCTCACAAGCCAGGTTGTGTCACAAAATAAGTTCAGCACATGACTTACAAGAAGAAGAATTTAACAAACAAGGTGCCAGTTTGCGGTACTGCGATTTTGCATTTCCCTTCAAAATATGGCTGTTACAACTATACAGTCTAAATATTTTTTCTGTTAAAAGTATATGTCACATTTCTGACATGACCCAGTACCATACACAACAGATTTAATACCAAAACAGAGCTATTTTTATCATGTCTAGCTAAAAATTCACGGAATTTGATCACGTTATCGATGACAGTACTTTCAATATAAACCTTGGGGTATGGGGTGCGTTTTGGTCATATTCCATGAAAAATAAACAAGACATTGCATATTACAATATGTCGTTGTAAAGACTATTCAATTACCTTTTAAATGATACTAAACAAACCCGGTTATAATCAATAACAAGCTCAGTAGACGACTTATAAGATGACAGATTTAACAAAAACGCATGCGAATCAGGAATACTGAGATTTTGCTGTACCCTTAAAAATACAGCTGTTACAGCTATAGAATCCCAATATTTTTTCTGTTAAAAGTTCATTTCATATTTCTGATATGACCAAGTACAAAATAAAACAGATTTCATACAAAAAATTGTCTAATTTTTTATGTCTGCGTAAAAAATTGCTTGAATTTGACATTAGCTATGACAGTAGTTTTCGATGTAAATTTTGGGGTATGGGGTAAGTTTTTGTCAATTTCATAAAAATCTGTACAAGATATTGCATGTTACAATATGTCATTTTAAAGACTAGTAAATAATCTTACTAATGATACCTAAAAACGTACATTATATTCTATAAGAAGCTCAGCAGATGACTTAAAAGACGATAGATTCAACAAAAATGCACGCAAGTCAGGAATACTGAGATTTTGCTGTACCCTTCAAAATCTGACTGTTACAACTACAGAATTCCAATCTTTTTTCTGTTAAAAGTCTATTTTATATTTTTGACATGACCTATTACCGAATCAAATAGATTTCATACAAATAAATGCCTGATTTTATATGTCTAGGTAAAGAAAATGGTAGAATTTAATTTTAGCCATGACTGCAATTTTCAATGAAAATTTTGGGGTATGGGGTAAGTTTTGGTCATATTTCATGAAAACTATAGAAGATATTGCATGTTACAATATGTCATTCTAAAGATTAGTAAATTATCTTTCTAATGATACCTAACAAACTAGGTTATATTCAAAAACAGACTCAACAGATGACTTATAAAAAGACAAATTTAACAAAAATGCATGCAAATCTGCAACACTGTTATTTTGCAGTACCCTTCAAAATATGACCGCTACAGCTGTAGATTCCCAATATTTTTTTTGTTAAAAGTCTATTTCATATTTTTGATATGTGCTTGTACCAGATAAAATAGATTTAATAGCAAAAACGGCCAGATTTTTTGTGTCAAGCTAAAAAAAACCGGTAGAATTTGGTTTTAGCTATGACTGAAATTTTCAATGTAAACTTTGGGGTATGGGGTAAGTTTTGGTTATATATCATGAAAACTACACAAGATATTGCATGTTACAATATCTTATTCTAAAGATCAGTAAATTATCTTTCTAATGATACCTAACAAACCAGGTTATATTCAAAAACAAGCTCAGCAAATAACTTATAGGAAGACAGTTTTAACAAAAATGCATGCAAATCTGCAACACTGTTATTTTGCGGTACCCTTCAAAATATGACTTTTACAGCTGTAGATTCCCAATATTTTTCTGTTAAAAGTCTATTTCATATTTCTGACATGTCCCTGTACCAAATAAAATAGATTTAATAGCAAAAACGGCCAGATTTTTTGTGTCAAGCTAAAAAAAATCGGTAGAATTTGGTTTTAGCTATGACTGAAATTTTCAATGTAAACTTTGGGGTATGGGGTAAGTTTTGGTTATATATCATGAAAACTACACAAGATATTGCATGTAACAATATGTCATTCTAAAGATCAGTAAATTATCTTTCTAATGATACCTAACAAACCAGGTTATATTCAAAAACAAGCTCAGCAGATAACTTATAAGAAGACAAATTTAACAAAAATACTTGCAAATCTGCAACACTGTGTGATTTTGCGGTACCCTTCAAAATATGACTGTTACATCTGTAGATTCCCAATATTTTTTCTGTTAAAAGTCTATTTCATATTTCTGACATGTCCCTGTACCAAATAAAACAGATTTAATAGCAAAAACGGCCATATTTTTTGTGTCAAGCTAAAAAAATGGCAGAATTTGGTTTTAGCTATGACTGAAATTTTCAATGTAAACTTTGGGGTATGGGGTAAGTTTTGGTTATATATCATGAAAACTACACAAGATATTGCATGTTACAATATGGCATTCTAAAGATTAGTAAATTATCTTTCTAATGATACCTAACAAACCAGGCTATATTTAAAAACAAGCTCAGCAAATAACTTATAAGAAGACAGTTTTAACAAAAATGCATGCAAATCTGCAACACTGTTATTTTGCGGTACCCTTCAAAATATGACTGTTACAGCTGTAGATTCCCAATATTTTTTCTGTTAAAAGTCTATTTCATATTTCTGACATGTCCCTGTATCAAATAAAACAGATTTCAGACAAAGCAATGCATATTTTATTATGCCTAGCTAAAAAATTGGTAGAATTTGAGTTTTACTGTAATTTGCAATGTTAAATTTTGGGGTAAGGGGTAAGTTTTGGTTATATTTGACAAAAACTGTAGAAGATATTGCATAGTGCAATATGTCATCTTAAAGAGGAATAAATTACCTTTCTAATGATACCAAACAAGTGAGGTTATGTTAAAAAATAAGCTCAGCACATGACTTACAAGAAGACAGATTTGACGAAAATGCATTTGGCTTGGAAAATCGTGATTTTGCGGTACCCTTCAAAACATGACCATAACAGCTATTGCGTCCCTATATTTTTCCTGTTAAAATTCCATTTCGTATTCTAGGGATCCCAAGGGTTCTGAAAAATACAGGTTTGTTATCCTGTGGGGGGGTGCACGTAGACCCCCTCTAGCCCACGGACTATATATCTGATAAGTAACGCGCTCGAAGGGTGCGCTGAAAAATATTAAACATACAGATATCTCTGATATATATGTGTCTGATATATTGAAATCACGCAACCAAAGGGGGCTCTGAAAAATATGTTTGATTATCAAAGTTACGCACCCGAAGGGCGCGCCGCAAAATGCATGATGGATGATGAAATTTATGGCTGGCACTATGCATTTTAGGCAAGTATGAGCCCGTGTCGAAATTCAAAAACACACTGCCCCCTCCCTCCCCGCTGGGCATTTCAAAAACAGGGTGACCCCCCACCGGCCAAAGAAACTGACCAGTGCCTTATTGCCCAGTTCTTTCTGAATACAATAATTTGATACCTTGAAAAGAATTCCAAAAAAAATTAAACAGACTTTTTTTTTCAAATCTTTCAAAAATGTTTTGTTTTATGCGATATAGGGAGTGCAACGATTGCCTGTCACCTATAGCTCGATACACGCACGGCGACATTCCGCAGGACCGTGGTCTTCGCCGTGTATCGAACACCCCCCAACACCCCCCGCGACTACGGTGATATTGACGTCCATTAGTTTCCTTTCGTTTGGGTGCGCATGCGTCATAAAGTATCGTCACTCGGCGACTATCAAAGATTCTATGCCGAACGTTACATTTTCATAATAAACCTTCAAATTTGTACTCAAATTTAGTATTTTTTCTTTCGATGAAAATGCAATTAGAGCTTATATTTTCGGAGTTACGTTTTTCTATGTATGCCTCACGCGCATGGATATATTGAGCACTATGACTGTACCGATGCGCAACAATCTTCTTTTATATTGATCCGCAGTATTTCCCATGAACACTTGCATTCCAAAATGGCGGCGGCGGTAAGATACCAAAACTTTGAATCTTTTGATTGATTATACCCTCGTATGGGACAATTACTGTACATTATGGTAAAGCTTACCGTACACTTAGTGTCAGTCATCGTTCCTATGATTACAAATCTCCTTCATGATCTCTGTTCATCTCCAGACTAGAAGTCGGTACGCGTATATATTCGGGAGCTGTACACTGCTTGTCATCGTGGAGCACATGTTATCGTCTCCGGTTATATTCTATCTGCCAGTGTCTTCAGCTAGTGATTTTCATTGCATTTTAACATTTTCCTAAGAGCCTTCGGGTCTATAGACATGTCAGTGTACGTACGATGGAGTCGATAGCTATATAACATCCCCGTTGTACGCCAGCAAAATTGTCGGGGCACGCGTTAGAGACACTGAGTCAGAGTTGCCATGGTAAATGCAAAGTCGCTTGTGGTTAGGTGCTGGACTTATCATAGGACTGATGGCAACTGGTTTTTTTTGGCACTTAACCATAGAGTCAAAGTCGTTTCAGCCTGGGACCCAATATGATTAGGCTCCGCTGTTTCCAATATTTCAATGTCTTTGTTCAGACGTCAGTTATTAAACATGGTTAGTGTTTTTTATCGAACAAAGTTGAACTCGTACAATTTTTCTGCTAACTCTTTCAACGGCGCGGGTCAAATTTTCATGCACGACCTTTGCCTTCAGACCTGTAGCTACTCGACTACAGCCGAGATAACTGACGACAATGTATACATATCCATTAACCCTTTTCCTGCCAAGTCCATATTTCACAACAAGGTCAAGATTATTAATTAATGAAACACAATATATTCCATATGATGTATTTTAACATAATACTGTACATTTGAAGACTTGAAAACAAAATACCGTAAAGTTGATTTTTTTTTGGACAAAAGATGCTATAACATACCAAGCCAAGTGGATTAAAATACATCATTTTTTGGCTCAATACCGCTTTTTACTGACTTGGCTGATGGGGAAGTGATACAGTTATTACTGTCTGGCAGGAAAAGGGTTAAAAAAATCACTTTAGACAGTGCACATTTTTTATTCGCCTGGTGTACGATGAAAATTTGTTAATCATGTGGCGATGTTGTTTTACTTTTTCATAGCAGTCATAGTTTCAGTAGGTAACTGTAACCTGATTGCAATTACTGGGAAATTATTCCTCTTTCTCCTGATGACAGTCTATTATAAGTTACCAAGTCTGACATGGTTGCAACATGTCATGGGTTGCCCAGTTGGTTAGCTGCAAAATTGTAGCTTTACGGTGAGGCGTTCAGTGAGTTTTGGTTTTTGTGACCTCGCTCACCATTAGAGCTACAATGCCGAAGGCCCTGTAGCATTCAAAATAAGCGCGCCGCACATGGCGCGGCATCTGTGAAATCCAACATATTTACTGCATGTGGTCGTACCAATTTATCACTACTGAAGACTAAACACTATACTACACTAACCTTGTCGTTTATGGGGTTTAATATTTGTTCAAGCACGTCGATCGCATTCCATAAACATTGTTTCTGGGAGCCGCCATTACCGGAAGTTGGTAATGGCGGTGCCCAGGAATGTTTTTGGAGGGCAATCGACGTGTTTGAATAAATACTATTCCCCATAAACGACAAGGTTATTGTAGTATGGTGTTTAGTCTTCAGTAGTGATAAATTGGTACGACCAAATGCAGTAAATATGTGAGATTTCACATCAAAATGCTGCGCCATGTGCAGCGCACTTATTTTGAACACTACAGGGCCTTCGGCATTGTAGCTTTACTGGCGAGTGAGGTCGCAAAAACCAAAACTCACCGACCGCCTCACTGTAGAGCTACAGTTGTGCAGCTACCCAGGTGGTATGCTTGACATAGTAAAGCAAATTAGTTGCCTCCTGCACTGTTTACTGTGTTTGATAGCATTTTAAAGTATTGGGTTACTAGTAAAAAGGACTTGTGGATATAAGAGTAACTGGTACCTGGGCAATTAATGTTCAGTTTTAACTAGATGTAGATAATGCTTGGTAAGTTCATGGTAGCTTACAACTAATTCCCACCTGAGAGAAAGGGTTGTACAGCGGTGCTGAACGTTTTGGGTGCCAGTGCAGAAATGACTTGGGGGCCAGAAAATCTGGAGCTGAAACAACTTGGGCCATAATGGTTCTGTGTCAAAACATCTAGAAAGGAGACTGATCAACAGGAAGTTAAAAGAACGTAATATCACCTTAAAAAGGAGAGGTTCGGGAGGCTAAGAAAGTCTTTCCTTCTGTGTATTGCAGAACTACGTGCTTTCTCATAAATATGGTAATTCAATCAATGTTAATGCAGATGTTCTCAAGTACATGTATATGTATTTGTCCTCTCCAGTCAACAGCACAGAAAGTCCAGGAAGTACGTGAGGTTACACGTATAGAGAGAATTGGAGCACATTCACATATCCGTGGATTAGGATTGGACGATGCATTGGAACCAAGGCAGGTTTCACAGGGTATGGTGGGACAAGCGTCGGCCAGGAGGGCAGCAGGGGTGATTCTTGAAATGATCAAGGTATGTTCCAGCTGCAGTCTTGAAATATTTTCATGTGGCTATGCCAACCACCCGTAGAAAATTGCTGCTGCTGTTGTTTTGGAGTATGGAAGGGAAAAATGAAAGTTTTTTTTTTTTTCTTCAGGGGAATCCGCTTGTATCAGCATCTCATTGCAAAAGGATTGCGTGCATTATTGGCTGCAACGGCAATACAGCTAGTGACTCCCTTTGAATACACACAAATGTACAAATGTGAGAGCGTCACTGTATCACTTTGTACCATGCCATGCAATTTTGAGTCCTGACTCTGCTGGCAGTCGCATAGACCTTGCAAGATTAGACACTTTTTAAATTTGCACATGCTGTGCTTCCCAATACTGATGGATTTATATGCTATAATAGGAACAATATCCTTATTTAAGAATAGTGCGATTCCTTTATTCAACTGATTGACACAAAACTGAAGCATTTGTAAGTGCAGAAACTAGAACTGAGAGTTTTCAAAACAACAAAGAGTGGTGTAAATGATATTTCAGCTTAACCCTCTGAACCCCGTTCGGCACTAAAGTGCCGCAAGATGACCTTTTGACCCCTGATTTTGCAATACGTTGACGTCAGGTCCTTTCCCGGCCTGAATAGCAATGCCAGCCATACGACACTGAGTCAGAAAGCTAGGGGGACCTAATACGACCTTCTAAACAACCACATACTGTTTCACATACGAACAGCTTCATCAAGTTTGTGATATCTAAGCGGCGATCGTTAGCGAAAGTTGACAGGAATTTAAAAATGGCGGCCGACGACAGCTACACTTTGATCCGTTATAAGACGGGAGTGTTTTGGGGGATAGATTTGACCGAAGCCCTGTAGAAATCCGCTCAGAAAGTGAACATCGCTCATTAGACCAACGGGACATCGATGTCGATCAAAATGGCGTCCTATGACCACACCAACGGCGAAGAAATTTAGCCACCAGTAGAGCAACTGGAAGTCCGACCCGTGCCTTCAAAGTAATCCGGCACCGCGGCAGCGCAGAGTAAGAAAAGGTAGGCCAGTTCCTCTTTATAATTGACAACTTGCAGTGCACAGTTAGATGTATGTATCGATGATGACACTTGGCATAGCTCGATGTTTATTAGTAAACATGACAGACCTCAAAGCAACAAGGAAAAGACAGAGAAACAACAGAGATGATAAGACAGACGTTGACAGATGCAAGATAGGGCATTTAGGGCATTTTAGGTTTACTGTAGGACTTGTCCTACTGACTGTAGATGTGTATTGCAAGCAGAACTTACCGTCTGTCTTTTGTATTACATATGGTTTTATATAAATATTCCTCATAATCTAACTGTTTTTTATTCATGGATACTAATGCCAAAGGTGAACTATTTAGCTGCTCGTTCAAATGTAAGGAGGATACAGATAGTGTGTGTAAGCATTGTACAAAGTTATTATTTGTGGTATAAATTTTATCGAAACAAATGGGTGCTAATACCTTGCAGATTTCCATCAAGAGTGTATTACATACTCTTATATTTTAGTATTTGCAATATGTAACTGCAACATGTTTGCACTACTCTGACAGAGAGAGAGAGAGAGAGAGAGAGAGAGAGAGAGAGAGAGAGAGAGAGAGAGAGAGAGAGATGTAATAGTAATTCCTTAGTCCATATCAAGCTTTGTTCTTCTTATTCATTGAATATGCCACCATGAACAAGGCATGGCTTTGTACTTGGATTATCTTACTGAAACTTATTCGCACAAAATATATAACATTTTAAAAATTTTGTATTTGTTTTTGTTTCAGGCAAAGAGAACCTAAAACCAGAAGGCAAGGAGTGTGAAGCAAGCAAGGCAAGGAGTGTTTGATCTTATGCAGGGTTTACTAAATTTAGGCCATCATCTGTAGACAGACAACGTTTATACAAGTGTTAGGATAGCAAGACCTTTATCAACAGGACACATGGCTGTGTGGAACAGTCAAATTTAGTTCTGCTCTGCTAGACATGCTACATACGTTCAGAGGGAAACGATGTTATTGAGGATAGCTGGCCCTTCCTTGGATGGATAGTAAGCCAGTCTGTTTTCTGTCAACTATTCATTCACCAGAGGATGATGGTCCACCGGTGACTGTATGTCAGCATCAGATGACATATAGGACCGTGTAGATACTCAATTTATTTTTGTCTCCAAGTATAACGCTTGGGGTCTGTAGTATTTATTTTGTACAGAGTAATTTGTTTGATAGTAAAAATAGTATCATATGACATTTTTGCACTGTATAGATACTCCATTTGTTTTTGTCTTCAAGTATAATGCTTGGGGTTTATAGTCTTTTGTTCTCTTCAGAGTAATTTGTTTGATTGTAAAAATGCAATTGAAGGTAGAATGAGATTTACTGTATGTGATTTATAATTGAGAAAACAAAATGAGAAAGTTTAGTAGGTTTTACACACAGTACTGTACTTTGAAAAGACAATACCCGGTATACTGTAGGTCTTTCTGCATTTTTTCTCTTCAATGTTACAGTTGGTAGATGGAAAGAGGAAGGCTTAGAGATGACATGCATAGCTCAGAATATGATAAAAGACAGTGATATCATCAATATTGATAGTGTTGTGTTCTAAGACCCAATTTTATTATACAAATGATGTACATGCCACAAAACCCACCTTGTCCAGATATGGTTCCTTGTGATATTTTTAGTCTGGTTTTTGGTCTGGTTTATAGTGTGTTGCTACATTATTTTTACTTTTTTTACTAAAGAAAATAAATAATGTTGTTTTGGTTACAATGAAATGGTGTGTTCTTATGTTTTTGCATGCATATTGAATGAAATATGGAAACTCAAATAATCAAAGTCTGCGATTTGCAAAATGATTGTAACATTACTGTTCTCTGTGGTTTTAAAAAGCTTGTATTGGATTCATAAAAATGATGTTCAAACATTTTCTTGGAATCATCAGTTGTAGACAGCAGAATCTAATATACATTTAGACATAATTGAGTAATGGGAAGTGATAAATTCTTCAGAATGTCACCAGAAAGAGAAGCAAATACTAGTATTTGAAAACCATTGTAAATTTAGAATACTGGTGGCCATTTTGAATATTTAATGAGGTCATGTGACCAGTATTTGCATATTTTCCTGGCAATTGTTATTCTACAATTCAAAAAATATCTTGTTATTGTGGACAAATTTTGATGAATTCAATAGTCAGATGTTATAAAATAGGATACTTGACCTGTCTGACCCCAATTCAAGGGCACAGTGTATAATTCTTCACTTACGGGTGAGGACAAGGACATCTGTGTTTATCAAATCTGTGTAAAGTCTATCATAATATATAAAGTTTACATCAAAGTTCATGGTCATGGGACTATAAAATGTGATTCAGCATTGGCATATGATACAATATTCATTATTTTTTACTGGAAAATTGGAAAACATGTAAAAATAATGATAAATTTCTATTGTTAGCGGCCATTTTGAATACTTAATTAGGTCACATGACTAGTATTTGCATATTTTTGGGACAATATGGACAAGTGTTTCATTGTCATTCAAAATATACATACTTACCATTTGAAATATTTCACAATATAAGATGCTGGATGTTATATTACATTATGCTTTGACTGAACTAACCCTTATACAGGGCCTTTGTTTACATTACACTTAGCAGGCCAAAACTATACAAAATATCAGTGTTTTTTCATAATTTTTGTCTCAATATTATATGAGTTCATGCTGATGTGATAGAAAGCAATGGTTTGGTGATGAAAAATGATAAATTAATGAGGATTTCCTATGAATATAAGGAAATATGTTGAAAAAATACAATATTTTATATGTTGGCGGCCATTTTGAATATTTAATGAGGTCACATGATCATAATTTGCATATTTTTGGGACAAGTATTTTATGGTGATTCCAAAAATATATTGGTATGGGGGACAGTCTGTGCTAATTTAAGAAGTCAGACGTCATACTAGATGGTACTTCCAAATGTCAACTCAACCCCAGGGCCTTGGGGTGCAAAGGGTTAAAGTAGAATGCGCCTCGGGGACAGATATTCAGACTTTCAAACTTTCACAATTCTTTTCTGATCTACCACTTGTGGGGGTTCATTTGAAAGCTCTTGGTATAAGAAAACATTTTGCCATCTTAGTTTTTCGAAATTCAAAAATTTAATTTTTCTCCATAGAGTTTACACTGGAATGGCAGCCATTTTGAATGTCAAATATCGGTAAATTTTGGGTAATTTGTTCTTTAGTACCAAAATTTGCACAGTGACCCCAAATTTTTATTCAGCATTTTGAAAGAGGATAATTAAAAGACTCCTCAAGGAAATTTTGAGCAAAAGTTTAAGTCTTTCATTTTCAAGGCACATACTTCAGTACCTTAATAGCGGAAGTTTGACAATTCACATCTTAAAAAACTAAGCGTAACTGTTTGGTACTATTAGATCTACACTTGTTAATCAATCAATTTTTGATTTCCAACAGTGTGTATTTTTTTTCTTTTTTCACAGGAAGGAAAAATTGCAGGACGTGCTGTACTCATAGCTGGTCATCCTGGCACTGGGAAGACAGCCATTGCCATGGGTAAATTTCCAGGAAATTTTTCAGATCTGAAACCAAAAAGACCTGGAACACTATTTGCAGTCTCGTCAAAATGGAATTCCATTTGAATTAGACTTCAACCAATGAAAACCTTGCTTCAATCAATGAAAATCTCATTCGTACTTCAGTCATAAAAACTGTACTTCAGTCAATGAAAACCACAACTTCAATCATGTAACCCTTTTCAGGTCTATGTATTAAAAATGGGGGATTAACCCTTTGAGTGCTGTATTTTTTCCCACAAATATTTTACCAATTTTACCAATTTTTATGAACTTTTCTGTAATATTTTTGATAATTTTGGACCAAATGAGTACAACATTTCATTGACCGCAGTTTTTTATCAAAATTTTGGCAAAAATCCGACAAAAATTGGCTGGGTATATTTTTATAAGTGGGACAAAAATCGACTTTGGTGCTCAAAGGGTTAAATAATAAATGTTCATCAGTGATCAGTCAGTGTGAAACACAGTGTGTGACACTCACTAGAGGAAAGTTAACAAGGATCATCATGTTTACAGTTACCGCCAGTTTCCAGTGATATGTGGCATTTAGTGACACTCAAACTCACTTTATCAGTGCTCAGACAATGATTTCGGCACAGTCACAAACAATCTTTTCGACACTGCACGACTTTTCTTGCCAGAATTTCTAACCAAATACATGTTTTTGCGATGCTCTCTTACGTAGTACAGGGTTTACCTTTCCTCTGTTTATTGTCCACCCTTTTAACACCCATTCTGTGCAATTCTCTATTCAGGAATGGCACAGGCTCTAGGGCAAGACACGCCATTCACAAGCATTGCTGGAAGTGAGATATTTTCTTTGGAAATGAGCAAAACAGAGGCCCTGACTCAAGCATTTCGCAGATCAATTGGAATCAGAATAAAGTAAGTCATAAAATATGAACCCAATGTTGCCATTATTTCTTCTCAAACATTTTTGTTGCTTCTCTCCCACATCAGTTTTTAAGGTAGAATGCTCGTGGATGACAGATAATCAGACTCTCATACTGTTTTAATACGTGTAGCTCACTTTGCTGCTTGTATAACTTTGAAGCATGTTGGGGCATTCATCTCTCACTTATCTTGATTTTGTGAATATCAAAATTGAATTTTCCCCAAAGAGGTAGGATAGGGACGGCAGCCATTTTGAATATCAACTGTTTAGGTTTTGGTAATTTGTATTTCAAATAACAAAATTTGCATGATTACTCCAGATTTTCATTTTTTATTTTCTATTTTGAAAGAGGATGGTTGAGAGTTTATTTGAGGACAGTCGGAGCAAAAGTTTAAACCCATCAGTTTCGAGGTGCACACTACCTTAACCTGTTTACCCCAATTCCCTGTAGACAGGTCCACAATCACCATTGATAACAAAGGGTTTTGGGCCAAACCATGGTGTTGAAAGGGTCAGATGCAATGAATTATGCTATGTGTTAGAGGTGCAACAAAAACAGGTGACCAGAACTATCTCTGGTTTGTCTACCTATCAAACATGCACCAACAACCAACATTTCAAAAATCATAGACTTTCACTGACTACACAAGAATTTTATGAAGTGACGGTGCCTTTAATCATTTGCATAACTTTCTTTCTTTCTTTTTTTTGAATTGAACATAGAGAAGAGACTGAGATTATAGAAGGTGAAGTTGTAGAAATTCAAATTGACAGGCCGGCCACAGGAACGGTGAGTGGAAAACAAATCCATGAGACACAGTGCTCTTTAACCCTTGTCTTGCCAGACAGTATCACTTGCCCATGTGGCAAGTCGGTGAAAAGCAGCATTGAGCCATATCTATACGTATTTACACCCACTTGGTGTGGTCAATAAAATCATATCTACAGTATCTATGTTTTCAGGGACCGTAAAATATTCAAGTCTTTGCTAAAATGCAACATATGAGATTGGTTGTAACCAACTTGACCTGATGGTGACATTTCAACTTTATACAATGACAGGATACATGTTGGTGTTAACCTTTATCCCGCCAAGTTCATATGTCACCATTAGGTCAAGTTGGTTACAACCAGCGAGGCATAAAATATATCATATGTTGCATTTTAACGAAGAATTGAACATTTTAAGGTCCTGAAAAACAGAGATACTGTAAACATGATTTTTACCTTCTCGTGTCTATTTATAGACAGAGAAGGTATTAGAGTTGAAAACCAATATGCTGCTGTCAAGAACTTCCGTCTGTCAAGACTTCCGTCTGTCAAGATCCGTTGACGTCATGCCATTGTGATGGGTCATATCATAAACTGGTGGGGGTGTTCATGGCTCAGGTTGAGGTGTGGGAGAACGATTTTGAGCTATGACAAAAATCAAAAGGGACTTAGCGGCATAGCCACAGTGTTAAGCCTTTCTCCAAGGTTTCTTAGTTGACTACAATCTATTACAGACTACTGAGCTGACGTTAGGGGTACTCACTTTGTGTTTGCTCACTCTGTGAGCGCTGGTGTTTGGTACTGAGTTGCGTGGATATCCCCTCATGGCCTCACGTGATCTGGGTCTGTTGCATAATCTGCAGAGATGATCATGCATATGCCTCGGAGTCTGAAAACTGTCATTGTGTAAGCCTGTCGGCATTTTCCTTGCATTTTTTCTCATTTAATTTTGCAAAATATCGGCGAGTACCTCAATATTTCAAGATAACCCTTTCTTCCCAATCGTTTCCTGGAGTTTCAGAGTCATATGAACGAAAATGAGTGAAAGTTTTAGACAGGAAAATCGGACGTCGGCCATGTTCAATGTTTACAGTATAGTACAATCAGAAGTTTATGTGGAGGAAATAACCAACAAACACTGTTCATGATGCCCGCCCTCTAGAGGCAGCACCCTCCTATATGAAGTACCACATTTGATGCTTGTGGAAAGCTTGACCACACAATGGAGCATTTAAACTTTTAGAAAATGACAAACTGAATAAGAAGGTATTCAGAAAATGTCAAATACTGAGGAAAAATGCGCAAATATTCAAAATAAACAGGTTAACTGATTGGTCAGCTATAAAAAACAATGAAAATGTTTATGATCAAAAGTTTTTGAGATGCGCACATTTTAACAAATACAGAAATTATTAACATTATAAATATAAGACCAAACTATTTTTTCAGGGATGGGACAGGTTGGAAATGAGGGGTGAGAGACAAAGGCACTCCTATTGCTGCATGTGGATGCAGCCACACCATTTCATTTACAGCATACTTATTCACTGTGTTGTGTTCAAGTTCCATATTGTACTGACTGTCATACAAGGATAACATAAGCAAATCAAATCAAATTAGAAAAGGGTCAATGCTGTTGTGTGGATTTTGCTGAACATGGCTGATATTTCGCCCTATATATTTGGTATCCAGCAAAGGCATATTTTGATGTAAAGGCAAAATTAACACTACATTGCTGACAATATATTTTACCGTTTCTGCATGAACTTTTCTTTTTTAAATTATAGTATATTAGTACTTCAAACAGATTAACAGTTATCGTGATGTCAACCCATAATTTTACATCACAAAGACTGTAATTCTGCCAATTTTTTTTTTTTTCAGTCATTTTATAAATTTTGCACTGCACAAGATGATTGAACAAATTGCAATGTTTGAATTTGTAAACTCAAAGAATAAAAATCCTTTGGTCACAAATTAAATTATTTTTTGAAAAGAAATTTACTCTTAAACACTTTTAGCATATATTCTTTACACGGTCATGTATTTCAAGGAAATATGCCTATTAAAAAAGTAATTTCTTCACTTTCAATTTTTTTCAATACTATGACATTATCAGCCATGAGGTTATACAAACACAAGACCAGATAAGCGTTTTTCATCATTTCCACAGGACTCTTTGGAAAATCCATTAAAAACAGTTAAAAGTGACTTGAAATGATCACTTGGTATACATTTAATTTACAGATGCCAGGTTGTGTATTTCACATGTACTCAGGTCAGTAAGGAAGTGCGTCATTACTATTTTGGACTGTTAATTCTTATTTCTGAATTGTTTAACTTTTTTCCACATTGAACTATCTTTAGGCAGTTTATACTGTAGCTTAGAATTTTTTTGATTGATGTATTTAATCATCTTTTGGGTTCTTTGGGTCCATATCCCACCTCATGCCCCTACATCATCAACTATTTACCAACAACTCCATGCCAACAACCAATTACCTGACCTGGCCACACATTAGAGAAGGTACAGCGTCATTGACGGTATTTTTACTGATTTGGTCTGCTGGTACATGCAGTGTAGGTTTAAAATATGTATAGGTTTCGGCTTAATACCACTACATTTTACTGACGAGGCAGATGGAAAAGTGATAATGTCTGGCAGACAGAGAGTTAACCAAGCGTGAGATCTTTGATGTAGGTGTGGATAAAAAACAATTTACAATGGTGTCAAGAGAAGATATGCCTGTATGATGTCTGAATTATGCATGGTAGAGTTTATGGTATTGTCACTGTTCAGTGATATCAACCACTGTAGTTGTGACCCAGGATTGGTTTGGAATCAGTAGTAAGACCAAGACCTTTCTCACTTCAAAGGATGATTGAAAAATATCAGTTTAATCATTTCAGGAAGATCTTTGTCAACACAGATGAAGTCAGCCACAAAATTTAGTTTGAGGAAGGATAAGAGAATAAACGAGTGCTAGTATATGGCAGACCCCTTCCATGTACATCACATGTGATATGTGGTTCTGTGCCTTGAACTTGTAAGTGATCATAACCAGGGCTAATGTGATTTCTTGCAAGTTATGAGTTCATTCAATCTTCCGTTGAAATCATGAAATATTTTGCAAACTTTCAGATCAGCAAATCATGAGAAAATCTTCAAAAATATGCAACTTCACAGATCATGTTAGCATCCACTTTGGTATATTTATAGACACTGCAACTGATTAGAGTTTGTTCTGCGTAGCATTTTTTAAAACAATTTACCATTTAATGCAGGGATTGTAAAACAATACTGAGCTGGTAGAGTGAATGTCCCTGTCGTTGACATTCTACTTTGTTCTCCTATCATGACAGGGTGCAAAGGTCGGCAAGCTGACACTGAAGACTACAGAAATGGAAACAATTTACGACCTAGGAGCCAAAATGATTGAATCACTCACTAAAGAAAAAGTCCAAGCTGGGTAGGTCATATAAAGGCAATAGTTTTAACCTTTGATGAGTTTTCACTACTTTTGTATTTAATGTCAACAACAGTTTCTAGTTCTACTCTCCATAGCTAGTTGAGATACTCAGTATCAAGCTTGTCAACTCAGCCTGTACATGTGTAGACTGCATTGTTATTGTTGACAAGTGAATTCTGCTCCAGATTGATATTCCAATGTGAACAATAATAGTGCATTTTACACGTATTGACGCTGTGTTGACAAAGTAAATGGTTGATGTTTCAACATGCTTTTGGGAGTAGAACAATAACTAGCAATTGACATACCAAAGCAAAAATAGTAAAAAAATATCACAAATTACAGCTACTGTCTGTTGACATACGAAAAAAGGCATAAAATAGTCAGGTTACCATTGCTCAACATCTTACTATGTAACTATGTCACTACCAGTTTACTTTGTGGGAGATATGATGAGACTGGTGACTCATAAAAGTGTATAGTACATGATCCAAGGCACCAAGGTATGTGAATTTGCAACATTGACAATAATGCAATGCGAGTATTGCATATATATACTATCAGGTTACGCTTCATGCATTTGTCATACATCAGTTGCCAGATCATATCAAACTCTTTCACTACCCATCTACCCAGGTAACCCTTGGTGGTATAATCCAGTTTCTTGTCTCAATTGAGTGTTTGGACACACGTATGTGGAAAAAAAAGTTTTTGGTAGTAAAATTGACAACAAGCTTTTCAAAATGAACATGAAGACTTAAGAGTTGAGTTCAGCAGAAAACAAAAGGATTAAATCACTGTTCGGTAGTACACATTGCAGTGATTGAAATTGAATAACACACATTGAAAACATTCTCATGTTGGACGTTTTATGATCTCAACACAGTGACATCATCACTATAGACAAGGCTACCGGAAAGATCACCAAGCTAGGGAGGTCGTTCACCAGAGCAAGAGACTATGATGCTATGGGCCCTCAGGTGAGTGGAAAAACCACAAGTTTTTGTTTTGTATTGTCCAACTGATATCACACTGGGGATGACAGCAAAGACATCGACAGTGCCAGGAAATATTAAAAACAACAGTACCAGTATATGAAACTGCAATGAATGATTTATACTATACTCTTAAACTGCTTACCCCTATAACAGGTCCACACTTGTCATTGATAACAATACTTTTGGACTAAACCATGGAGGGAAAAGGGTAAAAAAACTCCATCATTGCAGGACTCAGAAGTAAATTTTGTTGACTTAAACATTATAGATGATATCCAATAAAAAGTGTGGCAAGGCCTTAAGAATACCTGGCCACTGCAAAGCTGTAGTAAATTCAACATCATCTTAGGGAGTATGTATCTACATATTCCTTATAAAAGTAACCCTTAGGCAAGCACTGATTTCTACCAAAGGTACGATTGGACCCAGTGTTGTATATGTTTACAAAAAGTCTTGTATTATGTCTTTGATTACAGACCAAATTCGTACAGTGTCCGGAGGGAGAGCTTCAGAAGAGGAAAGAGGTGGTGCACACAGTAACTCTTCATGAAATTGATGTCATCAACAGTCGTACACAGGGATTCCTAGCGCTGTTTTCCGGTGAGTGTAACTCCACAACAAAGTTTTCACTCACCTCAACAAGTCTCATGTGTAAAAGGATGACCAGTTTACTGGAGGAAATATCATTTTGCCGATTTTAGTCCCAAAACCCAGCATCTAATGAAACTCACGCACAGACATCAACATGTGAATTCATTGTTTCCTGAGTTGAAAAGTGCGTCACCCACCGTTCATCTCAGAGACTTTCCATTGAGTTTGAATACAGGACAAGACAACACTATAAAACAATACAATACAATGTAGTGCTACATGACACAATACAATACAATGCAACACAACACAATATGACACAATACAATACAATGTACAATACAGTACAGTATAGTGCTTTATTGTCTCAACAGCAGCAACTAGAAGTGTTTAATTGATAAAGAATACACATAAATCGCTCACAGTGAGCAAAAGGTAGGGCATTACAAAGCTACAGCAAAAAGGGAAGGATTTTGAAATGTGTGGTTCAGTGTGATTTCACATTCCCTGACAGAGTTGATTTCTAGTGAAACCTCTAGATCTCATGCAGTAAGTAACCTTCGGATTCAACATGCTCAAGAGTAAATGTAGCTTGTTGAGCCATCAGTATCAGATGACAAGTTCCTGCAAGAGAATCCATTATTTAGAAGAGAGTACTAGGTTCCAGACTGTATATGGTGCATTTTAACAAAGACTTGTACATTTGAATGCCCATTAAGGGAAAAGGTCATTTTCAAAAAGGCGGTACCACCGAATACCTCCCGCGGTATACCTCCGCCTCGCTTACCGCCAGGATTATCGCCGCTGATCAGAGACCTTGAATATTCATTAGAAAGTCATTACCGCGGACTTGAAGTGAAACATTCACACCTCTACTACTCCTAACAATAGCGGTAATACCGCGGGCACAGCGGTAAAGAACGGCTACAGTTTGCAGGGTTTTGTTTGTTTGTTTTTTTTTTTTTTTTTTGAGAGAGAGAGAGAGAGCGTGTACGTCTTGGTCAAATAACTAGTACGTTGTTACGGTTGCGTATGTTCACTTCGACCCGTATGTAAAATATTGCAAACCAAATACATAACAAAAAGGTTCAATTCATGAACTCCCCTAACATGTCTTAGGTGTAATCGATGTCACAAAAAACAGTTGACGATTTATCAAATGTAAAGTTCAAGTTAATTGCAACACCCAAAATTTGTTCAATTTGTGTGAGATCTGGAAGTAAAACTCGAGTCTTTAATACATCGGCAGAGCCATTCCATGATAGCAAATATCGACATCGCGTTTGTCGTGTCTATTTTTGTCTGCATCTGATAGCAGCATGAATGTCCTTGCACTCAATAAAGAAGGCATTGAAATTACCAGCTAAAATCGGCGAACTACTACGACGGGGTGCGACGTTTTAGCCATTTGAGTCAACTCACTTTATTCACCCCACGACTACGTAACAGCCGACATGCGAACTGGGCAGGCGAAGTTTATTCCTTAAATTTATGCCATTTTGATAGTTATAAACGCCTACAGACTTGGAGCAAGTTTACGATCACATGTTTATGTTAATAAACTTCATAAACACGTTCAATAAAGAAAGCATTCTGCTATAAAGTTCGGGTCAATAATATACGCTGCTGGTATAATTGTTTTGAAGTCTGAAGCTCTGCATTCAAGATTGTTCAAGATGGTAGGTATTCTTTGAACTTTGAGCAAACGGAACGATGAATGTAAGCAAGGAATAAACTAGAAATTTATATGTGTTTATCACACGACACCGATGTTATGTCTTGTGTTCATAGCATTGTAGTTTTTTACAGAGTGACAGAGATATTGCAAATGTAGTTGGCGCGAACACTATGAAATAATTATAATATAATCAAGAAAAATATAAATTGACCGACATATCGACGTACGTAGTTTACGGCTCTGCACGTATCGATAACCATAGCCGCGACGGGGTATGTGCCGCTACGGACCACGCTTCTCTAGATAAAATCGCTCTGCATTTCGATGATTTTGAATGAATGTGTCTGTGCACTATTGTAGCTGCAGAGTAAAATTTCAAAGATCATTTCTGCGCTGATCGCCATAAAATGCCGACGTTTTGTCAAGCGACGCCGCTCACCGGTACCATTTTTTGTATATCCACGGCGGTACGTAATTAAGCCCACTGCAGCACTGAAAATTCCGTGAACTTGATTTGTTTGAAGTCCCGTCAGCTCCCGCACGTTCAATAATGATTCTACATAAATCAGACTTGTTATCCAAAGACTCTTGGTGTTGAAAGGTCAATTTAGACGTTGCCTGATTAAAAACATTGTCCCGAAATCGTTTGCTGAACGTGACACTCTATGCGATGATCGTTTTTTGGACGTGGGATTCTATGCATGTGATGACGACGTCGAGTTCGTGAACCCTGTGACGTATTTGATTTGCATAATTGATGTCCACCTCCAACTGCCCGAAAGTCAGCAACATTGCATTGACCATGAAAGTACAGTGCGACTTTACCGTACATATTTTTTGAATATCAGCATCCAGCTTTGATGTCCCACATATTTCTGTCATAAAATCGATACTTGACGTGATGTTCGGTCTGTAAAATCACCAATAAACTTATATGTCGGAAATTTGTGACCTCATTCTCAACACTTTTTATTACTGACGCGTCATGTATCTGGGCACGCGGGTTTGTGAAATTTTCGTGGTTGCCAGGCAACTTGTGGCCATGACTCAATGCTGAGCTAATGTCGTTCAACGGCAACAGCACTCTTTGGTATTCCGATACTGATTACAAGTCAGTCACTGCCAGGTGGCCATGCATGAGGCCCGTTTTCTTTCATTCACTCAGTTTCCAAGTGGCTGACCGCAAAAATCAGAAGGCTTAAAACAATAGTTCACTAATGACGTACTAAGCAGCGCGGTTTTCCGCGGTCTCATTATGCATGCAAGCTCATTAAAAGCTGCTAACTGCTTTACCGCTGGTCCCTCCAGGGTTAGAGGTATACCGCGGGAGGTGTTGGCGGTACCGCTATTTGAAAATGACCTCTTCCCTAAAACAA
Source organism: Ptychodera flava (assembly GCF_041260155.1). Classification (NCBI taxonomy): domain Eukaryota; kingdom Metazoa; phylum Hemichordata; class Enteropneusta; family Ptychoderidae; genus Ptychodera; species Ptychodera flava. Next base: position 41,128,345 of record NC_091928.1, read on the forward strand.
GATACCTTAACATGACTTATACAGACTAAAGTTGCTATAACAAACCAAGCCAAGTAGGTGAAAATACATATGGTTTTGGCTCAATACGGCTTTTCACTGACTTGGCAGATGGGGAATTGATACTGTCTGGCAGGAAAAGTGTTAAGGTTTCTGAAAACCTGAGCCTGTTACAAGATACCATGTCCAGAAGGTGAAAATGTGTGTAGAGTTTGGCTCAATCCCTCTTCTTACTGTCTTTACAGATAGGGAAGTGATACTGTCTGGCAGGAAAGGGTTGAGGTTCACACAAGACCTATTTCAAATTACTGATGTTTACTTTTCTCCACAGGTGACACTGGAGAAATTAAATCAGAAGTGCGCGAACAAATCAACGCCAAAGTCGCCGAGTGGAGGGAAGAAGGAAAAGCGGACATTGTTCCTGGTGTTTTGTTTGTTGATGAAGTACACATGTTAGATATAGAATGCTTTTCATTCCTGAACAGAGCTTTAGAAGACGACATGGCACCAATACTCATCATGGCTACCAACAGAGGAATCACAAAGTAAGTGGGGGATTTTTTGTGTAAATCTTACTGCTAATTCACATCAGCTTCAAAACACAGTGATCATAGGCTAGAAATCACCATTTCTCATGCCAGTTTGCACAATTGTTATCAGCGGATGAATATGCAAGGTTATGTAGTGTTTGTACCAACAACCAGAAAATCAGAGGACTTCTCTCAATTGCGACTTTTTAGGGGTTTATTTTGCTAACAGTACCAGGGCGTGTTACATGCTTCAAAATGTCAAAATTAATGAGGCATTTAATTCTGAAGTCATGTTGAAAGAAAGTCTGTATTATTCAGTGTCTAAAACAATCTTTCTCTCTCTCTCTCTCTCTCTCTCTCTCTCTCTCTCTCTCTGTCAGAATTCGAGGAACAAACTACACCAGCCCCCATGGTGTGCCTCTCGACATGTTAGATCGTTTGTTGATTATTTCCACCACACCGTACAATGAGAAAGAGACCAAGCAAATTTTGACCATCAGGTAAGTGATCAACATCATTGCCATCGTGTGAGGGGGGTGAAAGAGAAATTGGAGGGGTGGAGGGGTTTCAATGAAAACAGTATCTTGTATCTATTAGGTGAAAGCATAAGTGCCGTTTCATATTGCTTCAGGATATATATATATATATATATATATATATATATATATATATATATATATATATATATATATATATATATATATATATATATATATATATATATATATATATATATATATATATATATATATATATATATATATATGTATATATATGCGTGAACAAAGCAGTCACTTGAGATTAAAATGATTATTGAATCAACAGTTACTGTGGAATGTCTGTTAAAATCATGTTTGAAAATGCTCACAGTACTAATACCAGGATAGCGTTGTACATTCACTATGAAGATGAGACCAGGGTTCTTATATTTGGAAAATTTGATATTGACTATAGGGGTTTTAGAAGGCAGAATTCTTTGCTCAGTGAGGCAATTAGGGAGGATAAAAAATTTATCACTTTTCATTGCCATCCCTTTCAGGTGTGAAGAGGAAGATGTTGAAATGTCTGACGATGCCATCACAGTCCTGACGAAAATTGGCATGGAGACCTCGTTACGATACAGCATTCAGTTAATAACAGCAGCTAGTCTGGTGTGTCGGAAAAGAAAAGTGAGTTACATCTTTAAGCCACTCATCTCTTCTTAATCCACATCTGAGTCTAAGATTCAGGGTGTTACTTTTGTTTAGGCCATTCTGATCAGTCCATGATAAGCAATGGAGAGGATTGAACCATTCACCCCAGTCTTCCTGTGTGGAAGTTAAAATGTACCATCAGAACAATAGGTTTGGGCCAAACCATTGTTAGTGCGGGGCTAGAGGGTGAAAGATGTGTTCATCTGATAATCACAGTAGTTTTTCAAGGCAAAAAATGAAGCTGTGCAGGCTGCTTGATACGTATCTATGTGAGCCATACTACAAACAGTGGGGGCGCTCTTGATGAAACCTACCGGTATACCGCTGCCAAAGCTCGGTAAATTGTGATTTTCAAAAATCAAAATGATTGATAAAGTACAATGGTTTAAGGTACAGGATTGTGATGTGTAAAGTAAAACACGCAAATGACTGTGTTGTAGCGTGGTTTGTATCATGATTTGATAAGGTTTCCTATGTGAAATCATCTCAATGTTATTTTAGATTGAAATACGCATGCATAATTTGTCATGCCATGTCACCTGTGAAGTGACGTAAGCCACCGATGAGAGCCCCAGCTGCTTGAGTACAGCTATATTAGAATTTTATCGAACACATTGAATGAAGAGAACAGACTTTCTGTGGCTATGAACTTTCCATGAGACCAAGACAGAGGAATCCTGTGCCGATGTTCAGCTCAAGTACAATTCACCACTTACCTAGGGGATGTTTCTTTTGATTCATCACAAAAGGTACCGTCAGATAAACACTGATTACTCCGTCAGGCGGATGGGCCCAGTTTCCCTCAAATTTATATATTGACATGGCCCAGTGTATATATTGTATATATAAATAAATCAGACTTTGATATGAGGGCGCTGTCTCTGTCCTTTCAATATTACAGGGTACTGAGGTGGAAGTAGATGACATCAAACGTGTCTATTCTCTGTTCCTTGATGAGTCAAGATCAACACAGTTCTTGAAGGAATATCAACAAGAATTCATGTTTAATGAAGCCCCAGGTAGGATTTTCATACTACAGAAATCACCCCATGGCATGTAAGAGCCCAGGCAACAGTCCAGATAACAGTTCAGGCAACAGTCCCGCAAGGTTAACAAACTTTGACAAGAGAATCTGCCGATTTTGTTTGTCTGTTGGATTCATTTTTGCTCTCATTTCATAGATTTGAATGATTGATTGAAAATTCTCCATTTATTAAACATAACTTTATCTTTTTAATGACTGCATGACAAAAATGTCATTAAATTAAAATGATTTCGGTTTGTAGACCTGCTCTTTGTATGGGTGCATCTGTAAAGAAAGACTTCCTGCAAATCGTTGCTTTGAATGTGATATTTTACAAGTCTAAGGCACAGAAAACTTCAGCCATTTTGATTACTGACTAACCGTAGTTCAAACGACACAGCATTTCTTAAGTATTGTTGACATTCAAAATCAAAAGTACTAAAAAAAATAAAACTTCGAGTATTGGCATTTTCTTGCTGTTCTTGTAAAACATTTCCGACTCAGAAATTCGTTTGGACTGAAAAAGTGTTTCTCATAGTGTGGATTGAGAAAAAAGTTTTTGTCAAATGCAGTTTTGCTTTAATTTTGTTATAACCAAGTTGCCATAGTGATTATTCAGAACACTATACTGCTTGTAGGGTAACTGTTATTGGTAGGAAAAGTTAGGTTTCAAATAGATTGTTCAAGACTAAATTTACAGAAACCTGAATTTGAAATTGAATAATATCATATTTTGCTTTTCTGTAGAGGAGAATTCTGTAAAATGAACAATAGGGCTTGTAAAACTTGTTAACATGTATGTATAGGTTACCTCTTTTGCACATGTTGACATTGTCTGGTCTAGCGCCCTCTAGTGACTTACTGTTTAGAGGACTTCTTGGTCTTATGACCTATCATTACATTCATGAAATTTAGGTTGTCGAAAATGAGCATGGACAACTTGACTGAATATATATGTTTTGTATTTTTTTCTTTTTCAGATAAGGGTGAAGCCATGGAAACATAACATCGCCAGTGAATTGTAGTTTTTTGTTTTTTTCACTTTTTTTATCGAAGAAACAAATGTCAGTGAGAGTGGTTGGAGTATCTTATGAATGAAGACTAACTTTTGGCAATACTTACGATTTGTTGCCAGGCTTTCAGGGCTTTGAAACTTCACCCCGGGAAACTTTTTTTTATAACATTAGGGAGCATTGTGTACTGACTGAATTTCTACAAAGCTGGAGGTGCCTATGAAGCCTTGTAACTTTGTGTAGAAAGTCAAAATGGTTAAAACTATAAAAACAAATGTGACAGTGACACACTACAACAAATACTTGAATACAGCACACACATTAAACATATATGCAAAACGTTTTTGCTGCTGTCAGCTACATGTGAGAGTGAATTTTTTCTGTAAATTTTGTGTGTATCAACGGGAGTACAATATCAACTGTAGGAGTACAATGCATAAAGGCCCCTTATGTTGATTAAAAGTCTTCCTATTTGAATTCAGAACCCTTTGTTTAGAGAGTCCTTCAAGTTATACTGTATGCAATGATTTAATTATTTTGTGTTCTGTAATTTCACTGCAATGTCCAGAAGAATAAATCTGAATTTTTATAAACCGTGAAGTTCATCTGTCTGCGGTTGGTTGTCATAAGTGTGTTGTATATAGCTATGATGGTGCCTAAATTATCATATTTCACCCTGCAAAAATTATAAAAAAAAGTTTTAGCTATATATATGAACTTCTGAGCACTTTATAAATTAAAGTACTAAGGCTAAGGAAGGTGCAATGAAAATCTGTTTATACATGGCATAATATAAACAGTAACTCATAAATGTTGCATTAATACACTGAAAATACAAAGAAACCCTAATTCTCTCAGACTATGTAGTTTAGATGGTAAATGGTTTGGCATCCACATGACTGGAAAATGTATACCGTCGAAGGGTACTTAATGTCATGAGGAAAAATTCAGGACATGGATACAAGCTTGAAACCGCAAATTTTTCTCAGTCCCCAGAATGAAATCTCAGAACTCCTGAAGAAAATGTTTCTTTACGAGATTCTGTTATATGTCACGTTAATAATCCTGCCAGCTGTCGTCTCAACACAATGTCCAGTAAAAGGAATTCGAGCTGCATCAAAATTGTGCAACATTCAGGACCTCAGTTTGATTTTCAGAAGAGTTAGGTATGTAAGGTAGTTTGCCCACGGCTTTGTTCATCAACAATATGCTATGTAAGAAATACTGAAATTTACCAAGCATAACTAGATTTTGACGTAGAACAGCAACTGTTATTTCAAATAAATCCCGGGATATGACACATTGAGAACTTTTAAGTAGTGAAAAACTCAGAAGTAAATCCAGTCGACAAGATATACAACTGCAAAGTTAGGCAACTTTGTCAGTGTCGGGCCGATATGCAGACTGGTTCGTTGAAGGGGAGTTAGGCATGTTAAGTTGACCTGTAATGCTAGCGGCCTTAGAGTTCGGCATCTTTTCTGCTATCTTATCCCTCACATCACATATCTGTTGAAAGAGTCATCACCAGGCATTCCAGGCATTCCATCAATACTCAGAGCGGTGACATGATAACGCCGTGGAAAAGGTCTTGATGCACCCGACTGTCTATTCAACATAGGAGTCTTGTCTTCCACGACACCGGCTGTGTATCATAATATTAGAAATATTTGCTGCATAAAGCAAAGATCTCAAACATCTTTGTGTTGTTCAGAGTCGTGTCCTTTGAAAGTGTGCTGAAACGACGATGAATATTTTTCTCATGCCCGCTGCTATTTGCATTCACGCCGATTTCTCATGTTTGCATTTTTAATTTCATGGTTCTGCCATAGAAGCGAGATCTGGCTTCAACATCCCCGCGGGTCTTGAAACCTGACAGGATATTCATGGCACTACAGGCTTCGTCTTAAAATGGCTGCCCAATAAAGTCAGAAACAAAATTTTGGCCAGCCAGAAAAAGAGTCCCTCGTCTGCTCCACTTCCATTCCACAATCAATGGCATTTACGGTGTCGGCTTGAAAAGTACAACTAAACACGCCTGCCAGTCTGAGAGAGATTTACAATACAGGCAGTCCTGGCGTTCTCGTCGCCTAAATTGGAGAATTTCACTCCACTTTGCTAGACATACCAACGAAAATAGAAAGTTGGAGTGGAAAGGGAAATATGTCAGTTATCTCTTGAAATTCTCTTGGCGTTATCTAATAGATTTTTGAAGCAACCCATACCTTTCCATTTTTTCCTTCATAAATGAATGAAATTAGTAAATACGAATTTGGCCTTGTATGATGCAGTATGGGATAGAAAGCTTCTATCTGATGGAGAATGTGTTTTTGTTTCACTTTGTAAACATCGCAAATTTACATCACTACTCGCCAGCAATTATGCAAGGTATTGACAAGCTCATCGATGCAAACCAGTTTGGTCCCCCAACCTCTTTATTGTTTAAGGAATGATACACCTAACGGTTGGGGTGGGGGGAGGCCTGAGCAGGAAAAGATACCAAAAGGTGAATCTTTTCAGTTACTGACCCAATTTTCTGATCAGGAAAATGCTAGGCGTAATTTCATGATCATTAAACATCGTTCCATCAAGTTAAGTGATGGTGTAAGTGATTGGAGTTACATCTGTTGTAGACAAAGTAATTCAGATAATACCGAATGGGTGACAGAAAAATAAAATTTGGATGACCATGGTGGTAAGAAAAGAATTGGTAGTTTTTCAAAGGCAGAAGCTGCATGCATGTATCGCAAATTAAGTTCCGTACTCTGTAAGTGACTGCAAGTGGGTGGGAAAGGCTTATTTCAAGAAGGAAGATCAGGTGTGCTGACCTTGATCTCAATAAAGCTTTAATCTGTTTCGTTGTCAGTAGTTTTGTAAAGATTGTTGATCAAGTTCAAATGGTCTTGGATCGTGAGTGCTATTTAGACAAAACACGTTCCCTCAACAAAGGAGAGAGGGACCGTGGACAAAACAAAGTACACCAATTCCTTCACACAGGTGTGAGCAATTCAGTACCAATTATGTAACACACGTCCCGGTGCACCCTTTCAGCTCCACAACAAACATGGAGTTCTTTTGGCCTTGAGGTTTATGTAACTTGTAGAAGTAACTAAGATGTTTTACATGAGCATATAACCACGCCCGGGGGCTTCCACATGCTATTTCAGGTGTAACCATAGACAGTAGAGAAACTGTACTTTTTGGGCTTTAGGGCCTCAAGTGGTATCGGTAAATATATTCTCTATCCATACGTACAAATAACACACCCCTGCTTCCTCTGTGGTACGTGCCATCTCAGCATATACTTCTCAACGTGGAATGTTAAAAGAGAATCGAAGGGGTCGTGTGGTCTGTTCTCGTCAACAGAATGACTGTACAGTAGCAAGGAGCTGTGTTTCTCTTTAATGTGCCTGAAAACGTGACGCGCATTCTTCCTCGCCCATTATTTTTTTCGACCTACTTTCATCCCGTTTTTCATCCAACGGACACGATTCCATGGCAGTGCGGTGTGATGGGACCCATTCAATTTGGATGAAACTGAGGACAGATTGCGAGTTTCCTGTCACACCAAAGTCTAGTCTATCTGAGCGCTCAACGGTCCATGTAAAAACGTAATATTTGCCAGCCTTATTGATTTCTGAGTCAAAGCAGAGACTGCCAGGGCGAACCAAGTTCGTGGCAATGTGTATCCACAAAAATGTCTTCTGATCTACTTTGTCAGACTTGAAAGCACAAAAGCTTTTATTTTCTTTTTTTCCCCGCCAATACGTTCATTTTGACCCCGATGCTTTTAACTCCAAGAGTACTTGGATTACATCAAGCTTTGCTTATGGACATATGGTAGGAATATTGGAATTTATGCCAAATGTATCAGTTGCTGAGGCCAAATAACTTGTTTCGTTTTCTGCAATTCCAATTCAAGATCATGACTTTATGAGACCTCAATATTGACATCATCTGTAAATGTACTCCATAAAAATATTTAGGGTGAGATGATATTTCAGCCTCTGAACCCCCCTCAAGGATATCAAAACTCATTCTTATATTTTAAAAGTACTTGGACCATGCATTTTTTTCAGCAAACTGTTAGTTTGAGCTAACGTCAACTCAATGTGTTGATAAGTTATGTGCCCGGTGATGACGTCACTGATCTGTATGTATGTATGCAGATATAGCACAAGTTTGTGCTGTTGAGACTGTGGTGTTATTACCCATGACTTGTGGAGTTGGATCGTACTTCCACAGACGGAGATGTTGGTAACAGAGTATCACAGGGGCCAGCCACTGTTACTTTTGACGGTTTTTTCATATTTGTTTTGTATGTCAGTTGCAAGTTTTTGTTATATTCTTCAAAGCATGTTGAAACAGCTACGAAATATTTAGCCCGCTATCAAAGTGTGCTATACATGTAAAGTGCACTGTAATTGTTTACATTTATATCATCGTAGTGCGGACCAGAATTCGCTTGTCAACAGCAATTAATACAAAGCGTGTACAGGCTGGGATGACAAGATGAATGCTGTGTATCTCAACATGCTTTGAGGATAGTCGACATGAAAACATAAATAGAGCAAATATCATCAAAAATTGCAGCTACCGATCCTTTAACTCAAAACGTTTACCGTTCTCAAAAAGAGCCCTTGGGTAATTAAAACATTCACACGACTAACAAAACTTATTGACTTATTGCGTTTAGGGGGGGGAGGGGTCTTTTAGCTGTATTTCGATTATCTCATTACAAATTCTTATATGCCACAGTTTCTCGTGTATATGTATGATTTTCAATCTTCATATTTTGTCTTGAAATGTTTGTCGAACATAAATCTACCAGTGATTTTAACTTCCAACAACTTATTCCAGCGGTTTATGGTGTTGGGGAAAGTTCGAACCGATCGTAATCTCGACATCGGATTTTGCACTTGAACTTTAGTTCAGCCGGGTGGGAAGAAGGGGAAAGATGAGATCAAAAACATTTAAAGTTTCGGTTGTCATACAAGTGTTTTAATTTTAAATCCCATACATGAAAGGATACGGGAAATGAAGAACAAAATTCCGTCTGCCCTCGAATGTTCAATGGTTTAGAATAAACTCAACAGATTCTGGTCTCAACGACACACGAGACTTCATGTCGTTCACCATATAAATATTTATCCTCGCTGACAAGATTCACTGCCAGGGGCTGAGGTCGTATCGAGGTCACACACACAAAAAAAACTGCATGACCGTGACGGAGGAGCGTCCAAGACTTTATGTCATGAGTGACCGAGAAGATGATATAAAGTTGTCATCTGTGTCCATTAGGCGTGGGGAATTTTACGTTGTCAACGACTACAGGCCTTGACTGCTATGCTGTCAAGAGGAAGATGTTGCCACATGCAGCACGGGCGATGCCCTAGCACTTTCTTTATTCCACGTGTTTCGAAAGTGTCTCAAATGCGATACAACAATTACTATGAGATCAGAACTTTGAAAATAGTTACATTTGTCCGTTCAAGAGCATCTTTACTTATTTAAGTCTATTCACTTGATTCCGTTCATCCGAAATTTTCCTAAAAATTTGCGTCATCACAGTCAAAGTGTGCGACTGAACGGCATGCTGTCAAGGACACAACAGTTCGAAAAGTTTTATAGAACCAATTTCTCTCAAGACCTACCAATTCAAGTAACATGTATATTAATTACTTTGAAATGTTGTCATAAACACCCTAATTTTGTCAAATGTTTTCCTTTCTAAGGATTTTAGACGAATATTATTTGATTGTATTTTTTCTGTGCGATTTGAAAGTCATTGCAAGGTCAAATTCTCTTCGTTTCGACACGTTAATCACTAGGTAGTTGGTGAAACATATATCTTACATCGTATGGCCGCAGGCTTCGGTTGGTTTAAGATTATCTTGCAATTGAATGTACTTTTTATTTCCACATCCATAATTTTTCCCTGGTAGCTCTATAAATGGAGCCTGCACCAATCGTGTTATGGTTTCCTAAAATACCATTCCAGTCTTCGTTGTATCAAATGTTAGCTTTTTGACCATGAGTGGGAAACAACGGATGGTGTTTCAAGGACTCTGGGTGTCCAGAAATATTTCAAACAGCTGGACTTGTCCGTCTTTTTGACCTATTTATATCGTCCATGTCTTCCATTTCATTCTCCTATAACTGAAATACTTTAAATAGCTTAAGTACGTCTCTCCGACAGACAGATTTGACCCAAGTCAGGGCCATGTCACGTGATATGCTAGAGAGGGGAGGGTGGAAGTGAGCGAAAATAAGTTTTTACACCACAGCATGCTTTAGCATAATATGTACTCATGTTTACTACAAGTTCCATCCATCATTAAGTGAGGTGATGATTATTTTTCTTCGAAATTCAACTTGAAGCAACAAAATGGAAGACACTGAACACATTACAAACATATTGTTTCGGCTTTTATCTCCATAAGGTGACGCGTTGTCTTTCAATCGTTTGGTTATTGTTCAGAGTGTCGAAATTTACCGCATTTTCAATCCTGCAACACTTTCAGCCGTAGCAAAATAGACATGGTTGGCCTATGGCGGCCGAATCGTTCATGGTCGAATATATGCCCATGGATGCAAGCGCTGGTGACTTTTCCAAGAATTGTGATCAATCAAATAAGAATTTTATATACTTTTTTACACGAAAATGGCGTTTAAATGAAAAAGTAACGCCCCCTTGAATGTTTCAACTTAGACTTAGTAAACTAACCAACAACTACAAAAACACATATTCCTCTAAAATTTTAAAGGGATTGTTTCGTAGATTAATCATATTACCAGAGCACAAAGAGGAAAACGTGAATAGCAAAATACTGTGACCAGCGTTTACCATCTTTGTACCCTTGACAGGATTTGACTAATTTAATGACAGGTTAGTAGTGGTTGGTGTAATCAACCAATAAATATGCAAAAACAACCTATGTGCGTTTCTAGGATGCCAGCTCGAGACCGACCTCATCGATAACTTTCTCTTAATCTCTAAGGTACATTCGTCCCCAAGGAAGTCTCCATTCACTGTATCTTTGACCTTATAGCCATCTGAAGGATGTCATATCTTATCCGAAGTTTGGACTGTCGTTCAGTCCTATACACACGACAATACGCACGCCTCCTCGTCAGAAAACGGATATCCCGGCACACTCATTGGCTGTAGGATCGACCACTCAGATTCTGATAATGTTCCATGATCTTTGTAACCCCTCAGAAATCCTTATTTGGAATAATCACTTTTGCCGTCGACATATCGTGGGGAAATCACGCAGAGCACACGTTTTCCAAATTGTCTAAAATGATAAGGTCAGCAGACGACATGAAATATTTTCAACCACATCAAGCTTGGCTATATGCTATACAATATCACCATCTGCGCTTTGTCACGTTCCAAATATCGCGTTCTGATCTGACCTGTCGCGCACAACCAGCTAATTTAGAATCAAAATAGCCTGACTCAAAAATTTGTCAACAATATGTGAACGATAAATTGTGTGAGGTGGTTTAGATTCCCTATTAAATGAAGACACAAGTTGAAAATTTGAGACTTCGTGGAACGCGTACTGAATCACGTAAAAATGACACAGTATATGTCGGAGTAAAATCAATCATTTTACTAAACTAATACCCTAAAAATTAAGATATTACATGCATGATTATTTCTTTTGCTCCGATATGACTCTGAAACCTTATAAATCGAATAACTTGGATATTTTAATAGTACGTGTGTCACATAATTTAGCAGCGTAGGCTGTTCGGAATTAGGAAATTATAAACATTCCTAACTCGTGAGTCGGCGTATATAAACACATCTCAATAAAACAGAAATATTTACTTTAAAAAGAAAAAGTCAGGGGTCAAAAAGTAAAAACATAAAGCTGTGTATTTCGATGACCTTTACCTTTACTAATGTCCGAGTAAGAGCGTAACTTTGACTTTCTCTGAACTACGTAAATCATCCGCAAAAATACTTGGAACTGCATGTCTTTCTCACTACATTTTTCCACGAGCACTTGCCGATTCATTGACCCTGAATACTGTCTGTGACCTCAATTGAAGAATTGCACACTCTTCAACTTTTAATTGGCCTGTAGTGAGACTATCAGTTTTAACGGGGTTGACACGAGTCCGCGGTTTTAAAGCTTACAAGAAGTTCAACGGTGGCGTTGTGACCCCAAAGCTTTGCCACGTGACATAATTTCTCTCTCTCTCTCTCTCTCTCTCTCTCTCTCTCTCTCTCTCTCTCTCTCTCTCTCTCTCTCTCTCTCTCTCTCTCTCTCTCTCTCTCTCTCTCTCTCTCCTTCCTTAGCTAGAAGATGCATACTTCTTGAAGTCTGAAATGACTGTACAGAAGTGAAATTTCGTGGCAATGACATATCCATTTTTCAAATTTTATTGGCAGGATGCATTACTTTTCAATGACGAACAATTAATGTATAACGTACCAAATTCCCAATGATGAACGTGTACTACTGACTTAAAGGGCGTGTACTATTGACTTAAAGGCCCGTAGCTGTATCTTCTGGTGATATTAATGTCAAGTATTAGTTTCTTCTTCTATTCCTCAAAGCCTGTTCAGCTCAGTATTCAGCTTGTCAACTCAGTCTGTACACGTGTCGACTGCATTTTTATTGTTCATAATTGAAGTCTTGGCCCAGACTAGAACTCAAACCGTTGAACGTTATAAATCAGTGCATTTTAGCTAAATAGTAAGTGTTTTAACATGACTTGGGAAGTAGAACAAGAACTTGCAGTTAATACGCAAAACAAAAATGGTTAAAAATTCATCAAAAGTCACAGCTGCTGGCCCTTTATTGCAATAAAGCCACTGCCTGCAATTCCTGGTTCTTGCACCAATTTCTCGTTGACGTTGTATATTTACATATTGTCTGTCCGCCATTTCTCTCTGTGTAACTTTTATCAAGTCACTCGCTGTATTTTTAGATAGAGTTGACAGACAACTTTGGCGCTGTACCATCTTATATCATCAACAGAATTAGAAGACAACTTCTCTCACAATGTAGGGATCGGTTTGACGGATTATATTGCATGATGGATTTATCGATAATTCACTTCAATTCAACCTCACTTCACTAATTATCCCGTATATCTAGCTGGGCAATTAACAGTGACTCGGGGTGTCCAAAATCTAAGCGTATAAATCTTTCAAACCGAATGCAAGAGAGAAGTTCCGAGCATACAAGTCATTTAGAAACAGTAATGGGGTTGAAAAAAGGAAGTTTGACAGTTTCACGTGATAAAGTAAGTTAAATATCGTGGGGTTTTTCTCAGGCATTAAAATCCCGAAATACATAATGGTACAAAAACAACACAAATTAAGCTAAATCCGCGAAATCAAAGAAATCTGTGAAACACAACCCCTCCTTTGAGGCGCTCTCGCTGATATTTAATAAATTTTAAATCCCCTCCCATGAGGAAATTTACGGCAGCCCCCATTGAGCCAGAAATACCTGCAAATAATCTATTTATAGACACAGGCCTTCTGTAAGGTCACGCAAGTATACTTTACCAGATATTTGCGTAAGCCATCGCATACCTTTCACGTGAGTAACACTGGCCATCTAGACCTTATCCACGTCAGCTTAGGCCTGTCAATTTCATAAACTATTTTGTCAGGGATAACTTGTTGTGAATTTTTCGTAAGAATTCCTGGCCACGTTAATGGACTACATCTGTGGAAACAGCCTTCCACTTATGTGATCTTTGCCCAGCAATTTAAGTTCTCAATCTCCAAACCCATTACCGTGTTCCATAGCAAGAAAAGTCACTGAAGTCACCTTCACTATGTTTCAGAAATATGCCCCATTTAGGCAGACGGTTTATCCATGGGGAAACCCGACCAGTTGGTGTATTCTCAGTGGCAGTGTGCTAATGATAAGCCTAAATTGGAGATCCCAAACTATCCCAGTGGTTAAAATGCGAACAGACACGGTATAATGATATTGATATATGCATTTATTAAACCTGTTCGGAGTAGCTAACGACATACTCAACATATATTTATCGATTACACTTCATGAAGTGTGGTGAGCAGTTCACGATATTAGGTCAAAATACAGCCTAACCAAAAAAACCGTTTCACTTCGACGTAATTTCTTACTGGTTTGAAGCGCGAATTAATGTGTGGTTTTTATCGAACAGCAGGGCCGCTGATCAGCTTCGCTTGTCAAGGATGCTTACTGGGCCAGGTACCCCTGTATTGCGCCGGCCTAACCAGGACGTGCGGACGGGACGATGGATGCCGGGGCTCTGGCCCGAATGGCAATTTCAAAATGGGTAGTCGAATTTCACAACATTGCGGTTGAGATGTAAACTTACACCTTCAGCATGTACTCTTTATTTTTCTTCAATTTATTCTTCGTAAGCTTCAAAGAGAGAAGCGCACTGCTCGACGACCATGGCAATAATTTAAAGGGAAATATTGCATTTTTTACTATCTTCTTTGTATATTTTCGTCGATGGATTGATAGCATTTGCAAAAATAAAAACACAAACACATATGCGGACACAGATGCACACGGACACATTATTGGTGTGCCTAACTCATAATTTCACCAAACGCAACAGAACTATAAGTGAGTCTATGGACTGGTGGTCTCATCTCAGATCCTAGTCGAGTCGAAAACCATTGAGGGCGCTAGTTAGAGAGCCCTGATGCATTTAGGAAATTCACTCAACACACCTTTACCTGGATCAAGTATTTCAGAGCTTGCAAAGCCCTCTACAGCGTTGTTCACATCATTAATACTCTTCTTCTCATTTTCTGATACATCTGATAATGTTTAACAATTGAGTAAATGGATGGAGGTTTTTGATGTTTTACATCGGAACGTGTTCTTTCCTCCTGGTTCGGCCAAAAACTTTTTAAGAAATTTTGCGTGAGTTTGGTTGTTAAATTTTATTTCATACATTTAGGGAGTCAATCATCAATTATCAAGAATGATAATATTTGGCTAAACTTGTCCTACTGACCTGAGAATTTTCTTCTCGGTCTTTGTCAGTCGGCGTTGTGAAATTAGAAAAAGAAGGCGCCATAGCAAATATATGTTAATTACGCTTTCACGTTCATTTACCATCAATCGATCGATTATGAGTCAATTTCCCGAAAACACTGTGAAACATATTTGTTTCAATTCATTCCTGCGGGCCAGAGCTTTATTTCCGCTCCACAATGCTTCGTAAGAGTATTGTACCTCTTGTGCCTTCTGCCGTTGCCGAGACTAGGAAAATGGTGTTCGACAACTGTGTGTAAGGTTATCCCATTAGCTTGTGTAAACGAGGAGCACGGGAAATTAAATTGGCGGAATGGACAGAAAGCGAGATTTTTTTTCTCTATTCACCAATGAAGAATGTATTTGGGACACTCTTGGAACAAAGCAGCCAATAAGCCCCGAAGGCTTCAAACTTAATCACTGAGAAAGAGTAGTATGGAAAAACACGAAGAGAGATTCAAATCGCATGTCTTGATGATGACAAATCTCCCATCTCTACATTTGGAAAGAATATTTGGTGTTTTGATATTACAAATGCAGTCGACTACATCACAGACTGGTCTGTGACTTCTTCATCTCATCTTCAATATAATAGCACAGTCCCTGGAGGGACAGTGATAATAGCAAACCACTTGCCAAATGCGATTGGCAATCCGAAATGCTCACAAATTCTTGTTTACACACCAGGCAGTTCTGTGTAAATATAAACAACACCAATTATCGGCCAATCAGCGGAACGATAATACACAATCCCTCAACCGTATTCTTTGTGGAGTACGGCCGACAACGTACCATTTACCTTTCCGCTCCATTCCACCGAAACGTGTTTTTGCGTCAAAATCAAACGTCGTTCAGTGGGCTCCCTCATCTGTGAAATCTGTATTTGGAAAGAATATTTACACGGTCACCTGAACGAATTTTGCCGGTGTTATATTTGGCTATTCTCCGAGTACTGTGACTTAACGGGCTATCTGATTTCACTTACCAATATCATGGTGATCATACAGTTTCTTTGGTCTGTGCCGACAATCACAAAACCTATTATAAAGCATAATGACTTTAAAATTGCAGAGTAAACAGCACTACGGCGTCATTTTTTACAATAACTTGTTCTGTGTGTGCAAGTAATTTGCTTTCTGATTGCAGAAATTGTAAATTCAAGACTAGTAGCAAAGGCACGTAGGTGTGACACATACTGTGACTACCATCAGAGAGAGAGAGAGAGAGAGAGAGAGAGAGAGAGAGAGAGCCGACTCCAAAGTGTTACATAAGATCTGGAAGATGCGGCATTACCCTAATGGAGTAGCTCAATTGGCTAAAACAGTAAATAACTTGAATGTGCGGACTACAAACTCTCTGAACTCCGAGAAGCAAGACTTCAACGCAATTCACGTTGACAGTATTTCTATCAGAGAGAACTCAAAAATTGAAAGTAAAAAATAACAACGAAAATAGTCATACAACCCGATTTGAGCTATATCGAGACCTTATTGTTACTGAATTTTAATTTCTGCAAGAGATATTTTGAAATTTGAACACGTTCTATAATTTTATCCCTTTTACATTGCATAACGTTTGTAAATAATGATGTAAAGAATGCACTTTTTTATACATTTGTTTAAATTGGATTCAGGCAGCTAGAGTCTGAGCCCGATGAAAGGTGAGGGCGTTGTGTTATCGTAAGATCCTACGCAGGCCAAATCTAAATTGGTATAGGTGCTCACTCGATTTGCATTTGTCTTCCTAATGATTTCACCAGCCACTTAGTCCGGGGTCACTTGTCATGATTTTGGCTTCCGTGTGCATTTCGTGAAGACTCTTGTCAACATATATCATTTTGTTCCTTAATATCTGGAGAGTCCAAAAAACATTGTTGGCATTTTTTCTTTCCACTTTGTCAAGGTCAAATTCAAGGTCATTCGTTACTCCACAAATTCCATTGATTAAGCATTGTAGTGCGTACAAAATGGCTATACTCATTGACCAAATTACTTTATAATACCTTCAGTGGTGGAAGGGAACTTCACAGCTCATAATAGATTTAAAAACCTTATTGTTTCTGTTTTTTACCATTTTATATGTATTTATATGCAATTACAAGGATTTGCTTGTATTGCAGTTGTACATCTTTTTCTATGCACTGTGTTAAATAACGACACAGATCGGTTTTTGACATGCACTGTGCTTGACAACTACATCATAAATTTCCCTGCATCTCGGCGTAAGCCATCCGCAGTATTACCAACTCTGGTAGGTTGTAAATTCCAGACCTCTGTGCAAAATTTCACTAGTGTAGACAGGATTGCTGTGCAGCCAGCAGTGTGTACTCTATGCTTGTAGTGAGAGTAAATCATCCCTTTTCCTCGCATTTCTCTCCAAGTCATATAAAACGATTTGTATTTTTCCTAACAATAGCAGGGATTAGAGACTTGTTGCTAATCATAGGCTACATGCAGAAGCAATTTATCAAAACCAAGCCTCTGCGCTGAGAAATATAGGCTATTACCTGTGGCTTTTGAAAATCAACTCCAGTACGCACAATGTTGTACTAACCAAGACACCCATTGTTAAAATATTGATACTGAGTACGAAAAAATGATTCATTAACAATGGGTTGAACCTTTATTGTGAGACACTGGAAGTCCGTAGATTATTTAGGGTTAAAAACGACGAGATTAGTCATATATTGTGTTAGTAGTTTCTCAGAAACCGTTATCCAAAGGCTATTTACTCGATATTTTATTGTCACCGAATCTTGACATTTAGTGGTTGCATTTCACATATTTCACATAACTGACATTGCATGCAAATAACTTCGTCAAAACTTTCAGTAAAAAAGCATTTCATTCCTCCGAAAAGAGGACGTTATGCCTGATATGTCAGGAAGCAAGAGGTACGCTTGTGTCACATATCCCACTGAATATGACACAGTGCTGGAGTTTGTTCACCAGAGAGGTGAAGTTTGTGATGATGTCTTTCCAAGAATATGTTCAAGACTCAAGGATGATGATTCCTCTTCCCTTCGAGATTGCGGTGCTTGCTGGCATATAGGGAATGCTATAAAAATACTTGCCACATAGCTCTACTCTAGTGAGCAAATTGCGCTATGAAAAAGCGTTAGAGCAAGGTGATAGCTCTGTATTAATAGGTTTAGCTCGTGGACGACCCTGTACACCAACTTTACTCTCATCTACCATGTAAAGTGCTGGTTCATCTGAACCTAAAGTTGCTTTCACTAGATCATCAGCTAGTACATACGACAAAAGCATGTGTTTTGTCTGTCAACAATATATATTTCCTTTGGGTCCTCTCCATGAGGTTTCTTCATTCAATGCTGGGGAAAAACCACAAAAAGCAGTAAACCAAGGAAAATCAGACTTGTTAAAAGTCAGACTCAGTGGTGCAAAAGATCCAAAGGATGCTAGAGCCATGACATTAAATATCAATCACAAAAGATGTTGGACCAAAAACATTGAAAATGTATTGCGAAATTTAAACACAAATGCAGACCCATTGTGTGAGATTGGATCTGCAAATGTCGGTAATGATAAATACCACCATGCTTGCTGCAGATATTAATTGTTTCCTTGTTGGAAAATTCTTTAGCTGAAGGTTCAGTTTTAAACCTGGGTGAAGTACATGACTCACATTTGGCAATACGTAAGGAACATGGAATTATTAACCCATCAATTGGAAATAGGAAATTAAAAAAATTATAACTGATCACATGAAAGTGTGGAATTTTGAAAATCTGCACGACACAGTGAACCAGAATTGGCTTTGCTAAATGCTACTAAAGATGCAGCAATACAGGGAGTTGTTGAGGAAAGTACAGAGGAAAATGTAAGAGTACTGTTCAAAGCTGCCAAAATTTTGAGAAAAGCAATATCATTTTCAAGAAGTACACCAATGTTATCCAAGCAATTCTCAGAGGCCATTATCAAACAATGATATGGAAAATGATATCATTGCCTAACCCGACTTGCCACCTCCAGCAAACTAACAATGGAAGCTGGAGGAAAACACATTCATATCCATAGTAAGCATGCTTCCTCCTTTCCCTGAAACTGTTGTGCATTTGATCAGATATTCTTGTAAACAAAATATACACAAAACAAATATCTGCTCTTGCAAGACGAATGCAATGACATCACATGTACGGAAATGTGTCACTGTGTGGCAGATGAAAATTATTGTCCGAACTGTTCACCTCCTATAAGTGACACTTTTGTTGATGATTTTGATAATGATTAACAACTTAAGCATGAAAATCTTCTGTTTTTTTTGAAAGTCACTCATGCAGAGTTATCAAAGTTTTGAAGTTGCTGTGTTATCGTATTACTTTTATAACAAAACTGTCTTCATATTAGAGATCATGGCCTTAAAAGTCATTGACCTTTGACAGGAAATGTTAGACATCTGACTTCCTGAGAATGTTGTATAAGTTTTATGAATCTGAAATTGTATACAAGTTAATCATTGTGATGTTTTAAGATATGGAAGGCATTTCTACGAAAATTAGAAAGAAATTTCATACTGACCTTCAATTGACCTTTGGTAAAGTAGTTCTATATTTTTAATACAATAACCGTTTTTTTTTCAAAAAACCTAAATGTTAATGATTGTAAGGAATAATTCACATCAAAATGCGTGTTTCCAAAGGTAATATGGTTGCAAACTGGCCATAAAGTCTGAACATGGCTAAGAAAAAACGATTTTTGTCGATTTTAAGGAAATGACCTTGAAATGACCTTCAGAGTTGTCAGAAAAAATGCCAACAATTTTTTTTTAAAAACTTGGCCATTAAGTAAATCGATAAGCTAGGTTGGCAAAAATCTTCACTAAAAACACACGGAATGACAATTGACCCCGGACTAACTCTGTTCAGACGATAATCTCGGGTCACTCATGAATTCCACGTCTTTGCGGCAGCGTCAACTCACAACCGCACTTTCCACTCAGTCACTGTGTAGGGAAACTTTCTTTCGCCAGTAGTGGATGGTAGGCCTACATGAGCGGAAGAGACCTTCGCCTAGACACAGTGGGACTATGTGGCGTAGACTGAGAGTCCACAGGTGGCATACTCCTGTAATTAAAACTTGAACGTATGTAACGGGTGATATTATATCAGCTTACTTGCTCTATATCTATTATCTTTAATGATTGGATGATAGCTGTGACCTAATATCTTAAGTCTTGGACAAACAGATCCAAATGGACAAAGGCCGTGCAGTTTGTTTGAGTCACATCGTTTTTGGCGGGTGGTTAGGGTTAGTGTCACTGTCAGGGGTATTATGGAGCTGGAGGGACTGTGGGTGAACTGGAGGCCCCGGGGCATCGCGTAGGCAACTGCCGTCACGGTGACAGAAGGTAGCAACATGACCTGCTTGTGACAAACATTCTGTTCAAATTATATAGTTTTCTTTTTTTCATAAAGCAGAATCCTTCCAAACACGGAACTGTGCTGAACCGAATGACGTCACGGTAATTATGTGGAAGCTACTGAATATTCATAAAATTCATCATTTTGATGTAGTCAAGCACACACATTTTGTGCGATTCACCTCAAGGAGACGAAGTTGCTATATTTTTAAAAATCATTACGGGGTTTTTGTTTCCCTATGCAACTATTTGTGTCAATTGTTCTGCTCAATGGATCATGCAAATATCAGCTGTCAGATCTCTACTACCTCCCTGCTTGTAGACATAACGATAAGTGCTTTGTTGACATAATTTATGGTACATACCAGAAATTGCGTCGATATTAAATCAGCATCTTTAATATGTCAGGTGTACATGCAAGGTGTGAGTACAGCTCCGATGATTGGTAAGTCAACATGTTTCAGTGAGCAGAGCAACATGAATAACTGTTCACATGAAACGATAATGACAACAAATAATTTGACAAGATAGCCACATTAATTTATGCCTTTTTTCCCCCGATTTTTTTTCCTCTAGATATTAAAATATTCAACGTCGACGAGGGATTCTTATGCGACAATGGTATCTGTCGCAATTTAGCATACCGCCAGGGATAGGCTAAAAGTGGTCGTCTGGTCTTCAAGTTCAGTTTTCCTGTGTTATGAAAATGATGTTTTGTGAAGAGTAAGCTTAAATAACTGAAGCGGAGGCGAGCGGCAACTGCCAATGTGATAACGCCACCACATGACGGGCCGTGGAAAGATGGTAAGGTCCCATATTCTTCAACAACAAAAATTAAGTCTTTCCATATGCCGCAACAGTTAAACGATCATGAGCATGATAGTTTTGTCCACATACAACACAGACTTAAAATTGTTTGCCAAAGTTGGATGATAAACGCCCTAGTATTAGTAAACTTATACATGTTTGGCCCAATGAACGCTAAGTACTTTGCTTCATGAAGGAGTAATATGCGATTTTGCATTCACATAAGGAGACCGTGATTACATATCCTTGAATTTAGATAATTTGTGACATTTTTGACACTTTGCGAACGATTCTGTCGGATGCAATTGAAGAATTTGCAAAGAGCTGAGAAAATACTTTGTGTCAATTGCTCTATTGTTATCCAATCGTAATCTGATATGAGTGTCACGTGACTAGAGTTACTTCTATCTTCCCACTCGCTTGGGTTTGGTGCAGGGAGTTGTGTGCCCGGCGTCTGGTCTTTCAGCTAATTTTCCTGCGTTTTAAGGTAAGGATTCTGAAAGTTTGACCCTATATGCCATCTATACATTCTGCGTTTGTTATAGACGTGTCCGATCTAACAGACAACCACGCTTTCGTCACGTCTCGTCTTTTAAAGAACTTGCGACGACGTTCAACAAGACACTGGTTTGTCGGGACGTAACGGCGTTCACACATACAAACATGTGTCAAGCGGACGTTCGTTCATGGCCCGGCACGGGCACGACGTGCCTGCCAGCTATAATTCAACGTCCTCTTGGCAAATGCTCAGCTTCGACTCTTTGGTTCGGTCAACTTTTTAAGTATAGTAGGTTAAGAGTTTATAATCATTGACAAAGTCTTGTGTATGCTGTCTCCGTACTGGAATGTGTGTAACTTGTTTTCATGGTGAGCTGTTCCACATTGAAAGGGGAGTTCGTCACCCCGTCATTGAATCTGTGATGCGTACACAGCGTTAAATTAAACACTGGAGACTAAACACTACCATTGATAAACTGACGTCAATTCCGTAGCGATATGGTGTTAACTAGAATTGCAAGAGGCTTTCACGCCCGTCAAAAATAGGGAACTTTGTAATCATGATGAACTCCCCTCTCGGTTGAATGGTTAATTCTTAGGACTCAGATCACACATTACTCGTGATGGCTTCTCAAGTCGGGTCTGGCCATAAAAGGTTATATTTGTACTAAAATAGCGATTTTCATGTAGAGTGTCTAATAATGGTGCAAAATCGTATTAAATCATTGAAATCATCTCGTGATTGTAAATACGCAAACATTCTGTATGTGTGCTGAAAATTGCAACACAAAGATTATCGTATTCAAATCAGGCATTCCTCACATATTTAAGACATAACCGTGTTAGGAATTCATTTTACGTGGGACGCTTGGAAGTTGGAGCGAGGTACCAAAATGGGTGATGAACTCTTGAAAAATTTCTGTGATAAATTCGAGTACTCATTAACATTTTCATTGACCCGTAGTGAATAACTGGTCACCGCTGTGCTGTGCGCAAGTACGTAGCCACTTTGAAAGAAAGGGCTTTGTAATTTTGTAGCGTTTATGAACGTCCTCATCACAAGAATGACAAATGACCGTCTGTCGGGAGTAGCGGTTATCGAGTTCCTACAACCGAAACAGGTGCAAGTAACTTTAACAATGTCGGTTAATAGAGCGGAGCGGAGGCCTCAAATCGATCCGGTGCAGTTCTGAACTCACTTTACCCTTGAGACGTGACTGTGACATTTCAGCTATCTTCTCGAGAAACATTCCCTTTCTTTGTCATGTAAATAAGACGTTTTTGTTCCACTGGTCCAGGCATCAGTGGGAGGGTTCAGGACTTCACCAGAACCTACCAACAGAATTACTGCCGTGGTCAGCCAGTTTGACAAGGGAGTGGTCCTGGCATACAAACAAGTTACTCCACACATCTGTCAAGTATGATTAGCCCACAGATAATGGAAAAGTCAGTTTTGCTCTGAGTTTCCGTGAGAGATATATTTTCTATGCTGCTGCCCACTTCTTTCCCCCAAAGTCAGTTTCAATAACATATGTTGTCTTGAGAGGTGATGAAAAAGTCAATGCAAACATGTCCTTGCGTAGAACGAATTGCGAGTGTATAACACTAAAGAGCCCATGTGATATTCTGAATTAAAATTTTCACCAATAATAGTAGTTACCACATACTTGAAACTTGACTCGAAATATTTAAAGTTGAAAACCACACACAGTGTTATGAATTAAACTTTTGAGGTCAGGGAACGAACATATAGTAATATGAGTTCAGTGTGCAGGCCCCTTAGGTGTCTGGTTTTGCATGGCTTCATTCAGGGTCAAAGGTCAGTATTGGTAGAAAATGTGGAGTCTGATATGATTTGAGGCTGGTAGACATCAGAATGGGTCCCTATGATTGGCTAAACAAAATGCAACTTTTGTTAGCTGGCTTTTGTCATTTGTCAAAAAGCCCAGTGATTTTTGACTCTGTGTGAATATGTGATGAGTCAATATCGTTGTTTACATTTGTCATCTGCAGTTTAGGAGTTCATTTAGGATGGTGTATTAAAGCAAATATAGATGAACTCTGTGCAGGCTGTCCATCAGTTTCCATCACAGGCTTCTGTTCAACATGTCTCCTGTGCCAAGAAACTAAACCATTACAAATTAGCATTCATGAAATCAATGAGACACTGACGTACATATGTGATTAAATATCTTTCCCAGAAGTTAAAACCCAACTCTTTTGCGGCTGACTCGCAGCATGTTTGCAAGGTTATATCTGATTGGTCGATTGTCACTATTCACAGCAACTTAGGGAGTTTATTTGTATTATTTCATTATAACGGTACGATTCTGCCAACCAATTGGATAACAGCTTCGAAATCGCTGCAAGTCGGCCCCTCTTTTGACGCATTGCCTTTTGTCTGTATCTCTGGGCCCCACCGCACTAATGATGATGTGTTGACAGTTACCATGACAACCAAAGCATTCAATGTAAACCGCTGCCTCTGATTGTAAAACACAGATAATATCAACCGCAGGGTGAGGCAGTTTGTAATGTCACCGGGATAGTCACGATCACAATCCTAAAACCTGGAATATTGTTGAGGCTATTCTGCCATTGGACAGAGAGGGTCATTGAGTGTAAATTCCAGCGTTTCCCATCTCTTTGATCTCTGAAGGGTTTGATTTAATTACAAGATTAACTTAGTCTTTGTGATTATCTTACTCCATGGTACTGTAATAATGTTATCTTTAGGATTAACCAGTCACTTGAGTGCCTTCTTCAAATTCATGGGTGGATCAGCTTTTTTGGGCTAAGCCTGTTTTTCTAATATTACTGTACATTCTCTCATGTTCTTGTTGGAACATTGCTTGATAAGCTTTCAGTCTTGACCCTATTACTGCCCCTTTGTGTGTTGGTCTGGTTCCAACTTTTCTGACAGCCTGGTGATAGGATAAAATGAAGGTGCATTTTCTAAAAGAATTGTCAGTTTTAAGGACGTAAAATTAATTAAAAGAAAGTTCCAAAAAATATATGGCTTGCTCTTTTCCCATCTTGATTTTTTTTTCTCAGCATGACATAAATGCTCTGATAGTTGAAATCATCTCTGTGAACCAGCCAATTCTGAAGACTAGGTTGGAAAACACATTCTCTTTCATTTGCCAAAGTGCTGATTGAATTTTAAATAAAGACAGTATCTTCATTGACTCAGGCTAAGTGTACATAATTTAATAAATATCTAGTTGTAAATTATCATATGCCTGTACATCGAACATCGCATGCTGCTTAAGATTCAATGGTAATGAGTCGATGACGTCGCGGGCCGCATAGTCATTATTGGACTGAAAGTGAACCGAAACTATTTTCAACTAGACAATTTATTTCAGGATTTAAAAATGTTAAAATTACATGATTTTTGTGGGAATTCTGGTTTTTAGAAAATACTTCGTGAAAATCGATAAACCACATAACAGTGATTTATATATCAATGTGCCTTTCTATGATGAAAATCATTCTATTTTTTAACATATTTTTGTCTGACATTGAAATAAAGCATATTTTGCCATTTGCAAATATACTCAAACATTTTTAGTGAAAACTATGTAAGAGAGGCATGTAATAAAAATATTATAGCCCAAACAAGGGACTATGTACCCTCGAGGCAGGAGACCATTTGACCTCCTGACATCGGGAAATGCTCACCTACCCTACATAGTCCCTTGTTTGGGCTATAATTAATATATAATATTTTTGCCTAAAATGATCAAGTTACCATCATTTGCCAAAATGAATAAATGGCTTTAATTATCCTGACGTAATTTGATTTATACGATTAAGTTATACAGTATGTTTGAAATCATGTCCCCTGGTACAAACCACAACAAATTAATCACAATAGTTTCAATTTACAAGAAAATCTAAATCCTAAAATGTTGTTTCTCTTCTTATCATGTGGATTAAAATGATTGTCTCCCTACATCAAGATTGTGAATCAGTGTTTTCCACGCTACTATTTTTTTCCAACTCAAAGAGCTAACCTCTAAAAAAAAGCTGCCGGCTACAACATCATAACGCCATCTTTAGATGACCGGTTTTGTCCACTTGACCTGATATTGACCTCTGTAAACCTCTGGGTCACTGTCCAGCCCAAACCAGTCATCTGTAGTTAAAAAGTGACCAATTGTACCCCGTCCCTTCTATAAATAAATTAACAGCCAGGCAGTGCCAAAGCTTTAGATTACACCAGACATCAAGGTACAGCAGTCAGGAACCAACAAAGAATCGTTGTTTGTCACTTACCCATCGGTGGAAATTTGAAATGCAAATGACCTCTTATGAGGACAGTTTGTGATAAGAACTGATAAGGATTCTAAGTAGTGTCTTGCCGCCTTTGTGTTCTTGCACAGTGAATTGTGTGCCTGGGACAATTGTTTTGTCGCATCACAAGTTATATCTCTCTGTATATACTGAGCGAGAGCTGGTATTACCATGGATACCGAGCGAAAGCCTGTGGTAACATGAATATGCAAATGAAGTTATGCAAATGAATGTCTGATGACAGGCTTCATGAAGTAAGAAATCAAAGACTCTATTTTAAAGCCATTTTCATTCGTATATCTCTCTTCGTCAGACCTCAGTGACCCAACGCCCCCACAATGAGGTCAGAGGTCGGAGCTAGCATAATGGCTTTCAGTATATCATGTACAGTACACGACTCTTGTCACCTGTTGTTGGGAACAGTTTTGCACCGTTGCATCCGTACAACAAATAAATGTAAACGCTTCTCTTACAATGTGCCAAGAAGATTGGAAATCACCTTTGTATTTGGTTGCCATTAAAAAAATATCATCTGTTTATAAAATATTTATTTGTTAGCCTGGAGAAGAACTGCCAATAAAACAAATATTATTCAGAGTTTTGGTTTCCGACTCAGCAGGAATGCTCTGAATTCCTCAAAAACAGGAATGGTTTACTGTTTCAATCAGCAAATATCAGAAAAAAATGTTTAATTGAGGACCTTTGTGATCAACAAGTTTCTTACTGTAAACATAACAATAGGTTTAAAACAGCTGCAGTTTTGATTGATGTGTTATTGTTTTTTTGTTCTGTTAAACCGGTACACATCCTATTCTGTTAAACCGGTACACATCCTATCCTTTCTATACAGAATGTATTAAAATACCAAGTGCTGCAAGTATGGGACTCACTGATTGGTCATGCATTATGGGTTTGCAATGTCATCCATCATCGACACTGAATTCTGGCCCCGGACTAAAATTCTGTTGTCAGCAAAATAACTTTTGACATATTACATGCATACAGACTTCCTTCAAAAGTTGAACATTGGACATTTTGATATGACTATGTCAAGTATTTGGTGGTAGAACAATTATTCTATTTTATGATCAGGAAATGAAACAAAAATGCTGATCAAAAAGTTACAGTTATTTAAAATCAAAGTATCAGGAGCACTGTTGAATGGTTTCTGAACTTTGGTAAAACGTGCTGCTACCATGTAATGTTACTGATGATGTACCCATGGGAACCTCATCCATAAAATTGACCAGGGCACCATCTTACTCTATAATTTACAAACTTAACATCCCTCTCATAAACACGTGCCTCTTATAGATGTAATGTATACTGGTTGAAATTCACCCATAAGGTAAACACAAAAAATGGCCAACCACAAATAACGTTATAATCTGACAGTCAGTAAAAAAAAATAAATGCATTGGAGATTTTTTATAGGGCTTTGCAGAAATTATACATACCTACAACAATATCACCAATGGTACAGTTAGTTCCAGTGTTTAAAATAATGAAAAGCAAGAAAATCATGTGAAGGGCTGTGATCACAATTAAGCTACAACAATAGTAACATGCACAAACAGAAAATTTCGCAAAATTTCTGTCGGCAGCAGCAAATGTTGGCTGTCAAGTGGTATAATTTACATGTGGTATACAAACTCACGATGGTGAACAGCTCTCATGCAAATGATACAAAAACTTGGTAATTCAGTCTGGATGTCATGAAAACTGTCTTCTGATATTTCTTTCACAGATTCATTTCATCATATTTCATCAGTACGACAATCTCAAAGCTCCTGCAACTGTAAATTTTGATTTACTTACCCGTATTTTTGTTCTTAACATAAAATACACGGTCTTGAATTACTTCCACAATCATGTCAAATGCCTAGTTTTCAACTTGTCAACGGAGCCTCAGTGTGTATTCTGTTCACTGTTATTTCTTGCAATAAAATTCTAGTCTGATCAAATATTCGTATGTCAACAATATCATTTCATATTGGACACACTGTTTGCAAGGCAAATACATCGACTTTCAACATACTTTGGGAAAACAACAAGCGAAACATTTGTAAGTTCACAGCACTTGTCCCTTGAAGCTAAGAAATTAGAAATTTGAGTGTCACATGCATGCATCCCGTGGACATTGCAATTTTCCTTCATGTAAAAAAATATCTGACCTGATAATGCTCCAAAATGGCCACATGTGGAGATCCGAGTTCTCAGTGTCATCCTAAACTTGTTTTGACAAGTTTCATGATCTGTTTACTGTTGGTTTCCCTCCAACAGCGTGACCTTTTATTACCCGGAGCATCTGAACTCCTCATTTTCAATACCCTCCCATCGGCAGTGTTTGCAGTTTGGCCATCAACCCTGATAAAAGAGTAAACAAAGTTATTTGTGTCCCTCCGATTTGTTGATTTTAACGCTCAGAAAGGGAAAGAGTGCCCACTTGAGACACAGAACAATCTTCCAAATTCCACTCACCATACAAGAGCTTTCCGAAAGCAAATATGCAGCATCTTTAGAATTGTATGTGAGTCTTTTATTGCAAAATGTCCTGACAGATTTTGTGTTCGGCCATTTTACGCCTTTTGTCACTTGATGCATATATCCTCAAAAAAATGATTGAAATTTGGCTTCAGGTATGCAAGAGATATTAATAGGATTTAAGTGGCCACTGTGTCCCTGCAGCAGCCTTGCTATAAACAACCCTATTTGTCAGTGGTTTGCTCCGATATAGCCCAATAGCTGCATTGAAACAGGATCTGCATATTTTAAAGTGGGGATCATTTGTGCTCATGCGGATGAGCTCTACATTTTAACACCGTTTGAATTTGTGGCTTCGACTTCTTTTCACGGAAGTGTTATTCAGAACCATAGTTTAATTGTTACAATGATAAAGTTGGTTTGGATATTGATCAGATATGTGAAGCTAGCCACTCCTTGTTTTCTGTTGTGAAACAACAGCACTTCTAAGGATCTATGATATCTGAAGTCTTGAAAATTATATTCAACCTATCTCAATCTTGCAAAATCTCTCTTGTAGAAGGTTGACTTGATCAGAGAGGTTTCTCAGACAAGTTTCATCATGTATTTCGTTAATTTCTTCATCTACAAATATATATGTTCAAAATCTCTTTGCAGAAACATGCCTCAGAACCTTCTCTGTGCTGCTTAGTCATATCGATATTAGAAATTCATGCAAATTGAAGAGGGGAGTTCTAAAATTAAGTGTTTTAACAGAGACAGAAATATGATCATAAGGAAATAATGTGAAAAACAGTGAGCAGTTCTTATTGGATAAAGTACTTCTTTGTTGCTCAAAACTCACTGCAAGGGGTCAAAGGTCAAATTTCTCGCTTCAGTAGGCAAATCAGTGTACAATGCTAGTGGACAGCCGCATTCAGATGCTGTTCTGTACTCCAATGGGCTGAACTTTTTTTTTCAGAAAGTACAATAGAAGAGTGTTTTGAAAGCTAAAGATAGCACTTTACAAGAAAATGAACGACTGGGCCAGGGCTTGTTCACAATGGTGATTTCAGTGCAACATCAAAAGCAGACATTGTTTGAAGGTAGTCTGAAAATAAAGCTAGTCTGGAGTCAAGTGCAGCGAGGTGTAAAAATGATCGAAATATTCTTCTTCTTTTTGAATTCAAACTTGTCAAGGGAGTATGTCAAATTCGTAGAATCACTCACAATAGAAAGGACTCCACCATAATGATACACTTGGTGTGTGATGTATTCATTACAGTTATCACCTGCCCTCCCACCACCTCCCCCTTACACAACCCAAGTTGCCCTTCTCTGCTCCCAAAGAATTTTCCAATCAAACAGTCCAATGGAGGTTCTTTCAGAAATACAGTACACCCCTATCTGTTGTGTGTGCTCAACCTGCATCTTGCCATTATATTCCATCATCCACCCAGATAGAATGTACCATTGTGGCAAGAGGGTGGCATAGCTTGAGTCCACACTCATTCTCACTGACACTGATGAGATTCTAATGAAGTCTCTGAGAGTGAGCAAACCCTGTGGCATGTAACCTTTGTATTCAACAGCTTCCTGATACATGGCAGAGTGTCCACTGTGAAGAATCTAGGTTATTGTACTCCTGTGCATTGGGGGTTTGAGGGTGTCAAGAAGTGGGAAGGGGAGATGGAAAAAATTGGCCGTATCTTGAGGCCTATTTCTATTTGAGTGGCCGTCTTTTAGAGTTTTGACATGGTGACAGCTCTAATTTCAAATGTCTCTCATGATTTTTGCAGTGTTATGTACAGTACACTTGCAAGGGTTCGATGTAGACATAAGTCTAGTTTGAACCCCGAGTTATATGTATATGTATCATACATGTTACTCGCAGCACAAACAAGACTTTTTTCCAGCTTGTATAAAGTGTACATGATCAAGTTTTACATCAAAAGAGACCAGATAATTTGTCCAGTGTATTTTGCAAAGTTTTGGGAAGATAGGTAAATGGTGTTAGAACCTCCAAACCATTCCTGTAATTCTATTGTTGCAGTGGGATACATTTTTGAGTGCAGTATTTTTGGCAAAAGTCAGTGTTTGCAAAAGTCAGTGTTTGCAAAAGTCAGTGTTTTTCTCTTTTTACTCATCTTCGTTTTGCTCTTTTCTCTATAAGATTTATTCTCGAAACATGTCATTTTCGAAAGAAAGTTAAAAATAGAGGGACATTTACTTAGAAGTGCTAATATTAAGAATTATGAGAGGCTACAAGACTTTTATTAAAAAAAATAGTATCTTTATTCTGAGGTGAACCCTATTAGAATATACCACGGTACACTTTGCAAAAACTCTGTATTCTCAATAATAAATTCCGAAGACATCCTTTGCATTGTTTGACACAGGTTCTTCCTATCACATTCTTTGAAATGATAGCGCTGTTGAATCTTTACACTGAAGTTCAGTTGCAGGACCACAGGTATAGCGTCATACAAATTTGTATGTACTTCTGTGAGTATCTGAAAAAATGTAAAATGTGAAAAGTTTGCCAGTCAAAATAAACCAATGGCACGATGATTCAACATTAGGTACAGATCAGAATATGCGGTATTTTTATTTTGACGCGCATGGTGTCCACATTGGTCAGCCAGTCTGCATGTATGTATACCAGCCCTGAGGTAATCCCAGCTCGCTCAGTGCAGTGTTCACTTTAGTATTTCAAGCCTTGTCAACTCTTTTGCTCAGTAACAAAGCACAGGTGTTCCAGCGTTGAATGCATCTGTAATAGCTACATGTAGTGTGAAATTTGCCCTGACAGACTGTATATCTGGTAACTGTTGAGTTGTGACACTCATCAGAAAGATGAAGAATAGAATAAGGAAGATAAAGGTATTATAACCTGGCTGCAGGGTTTGCAGGCTGATAATCAAACTCTTGAAGTCGTGAAAGAAAGGACATGTTTTTAAAAGAATTCTAGTGTGCTAGATCAGACAAAGATAATAGAGAAACACTTGATAATAGGTTTTTGAGAGAAGAATTTCTGTTGTAGATGTAATCAGAAGTTTTGGTTGAATAGCAAAGTGTTTTTTATGCACTTTTGTGCACACTTTGACAGTGCGCTGTGATTTCTTCTTCAACATTACTGGTCACCATTGAGTTGAAGACTTCAAAGGGTCAATAGCTGTAATGTTTGATGATCTGTTTTTATGTCAGTTGCAACTTTTTTGTTGTACATGTACTCTTGAAAATATGTTGAAACAGCCACTACAACACATTGTCTCTGTACATGTTAAATGCGCTGTGATTGTTTACATTTGAATTCTTGTCCAGGCCAGAATTTACTTGTCAACAATAACAATGCAATCTATACATGTACAGGCTGAGTTGACAAGCTGAATACTGCTTTTAGGAGAAGAACAAGAAACTGCAATTAATGTTAAAATGAAAGTAGTGCAAAAATCATCAAAAGTCAGAGCTTCTGGTTCTTCAACCTGCCCAACCCCCAATCCCCTGTGAACAGGTCCACAGTCACAATTGACAACAATGGGTTTTGGCCGAACCATGGTGGTCAAAGGGTTAACTCTTCCAAAATCTTTTCACATTTGTATACCCTGCATCTTTTGATAGGTTGGGTTGACCGATATCCAGGGACATGCAGGTGACAGGGTTATAGAATAAGCTTGATAGAAAAGGCAATAAAGTTTTGTAAGGTGAGTTACGGTGCAGAATCGTGATCTTTGAAGGTTGACCAGGGACATTTCTTTGAAAGCCGTGTGTTCAGAATGGGGTCAAGAGAACAAAGGTCGTAAACATATCATCAGTCGTTTGGAAAATCATGCAAAGTCGCGTTTTGAACTGGTAATGTCCGCCACATAAAATGCATCATTAAATTTGATGGCTCTCTACTTTGTGGGAAGCATAACATATCATCAAGATGACTTGTCTTGGGACAACTCACCTTGACTGGTGTATTGTTCATGCACAGCTGAGCACACAGGAATTGGATGTTGGAATAACAGACACTTTGGTGTGGTCAGGACTGGAAGAATACAATAAGTAATTCAACTGTTGAAGCTTAAAATAATGTTATGTACCCCATGGTCACATGTTTCCAGTTTGTCTTTAATTAAAAGGACAATAAAAAGTGACTTTTGAGGATACTTCCAGTATTTAATCTTCCAGAAAACAAACACATTTCATTCTTTTTCTCTCCAAAGTATCTTGAAATGTATGATAACATTATCCCTTCCAGTGTGATGCATTGTATGCGACATGCAATTTGAATGTTAGCCAATGCATTCTAGTGGTAGGCCAGCGTGGAGTACAATTCACCTGTCAACAGTAAGGCCCTTTAAATAAAATTCTTTGTTTGCCGTCTGGATGGTGGTAGGTTTTCAGAGGAAATTAAGAAAACAAACAAAATGTTAACACTATTACAAAGAAAAATATTATTTTTTGAAAAGAAACCAAATAAAATTGAGCTTATGTAAATACACTTTTGTTTTTTTTGTCGGTTGTTTTTTTTCCCCTGGCTGGCTGTTAGGTTTTTCAAAAATCCAAGGACGGCAAACAAAGAATTTTCTTTAAATGGCCTAAGGTTGGATGTGACACACACAGGCTATATTGACTAGTTGAATAATAGGTATTTCAATACGGCTTTTTCAAGTAGAACAAGAAAGTAATTGACAAACCTAACAAGAGTAGATGCATCAAGAGTTATATGTACAGCTGAATGGACATTTTCAACTATTTTCTGTTAGTGTGCAGGTTATAGTGGGCGTATTCAAATAAAAAAGAATTTCAGAATTGGAGACAATATCCTTGGTTTCTAGTATTTTAAAGTTTTTGCAGAGTCAACAAACCTAATGTGCATAGGTAGTCAACTGATAGATGCATAAGATTCAATGTGTACATGTACCTTGGATACATGATGTTGGTGTTCCCCTTTAATCACACATCAGATCAGAGGTTGCCATTACTGTTGGTCTGTCCAGGTCAGGATTACCCAATGTTTTACATTCAGGCTGCTTCTAATTCTGTGGGTTCAATGGATGAGTGAATGTAAAATTACCAGTGTGACAGGACAAGAAAATAATGCTATTGGCCAAAGTTGCTGAATCATTGAGTCAAAATTTAAATAATAGGAATTTAAGTCCTGACCTCTAAAGCAGTACAAGATCAATTTTAAGTACCAGTACTGTGATGTTGTGGATGCAAATATAGTAAAATGTAGTAAAAGATGGACATCTTAACATGGTCTGCTGGATATTATGACAAGACTTGGGCCATTTGGTACTGAGAACAGAAATACATGTGCTTTTCAAATCCTCCACAGCTACTTCTGAGCTGTCAAAACTGAAGATATTTGCAGTTTGTTTACCAACATTTATAGCAAGACGATTACCTGTGGACGTGACAAGTGTATGAGTTGCTGTAAGGATTTATAACACCTTAAGTGTATTGAATGTCTGACGACTCATTATTCAACAGTTATAGTAATTGAACTTATACCAGGCAATACCTGGTACATAGAGTATCCACTATATATGCATTAGCATGCTATAAAAGTGATCTGAGTGAAAGAGCCCACCCTTCGACCCCTCTTTTCATGTGTGTGAGTCTATAGGCAACTGCTGAACTCAATAGGGAAGGAACTGTACATATGTTGGTGGGTGATGGCTGGGGTGCATAGATAGGGGAAGTTTCTTTTGTAAGTTCACAGGTAATTACGGCCCTGTGCAATGATTACATCTTAATTTAAAGCAGTTTTCTTTTTTAATGGAGATGTACCCCCAAGGTGCTGATAACAGCAACTTCCCATGATTAGAGTCGGCAGTCATCTGTAAAGCAATACATCAGCCGTCTTGATCTCATGGGTCCGTACTTTCTTTTCATGTGGTCGTCTTGGTGGATGTATCTCCAGCCAGAAATCCTGACTTGAAGTCGATCTGCTATTGTGTCTTCTAGCCTGTGTTGTCATTGACGCCCATTAAACGCTGGTTGCTCTGTTACGGCTGAGTGTGCCAATAAACAATAATTGCCAGCCTTGATAGCCTTGGCTAGACACATTTATCACGACTTTTCACCGAGTGAAAATGTGTAGTGTTTTCATTTCAAGCTAATTAAAATGATAGGAATCTGAAAGGTAATTCATTTCTTGTCTCGGACAAGAACGCTATAAGGAGAACTTCACCCAACCCTTGCACCTGCAGAACACTTGCCTTTGTGAAAAATAATCAGGTTTGCAAATCGTAATATGAAGCAGTTTGAAACCCTTTCACCCCTATTTCCCTGTCTAGAGGTCCAACTTCACCATAGAAAACAATGGGATTTGGTCAAACCATAGTGGTGATAGGGTTAAGTCATCAAACTTTTTGAAGGTTACCTCTGACGTGAGATTATACCAAAGAGTAATGACAGGGAAATAGAAGGATATATTAAACAGAAATTATACCTTGTCCATGACAAACTTTAGGAGACCATGAAATGATTAAGACAAAGCTTGAAAGTTTGCAATTCTTCTTTGCAAGAATTTGTGTCACATTCCAACTACAAATATATCCAAATTTGTCTTCTTCTGCACTGAAAGCTCACTGAAACTCCCAAAATGCATCATTCCCATGAAGGACATGCTTTACCTTGGCTGTTAATGTTCTTCTTCTGTCATGCTTTCCTCAGTTTCCTCCTCTTGCTTGTCTTTCGGAGAATCAGTGTCAGAAGTAGCCTTCCAAACTTTCTGAAGATGACTGGCTAGACAAGTAAAGAAATGTGAGGAATATTTTCAAGCCCCTCCCACCTCATCTCCATCCCAAACCTGTAAAGCCAACTTGAAAATTTGTGACCACACTGATTTGAAGTTCAGTCTGGTCTGTCAAGGTCAAAACTTTTGTTTTCAAATTAGGGCTAGTGTTATTATGCGAGAATTTGAAAACTTTTCGGGGTATACATAATTCTGTGCCTTTCCTCAGAAGTTGTTGATGAAAGTTACCGAGTTTAAAAACAGATGGACGTGTTAGGTCAGATGTGAGACTGAGAGTCTAGCATGTACCGTACTATCAATTTTTTCAGATGAGAAGTCTGGCCTTGTTTGTTAAGGCTGCATAAGTATCTGCCACAAAACTGAAGAGTTAAACTTCTTGCTCAATATTTCTTGATTTTTGCTCAAACCTGGCCAAAGGAAAATTTAGACTACTTTTTTACAAAATCGATAATAATTATCAGGGGTCATCGTACAAGTTTTGATACCAGAGAAACAAATCAGCTAAAATTTACCAGTATCTAAAATTCAAAATGGCTGCCACTCCTATACTAACTCTTTTGGGAAACTTAATGTTTGATTTTCACAAAACCAAGACAGAGAAAGCTTCATATATTCCACAGTTTTCAAAGTGAGTCCCCTCACATGTAGTGTACCAGTGAAGCAATGTCTATATTTGAGTATCTGATTATCCATTTAGGACTGCATTTTACTATAGAGAGGCCCAACTCTTGTCCCACTGTCAAAAAGTATCGGGATGTGAAAGATTTAAATGTTGTACATAAGGTGTAGTGAATTATCACATCTAAGCACTTCTTGGTAATTACTCTTCAGTCTTCGCTCGACATTGTTAAATTTTTCTTGCAAGAAAAGAACTTTTGTCGGCTTGCCAATTAAAATGACAATGGCTGAGCTAGTAATCCCAGCGGAGCTCCAGTCTACAGCTTTCCAAAGGGACCCGGATAAATGACATTGGAAAGAAAGGTTATTAGTGGAGACTGTAATGAGTCGTTCACTTGTTTCAGAGAATCGTTCATTTGTCGTTTTAATGAATGCCCTGTAATGTAATAGATCTCAAATTAAGTAAATGCAAATGTTCCTTTCCTAACGTCGGTTGGGTACATGTACGTGTGATCTTGTTAACGTAAGGTGTAAAGTTACCGATAAAGTTGTTAGATTGACAAAAGCCCCCTGATCATGCTGATTATACATCAGAGGATGTTTTAAACTACAATGTACGCCAGGACTTATTGCGTTGATTTGCATGGACGTGTAACTGTCTATACCCAGAGGCTTTGTGTCGGATATCTGTGCTTACGTGAATGCGAATTGTGCCTGGAATCGTTTTTTTTTTGTTTGCAGGTGGATTAAACTCTAGAGCTAAGTTTTCAGGAGTTCAAAGCATTGTATCTCATTGGTGGACAAAAAATGTGATTTGCGTCATCAGGAATTCATTGTTTTTTGAGGTGTTTAAAACTGTCTGCAGACTGCAGTCAGTCGAAGCGAGCATTTCCAGAGTGGGTAAAATTTGTTTTCAGATATCTGTGTCAGTTGACTGATTGTTTGTTTTCTAGTATATGAAGCAGATGTATGTGCGTACGAATCTCTGCCTAATACTATTCAACGTCATGAATCATGTGCAGTCTTTCTGCTTGAAAAGGGCATTGTACTGTGTTCTTGAAAATGCTGGCGTCTCTTGTCACAGGGGAATGAATGGAACTAGGGCATCACAGTAGAGTAAAGATGTCACCACAAAGTACATGTATATATGCATTAAGGTAGAACATGCATGGGGACAGATAGTCGGACTCTCAAATTTCTACAATTCTTTTCTGATCTACCACATGTGGGGGCTCATTTTAAAGCTCTGGGAGAAAGAAAAAACTTTCACTATCTTAGTTTTTTCAAAATCCAAAATTTAATTTTCCCCCATAGAGTTAATACAGGAATGGTTGCCATTTTGAATTTCAAATATAATTTGTTTCGCTAGGTCCAAACTATGAATGGTGGCCCCCACTTTTTATTGTTGATTTGGTAAGAGAATGGTTGAAAGTTTTATTCAGGACAGTTTGAGCAAAACTTCAAGTCTTTCACTTTCGAGGCGCATACTACCTTTAAAAGTGAAATAGCCCTTGACATAAAGTACATATACATGTATATACCACAGTCCATAGGATTTGTTTCTCAAATTTTTACCCAATACTGTAATACCCTGGCCATTTACCTTTTCTTTTCTCACAAGAGTTCCAAACACTTATCGTGAAAACATAACATAAAAAAATTTCATCAAAATTATCAAAATTGTGAGATGGAAAGATTGCAATGGTCCCTCACCGTCAGCCAGCCTTCATGTGCTCCACAAGTTGAATCATAGACAGTAGAGGGGGTGTCTATGGTTGAATTGAAGCTCCACTAACACAAGAAACATTTTCTTTGACTCCAGAAATGCTACATATTATGTACATGTATATGTACTGTAGATGTTCTTGTTTTAAGGGCTGACACAAAGCAATGATACATATTATCTACAATGTAGATGTTCTTGTTTTAATGGCTGACACAAAGAAATGATACATATTATGTACAATGTAGATGTTCCTGTGTTAAGGGCTGACACAAAGAAATGATACATATTATGTACAATGTAGATGTTGCTGTGTTAAGGGCTGACACAAAGAAATAATACATGTTACCGGATATGTACAATGTAGATGTTCTTTTAAGGGCTGACACAAAGAAATGATACATATTATGTACAATGTAGATGTTCTTGTTTTAAGGGCTGACACAAAGAATAATACATATTATGTACAATGTAGATGTTCTTGTGTTAAGGCTGACACAAAGAAATGATACATATTATGTACAATGTAGATGTTGCTGTGTTAAGGGCTGACACAAAGAAATGATACATATTATGTACAATGTAGATGTTCCTGTGTTAAGGGCTGACACAAAGAAATGATACATATAATGTAGACACTCTTTTTTTAGGGCTAACATAGAGAAATGTTACATGTTATGTAGATGTTCTGGCTCAGATATGACACAAAGAATGTTACTTATTATGTAAATGTTCTTGTTTAGGGCTTACTCAAAATAATTTGCAGAAATTCCTTAGGGATGCGAACTCAAAAAGTTCAGAAATGTTATCAATTAGAGGTACTTACACTCACCCTACTCATATACAATATACAAATATATACTGTTCTGTGAATTTAGAGCTGCAGATGATGTCACACTGTTGTCAAGGTGACAGACTTTTAGTCCATGATAAACAAACTGTGAACACTCATTTATGGAGTGAATAACAATAAACATATTGCAGTATTTCTTCAGGAGGAGGGGAAGGGATACTTTTGGATTTCTCTGGAGCCTGGAGGAGGGATTATTTTGAGTTTCAAGCTGATGAAGAATTTGCAGAAACTTTACAAAACAAACTGGTAATACATGTATTTAGAAATAGGATATCCCCTGATTTTGGAGGGCCAGTACTAAAGCAACTTCGCCTATGTTTGTCCAAGACTGCATCTCAAAGGCTTCCATACATTTTCAGCTTGGGATGGATGTTGTAGTTGCATATGAACGTCATAGAGATCAAGTATCTGTAACCCTTTGGCCTTGGGGCACTAGCTTGCAGAAGCCTTTAGCTGCGAAAATACGTAACACAGTAACCAGATGAACCATTATCTTGGCTCTCTCAGTCAAGTTTTGGGTGCCATAGATGTGCCATATATGGTGTTGGTTGATCAATTTGTTTGTTTGTTTTGTTTTTGTTTTTGAGTTTGTCTGGTGGCCAAGAGAATGTACAGAATTCGTTGCACTCTTGTACATGAATAAATGCATAAATGCGTTTACAGTTGAGATACATTGTATGTGTGACTTGTTTACAGTTTGGTTACAGTGAATGTAATGGGTTTACAGTTTGGCTACATTGTATGTAATGTGTTTCTACACAAGGAATGCTCTTTTTAAGGTTTAGTGGCTTGCACTTGCTTCACCAAGCATGTCTGACAGCTGTGACGTCCGGGCTGACATACCACAGCTGTAGATTCATCTTGGCATGTGAAGAATGCCTAGTCTGTCCCTGTTTTCTCTGGGCTAAAATCGGGGCAGTGAGGTCAAAACTTTCCAATCCTGGTTTATTTGTCTGTTTGTCCATCTTGAAATAAAATCAGCCATGTTTCCTAATAGTACAACCGTCGTGAAGGGTTGAAGTAAAATATTTTTATAGGGTGTTGTAGGGTAAGCAGCCATCTTTAAAGGGACAGCTGTCGAAATATGTAGAGAATTTGAACTCTGTGTGTAAAGGTTACCGTAGATGTATGCAGTGCAAACGATAGTCAGCTAGAAACAAATTTTCTGAAAATTCAAGTTTTATTTTTCCATAACGCCTAGTTTGGCAAAAAAGAGTTGGTTCCCTTATGACGGAATTACTGAATGAATTATAAGTGTAAAAATTATAATTTATTTGGAGGAAAGAATTATTTCTTGGTTTGGGTCATGTGACTTCACTGACCAATGACAGGCGAGATGACAGCCTGTGCTAGGGAGCTGAAATGTGAGAAGATCATCTGAGGGGTCTTCTTTGCCACAGCTTCAGCTTCCAGCGAACAACACTACATTCCTGATCCCCGGCTCCTGCAGAAGTTTTTATTTTTTCGTCGAAACTGTAAGTCTTCTCACTTCATTCACAAAGTCTACCGAAACTTTTTAAGTTCTCATGTATATCTTAA
Source organism: Ptychodera flava (assembly GCF_041260155.1). NCBI lineage: Eukaryota > Metazoa > Hemichordata > Enteropneusta > Ptychoderidae > Ptychodera > Ptychodera flava. Next base: position 41,168,056 of record NC_091928.1, read on the forward strand.
ATCGGGATATCAAATGCTTTTTCCCTTTCCCCGTCTCTTGACTCCAGTAGTTTTCTTACTCCTTATCCATATTTGGTGCTGGAATGTGGATCCGGAATCTTTTAGCCCAGTCTGTGCATTCCAGAGTCCGTTTTAACATTTTCCGGTACCATTTTGTGTGAAAGTTCTTGGTTGTTTTGTTGATCTTTGATGTGATATTACTGATTTGGTTTGCACCGTTCATTTTCTGTGTGAAATCCATCTTTGAAAGATTATTGGAGATGAAATTGGAAATTTTTCTTGATCAGTATGTACGTTGGGAGGCCCAGGAAAGGTCTCGGCTTTTTGTCACTGACAGACTGTCAGCAAAATTTTTGTGGATACATGAGAGGGTAGACTGATGAAATTGCTTACATTTGTCTGAATTTGACTTCAGTAGGAAAATTGCAAATTCAAGTGTGTGAATATTTATACTGTGTTGGGGGATTAAAATTGTTGGCCTTGGCAATTGAGTATGTACTTGAAATATTTCACCGTGAAAAATATGCAATCAAAAAACTGCATTACAATTGCTAGAAATATTGAAGTGTACGAATATTGTAGTTATTGGCATATTCAGTATTTATGGCTTTTTGTGTGCTTCTTTGGTGGTACTGCACTTCCAATGCAAATTTGATTGTAACATACTGATATACATGTATGTCGGTACATATGCATTTATATCGGTACATATACTTGTATATCGGACCAAAGAGCTGATAGTGACATTTGGTAAGTTTTCCACGTGTACGCAAGCTTAGGTCTTGAAATTCAAGACATAGTTTGTTGTCCCGATCAGTTGAATTGTATTTCCTGCCTGACTTTGCCAAATGGAGTGAAACCCCCTTGAGCAATTCACCAGATATCATGTCCGACCTCGAGCAGTGTCAGACATAATGCCAACTTTGGTGTCTTGTACTTTTTGAATTTCAAATATGCAAGGGGGAAACTTATCTCAAGAGGCACCCCATGCCATTAATACAGTTCATGTAGTTTTCACCAGCAATCAGAACACCAGTATGTATCATGTTTTAAAACATGATGACAACTGTGTAAATCACTCTTTACCTAGACACTAATAAGGTCAAGCAAGAAGGCAGCCATTTTTTTTCCTGCTGCAGAACTCAAGAATGCCTTCTCAAATGTCTGGAATTCTGAATCTGGAAAGAAGTCTGGAATATGATAATGAGTTCCATGCTGGTGTAGACCTTGATCTTGATGCTATCAGAAAGAAGCATCTCTCAAATAATTTTTTCGTAAGCAAAAAAAATTGATCGTAAATATTTCATTATAATAGTGGGAAAAAATATGTAATTTCTTGGACAGAGTTAGGACTGTGATAATAGTTTTCAGCAAAATAATTTGCTGCCAGAAAATTTTGAAGGGGAAAAAAATTCATTTCAAAATTGTTTATAGGAATGTGCAAAATTCTTTGAATGCATTTAGCATGAACATTTTCTAGATGTAGCATGTCATATACAGTGGTGGGGATCAGCTGGTATTCAGTTTGGAAAATTGTACAGTTTTACAAGAAATAATTTCTGAGAACTGCGAGATTCAGCAAAGTGTGTGTTTTGTATTTTGTCAGTTCAATCTGATTTCCGGTACATAATAAAAGAAGGGTCTCACGACTAAAAGTTCAGTGTACCGACAGTCGTTGTAGTTCCAATGTCAGCACATTCTTGTCATGGATGTTGTTAATGCAGTGGGTAATTGTATGCCTTTGTTCAACAGTTGTTCTTCAAATTTAAAAAAATGCAGGAAAGCTGATAATGAGCACCAAGACATTATGTTACATGATAAGTCTGGCCTTGAGAAATTCAGAATCGTTGGCAGAATTGTCCTCATACCAGCCATGGAGGAAAAATCTTATGTGCTAAAGTAGGTAATTTGAGGTCAAAGGTCATGACCCTCTGACCTGGCATTCAGCAGAGTGGTTGGACGTCCATACCAGCAGGTTTTCACAATATTTGCACATCAGCTGTTCGCAAAGTAGTGTGTACACAAACACCTTTTTGTAAAGTGATCTTGGTATTGGTAGACCTTAATCATATTGTGTCAAATACTTTGGTAAGGGTATGTAGAAAGTTCAAGGTTTCGTCATCCCTTAACTTTTAGCAGTGAAGCCTGTTTTTGGTATTTTTGTGCTGTCAAATGCATTAGTTTATTTTGTTCATGTTTTGTTTTTTGTTTTTGGTGATAATCATGTTTTGCTAACATTGAATGAAAGTAGACCAAAAAAATTAGCCTAGTCAGGTTTTCGAAGTTCTGGTAAAAGTAATTTATGTGCAGTTTTTTGGTCATGATTTGTTTGGTTTGTGAGTGTGTCACTCCGGATGTAACCTTTGACACAGGAAAAGTAGTCCGTTAGTTCATGCCATATGGTCATTACTTACATTGTAGTTCAGGAAAAGGAAAATCGTGAATCACATGCAGTCTTCCGATATCCATGGACCTCATATCTACATTATTGTCATCATGATACTCACTCAGGAAACCAAGGAATAATTCCAGCATAGAACCCATGATTCCAGTGTTCCTATTTCCCATCGGAAACTTGGAGTGGTCCTTTTGATCTTACTTGATCAAAAATGGAAAAAATGTAGTGTGTAATTTTTGAAATACATTTTCTAGCCTGCAACTGCTTTTACAACAAAAAAGGCTGATATGTTGAATACTGAGAAAAAATACTCTCAAAGATAAAATGTTTTATGTGGTAGTTGTTAAGATTTTCATAACTTGTTGTAGCTTGTCTCGTATTTTGATGGTAGATCTCAATCATCTCATTGTCATACCAAGTATTTTTGTCGGTGTTTGTGATGATCCCGGCCTAGAATAATTGCCCCTTTCCCATGTCTTCCATATTCTTGCATTTTGTTTTGTGATCTGATGACTGAACTGTTGTAAATCACATACCGGTACAGCTCATTTCTAAGACAACCATTCTTTTCTGAACAGACAGGTCTTGAATTTCAAGCCAGGGGATCAATTTTGGACAGTGCACATGTACATGTATGTTAAGGACATGAATAGCTCAAACCTTTACTCCAAAAACATTTATCAAATTTATGATAGATTGCAACCAATAATTTAGGGATTGAGATGGTTATCATAAAACGGATGTTTGAAGAAAGAAACTGTAAAATCTTTCACAAGACTATTTTCATCTTCATTTGTTTTTCAATCTTATCTGGTGTGAAAGATTCCTTAAATGGGATGTGAAATGATGAAATTTGATGCCAGGCTGGATGTGACCTGATGGTGACCCCATAGTATGGTTCTCTCAACTCAGGGTATCCATGCAAATTTCATAAATTCCAAATATATTTGACGGTATCAAGTTTTGCCAAGGGTCGATAAATTAGAAATAGTCGCGGTCGGTTTTACATCAGCAAGGGTTGGTCTGGTTTCACTTGTAATCGAATTTCCTGTGATCGGTGTCCCGCTGCCATAATTTATGCGTCTGTGGTCATCCTATATTTTATCGCATGTACAGTCATAGGCTCAGATAACCCTTTGACCGACAGACTCAATTGTTCTGTCCAGATGGCTTTCTAACCCATAATTTTTAATCCAGTGTCAAACCCCAGGTTTGAACTGAAAATCCACTAGCTGAGTGTGACTCAGTGGCCAGATGACTAGCTTTAAAATGTCACTACTAAGGCTACAGAGCATTTATTTTGTATTTAATCGCATTTAATTATATAATTAATTATATAATTATTATGTGAATCCAGGTGATGTGACTTGACAACTCTAGCGTTCTGACTTTAGCCTAGCTTCATAGTATCATTGCCTCACACAGCATCAAAACATAATGTCAATTGCTCTACTACGCTACGTATTTTGACAGTTCGGTTTAGCCCCTACACTACACTACAATGGTTTGGCCCAAACCAATCAGCTTCAATGGTGATTGTGGACCAGTATGCAAGGAGATGGGGTTAAAGGGTAAATTACGGTTCCTCGGACCATGGGTAAATACACAAAAAGTTTCAAAACAAGAAAGCAAGGCGCAGTCAAAATGTTATATTATTTGCTGTTCTCACACATGACCAAATCACTGCCTTCACTGGAAATTTCATCGGCATTAGTCAATTTTGCAAGCCTTAAATAATGAAGCTTGCGGAAACTCAAAGTTCAGCTACACAGACCTTGTACAATGTTTTGTGTAGAAGCAACAGTATGGTGCAGAGCAGTTAACAACTCCAAGTACATCATTTAGGGTACTTCACATTGTACTCGCACTTCTCTGCTAAGATCTACTCCACATTCAAGTGTTTGAACTATCTTGAGTACGTCTTTGCCAGAGTTCATGAAAGCCATGGTAGACCACAAGTTGTTGGAGCTGTCATTGATTATCTCAGTTTGTATATCTTTATGATCCGGGCACTCAATTGTGAATGTATTTGTCACTTTGTCCCCTCTCAATTCACATAGGCATCAGTCGGTCTTTAATGGATGTAAATAAAAATAGCGATAAACCACCCCAGCAATGGTATACCAATCAGTTTTGACCAGTTCACTTCATGTTTATGCTGGAGTGATAGCGAGTGCATATATGTTGTGATCTGGTCAAAATCTCGTGATATACGTGTACCCTCACTAAGTGTGGTTAATTGCTTAATTAATACACCTTGTGTATCACAGAAATACACCTTGTAAGAAATGGGAAATATATATATATATATATATATATATATATAATATATATATATATATATATATATATATATATATATATATATATATATATATATATATATATATATATATATATATATATATATATATATGGTGGTGAATGAAATACCAGTGAAAGAAATATTGATCACAGCTTACAAAACACTTGTTCTCCTTGAAAAGCCTGGGTGTGACAAAAAAGATTGTAAGTCCACCAGAACTTGGCTTTCCATTGATATAACAAGCAAGCATATATATATATATATATATATATATATATATATATATATATATATATATATATATATATATATATATATATATATATATATATATAGTTATATATTTATATTTGAGCCAGCAAAATTATCAACTCATTTCAAACTTTAAAATAACTGTTCACAAAAAAAAAATCTGTGACAGTTTATGAAAGCACAATGTGCAAAATAGACTTGATGTTAAGCTGGGATCATGACTTGGTGCAGAAGGCATAACCACATGTATGTAAAAGGACAAACGCCACAGATTTAACTGTCCTATAATGCAGGTAAACAAAGAAAAATAGTAAGATACTGCCCCAAAGATGATACTGATAGTGGTGAAATAGAGTCAATGTGAGGCACAGAACACATTTATTTGTCCTGGCGCTTGCCGTTGTATCAATGGAAAGCCAAGTTCTGGTGGACGTACAATCTTTTTCTGTCACACCCAGGCTTTTCAAGGAGAACAAGTGTTTTTGTAAGCGGTGATCAATATTTCTTTCACTGGTATTGTTAGAGGGGATAGTTTACCAAATGTTTTGTGTCAGTCCATAGATGAACGGGTCACTGAAAGGATGTCAACCCAGCGCTTAAATCTCTCCTTTTTGGTCGTCTAATTCCGCAGGCATTCTCATCTTGGACTTAATACCAATCAGCACCTTTTGTTCTCTCGCTCAGTTCCTAAAAAATAAAGGATTGCTTTCAGAAAACTCAGATTAATTTTGAAGAAAGAGGAGATCCGATTGTGATAGGTGCACAATTGATTGTTACTTTACAAACTGGCATTGTACTTGTTGTACAAGGATTCAAGACCCTCTGTCATGGAATTTCAGGGTTTTTTCTCATTTTTCCAGTTCAGATTTTTCTCATGCAATATATTAATAATTCTGCTTTCCTACTCTTGGTATGTTATTGAAAGTCAGAGAGAAGTTTTATATTGATTTGGTGCAGGAGTGAACCCTTGAATACCTCAATTCACAATACACAGGTCCAGCCACACCATTGTAAATGATGGGGTTGGACCAAACCATTGTAGAGAAAGGTTGAATGTTTAGAGGAATATCATTGCTCCATCTGGTGCACTCAAAAGAAGTATTTCATTTCTCTTGAATATTTAACAACCTCTGACATGCATGTTGTTTCAGCTTTTCCAAAGTTCTTAATCTGTGACGGAATTTTAATTAACTGCACAATTTGGTTTCATCCAATTTCAGTCAAAGTGATTTCGGAAATAATTTTGTCTTCCTCAGTCAGACATTAAATGTACAGATGAACATAAGAGTCAACCAGGTCAACTCAAAGATGTCACCAAAAAATTTAAAAAAATTAATGACAGCCTAGTAAAACTATACATCATGAATTTTGAATAATATGATACAGCCCATTACAAATATTAATTACAAACTTTGATCTGTTTACTGTGTTACAGATTTTAATCAATCATAATGGCAGACGACGCTGAAGAAAGAGCTCGCCGCCGCGAAGAACGCAGGAGAAGGAGAGAAGCTGAAAAGTAAGTGGTGTCGCCATTTTGATTTTTCGAAAACCGTATGCCAGTGTATTTTATTCAGATTTCATAATTATATGTATTTTCAATTTTGTGTCATCTGAACTAGCTTTATCTGACAGCTCAGCTTTCGGTTTTGATATCGAAGTCGGCTTATTTTTATCAAAAGAGCATACGCCTAAAAGTTATGTTTTTAGTTTCTTTGCTTAGGAAACTATTGGAAGTTACAAGCGATATCTTTTCAAAAAAGCAAGAACAAAAACTGAAAGTATCGATGGACATGTAAATTAAAATAACAGACTACCAATATAAATTCCAGTCTGTAAAATTAAACTACCGGTATAAATAGCTGTGACATCACCAATTACTTTCACTGAAGTGAAAACAGGATTATGATGAAGATTCGTTTTCAGATCATTGAAAGGCTGCGGAATTATATACATCAACGTGATGAACAAAATTTAGTTTATCAGTTTATGTTTGTGACTATCAATCCAGGGAAATGCTGCGTCTCTGTAAACAAGACGATAATGCAGTGTTTGTTACTGTCACTACGCCATCTATAACTCTTGAAACGTTTTTCTCGTATGAGGAAACAGCATTGCATACCAGACCTCTCTGAAATGCTTGGTATTTTTTTAACCAGAGAATTCACAAGTAAAAACACTTGAAAGAAGAAAGATATCTCATGTAGTTAAATATGCCTACACCCTCCTGAATAAGTGTGTGTTTCCTGTACTAATAAATTCATGTGACTCTGCTACAGTACCTTGAGTGCTTGCCTACAGTCAAAACAAAAACTCACCCAGACTCTGTCAATTTATGCTGTCCCAAAGTGGTTGACCGGCAACAACTACCCATGTTGAGTATTTGAACAGTGAGTTTGATGATGTGTAAAAAGGTGTGAAGAGCCGCTCCCTTTCACAAGTTTCAGAAACCAAGTCGTCAAAGTCGATCGTCAGTAGCTATTGTATGGCACAGTCAGCCACAGTCCAGCCTATATGAAACTAATGGTTGTGTATGTGATAACAAATTTTACAGAAATTTAGATCCTTTCCATATACAACATAATGGTAACTTCATTATCATTCCACCTCAGTGACAACTGTCTAACAACAATGGCATGTGTTTGTTTTGTGTGCCTTTAACATGTCAATTTTGTGACAATTATTAAAGATAAACCAAAAGTGACCTCTTTTCGTAAGGTTTGGGCGGACCAATACTGAAAAACTGTACACATATTCATTTCATTTTGTTTCGTTACCAAATATAGATTACATAGATGACATCATGGTGTTATCACTAACAGAACATGTGTGTGAAACCCTGTAGTGTGTCGCCCACTATTAACCCATTGCTGCATGTATGTTGCATGGTTGTTTATTTACTCCAGGGCAGCCGCTGGAGAAACAGGCAACAGCACCTCAACGGGGGAAGTAGATTTGGAAGCCCTTCGGCGGAGGCGAGAAGAGAGGCGACGACAGCGTGAATTGTGCGTGCATGAACGAAAAACCATTTGACAACCTTAGAGTTTGTAGATAATATTGTAACATTCCCTTTTACCCTGTCCCTCATATCTTACACTTTACATCTTGAACCTGATCACCCCTAAAATCCTTGTGGAATTTCCTTTCATACTCTACATTGAAATGGGATTGACTGGGGAAAAAGAGGTTATACCATAGGATAGTAGGGGTGAGCAGCTTACTCTTGGCTGATTTCAAAGGGGTATAATGCAATAAGGTTCATTTTGAGATAATTATGGTTTTGCAGTATTTTAAAGAATCTGGTCAACTTCTAAGTAATTGTCTCTGCTTTTGCCTTCAACTATTACTCAGATCTTTTTTCTTCTCTGTACTTTTAATGAAAACAGTTTGTGAATCAACACTCAGTAGGCTGATGCCAATTTCAGCTTAAAGGGCCAGCAGCTGTAATTTTTGATGATTATTTTTCCTGTATTTTTGTTTTGTAATGTCAACCAAAGTTTCTTGTTTTATGAACCAAAACACAGTTTTTCAGCTTGTCAACTCAGCCTGTAAAATGTGTGAGACCGCCTTGTAATCACTGACAAGTGAATTCTGATCTTGAATTCAAATGTAAACGATAACATTGATTCTACATGGATAATGTATAGACACCTGTTGACAAGCCGAATAGTGGGTATTTCAACATGCTTTATGGAGTAGATCAAGAACTTGCTACTGACATACAGAGCAAAAATAGCGGAAAAAATTCATCAAATGTTACAACTACTGGCAGTTAAAGTAGATAATCATTTTGGAGGTATCTGAGCTGTGAAGTTAAAATGCAACTGAGTGTGTGATTCAGACTGTCTTTATTATAGATATATAGGTGACTTCTCTTTCTTATGGAGTTCGATGAAAGAAATGCACTTCAGATATTTATTTTTGCTTTCCATGTTAACAATGGATATCTTTAATGCACATTATCATTGTGCTTTTGCACAGTTAAAATGAAGGTGTTCACATAAGTGACGTGTAATTGCTTGGCGTAGAAGCAATGCATTCTGGGATTAAGGGTTATCCTCACAGCCCATCGTTTGTTATGCAGTTACCATTCTTTGGTGTACAGTGACTGCCCTCGTTAGTCTGGCCTGGCAAGGCTTACGTAGCCAAGCGTACATATAGCTGGCCATGCCAAGTTCTTTAGCCAGGCCAGGCTTGCTTGACCCTGTAAACCCCCATTTGCCTGTAAACAGGATCCTCGCTCTCCATAAAAAACAATTGGTTTGGACCAAACCATTGTGGTGAAGGGGGTAATTTACTGAAGAATATGTGTACACTCAGAAGGGTAATGTAACACTGCAAAGCCAACGAGCGGTTGTACGAGAAGTTCTAACAATCTCTATTGTCAACAAATATAAACTTCAAAGGCTTAGACAATGGCAAGTAGACATTGCACAACTTTGTGTCGATCCTGAGATAAATATTTCATCATTTGCTTGTTTTCACAGGGGTGGAGAAGCCAACGGCCCTCCAGAGGTGAGCAAATTTCTTTGATTGTAGAAATTTAACACAGTAGTATCTGTCCTGTCGATAAGTTTTGTGTCGTACATGACGTTTTATGTCGTAATTGACCAGAAGTCATATTATGTATTGTGCATTCAAATGATGTTGTTCTGTCTGAATTGTTTCCTTCGTATGGTAACTATTTACAACAGAGAAACGATATTGATTCGCAGATTTCATATTCATAGATACCGCGGGGACTCGCGAACCATACTCGGGGAAAAAAATCGCAATGGCGTATACGACTACATGTGTATCGTGACAGTAATACAAACAAATACATACACTAATTGCCTTGTATTTGCATGCCATTATCTTGAGAAGAAATATATCTACGTGACTTTATCTTGCTGACCAATCAGAGCTACAAGTGTCAATCATGTGATCTACCTGAGCCAATAGCATGCATCTGCATTATATTAGCATGTCATTATTATATCAAGTTATGTTTATATGCTTTAGAAACTGTTTCAACTGTAGTTTCTGCTCAAATTGTAATTTGATGGATAATTTTGGCGAAAATTCTTATTTTACTAAGTGCAAGGTGTGTGCCAAAAGAGTGATAAAATTGCAAAAACTCTCATTAATACATTATTTGCACAGTCCCAGCAGTTATTTCTTGCATCTATGAAAAAACTCGGCAGTTACACATTTATGTTTTACTTTTAAAACAAATGCTACTAATGCGTGTCTGGACTAACCAACCAGCCCGTGGAGGATTATAGCGAGCGCCGCCGGCGACGCAGGGAACGGGAAGAGGAGGAACGGCGCCGGCAGGAGGAGGAAGAGGCGCGTCGTCAAGAGGAGGCCCGTCAGCAAGAAGAAGAAGAGGAACGACGACGAGCCGAGGTAGCCAATACGCCATGGTGTTCCACTCCCCTTTCATTTGCCTGTCTCTCTCTCTCTCTCTTCACTGCTTTTCATCATCTACCATTTTCCAAGTTTCAGAATTCTCTCTATTTCAATAAAAGTACAACTCATCTTTTTCACACACCCTGTCTCCTCTGTCTTCTTTCTCTTCTTGTCATCACATTCTAGGGTCATAGGTCACAATATAAACCACACTGAAGTCCATAGCTCTTGATATCTTGCAGCACGTTCCCATTTCTTGAATTCCTCAATAAGGTTAAAATCTGACAAAAATTCATTCAAAAGATTCATCAATACTGTCAGATCAACTTCCAACTCATGTGATGCTGTGCATTATCGACATGTAACCATCTGAAGTTCATGTGCATATCTTCCAAATTGCAGAATTTTGTTACCATAAATTTTTTATTCAGAGTTTTTCCACTAGAAAGAATCTTTGTACCTTTTCAAGTTTTTGGATCCAAATGTCTGCATTTTAATGAAAACTAATTGAGAGAAACATATATTTTCATTAGGTAATGTTCACTTGTGTCATACTTGCGCCAATATTCCGGACATGACAGCCAAATTACCCTTCATTTAGTGGAAAGTCTCTCTTGCTCTCAAAGTTTGAAAGTATCATTATTAAGCCACTGCAAATGCCAAAAATGCATCATCCGCATGATGTGCCAGTACATGTACACAGATCACTGACACATGTTTGTTGTCATTTCAACAAAATCCAATTCACCATGGTACACACTTCAGCAAAAACAAGGTGTAAGTTTACTGTAACAATCACTGCAACCACTTCTACTCTCTCAGCCATTATCTTTAGTTTTTCACAACCATTTAAGTAAACACTCTACACTTTCACCTCCAACACCTAGATGACAACACCCCCCTGTGATTTACACATACAAAATAATAGTTCAGTCCTGTCCAAATGTTGAGTGTTTGAATGCAGATTTGGTGGTTGGGGAGGGGGGTTAAGAGGGGTTTGTGTTTGATACCATAATTTCAGAATCTGTTTCAGATCGGAAATTCTTTTCCAAGTATGTACATCTGTGTCTGTACTGTACTCTGTGTGTTGTGTGACTGCTGTTATTCTTGCGGTTGTACAAGCTGTGTCTTATTGAATGTCTTTTCCTGAATTATTGGAGATTATTCTTTGATGGCACTTCACACGTCTTGTACATGTCTGATGTGTAAACTACAATCATTCACTGACAACGACACACAGGTCTTGGGTGTTTCACTGGGTTATTTTTTACCAGACACCTGACAAATTGACTGACGATTCCCAACTTTTCCCATAAAAGTCTTTCTCACCCCCTTTCTTCTGACTACCCATGAGTGGAAAATTGCCAGTTTTTGAAAAGAATTTAACCCCTCTATACCTCCATGGTTCGGCCCAAACCCATTGTTATCAATAGCGATTATGGACCTGTTCACTAGGAATTGGTGAACAGGTAAAAAGCCTGTATTGTCTGCTCATGGTCTCACAAAATGGCACATTCTGTGAAACGTAGGATGTGACGCAAATGCCAACGGTTCAAGAAGCCTTTGATATGTTACCTGTGAGGGATCATTAGTAGTGCTTATACAGGCATTGTGCACCACTGGAAAGTTGTGTCTGTTGTTGCCTATTTCCACCAAGGTTTCATGTCTGTGTACCTGTATAATGGAATTACATGATTCTTCTACACCACCTATTGCCATAGTAACCTGTATACCCAGTGAATTCAGTCACCAAAACTCAGAAGAGAATATTGCTGTTCAAATAATTCTTAGTACATGTCTTGGATTTTCACATATCTCACTTCATTTTGCGCTGTTTTTCTTTTGTTTTCCATTTTCTTAATTTGCAATTCTTATTTTTCCTTTCTGTCTATTTCTGTTTTTCGTTGTCCATGGCGTTGTGTTCCTTATACTTCAAAACACCCTTCTCGTCACATGGTGTTGTGTATCACCACTGTTTTGTAAATCCCCTCCTGGTTTGTGACCACCACTTGTGTGTGTTTCTGTGGTTGTTGCAATTCGTTTACATGTTACCTTGGTTACTGCACATGCTCAAATGAATCAGGAAGAGGCTGCTGAGGAGGAGGCTCCCGCTGAGGAGGCTCCCGCGGAGGAGGCTCCCGCGGAGGAGACTCCTGCGGTGGACGTAAGTAGGCAGTGTGGAGTGTAGCACCTCACCCTGTGATCTCCCACAGCTGCAGCCATGCGCCCTGCCCTCTAGTGGTGTTTGCGAATATCATGGTTGCACTTTCCCCATCTTCATGTGTTTTTCATGTGTTTCTCTAACCTGTATGTGTCCTGAGTGTTGAACAGTGTGAAGATAGCACTGACTTTCCCCAAACACTGCAAACTGCAAGGAGTGATGAGTACTGTTCCAGTCTGTTTTGCCTCTTGCACTCGCCCCGACAAGGTTTTCAAGCGTCTGGTACAGAGGTTGCAGAATACGGCCGCTATTGAAATGATCAAATATGTATTCTTTATTAATAGCTTTAGAAATTTAAGATTCAACTGAAAGAATTCATGCAAAGTTCCTCAAATTATTTGGCATAAAAAATCACAGTATCTGATGTAAGAAATCAGGAGGCTAAAAATTCCCTTTCGTCGAAAATGTGTACAACACAGGACTTGTGCAAGATGTGTTAAAATGCTGTTACTCAACTTCGCCTGTGAATTCATCCGACAGCCAGGCTATGTGTTGATGTTATCAATATAACAATATACCTGTAAATGAGTCGCAGTATCTACAATAAACACATCCAATTTCCTCTGTACCATGAGCTTGCAAAACCAGGTCATTCGCTTTCAGGATATGCTGTGTGAATAATCAGCCTGGCCCAGGTGTATTATGTAGTGGCTTTGCCCTGGCACTTTGCCAAGCCATGCCCCTACATGGCATCTGTTGCTCAATGGCCTTGGCTCTGTGCCAAGTTGTGACCATATATGGCATCTCTCTCACCAGGAAGAGGCTGCTGCACAAGAGCAGGCGGAGGAGGAAGAAAGACAACGCCAAGAAGCAGAAGAACGCAAACGCCAGGAAGAAGAAGCTGAAAGGCAGAGACAAGAGGAACAGGTCAGTTTGGAACACTGTGATTTTGTTTCAGTGCCGACTTAAAGGTACACTGTCACCTGTTCCAATTTTGCCACAGTTACCATGGAAAGAAAAAATCTAACCAATCACAGATTTTAAGCGCGTGGCCGCTTTTTAAAAACATCGTCCTCACATGGGCATTTTGAATACCAAGGAACGCCCCTTTGACCATATATGGGCATATTTAGATTACAGGTGACTGTATACCTTTAACATAATGTTTAGCATAGAACATCCAATGCATGCTGCAAAGGGATAACTAAATATACAGATATCGTTTTGTCAAAATTTGATTGGTTCATGTTTACAGCAGTTTTTGTCACCAACGGTGCCCTCTCTCTCTGTCTCCAAGTTGTGTGGATACATCATTTGCAGTACAAATATTACAGTTCGTATTACGAAACCCAGAAAAATGTAAATGTTTTCACAATACTTTGTTCTACAGGAACGTCAACAGCAAGAAGCAGCGGAAGAAGAGGAAAGAAAGCGACAAGAGGAAGAAGAGGTAATATTCGTCAATTTTACTTTCCAAAAAACGTCTTTTTAGGAGTAGCGATATACATTTTTGCAAATTTTGTCTTGTTTGTATTTCGTGAAATAAATCACTTGAGACAACAGCAGTTAGGTTTTGCTTCTCAAGGTCTTTCTGAACAGCTGTCTCAATAACAAAACCACTTTTCCTCATTTGCATATGCAAATTAGATTGTTAATGTATGCAAATTAGGTCATGGATATGCAAAATAATTCCTGGTCTATGGAAAGTTGGCCAAGGGTGTACACAAAATGTCCCCAGGTCTATGAAATTAGATCATGGGTATATGCAAAATTAGTATTTTCTTTGTGCAATCTATGTCATGAGTGTACCCAAAATAAGTCTTAAGATTTATGCAAATTATTCTAATGATACTTGGTTACGACCTTTGAACCCATTCTAGTTACAGTAGAAGGCTCTTTCTTGTGAATAAGAAATCAGTTTCCCAGTGTAAACCAAAATCCTTGGATATCAAAGAGCATTCCATCTGAGGTTGAATTTTCCAGCGTGTCAGATAATAATCATATTCAGGGATGCATTGTGAGGATATGTATACAGCTTTGGACATGACCAAGTCATTCCGGAAGTGTTTTGCCAAATGCTTCGAAATGAAAGACTGTTTTAAGTGGTACTATACTCAGATTTACTCTGAAGTTTCAATCTGTTTTGAAAGATTTGAATCTTTCTCCATTCTTTGACCGGGAAATGTGAATCCGCAAAATAAAGACGAGATGAATGTCTCACAAATAACTTATTTCAGACTGTAGAAATATCTAAAATCTGTATTTGTACAGTAGTGAATGTTTTGTATTGAACATAAATGTACCCGTATTCTTACAAGAACTACTTCTGAGTATGACTGTTTGACAGTTATTTTATCATATGACATGGAATTTCAAATCTCACGTGGAATAGCGTGTACATCTCAAGACTACCTCAATACATAAGAGCTTTGCTATCCATGAGATAATGAACAATGAAGCAATGAAAGTAGTTTATCATTCACAGTCCGATAGTTTGTCATTCACAGTCCGACTAAACAGCTAAAAGAATGAAAAAGATTATTATTAACACTGTTTGAGCAAGCACAAAAAATGGTCGTCACAGCTACCGACTCAAACACTGAAAAAAGTGCAACATTAACAGTTTTAACCGATACTGAAAAAAGTGTGTTATTAATGGTTTTCTGGTTGTGTTTTTGACCACTAATCATTCCATCTCATAACAAATAGCAGCCTGTCATGCTATTTCATGGTAAGTTTCATGCGGGTAACACCATCGCATCTTGTACACCGCATAACACAGAGGAAAATCTGCTGCTTCTCGCTATTTCACAGTCCTAGGACGCTGATTTGTTTGTTTGAAAAGTCATCATTAAATTCTTACCACTGGTTCCATCTAGAAAAATAATCTTGAAAATTTATAACTTGCACAATTTTTGATCGTGTTTTTGTCTGTTTGCTTTGGTATTGATATGACTACTGTATCAAATGTAACGCAAAAAAATGCACTATTTAATGACCCTTGACCTGTGATCTCCATGACAACAAGTTGGTGCACTGGCTTGCACTGTTATTTACCTCAGATGTAAATCTAGTAAACAACAAGAAAAATCGATTGGTTAATACAACAAGAGGAAAGCCATTGCAATTTTCAATCCAGAAGAATTTGAAATTTATGCAAAGTACTATGAGAACAAGTAACTTGCAATTGCCAGTGACAGAAAGTTGTACAATGCAGGGTGTAAAATTATTCATCACAATTAAAACTGAGATGGAACTATTTTAACAATGAAACCCTCTCACCCCTATCTGCTGCTTTAGATGTATCCATCTGCGACCACAGAACAATAGGTGCAAGCCCAAAATACAGCAGTGAAAAGGTTTCACCAAAACAAATCAGCCTAGTGACCAATACCATGTACCCTACATGCATTGGAGAATAGTCAAAGCTAACATACAAACATTACCTTATATTTTGCCTAGGCTGCTCTTACACATAGCTTGCTTGCTCTAATGAATGCTGCATGCAGGAACCTTGATCAAAACAGATGCATGTCTTGACCAAGCCAATATTGTCGTTTCTTTTGTTTTCTCTCTCTTTCTCTCTCTAGTCTTTCTCTCATTCTCTATCTCATTGAATGCTCTTTCATTTCTTTCTGGCAAAAAATGGGATTACTTTCCAGCTTTTTTTAACTTTCAGGTGCCTTCGTTTTTCTTTTAGTTTTCTCTCATTCTGGTGTCTGTCTGATATGCGTTTCTTTTTTCTTTTCTCTTTTTCCTGTCTTTGTTTTCATACAGCTTTTTGTTTTGTCCTAGATTCCTCATCAATTCGAGCAGCATTCAGGCACACCTTCTCACACCGCTTCTTCCATGACACTGTACATGCCAACATTTAGTTCATTTGCCATTCTCTCTCAGCCCTTCCTAACTTTTTACTTCTGTAATTGTACCAAGATGTTCCACACCAAATGCATGGAATTTGAATTCAGTCATAATGTTTAGCATAGTGGTGTGATTGAATGCATCTGATTGGTTGACATTGTCATTAACATATATGTAAATGACTATAATGTAGAACCAAGTATATTTACATAAATGCAAATGTTTATAATTTGCATAGATATAAATTCCATGGTAACAACCAATCACTTGCATTGCACAATGGCTGAATTCAGATTTTGCCGATTTGCAAATTCAAAAACAAATGTGTCAGCATCAAAGATTGCTGTACCTTCTGTTTCTTTCTCTTGACAATTCTTAAGTCAGTAGCTCTGCAAAAAATTCATGCTGGTGAAGGGTTTTTTCTTCAAAATCATTATCAAGGGAGATTTTTAGCCATTAACCCTTTGAGTTCTTTGATTTTCCCACCAAAATTTTTGTGCAACATTTCACCATATTTTATGATATTTTCTGTAATCCTTTTGATCATTTTAGACCAAATGGGCAGCACTTTTCGTAGGCTACAGTTTTTGATGAAAATTTTGGAGAAAATTTGAAAAAAATGTTCAGACCTAAAAAAATTGTCTGTATTATATCTTATAAAGGTGACAAAAACTGACATTAGTGCTCAAAGGGTTAAATACTCAAAGTCAAATTTGGATACCACAAATTTGTTTTTGATCATGGTTGATCTATTGCTCTGGCAACGTGACATAAGTATAGCTCCGTGTTCCACCACTATGCCGTCAGTTCCTGTTCAGAGAATTTTTGTTTCCTCTTTGATGGCTTGAAATCTCCCTTCTAGTGGTGAATTTTCATTGGGCCTGTCCTCATACTGACACACTCACGGCGCCATTCTTTTCCTTTCTCTATAGTTCTCACTTCCCTTGTAGAGAAGCAAAAACCAGGCAAGACGCCTTGTTTCCTAACATCTTCATCTTCTTCCACAGAAAAAGAAGAAAGAAGCACAGGCATCGCAGGCTGCCCCCGCTAAAAAGAAACTTGGGGGTTTGTCAACTCTACGTAGGCTTGACATTAAGGTTGGTGTATCCGGATACCAAATCACTGACACAACATAAAACTTACATAAAATCGCACAAAAAAGAGGAAAAATACGAAGACCTGAAAACATTCTACTTCACAACCTACACTAATCAGTCACATGGCCAAAGAGGTTCAGATATCCTCTCTCTCTCACCTTCTGTAGAATGGTACCTTCCAAATATCTGATATATGGTTGGTCTTACCATTCTCTCAGATTCAGATTTTCAACCAGTGAGAAAGAGGATAACTTTTCACGCAGAGCAAGTACCTGAGAGGTTAAAAGTCATGACCCTTGTCTGTTTGTTCGTAGTTCGTTACCTATGGGAGGGAGGTCCAGGCCTATTTTAATGAGCATTCTAAATGTTTTATCTTCTAATATTCTGAACTTTTTCTCAAAAAAAAAATAATTAAAGTGAAAATATTTGCACAGTTAAATTTGATACCCTTCTTCATGTGTTTTCCCGTTTGTGTATTAACCCATCTTATTACCCATGATGCATCTTTCTCTAACCTCGGATAAAGAAATTCTAAGTGCTTTTTATGTGATAACTTATTTGTCGTTCATGAAAACGTCAGCTGTCTTCGTAGCATGTTGTCAACAATTATTCTCTAACACGTAAAATATGCATGGCTGTACCTGCTTCTGCCTCCCCCCCCCCCCTCCCATGCAAAGTTCCTCGCCCATGAAAAATGTTAGATTACGAACAAGAAGTCAATTGCAAACAACATTTGAAAGTCTCAAAGAATTGATCACATCCGACGAAATTCATCGATGATTTCACATGCTAATTTTGAAATTTCGACATTTTCCTTTCAACGTATTAATTTTCAATACAGCTGTTTATTGTAGATATGTTCTGCCTGCAAGAAAAAAATTTCTAACCCCTCCTGTGTAATAACAAATGCTGCTGAAGCATCCTTTTTTCGCTGCAGTTTTTGTCCGCTACTTTTTTTTTTCATTTTTGCTTGTTTGTAAAATTTTTGAATGAAGGATGGGCAAAGTCATTCACAATGGAAACCTTCCCTTTTCCCACTTCCCCCTCCTACAACAATGGACCGTTCCCAAGGTCGGTGAAAGGCAAGCTTTTTGTTTCTTTTTTTTTTCCTTTTATTTTTCAAGCAAACAAACAAACAAACAACAAACAAACAAACATTCAAGGGTTTGGCAGACTTCTCTTGTTGAAATGTTTTCTTTGTGAATGACCTTGGACCTCTGACCTCTGACCCCATAACACAGGAGACCCTCCACAAAGAGGTCACTCACAGGTATGAAACACTATTTTGTTTAAAAAAAATTCTTCTTCTCTTTCTGCTCACAGAAACACATGATGAAAAAAGCGCAAGAAAGCCTGCAGCAGGAGGCAGCCGACCGTGCGGCAGAGAAGAAAAAATTCATTGAGGAAAACTTGAATAATATCGATGATATCGAGTACAAAGATAAAGATGAATTGGTTGAACTGGTGAAGAAACTTCATGAGAAGCTTCACAAGTTTGAGAGTGAGAAATACGATCTCACGATGGAAATCAGGAAAAATGATCTAGCAGTAAGTTTTATTCGTGCAGTTCTTGTGATTGTAACAATTAAAGGGTCACAAATTAAATCGTTTGATTTTTCGTTTGTACTTTGTATTTACATTCGGCAGAAAATGAAGTTTTAACAATTTTTGTAGAGTTGGTTGTTGAACGACAGACAAATTATAAAATAGTTCAAACTACCAAAGACAAAGTTTCCAATCAAATGTGGATATATCATGAACAATCCGGGAAACATGAATATTAAACATTGATAATGACTCACAATCTGCAAATATGCAAGTTAGTAAATTTACACTTTGCAGTGAAATTTATTCTTTGCATCCCTGTTTAGCTTTACATGGCCTCCATGTCTGACGGCCTGTGCACATTCAGTTCCATTATCCTGTTTTAGCCTCACAAGGCTCGAAATTTTAACAAATACACACAAATTTATGACATCATAATCGCTATGACAACTGCACAAAACCTATGGGCATGTTTCATAGCATCCTTGCTAACAGCTTAAAGGATAATTCTTATGTTTCCTTGCAGATTGAAGACTTGAAATCCAGAGTGAATGAAGCCAGAGGCAAATTGTGAGTCTTGCTTTAGTTTATTGTCATCCCATATATATCGTCATTATGTACCTTTTCGTTTCTCATTTAGAGTATCTGTGTGATTCAGTCCAACGGTTTTATAGATTTTCAAATGATTTTGACATGTCAAAATTAATTTTCAATATGCTAATAGTGTTTCTTTTCTCCTTTGGAGCATGAGAGAAAAGTTTCTATTAAAATTCATTCCAAGATAAGTAAACTATTTTGCCAGAACACAGGTATCTTTTTTTATACGACAGAATATGGTATGATTTGTGCAATAAGGGCTCCTTTCTATTTCTAATCATGATACTCTCCACAAGAACCCAAAAATGTCTTTTAAAAATGACAGTGTGTAAAAGAAATATTCCCCGAAGACTGCTGGGAAGGCTTGTCGTAGTAGGGTCATTCCACCCTGCTTCAAAGTTTTTACACAACACTGTACTATGCTCAGTTACTGCAGATTTCCTGTAGTCTTCATCAAGTATTTGGAACATTTAACTGTGGTGCGGTCTCTGCATCGGGGAATTCAATTATAGTTCCCTCACAATGCTAATCCTCTGCCAGTGTTAAACCTTCTTTCCAATCACAACATGTGGCAGAATTTGCCTTAGGGACAGAAGTTTGATTTTTGTAGAATTTCTCAATTCTGTCTGGTCTACAACGATGTGGATTCATTTGATATTCATTTGATGTGGATTTATTTGACACATTAAGAGAAACTGTATTTTCCTGTCTGATAGTTTTTTGACCAGTTTTGAAACTTTATTTTTTTTGCCAAGACTTTTAACCCGAGAAAAATAGTCAATATTAGCCAAGACTTTTATCATGCCTAATTTTAAATATCTGTAAATTTGAGGTTATTTGCCTCTGCATACCACACAAATTAAATTAAAATAAAAATTCACTTTTCATTTTGCTTTCCAGTGTCAAACCCACTCTAAAGAAAGTCGTCCGTACTGACAAGTTTGCAGACGACAAGGTTGCAGAAAAGAAGGGTATAGATGTACAACTAAAAAGAGTTGAAAGAAAATCAGCTTCTGAGGGTCTCGACGTAAGTGAGGGTGATGTAAGTGTGATCCTCGCTGCTTTCTATCCCCCTTCCTATCCCCTCTCCTACCCTCCTCCATTCCTCATATCATTCCATGGAAGCTGTTTAGATTCACGGATTTCTTTCCCAGGGTTTTGCAAACCCTCTGTTTGATGGGAAAGCACGCACCAAAAAAACTGCACAAGAAAAACAATTTGAATGTAATCTGAAGGGCTAATATTAGAATGAAATATAAGAGAATGCTGTCGTAATTAGAAATACATGAGCAAATCAAGTAAATATGGCCGATTTTCGCAGAGCATTTTGCAGTGTCTTGTACTGTCAATGTTGAAATTTTTCCGAAGGGATCTTTTGCTAGTGAGAATGCACCACTAATAGAATGCCATCAAAATGCATCCAATATTCAGTGAGTGATTGCACATATGCACCGAGAGTACGAGTCACTTCTGCTCTCAGTTGTCTCGTCAAATTTGTCTTTTTGGATGTTTTTCGTGAACACAAGATTTGAGAATGCATACCTCCACAAAGTGGAACAATTGTAGGGTTCAAAGAATTCAAAAAAAGTTATCTCATTTCTGAAGACGGTAATCTTTACCGTGAAGATGAGAAGAAAATTGTAGTGTCGGTTGAGGTTGCTTTTGAGAAAGAAGTTTAAGAAGAAAATGCTGATGAATTTTTGATTGAGTATTACAAAAACATTTTTAATCAGCAGGCTACCTAGCTGTACCATTTTATGTCAATGAGATACTTTAAACAGAACCTGACATAAAATTTTGTCTGTATTGGTCGGCATTGAATTCAAACTCTGTGTATGTTATACATGGGTATCAAGATACACAAATTGGTAGCAGCCAAACACAGCTTACCTCATATGACTCCCTTTTCCTTCGACTTTTGAAATTGTTCTCTCCATCATCCATAATTTTACATTCTCCTTCATGACATTGAACTCGTCATGGTCATTTCATCATATGACAACAAATACAGTGTTCAAATTCATCTGCCCACCATAATAACATAAATATCCTTTGTCAGAGTTAACCTCCTACCTTCACAAAAATAGCCGCGACAAAATCTTCCATGAGCAATTTGAAGACTTACATGTAAAGTGATATTGATAACATACGTGACAGTGACCTGTGAGATTAATTTCTTTGCTTTGTAACTGATTTCTCTCCCACACCAGGATAAAGTGGATCTCCGTGCACAACTGAAGAAAGTGGAAAAGTAGAGAGTCCAACCTGTTTCTTGTTGTGAGTTCATGAAATTATACATACATGTACACTAACTTGTTAATCAAGGTTTACTATACAATTTGCGGTCATTTCTTTTCTTCGAAATGCAAAGTTGCCATTTATGAAGACGATGATGAGCAAATCCAGTCAGAATTGAATCACAAGTTAACAAAGTGACTGCCCTGATAAAGTGACCCTGTGTTGAATTTCTGCATACACTCTGTATCTTACAAATCTATTGCTTTCCCATGGTCCACATCACCAGCAGTGTTGCAAATTGACAGCCCAGGTGGAACAAATCCACAAACTTTGACCCTTAGAGTTGCTTATCCTTGTCTGCATAATAACTGACTTCACAAGCTTGTTAGAAGGAAGTTTAATTGTTGATCTGCAACTTGATGAAAATACTGCAATTTTTCCCACCAAAATTATAGTGTGCAACATTGTACCAATTTTGTGAATTTTTCTGCCATTTTTTTGACAATTTTGGACTAAATGAACATCACATTTTATTTGCTTCAGATTGATGTCAAAATTTTAGCAAATTTAGAAAAAGTTGACTGGTGTATATTTTGATATAGGTGACAAAAATTGACTTTGGCGCTCAAAGGGTTAATTTATCCCGTTACATAAGTATAGGCTGACCACTTGGGCTAGGTCATTTATACTTGATATTGACCCATTCTCAAAGATCAGTTATGTGCAATATTGACCACAACCAGGATTTTGATTTATTGACAAATATATTCAGTAAATATAGTGTTAGTGAAAATCATCCTTTGATAGGTTTTCTAGATTATCTTGAAAAAAATGGAAAATAGGTAAATTTTGGTATATTCATACAAGAAATGAAGTACAAACAATAAAGTTTTAATTCCATTTTATTTTCATGTTTTCTTTGTTTCAGCTTTCTTCACTCACCCGGGGCATCTTACTGCTTTGTCATCCACGCAAGTTACGACCTCTTAACTCATCAATATTTATCAAGCCAGCAAAAACAGACACACATTACAGTGAACCAGTCACAAAACAGCTTGAAGTCAGACATCGCCAAATTTTATGTGCCTAGGGGGTCATTGTAGACCTAGATCTTAGGTTGTAGCCATACATAATATATGCTACATTGCTGACCAGGCAAAGTGACGAAAAAAAAAATATCTCCAAGAAGCAGCAGCTCCAAAAATATATTTAAAATGTAGATTTTTTTTTTAAAGATTTTTTCTAGAATTTTATGCAATATATTTTGCATGTAGTATAGGAAATTTTCACTAAACCAAAGAACTGTATTGCTAGTGAAGAAAACCCACCATTCACAGTTCAGGATTCATCCATGGATGAGAAACAATGAATTTTTAACCACACATTCGAAATATTTGAGGTCTTGCCAGTTTGTAGAAGAGCTTGAGTTTTATCCTTTTAATTCCATTTCTTGGCATTTTCCAATGGTTTTAGATGAGCCTATGTGATAAGCTGGAGCAACTTTGGGTATTCATTGTAATAAATAGCAATAAAATTGAAAAAATCCATTTGTGTACTTGCTGTGTGATTTTATCAATAAAATGATTCATTTGATATATAGAGTAGATTTACTGTAAAATTTTGTATAGTATTGCATGTTCTCATCTAAAACCATTGCATGTGGTATGTTTTTAGTAGTATATCTTTGTAAATTGTATTTAACACCTTCTAACTTCACCCTCAAAAGCCATTTTGAATCAGTATGTAGGGGAAGAAACAATTGTATATGAAAGATTGTTTGGCAGACAGCCAACTTCTGTTGGCAGACGGCCAATACTTTTTGGCAGACAGCCAATATTGTATCAATATTGTGCATCTCTTTATAGTTTTCTTCACTTTGAGCCATAGTTTAACCTTTAACCTCTGACCCTTTGAAGTTTTCTCATGTGATGTATACCAAGTGCAAACTATTTCAGGATTTACTTTCCAAGCATCACAACTTTTTCTGATCTCAAAAATCATTTGGTGTCACTGTCAAAAGGTCATTGATTGTACGAAGCATAGATAAGTGAATTATTTTTGTAAAATACTAACTTTTTTTGTAAATTCCTTGAATGCCCAACTCTCAGTAGAGACTATCAGAAGAATGATGATATGCAGAAAAGCAGTGACACAACCATATTTGGAATATTCAAATGATATGTTAATTGAATCATGCAAATGAGACCATTGTAAACCAATCAAATGGCTCAACATTTGAGTGAAATTGTCCACTTTCACAAAATTCAGACTCAAAGATAATAGCTGTTTGAGCCAAGTAATCTCACTAAACTCAAAAAAGAGGCCACCCAAGAGAATGAAAAGTAAGTAGGGCAAAATTTCAATCTGCCTAAGTGGCATTTTTTGCTAAAAAGTGCTGCCTAAGTTGACAACTAAGGTATTCAGTGAAATCATACCAAACTGGTTGTGTTTCTGTCAACAAATTTATTTTAACTGCCCAAGTAAAATAAAAGAATACCAAACTTCATTTCAGTAAGTTTTGTCATTTTTGTTCAGACCCATATAAGCTTTGTACATCTGCCACTGCAAAGGAGAATGCAGTGCAATCTTGTAAAGTTATTTTTGTTTATTTGTCATCGGCTATGCACGTTTTCCCAGAGAAACTAACCAAAACTGTGACTAATAATTATACCGTTGACCTACTGGTAAAGCCAAATTAAAAAAAATGTGTGTTTCTGGTGTAAACTCAACTCATATTAGCAGAGAGTGTGGTATGGTGCATTCCAAAATTGGACAAGTACAAAACTAAACACTTTCAAAAGGACAAAGTACCCAAGTTGTACAAGAAGAAACTATTTAACAGTGAGATTCTGCAAAATTCATATTATTAAACCCTTTGTAGTCTGAACGGCCTTATGGGGGTAATTCAATTATATTCCAAGGAAGTAAGTGTACAAGGGTCGACTGGATCATCAATCAGCCCATTTCAAAGTGATTCCTAATGTCGTATGTGAGCTGTGAAATCAAAACTTATTTGCAATTTCTGAAAAATTCACAAATTGGAAGTTTGTGCATCGATTTCAAATCTGTACGATCTGTTACAAGGGATTAGAATAAGCATGGGTTGGCACTGACGTTTGAAGACCAACACTAAGCAAATAATATCTCTGGATACAGCATTATTGAAACACTCCCGGCATCTCTTCTTAAAACATACTGCTTGGCGTTATCTGTCATGTTTTGGTACAACTCTCAACTTTTACAATTCTTTTCAGATATACCACTTGTGGGAGTTCATTTTAAAGCTCTTGGTGTAAGAAGAAGTTTCACCATCTCAGTTTTTCGAAATTTAAAAATGTTATGGCGGCCATTTTGAATTTTAAATATCAGTATCCTGGGTACTTGTTTCTCTAGTACCAAAATTTGCATGATGACCCCAGATTTTTATTCCTGATTTGGAAAGAGTGGTTGAAAGGTTCATTAAGGAAAGTTAGAGTAAAAGTTTAAGTGTTTCACTTTGAGGCGGATATTACCTTAAGATACCTAGACCTCATTCACATCATTATTGAAATCTGTTCCAGTCTAGAGGTACCTGACCTGTAATGGTGGATAAATACAAACATACCCCTAAAATACAAACGTACCCCTAAGATAATGTTACATTGTATTATGCCGTACCATGGGCCCATTTTCCTCAGGTTTTCCCATGTTTCAGCCATCACATCTATTGTATTTGTTATAGCGTTCTGAAAACTTGAGGCATCTCAGGATGTTGGGCGGTGAAATACAAACTTACAGTAGAATGTGCCTCTTGAACAGATATTCTCAAAATTTTTCAATACTTTCTGGTCTACCATTTTAAGCATCTGGTTTTAAAGCTCTTGGTTGAAAAATATTTAAATAATTTCACTGTCACAGCTTTTCCAAATTTGAAATTTTATTTTTTCACATAGAGTTAACACAGGAATAGTAGTCATTTTGAATTTAAATAACGGTAAATGTCAGTCAATTTGTTTCGTACCAAACTTTGCACAGTGACCCCTGATTTTATTCTTCATTTTGTAAGTGAAAGTTTCATTGAGGAGAGTTTTAGCAAAAGTTTAAGTCTTTCACCTTTTGAGGTATGCACTACCTTAATGTATGAAACGTAATTGGCAGATTCAAGTAGTGTCTAACCCCTTAACTTGATGTAGAAAATTGCTCCTGACTACCCAACACACTGTGAAAACCAGAATTTTCCAGCATCCAAGGTAGTCATGGGTTTTATGCATCATTTGTTGTTGAATGGGCATTGCTTTTGCGTGATAAAAAATAGTCCAGATTCGCAATATTAGTTAAGTACAGTCTTTATTCACCTTTGACCTATGACCTTTAAACCTGACAAACTATTATAGTTTGTAAATTGAGTAAAAATACAGGAATGACCGTACCCATGGAAGCCCTTTATACAGACTGTTTTACAATTTTAATTTCAGCTATTCTAAAACTCTGTATATTTTGGAAAAGGTTCTGTTTCCAATTTCAGCTAACATCAAATCATAATACCGTCATTCAAAATTTGTTAAACTGTATATTTTTAACTAGCTGTGATATCGCAGCGGTGCAAGTGGCGTCTATCGAACGCGCTGGGGTCAAGAGTCACCGCCTCAGTACCTGTGGCGGTGACCCTTGACCCTAGCGCGTTCGATAGATGCCACTAGCACACGAAAAAAAGCAGCTAAAAGTGATAGAATTGAAAAAAAATGCATAATCTATTTGCTATTTCGTAACACTTGTCCGATACTATGGTATGAATCTAATGCCTAAATAATTTCAAGAGAGGAAAAGTATCTAATGTGTTTGTTTTTTCATTGTCAGGCAAATGATAGCTATGGTACTAATATAATAGAATGGATGTTATTATTACAATACCAAGGATTTAATTTGATTTTGATCGCACAACTCGCACCTTGAAAATACCCCAAGAAAGTTATGGAAAAGGAATTTTGACAAGACCATAATCAACGTCGAAAAATCAGTTATACATTTCTTAACCGGAAAAACTTTCCGTGTATGACTACTTTCACCGAAGCTGAGCAATAGTTGTGGTGTTAGTCCCATGTCGTTGTTTTCGCCTCAGTAGAGTTTTACTTGAGGCGGGGCCTGGAACAAAAAAAGCGAGAGACGAATGTTAAAATGGCCTCCGAGGATGTGAAAAATTGTCTACGAGCACTGTACGACTGTTTAAGTGTTACGTATGTAGCTGGAGCTAGGCCTTTCAGGCCAGAACTTGGCCTAGCCATTGGCTGTTCACCGGACGAGAAACTTCAACAAATTGGAACATGTCGTTGGCGGTTGTGCACCCTCTTTTGCGTAGAAATAAACTAAGCTTTACCTTTGTCAAGAAATGTCAATCAGAATTAAGCAGAAAACATAGCAACAGGTGTAAAATTCTTCATAATTTGCGGTGCGGAAAGGTCATCTGAGGTCACAATTGTACATGCATTGTTCGCAAACCAGTGGTGCAAGCGACTCAAGGACTCAGCCAGGCATGATTTGAGCGGAGAGTTGGCGTCTCTTGAAATAGGCCAGTCACATAGACGATTTATAATATATCTGACTATAAACAAGCTTTCTCACCTTGCCTCGAGAGGGCGGGGGAGTATTACTTTTCGGCGATTGTTCAAACATGGCCAGGCGGCCGTGAACTCCCCCTTTACCGATGCTCCCTTCCTCTCGTTCACGCTGGAAACGAGATTTTGGAGTGACAGTATTTGCGTTCTGTTGGTAGAAGAAAGGGAAACTTTAATGAACTGCGACAACAAGATACAATTTTAGACCCTCTTGCTTAATAAAAAAGTTAATGAGTGTTATGATACATTAAAGTCAGCGATAATTTACAATGGGACAAAATTAACTTTTTAAGCTTTTCTGTATTCGCTGTTTATAATGTAAACTTAAAAAAGCTTACTCCTCGAGCGAGACCGATAGTAATTATATTGAATGGTTATCCTTGCGATACATGCCTATGAATTAAATGCATCTATTGAAAACAAAAATAGACCACAAATTGTCTCAATCGAAAGCTGAATGTGCTTATCTCTCAAGTTACTGTACTGACTCAAGTGTCAGTTAAAAAGATGACGTGTTATGTGATAATGATTTGCATTGCAGTGATTGTTCGCCCACGTTCATGAATAATCGGCCTTGCGATAAGCTAACGGTGCATGTTAGGTTCAAGGAAATATTAAACTTTAATTTACGTTGATGTTACCTATCTGCTTTTGGCTTTTGATTTATTGAATGCCTTGATTTTATCCATCTTACCTGATCTTCCGACATAATGTCTTTGAATCGGCTCACTCTTCCGACTTGGGTCAAAATTTTTGGTTTATTGGCCCTGTTAATGTTTTTAGAAAGAAGATATAATAATTAACACAAGTCTGAGAAAGGTATCAATATCTCACGATGCTATAAAACTAGACTGCGTCTCTCGGCCAAATTCAAAATGAATATCAATAAATTGTTCACCTGTTTAGGGCGACATTATTTATTTTTGTGTTTCTCATCTCCCGACCGACCGTAAATTTCAGCTCCGACATGAAAATAAAAAAAAACTTTTTTATTTGCGCCGCCTCTGAGGCGATCATCCTAGCAACAGCACCACCATCATCAAATTGTGAGATTGCAGCGACTCAGACTGAAAGGACAGAGAGCACAGAACACTGAACTGAAAGACAAGAAATTGCAGTGACTGAATGGACAGAACATTGAACTGAAACAAGTACACGTTTTTCTGTACTTAAAAATTGTAGAGACTGAATGGACAGAACATTGAACTGAAACAAATACAGATTTTTTTTTGGTACTTGTTTTTTTTTATTTCGACCGCCCGCCCTGCCCGAGTATTCCTCTGGAGATGAGAAACAAAAAAAATAAATAAAAGGGTCACCCTTAAGGGGCAATAGCTGCAGCCTTTGATGATATTTTCACTATATTCTCAGTCTCTACTGAGAGGGGTGAACTTAACGGCCTTACCAACCAAGTGCATTGTAAACAATGCGGAATATTATTGCGAACAAATATATTCTAGTTAGGGATACAGTATCGTCGCCAACAGCACAGACAAACATAGACAGTCTATATTTGTATGTGTCAACAGTTACAAGCTTTACTAAATTATTCGACATGTATCGTGATTTTTGGATCGGAACAAGAGGGTTAACAGTATTTTGCAGACAGAACAAAACCCAAAAATACATCAAATTGGTCTTAAAATATTTGTTGGGAAATTTCATTTTTCTCTTCAAATCAGAAGTGTCCAGATTTTCTGTCTTCGCAACCACTCCCTCGCAAGAAATCATATTTCAGCATAACACCTATAGCACTGGGCGAGAAACTGACCGATACGCAACCATATCGTTGGACTTGTGATCGAAGAAATGTGTAATAATGGACTGGAAAGTGAAAATAAGTTTTGAATTCATACTATGTCTATTTTAAAGAAAATAAGTCATGGATAGAGAAAAGTGCAAATACTACCAACGAACACACACTTTAGATACGTAATTGTGCAAATCGTGAATTGTAGTTTTTCAATATTTCGAAAACCGATGAACTCTCTATCGCAAGCTGAGGTACTTTTGATGATATTCTTGTAAAACGTTCCCCCGCAGCAGGATAAATCATGGATACGTTGTCTACGTTGCTATGGGTTAAAATATATACGTCAACGACGCTCAGAAATGAAGCCCTTCCTCTGAGCGTCAACACACAGTTTGCCTGGCGGTGCCTGATAAGAAAAAGAATACTTACGTGTTCTTCATTACGCCAAGACGTTTGTCCAGTTCATTAAGCTGCGAGAAAACAACAGGAAATAACAGTACTAAGAAAACAAGAGCGAAACAATAAACACATTAACGAGTACTTGATCTCCAAACCATTGTTTCAATGGTAAAGTCATCGGCTATTTTTATCTCTTCACGGCCGGCCTTTCATCGAAGTCTCTTCTCTCATCGAGTCACCTTATCGCCTAAAGCTGTAACTGCCCAATCTCTTCTTCAGCTGTGTTTTGTCCAGTTTATAAAATATACATTATTGTGTTTATCCCGATATCAAGTCAAATCATCAGTTTA
This sequence comes from Ptychodera flava, assembly GCF_041260155.1. Classification (NCBI taxonomy): domain Eukaryota; kingdom Metazoa; phylum Hemichordata; class Enteropneusta; family Ptychoderidae; genus Ptychodera; species Ptychodera flava. The sequence goes on from NC_091928.1 coordinate 41,197,997, forward strand.
TCAGCTCAGGTTGTCAGTAGTGTCCAATCTAAATTGTTGACCTGAATTTATTTTAGTAACAATGCCCCACTCCCTGCCCATAATGGATGAAAGCAAACTTTGTACAGCATTATGTACGAGTACATCATGAGATGTGGAATGAAAAGTTTGTATGAGTCGATCATGGGCTGGAAGGGGTATATTATTGCTATTATTTTATAGTTTGGTAATGCATTCTGGGGCCACGAATGGATAACCTGGGGGGGGGGGGGGGATGAAATTCACTGGTATTGAATAATACAATACAAATGCATATTATACATTCAGCATTGCGTTGTCAAGTCAAGTGCTTGGTATTCCAGTAAGGAAACCATCTAGAGATAGTATTTATTTATGAGACAAAAATACTTCAATAACATCAAAAGTTCCGAGCTCTTGTCCCTTCAATGCAACCGAGCAGCGACATCGGAACGTAACGATCAGAACATTGCTTTGCATGGACGTGAGGAACGAACGCCATTGTTCCGTGTCTACCGATAACTGAACTCAAAAACTGGTGGGACCAGTGCATTTTGTCCTTGCGTTGTATTTGTACACCATAAATAATTCTAAAAAGCTAGTTTTAGTGTTTAGATGAACTTACTGGAATATGCATCTTAGACAGGCAGATTTTTAAGGTGTATGGATATGAGACAGACAGAAAGACACAGAAAGTGGCGGAGGCAGGGGGAGAGAGGGCGAGAGAAAAGGGAGAGGGTGGGAGGGAAATGGAAAGGCATAAAGCAAACACTTACATCGTAACTCTGGCGTTCTTTACGCAGGCGCAGATCATAGACGTTGTTCAGTGTTTGTTGCAATTGTTCGTAGAGTTCAAATGCGAATGATTTCATCTCTTGACGAGAGCCGTTCGTCTGCAGGGGCGGTATCCGCTCTGCCATCGCCGATTCCTTCTGTGCTGCCAGCTCATTCTTACTTTTCCCAGCATCTTCCTTGGCACGACGCACATTTTCCTAGAGAGAGAAAAAAAATCGTTGTTAAATAAAAGCTGTATATGATAGGCTTTGTGAAGTTTCTGTAAACATTTAAGTTGGTGTATCGATGGTTGCGCGGAAGTCTTTATTAAGACCAATGGGCGTACAGAAGTCAGAAACGTTACGTCAACGCTCTAGTATGTCCACGGCGAAATCATGCCAGCATTGAAAAAATGACAGAGACAGTGACGATGATCTATCCGCCGATGTGAATATTGTGTGATAAAATCACGTCATCTTCTTACTTTCATATTCAGGTACGTTGCCAATCGCATGATCCCTGCGTTTTGAGTGATGTTTTCGCGGTTTCTACGCTTTTCTTCCAGTTCGGCTTTTCGGCGTTCTTCGTTCTCCTTCCGAGCCCTAGCTTCCTCCTGTAAAATGAAAAATCAGTTGCTATTAAGTTTTTATTATCATATTATGAAACCCATTCCTTGGTGATGGACAGTTCTTTGCCATAAGGCGAGGCCCATCACGATATGTTAAAAAAGAGCTGCGAAATAATGTCCTTTTACAACTGTTTTAATAGAAAAGAACAACAGTACACCATTACTATCTATAATATATGATTTGAACAGAAAATGACGAAATTTATTTATGAAAATCATAGCTAAATGTTCAATTCATAAATACCATGTCTGTAATCTTGAAGATACATTTCCCTCTGTAATTGTTATGAGAAGGCAAGAATCTTTTCTGACCAGGTACAGTTACACCACGTGGCTAGATTTCAAGATGAAATTGTTATATTGTTCAACATAACCTGTGAAAAATGCTGACACAGCAGTTTTCTTAGTGTTTGGGGAAATATATCAATGTGTATCAATGCGTCATTACGTTGTCAGCAACTCAGTTTTCTCATAAAACATAAAATTCATGTGTAAAGGAATGTTTTTTAGAGTTCTACATCACGGCAAATATAATTAGGACAAAGATGCGCATCTGTGAATGGGCAGTTACTTTGCGACGAAAAATGAGTATTAAAAGCCGAACATAATATAATATATATATATATATATATATATATATATATATAATATATATATATATATATATATCGCGACTCACGAAACAACGTTGTAAAGATGAAATATATTGTTTTATTCATTTATACACCTCAGCTTTCTTCTGCATTTCCTTCTCTCGCTCTTTTCTTGCTTTCTCGTCAGCCTCTCTTTCTCGCATTCTTCGCTCCTATTGTTCCGAAATGACAAGACAGAAATTACTGACCAAAAAAACCCCCACGACCCGTAGAGGAAAATTCCCAATCAAATTTGTTTGCCATCAGTATGCAACTGAAGCTCTCACGAGACACAAGCCTATCTCGCGAGATCTCACAATAAATGCAAATCATCGTAATATTTTTGTGTTCGCGTTCAAATACTAATAATTTCTTGTAGGATTTTGCACCGTATGCATACTATTTTTGTTCAAAAATTATTCGGTAGACCTTCATGTGCATATTTTAATTTCGAAATTCAGCATGGCTTGAAAAATATTTCTGTAGCAATGTGTTCTTTCACTTTTCGTCACCTCAGCAAAGATCTATCCCTTACCCTTCTCTCTTTCAATTGTTCAAACTCTCATTTTCTCGTTGACGTTTCGCTTCACGTTCTTCCAGCAACTGTCGTTCTTTCCTTCCTCTTCCTGCTTCCTCCTCTCGTGCATTTCCTTGGAACAAAAAAATAAAACAATTTAGGGCTGTGTTCACAAAGAATGGTGAGAGGGGTTGGAGAAATCGCGGTGCAAATCTTATTTTTTCAGAGCCCCCTCAATGCCCTCAAAACAATTTGAAATCCCCTCTCTATATGATCAAAATTTTTCAAGTCACCCCCCCCTAAAAAACCTATCATATAGCCGCATATGGGATGTGTGCGCGAAAAAGTAAACATGTATTGCGTAGTTCTGCTCTCAGATGTTCGACACTATTTTTTTTTTTTTTTTTTTTTTTTTTTTTGACGCACACATAAATATTCTGCAGTGATTATAAAAATGTTGACAGCAGTTTGCAGAGCCATATTCCCAGGACAAGTTCGCGTCGCCGCACCATTTTTTAAAGAAAGACCTGACCAGAAACATTTTCTTTTTTTGGCCTAAACTAGAATTTTTACTGTTCAAAATTTTACTTTTGTGTTATTGTACGATGAGAATATGAACATTACGTTCACTGCATGAACTGTAAATGAATGGTTTTATATAATATGATTTTTGTGAAAACAGAGTACGTGTGTCCACCTTTCTCTCTAAATCATTTATTGACTGTATTTGTGAACAAACAAACACAAAACAAACAAGCAAACACTGTTCTTTATAGACAAATATAAACACAAATACAACTCTTTAGGGACGATTCAGAATTTACTTCCAGGGGGGGGGGGGTGGAGGATTTTCAGGGGGGGCCACCCATTTTTCCCAAGAATATTTAGGGGGGGGCAGACAAAAATACCACAATCTTTAGGGGGGGCCAAGGAAAAAAACATCAATTCAATATTTGCCCAGAATTTCTGATCTCTACAAAAGAGCACCGTAGACGCTACCTGGGTGACAGATAAACTCAACATGTTTAGTTAAACTCCTTTAGCTGCCAAGTTCGGTAATGTTCACAGTGGTTTGTTTTATGCATCTACTGCAGTATCTTGTTCTCCTCCCTGAAGCGTTATGAAATGTCCAGTACTTAGCGTGTCAATACAAACCATACAGTGAACAGTCAGGGTTTTTTTTTGTTGAAAAGAGATCTCAGATCAAGTCCAGACTAGAATTCATTTATCAACAATAACAATGGTCATTTATGTTCACACTGGTATGTTGCTAAATACAGCATTGGGTGTTCTATGTAGTGATAGAATAACAAACAAATGCTGATACACAGAGATGAACATTGAACAAATGCTAAAAATTACAGCAAATGTCTTTTTAAGGTGGGTTTACCTTGTAGCTTGTAAAGCAGTTGAAAGTTGCATGATAAAGAAGTGTTAATTTATGCAAATGTATGCAAATCACCTGATTTCTTGGCTTCTTTTGCCTCCCAATTTCAAAATTTCCAACGAATTTAACTCCACTCTGGCTGGGTCAATTTTCTGAAATTTCACATTATGTTTTTTGTACAATTCTGGGCATTATGTTTTTTAAATGCTATATAACACAACAACTATCAATTGGTTTTGTTTGGCAATAAAGCTCTTACATTTTTAATAAGAGGCATTTTGAATAAGAGGCATTTTAATTTTGCTGATCATGATTTTAATCAATTATTAGAGTGTCAGTCTTTAAACCCCTACAATTTTAAAATGAAGATGGATAATATAGAAATAACGGGCGACGCGCTGACCATTAACGTTTATTTGTGGGCAAGGGCGAGAGGAAAGCCAAAAATTAACGGGGGAGGCTTGCCGAGCCCGTTAATTTGGCTTTCCTCGAGCCCGCGCCCACAAATAAACGTTAATGGTCAGAGCGGAGTCTGTTATTTCCATTATATTATCAGCGAACCCAAGAAAACCGTCAAAATTTCCGAAAATTTCAGGAGCGAACGACAACTGGGCCCCAGAAACTGAGCAGTACGCGACGCACTGTCACACGCGCTGCAAAAAAATTGGCAAATGCGGAGATGTTTTCAGAAAAAAAGTATCTCAGCTTGACCTGCAAGTGCTCCATTATATTGTGATCGATTATGATTTATGTTTGAGCTGTAAAGTTACGATACTTTGAGTTGTTAATCTTATTATTCATATTCACAAGCATGTAAACAAACCATTACTGTGTATTTGTGGTCTGTCACATGGTTCAGTTCGACCAATCAAAATGCGACGGGCAGGGCATGGTAATATAATGCCAAGTAAAATAGTTGTTTTTTTCTACATGAATACTATCCTTTCAAGTGAAATATTACATTTCAGAAAATACTGTCTAGTTTTCGACTTAAATTAATTTTTATCATAAATACAAAAATTGAGGTTTTTTACCCCAAATATACACCCACTTCATCCTTTGAGTAAACTACTGCTACTGCTACTCTTCTTTTCTGCTCCTTTTTTCTATGTTTCATTCTCATCAATTTTACCCTTTCTAAATTTTTTAAATGTTCTACATAACTTTTTACAGTGCTTACATCTACTATAAACTTTTTTGAAAATAAATTTATGGCCGTCTCATCTTCAAGGTGCTTTTCAACGAATAGGTTTTAATGTTGAAAATAAAAATATTATGTATTACTGTCAACTGCACCAATGCTATGGTGTCGGATTGTTGAAATATTGTGTACACAAGAAATTTGCTGTAGTCCAAGAAGTGATCTCAGTGTGTATGAGGCTAGGAGAAATGTGGATAGGCTTACACATTGTGTATTGATGCTAATACTTTTGTGCCCATTCATTCTGATATGTATAATCAAAGATTTCACAGTGGCGGCTGGCAGAAAAGGCAAAAAAACAAATTAACATGTATTGTTTCGTGTCATCTGAAAACATGCGCATCATGACTATTCTAAAATTAAAGTTTGTTAAAAAAAATTTGAAATATGAATGCTCTGTCAATTTTGAAAAATACTGCTGACAAAATGTGAATTTTGACTTACACAGGTTATCTGCATTTTAATATGAACATTGGATTGTGAATGGAATGAGCAGAATAACATGTGAATTCATGTTTTGGATAAGGTGTTTGTTCAAGAAATGTTCTAAAATATTCCTCAGCATTGTTGCTTTCAGTGGCAGCAACTTGGTTTTATGACAACCAAATTAGAAAAAAAGAGAAAATTAAAAACAGTTGGCTTTCACCAATTTTAATTCCTAATATTTAAAACTTTCACCGTGAGTCTGCAAATATTCAGCATCATCAAATGAAAATGTATGCTGAACGTGTGCATGTACATGTACATCTCACTTTCCAGAAATATCTGGATATCTGCAAATTAGATGTACCATTAAACTTCAAGATATATATTCACTTTGCCAATTATCTGCTCCTCTGATTTTCTGTTCACCATTTCTAACTGACATCTTTGCTTGTCTTTGTGTGCATCATATGTATCAGTGAGACATAACGAAAAAAGTATTCATATTTAGTAATTAACTTTTCTCAGAAATTTACAACCAGATATGTTTATTGCTACCCTTTCCAAAAGTGTGCCACTTGCAGTCCCTGCAAATCATTCTTTTTATAGTCACATAACCCTGAAATGATTTGTTATATCATCGATTAATGTCCACTAGGCCCTACAGTTCCTGCAACTTGTTAGACTAGATATGTCTATAATGTACCGTATAAGCATGCATGTATATATTAGGGGGGGGCCATGGAAAAAAACAGGAAAGATGAGGGGGGGCCATAGATTTTTTCTATAATTTACTAGGGGGGGGCCATGTAAAAAAATCACTGAGAAAATAGAAAATCCTCCACCCTCCCCCTGGAAGTAAATTCTGAATCGTCCCTTATTGTTTCTTTATTGTTGGCCTAGCCCTATATGGAAATAATCATACGTAACAAATAAACAAACACACATAAACAAACAAACAAGCAAACAATAGAGAAACAAAGAGGTAGAGTTCCCTACGGTCCAAGCACATGTCATGAAGATCAAGAGGCAGTTTATCCGCTCTGCCCATTGATTTACCGCTAAAAGTCCCTCCGCTGTTCGACGCTGTGCATGTATGGAGGTATTGAACGTGCAAGTATCCAAATCAATACGGTAGGTACCACCCACAGCATTGATAGTACATGTAACATGTAGGCCTTGAGGTTGTAGTAGCTCTGCATGGCAGGGCTGTGTGTTACCGGCGTTATACGGCCTTCCACGTGTGCTGGGAGGCCGTGTAACGCCGGTAACACACAGCCCTGCCATGCAGACCTAAGGTTGTAGGGCCAGGGGCCTTCTTTCTACCTTTTAATATTATACCACTCGCGAGCACAGGCGTTCTGTTGACTGGGTAGTATGTAAAAGTGTAGTTTATGCTACGTTCCGACGTTCTGTGCCGTAGCCTTACGGAACAGAACGTCGGAACGTAGCATAAACTACACTTTTACTACCCAGTCAACACTATAGTAGAACGCCTGTGCTCGCGACTGTCTCCGAGTATCGTACGATTTTGTGAAAAAGAGAGTTTCGGCGCTGTTCTTCAATGTGTTTATGTGTGTGGGGGGGGGGGTCATTTGTGCTTGTCTGAGTGTTCTTTCATAATCTGATAACATACCTATTGTTTCACTCATTGTGTGCATATTGTGAAGCGCGACAGTGCGACCCTTCCGATGTCATTGTTGGGCGACCTAGATTAGTCTTTATAAACGACAATGGACTCCAATGCGAATGTAGTTGGCCGGTTAGCTCAGTTGGTTAGAGCGTCGTGCTAATAACGCGAATGTCGCGGGTTCGAGCCCCGTACTGGCCATTTCTTTTATTTGCCACACGGTTTACCTTTCTGGGACTAATTTTTGCTTTCTGTTCTCGAAACATGTTTCACATATTTATTTTACTTCTTTTTCCTTTCCCCATATATCCACTTTTTCGCGTTTACACGTGAATTTATTCCTGTATGTTTAGTTTCATGTAGGCCTAAGCTTATGTGACTCATTTTTAGCTCCTTCGGATACAATGCTCAGCTGCCAGTGGTCGCAGCTAGCCGGAAATGAACGAGTAGGTTCGCCAGACGGGAACTGTGGAATTAAATTCCTTTACAGCCTCCGTGTGATATCATACTAATGTATTTATCTGTCTGTCTGAATGTTGGTACCATAACCCAAGAAAGTCTGGTCGGATTATATCTATTTTGGTTCTCGTATGCCAGATGCTTCGAAATAGTAAGCTTAAGGGCTGATATAATACAGAATCCCCTACGTTCTTACAATAAATGCAGACGAACCTTGGAAAGCAAAATAACCGTTATGTGACATGGCGGTATTTTGCTGCACGTCGTGTCGAGGACTGATCAAACTGGCTAAATTGCATTGCGTGTAGTTTTTCTATTAAGTGACGCGTATCAAGAACGACAACACAAAATTATTGAATAAGATAATAAATTGCAAACAGATAAGGGTGAGAGACATCTCCATGATCAAATGTTTGCAATTAGGGACATACAGGCAGAATTACTGTATACTAATTTCGAAGAAACCCACGGTTACTCAAACGAAGATAGATATTGGTTAAAGAGATATCTTTTTTGCGTTTGATACATTATCTGCTAAATTTAATATTTAACGACTTTTTTGATAGGGATATGGCATTTAAGGTAGAAAACATTGGAACATATTCAGCTCATATTACATGACTACGGGATGATATATATGAGAGAGAGAGAGAGAGAGAGAGAGAGAGAGAGAGAGAGAGAGAGAGAGAGAGAGAGAGAGAGAGAGAGAGAGAGAGAGACAGACAGACAGACAGACAGACAGACAGCAGACAGACAAACAGACAGACAGGGTTAACAACAGGTAACCTTGGTCCACACTATCGAGAGATGAACTCTACTACGTTATGCAAAGTATAAACACTTTTGTAAGATTCCTTGTGTTCGAGAAAAATAATTAGCATAGCATTGCACGGAATAAATTCTAATTACGAACAAAACCTGAATAATCATATTCAGTAATATGGTACGATCTTCAATCCATCGCACATGTTGTAATGCGCCCGTTATAAAAAGTAAGATACTCAAACTAACTTGCAAACAATTAAACATCAAACTTCAATATATATCGTACTCACAGCCAACTCAGACTTTGCGTCAATTTCATCGCCAGGTTTAATCGACAGCTGTGTCCTGGAAGTCGACGACAACAGGATAAAAATATAAGTGAATTAAAAAATCCCAAAAGGTATCAAGGTATGGTGGCAGCATATTGAAAGAATGCTCAAACACATATCAACAGCTGTTTCCAGCGAAGTTTAATGTTTGAGTTGGAAAAAATAACACACCAACATGTTGATATGTGCACCATGTGATTAATAGTTAAAAATTTCTTTCGAATGTGTAATGAACCGAGCGAAAACGTCGACTGCTTCTCTCTTTATCGGGGAAACACTATGGATTCCAGTCAGATCTCTGACAACTTCAGGGGTTCGAATGCAGCGATAGGGTGATTGTACATAAGAAGACACGGTACGCAGTCACGCACGACGTGTCATGAACTTAGGTCATTCACCCGTCGAAAAGTTCATCAGTTTGAAACGTGATTTGAGGTGAGAACCAGGTAAGGATATACACAGAGGAATATAATTTAAACTCATTAAAATACAGCACTGCACACTAATACAGGATAGCTACTGCATGTGTGAAAGTAAAGTTACACGGCAGACATACACGCTGCAAATAGCAAACACAAATAACACAAATTTGCACAGAGTGGTTTCAATAAACCTTGGTGTGATTAAATGCCACACAATATCGAAACTGTGATTAAACGTGATGACAACAAACTTTTGCCAAAAATTACCAAGCCAGTTAGCTACTCTGACATAATATTGCAAAACTTAAAATATTTGCCGTCGGATGCAATAGTGACAGCCTTTTTTATTTTAATATGGGCCCTGGCTTATTAGACTGCATTTTTCAATCAGTGCTTCAAGCATATTTTTGTGCCGTCTCATTATTGCATTCATAAATTTGTGCACCTTTGCTATCATGCGTTAGTATCAATTGAATAAGTTACCTCGGATATCTGTTCAAATCAAGAATAATCACTAATGAACCTATTGTCGAAAAGGAAAGTACCGTTGAGAGGTCAAGGGGCGTCAAAGTTTAAAGGCTTGGTGATTCTGGCAAATTTACGGGGAGGTTAATATTTCACACTGGTGAAGCTAGGACGGTATCCCATGATTCTACCATGTTATTTTGGGAGTCCATTGCTGATACTTTAGCTTGAAACCCAAGAGTGAGTTTCTCCTTCGATAGAGGAAGCCATTGAAAGCGTGGGCCAGAGAAAATGAAATCAGTTAATAAACTATCGTCCTGAAATGATCTCAATGGAATTCTAATAACATAATTCACTGCTGACAAGCTGTCCGTATTACAGATAACCACCTTGATCTATAATGCTTTATCGAAGGGAGATTTTAAGCATGCAGATTACATGGTGAGGAAAGTGAGTTACGTCATCGTAAACAAAACAACGAGCATCCCACTCATAGCTGTCGTCGTCATCGTAGATGTCGCCGTTGACGCCAACGTAATCACCACCAACACCACTATCATCACCCTCGTAATCGTCGTAATCATCATCATCATCATCATCATCATCATCATAATCATCATCATCATCATCATCATCATCATCATCATCATCATCATCATCATCATCATCATCATCATCATCGTTCTAAATATCACTTTGTAGGAGACATCTTGTGGCCAATAACAGCAATAGGCGATTCGAATAATTACGGGACTTAAGACACGTCATTTACGTTAATTATCAAATAAACTACTAAGGCTAACTGCCCACCTCGTTTATATATGAAACCAAACAAAGTTTTCCGTGAAACAAAACTCCCCCAAGTGATTTCTAGATTCCTTTTGTAAATTAAATCAAAGATCTTCAAAGAAAGTACGTCAGTGTGCATTCATGAACGTTTCAGACGAGACACTAAGGATGTGACTCTGAAAATTCGAACTCCCTAGAGATCGTTGTTTTAAAGTTAACATACCTAGAGGGTCTTCTATTCTCCAAATAATCGTCTTCAGGCTGTCCATTTTCCTGCACGGAAGGAAAATATCAGCGACATTTATGCATAAAATTGAGTAAAAGCTTGTTTGTATCATTTTACATCGTTCCTGTATCTGTTTATACAGTCATTCCTCCAATTCAGCAACTCATTAAAAGGGGTTTTAACTATCGCAACGTTTATCATTACCAAATCGTAAGCTTCTGTCTGCGTTTGTTTTTCTTCAGAAGCTGACTGCACATCAACCAATGAAATCGTTCGCTCCGATCTCAGTATCACTTTATTGACCAATGGGAGTTCTTTAAGTAAAAATGTCACGACATCTCACTCTTACCTTTAGAGAGTAATCATTGTCTCCATACGATCGTTCAGAGTAACCGTTTTCAACGTGATTCTGCCCGCCCTGTTCTTCACGATGGCGGCTACGGTTTATATAAAATGAAGACGCATCGTCCGCTGTTTCAGGTTCCACTTGAATTTCAGCGCTTCGTGCGGCCCTGAAAAAATAGTTGGTGGTCGATATATTCAGAATAAAAAGAAAATTGTGGAGTTTCATGCTATGAATCTGCTAAAACAACTGTAGACATGCACGTATGGGATATAACTTCGCAAGATCTTCGAAGATATTGTTGAAGAGGTGCCTAAAATCCTCAGTTCTTAAAAATTACTAGTATGTTGTCAGAACTACTCATATTTTGATATAGATAGTTCTTTACTGATATTTTCTCAGTCGGATCTCCTCTGTATTTGCCCTCTTCGATAATGGCCTTATAAAGCTGGATAGTACAATGCTATCTTCAATCCAAAAGTTGCTGATGTAAAATCATATTGTTGTTGGGACATTTTGACCGTGTAGGGTTTCATAAAGTTTTGATAGTTACCCAAGTTTCGCAGAAACGGATTGCTCGTACATCACACCGAATAATTCGGGTTTTGCCTTTCAAACATTTCTCAGTTGTCAACTATGAAGCCAAGTTCTTTCGCTGGGACAACAGAGCGGATGAACTCTTGAAGACTTACTGATATAGGGTCAAAGGTTACTGTCAATCCGTAAGATGTAATGACCATACATAGCTCAACAAGAACTTAGCGTTGTGCTTAAATACTTTCATTATTCCCCGACAGTGGGTGAATTTTCTGTGCTGTATCAAATTGTGATGACGCGATAGCTCGCCATTTTGATATACTGGCGCATGTGGATTGTTCAAGATACGTCTACAGCTATCCTGTGATTTACATGTCATCACTGAAACAGGTAATAACAATTTTGCACTCCAGTTACCTTTCCGCTTCCCGTTTGCGTCGTCTCTCCTCACGACGCCTTATTCTCTCTAACCTCTCGGGATCGGATTCGGCCGACATCGTCGCTGCAGAGATTTCCCTGGAACGGCTACAGCACTCCGATATTCAACTCTGCAACGACATCCATGTTAAACTGATTACATTTGAAAGTCATGATAGTTCGTTCGATCAAGTTGAAGTTTCAGAGAGGAAGGCCTGTTTCATAGTAAACGTAAAATGGAAGATTCTCAGACCAGTTTCTTGGATTCTTATTCAATGTTTAAAGTTGGAGATGTCTCCACCGCCACCAATTAAAACAAACAAACTGACAACAAAATTGTCATCATTATAATCATCATCATCATCACCATCATCATCATCATCATCATCATCATCATCATCATCATTACAATAATCATCATCATCATCATTATAATAATCATCATCATCATCATCATCATCATCATCATCATTACAATAATCATCATCATCATCATCATCATCATCATCATCATCATCATTACAATAATCATCATCATCATCATCATCATCATCATCATCATCATCATCATCACCAAAAAAAGAGACAATAACAATGTTTTACAGCTGTCCGATGCATCCGAAATGAAAATGGACTCTGTCGCTTTCATTACCGACAGATAGCTTTACTTCCAATTATTTAAGATGGTCGGAGCCTTTTCAAAATAGGCACTGGGTTTCTTTTCAGTTTTTAAATGGCCATTCCAAGACTAAAATGTCCAACTGTAGAATGGCCAGAAAGACTCTCCCTGGGGTAAAAGGGGAGTTTGTTACGTCACACCGTGCAATTCATTGCTGCAACGTTTGTAGTTCATTTCAAGAGTGTTTTGCTTTTCGGAATATGCAAATAGAAAAGTTACGATGCCAGTCGACAAGGATAGAGTCTTTGAGTAAAGAATTTCATTTGGAAATCCATTAAGAGAGCTAGGATAGACTTGATTGTACGGGAATGGAGTCGCATGAATCTATGCATGAATTTACAGTGAGAAACTGTCGTCTCATGACAATTAACAGGAATGCATAGAATGTCAAGAACAGTCCAAGAAATCACAGTCCTTAAAAAGTCATACTAACTATCCCCCTCCCCACGCGTTTGGCTAAAAACGAGCCAGCGATACCTTGCAGAGACCTCCCACTGACGAAAAAGTTCAAAGGCCTGGTACTGTAACATTTGTGAGTTTTTCACTGTTTTTGGTTTATATGACAACTGAAAATTCTTGTTCTATACTCCCCTAGGCATGTTGAAACATCCACTATTTAGCTTGCTAACACAGCTTCTGCACGGGTAAATTGCACTAGTACTGTTATTGTTTACATTTGAACTCTGGTCCGGACCAGAATTCACTTGTCAACAATAACTATGCAGTCTACACATGCATGTATGTACGAGCTGAGTTGACACTGTGTATCTCAACATGCTTTGATGAGTAGAGCAAGAAACTGTAGTTCATATTAAAAACAAAAGCGGTGAAAAAAAATCACCTAAGATTATACAGCTTTTCCTGTAAGTCTCTGCACAGCATTTAGTATAAGCTGTACGCTGGTTACTATTCTCACATCATGGTTTCTGCAATGGCGTATAAATTCTCGGTTGAAGTGATTTGTTCGCTGTTGCGGTCATTATCTCATCTTTTGTTTCTCAACATCACGATTCTCACGTACGTGACAAGAAAAATAGAAAAGCCCTCACAGGTGTGACGTAAAGCGTGTGAATCGGATCTTTCAAGTTATGCTAAAGACCAGGGCTTTTCATTAGCTGCGTTGCTTCCGCTGTACTTGTCAACGAAAGTAGCACACGCCTTTTGTTTTCTGAACTATGCAGAAGATTATCTGTAGCTGTGAAGGTGGATGTCACATCAAATTCAATCAGCCATGATCCGTCCACCGTACTTTCATGATAATGAGTATTGGTTTGGATTGTCTATATGGACTGAGTATAAGATACACCGTACCTATTAAATCTGAAGCGAACACAACATATGACGCCCAAGAATTCTGGAGTGTCTAAAGTTTGAAACGAGTAAAAGTATGCGGGAGTAAAATGTTCAAAACAAGGTTCCTTGCCTTGATAGAATGTCATGCAAATAAGTGTCTGGAAAGTGAAAATGTGGTGAATTCTTGAAAAAGTTAGCGTTTTCTGCTTGCCAAACATATGTCAAAGTTCAAAAGCGAGCAGTCCCTAGTCCCTTCTTACATCAGCTTGTGTATCCCATACCTGTATATTTAGAGAGATTCTCAGCCAAATAATCGTACCAGTATCTATACTCTGTATACTATATAGAGGGACCGTGACTGTAATAATTAAAAACTCATATCGAACATCTGGGTAACTTCCAAAATTTGACACTAGGGTTGTCTAGCTTGATGAGGATTGTAAAAAAATCTAAGTCGTCATTATCATGCTGATCAAGGAGTTACTTTTAAAAGTAGAGCTACGTTATAAGATCGGTGGCTGTGTTGCCTAACTCTATTATACTGTCGCACACGTAGACCCTTGGTCTGTGACAAAACTGAACAGTAGCAGAGATAGTCACCAGTGTATTTAACGGTATGGTATTTGCATTACTATTTCAATTATCTCTCAGTGTCTGACTTGGTGACGTCAACAGGTCTACCAACTTAGCAGTTACCATAGATTTGATCTGCCATCACGTGGGTGGCTTGGCGGATTTCAGGAGTAACCGTAGCAACATGTTCAACCAAGGTCATCCTCCTATTATTGCTTTTGGCTCAGACATGTCCAGAGGTCATGTTACGCTTAAATCTGCCTGATGAATTGTTTCATTAATGCCGTATTATCGCTAAACTATTGCTCCACTAAATTATTGTCTAAAGGCTGTTTCGCACACTTCTTTAATTCGGCAATGTAATTGGTACAATGACCTGCCAATGCTCGAAACACAATTGAATCAAACTATTTGAGAAGGAAACAGTTCCATTCAATGTGTAACCTCCAACGTAACATACGTCAAACTATCTTCTGACGTACTGTTTGCTTGCAGTAAAAATGTTACAATCGTTTTCACGTAAATAGAGCATGTAACTCCAGCGTCATAAGTTGAATTTTAACCTTTTACAATTATGCCGGCTATATCGACGTCCTTTGATATTTGCAGATAGAAAGAAGACGATACGCTTTGTTTACTAACAGTTATTAACACACATTTGAAATAGTTGACATTACATGGACGGGTTGTTTCTCAGCTTTATCTGAAAGCTCATTGACCAACTTGATAAAAAATTCAATGGAAAACAAAGGACTAACACCTTGCAAACACTCAATGCCAACAGGAACTTATCTGAAAACCAGGGATTGAGAAATGCCCCTTTAAAACTACTCAGCATTATTCTTTGAGGCGAGATTCATCATTTATTTGATGCAAAAGGGCTTTACTACAGAGACATAGCCTGGAGTATCGGAAGATGGTTAAAGTAAAGAAGTTTCAAAACTAGAATTTTCGAATAGGGAACTTGTTAACGTGGGCATATTTGAGGAATAGTTTATCATCCTAATGGTTTGTGTTGTTTAGATTAAGAATATAACGGTTGAAGTAGACAATTGAATCAAAGAGTTTCAGGTTGTTTTTGTCCTAAAATTACCATCAACAACTTTGTCAACTCAAACCCAGACTCCAGTGTTTCATTTTGACGATTGACAAAGACTGGAAGAGCCGAATAAGTTGTGTTCCCCATGTTAGTTTTAAGGGATTTTACATTAGTCTGGAATTTAAATGGTTTACACGACTAGCGTTCAGTAAATATTTGTCAGGCGTTTTGAGTCCTAAAATAAGTACGATTTGTCTGTAATTTGGATGTTGTTGGACGGACTCGTTCTCAGGAGAGTGTCCCAAACGGTCGTTTCCGTCGAGGGCGTCGTAAATATGTCACCTAAATTGTGCCACATGACGAGTGCATGGAACAATCGCATTTGACGTGGGTTTTGCCACGACCATAAGTCACTTCTCTGTTTTTTTTCCCACTAGTCACCCGTCTAGCCAGGCACACAAACAGCACAACCTTCCCGTCTGTGCATTCTTTAGAAGTTTGTCATTTGCACCGAAACGGCGATTGTTTAAACTTCCATTAAAGTAAGGGTACATTTGGAGCTTCGAATAGTCAGTCCGCTTCTCCAGGTTGCATAACACCGATTGTGAAACTTTAATACCGTCTTTGAATACACTCTTAAAGAATTTCCCTGCCACTGACGTATTCTCAGAGGCCTTTTTAAGACCCTTTGTGGCACATTTTTGCTAATTTAAATATGAGAGGAATCCACCTACGATGAAAATTGATTGGTCCCTCCAGTCACTCTCCCCATCCGGGTACTTTGCTGCCTACTCGATGTGGCAAATTTTCGAGAAGAGGTAATATTTAACATTTTTGTTCGATGCTCAGTAAGTTTCAAAGGTTAACAGAGAAGAATACTTCAAATTGGCCAGTAGGGAGTGATTCTACGATTTGCCAACAGCCTGCGGTTATGAATTCTTGCAGAGTCGTGCCCTAAACCACTTAGTTGATCACTGTGGCCCAAGAAAATTGTGAGAGTAATCAAGGGTTCGGGGGAGGAAGACACTCTTGCACTGGACTACTTGAAGGTTGAATGCAGCCCTCAAACAAAGTTTAGAACTGGTGACCTACCTTGTTTATGGCGTGAAGGGAACTTTGTGTTTGAATCAAGTAAAGCGATGCTCTCTGGTTGTTCACTTTTACTTTCCTGGGTCTGTTTTCACCTATCGCATTCCCAAGAAGCGTCACCCACTGTCGCCGTTCTGGTGTTGTCTGTCCCTCCCTTCCTATTGGTTTATTGTTCTATGGTTCTTTGTCATGCAAATATGGGTGATCGCGTCGCACTGGGCGCGGGATTAGAGAGGAATCCGAGTATCATGAATGCAGCAGGAGGTCCTCTACGGTGTGTATTTTTGATAAGCGGATTTAAGACTGTGTGACCCAAAATTCCCTGACCCGTTATCAGTTCAACTGTGCTTCATAACAATTATATGCATGATCGCTACCTATTCCTTCAGAACGACAAAACAATCCATAACGGCCAACAAGTAATTTCATTACGGCATAGAAGTCGCCTCGGGGACAGATTTTCGGACTTTCAAACTTTAAGAGTACCTACTTGGTCTACCACATGTGGCGGTTCATCTTGAAGCTCCTTGAGTAAATGAAGTTACACCGGCTTACTTTTTTGAAATCGAAATTTGTATTTTTCGCCATAGAGTTAACTTAGGGTTGGCGGCCATTTTGAATTATAAGTGTCGGTAACTATTTGGATTACTTGCTTTTCTGTCCCAAATTTTTTGGGTAACACCTGAATTTCATACGTGGTTTCGAATTAAAATAGATAAACCTTGTAGAAAATTGGAGCAAAAGTTTGACCGAATTTCTCTTGGTTGCTTCAGACACAAAAATGAAGAAATTCTTCTTTACGTTTATCCCCGCCGATCACAGAACACAATGAATGCTAAAAATGCAAACCACTTCTAGAATTACTTGAAAAGTTCAAATAGTAGTTTCTAATGTATTGCATTGAGCTATACTGGAGTTTGTAATTATTCTCACAGCGTGTGTTTCACAATTTTGCATGCAGGAACAGGTGTTGGTTTTGATTTTGTTTATTTTTGCAGAATCAATAGTTTCTTTGACAATGAGGAAACTCAATGCACTCTTTGTCCAACCGTTTACTTTCAATTATATCAGCACAAACATGCACATATAGAAAGAGGCTTTTTTCGACAATGCTGTTCTGGCTAGCTGAAACTTTGGTTCGAGTTTACACTGCCCTCGACTGTTACAGAAGCGTTTAGACTATTGGGAGGATAATGCATGCGAAAAAGGGGTATCTACGATCAACAGAAAACCAAAACGTATAGGCTGGCTTGGCTTATGAAAACAATCTTGTGATTTTCTGTTATAGCTGCAACTTATCTGCACATTCTATCACGGGTTCTAGACATTTTCATTCATTATTTTTCCCGATAGTATCTAAATAAAAAGATTGGTTTGGGAACCATAGAAAATTTTTACGTCGCAATATTTACAATATGATGTGCTTTCCTAACTAGCATTCAAACTTACCCGGAAGGGGATGTAGGCTCAACAGGTGCGCACCTGTAGCGCCCTCTGGCATCATTTTGGCGATATCCACGACCCCTATTGACCTTAGTCCCATTCATGTTACTTCCGTTCCCCCCCCCCCCCCATCCCTGGGTTCAGTTACTGAGTTACAAGTGATTGGTCAATAATTTGTAATAAGACAGATCCGGACGAACCTGCCTCACCAAGAAGCTGTATCTTTCTATTCCACAACATATCTCTATTGATCAGAATATTGCATAAGTTCAGCTCTTGAAAAGAAAAAATGACCCCTCAAACCTTGAAAGATGGAACGAAGGAACACAATCGAAGGGAAGTTTTGATGGATTTAGTCTTCTTCCTTAATAATAATAATAATAATAATCTTTATTGCCAGTCGATAAAAGAATCGAGAGGAATGTGCCTTGGCGTTGCTAAAAAACACTTACACCCCGACTTACACACACACAAAAAAACTAGGCATAGCACCACCACGTACAAATCTAAAATACAGATTTTTTAAAAGTTACTACAATCGCACAAAATTCATAAAAACTCAGAATGACAACATTAAAAACAATATCTCAAATACGACAGTTTTTAACTGCTTTTGGAAAGAAGCTATGTAAAAACCGGTTAGTTCTACATTTAAAAGACCTGAAACGTTTCCCCGAGGGAAGCAGTTTGAAAAAGTGATGTGCCGGATGAGTTATGTCATTGATGATTTTCTTTGATCTGCGGAGAAGACGAACAGAATAAAGTGACTCGACTGACGGTAGTTCACAACCAATAATTTTTGAAGCAGTCTTCACTATTCTTTCAAGACTATTTCTATCCTTCTGTGCTGCATTACCGTACCAGACAGTAATAGAAAATGTAAGAATACTCTCAATAGTTGCTCTGTAAAAACGAATAAGTACATCCTGACTTAACCCAAATTTCTTAAGCTGTCTTAAGAAAAATAGACGTTGTTGCGCTTTCACCACCATCGCATTTATGTGGGTGTCCCATCTCAATGTATTCGTAATCGTTGAGCCTAAAAAGGTAAAAAACTCCACCAATTCTACAAGTTGATCTTTAATTTCAAGTGAAACTATAGAGCCCGGATTTCTACGAAAGTCGATAACATTTCTTTGGTTTTCTTGATATTTAGCTCAAGATTGTTATCTGAGCACCAGTCGACCAACCAGGCAACCTCAGAGCGATAGATGGTTTCATTGCCATTTATGATGAGCCCTATAGCTGTAGTGTCATCTGCAAATTTTAGAAACTTTACAGAATCATCATGGGAAACACAATCATTAGTAAACAAAGAGTACAACATCGGTGATAAGACACAGCCTTGAGGTGCACCGGTACTAAGAATAATGGAGTTTGAAATTTTGTCACCAAATTTAACACTCTGTGGTCTATTCAACAAAAAGTCGAGGAGCCAATGACACAAGGACATATTTAGATTGAATGCTTTGAGTTTCTCAAACAGCTTCTTTGGAACGATCGTATTAAAAGCTGAGCTGTAGTCAATAAAAGGATTCGTGCGTATGTACCAGGGGATTCCAGATGTTGAAGAATAAAATGCAAACCAAGAGCAACAGCATCATCAACTGACCTATTTGCCCTATATGCAAATTGGAATGGATCTAGAAATGGACCAGTGACAGATTTAAGATATCTTAATACAAAACGTTCAAAAACCTTCATAATAACAGAAGTCAGGGCTACAGGTCTATAATCGTTCAGACATGAAATTTTCGTTTTCTTTGGACTGGCACGATTATTGATGATTTGAAACAAGCGGGTACTTTACACTCTTGTAAAGAACCATTGAAGATGTCAGTAAATATAGGGGCAAGTTGGTCGGCACAAAAAAGGCAGGTGTTTAGGCAGTTGAGGCAGTTTAGTTGTTATTGGATTAACCCAAGCGATTTCGCCTTTCGCGACAACGCCTTCTAATAACACACTTGTCCAACAAACTGTCTGGTTCTACTGTTCGCCTGGGGATTCCTTGCATAAATGTCATACACATGGAAAAAGGTCGTGATTCGATCAACTTTTAACGAAAGTTCCTCCAGAAATAGGGCAAGCGAAAATCGAATTCATGCAATCTGTCGAACGATGTTAGAAAAATGACGTGTCGAAAGAACAGGACAGAAATATTTTCAAAATACCGAAACTGTAGAGTCCAGCACGACATACACAATTTTAAATAGCCTCGTTCTCATGCACAGATCTGCAACCCGAATCATACAGCTGTCTGACAAGCAAAGGCGATTATTAGGCTATTAGATTTAAATAGTATCACAAGTAGTTATGAATATGCCATAGTTGTGAGCCAGGTGCTATCTCAACCCTAAAACTCCAGAAACATTGGCGTGGACTTTTGAGAAGACCAATGACCTGAGAACGACAGAATAGATTGGAGGATAACGGACACACTCCCGTAGCCAACGGTAAAATGTAATTCCGTACTTCAGGTTCTTGTGCTCAAGAAAAATGTCCTCGGTATGAACGATGAAGAGACAACTTTCCAGCAGCACTTCAGGTAGAATGCGCCTCGGAGACATATTCGGAGTCTAAAATTTTACAAATCTTTTCTGACCTGATCTACCATCTGTGGGAGCTCATTCAAAGCTCTAGGAGTAAGAAAATATAAAATGCAAGATCCGAGCGAGGTACATGAATATTCCACATTAATTAAGGGTCATTAGCATAGAATTTTAATACCGAAACAATGCTCATTAATGTAATCTGCATATTTGAATATCATTATACCTCACATCTTGCACTAATAGAAGAATAAATGTCACCGTGTTAAGTTTCTTGAAAATCGAAAATTGTATTTTTCTCCTTAGAGTTAACGAAGAGACGGCGGCTATTATAAAATTTTAAAAACTCGCTAAATGTGAAGTAATTTGTTTCTCTTGTGCCAAATTATGCACTGTGACCACTTATTTTTTTATCATTCTTGATTCATAAGAGAATGGTTAAAAATTGCATTGTGAGGAAAGTTTGATCAAAAGATTAAGTCTTTCACTTTCTAGGTGCATATTAGCTTAATCCGTGTTCATACCTTGGTCATAAATACAATTCAGCAATCACTTTCCTGTCTTTAGTCGGCATCTTCTTCTCAAGTTTCCGATGAAAATGTGTAAGAACATCTTCGTTCACTGATTGCCCGTCTTCTTGTCTTGGAGAGGTTGACACACGCCATATTTGTTTTGCTGAAAGTGTTTGTGGCATATAGCGAATTGAAGCCTGCTGAAATATACCAAAATCGACGCAATATAATTTTCTGTACTCCTCAATAGTTAACACTTGCAAAAATCTACAAAACTGTCAAAACTTGCGAATGAAAGTACCTTAAAAACGACTTATGAGAATCCGTACGTGAAAATCATGAAAACTTTAAATTAAAATTCGATCAACGTGGCGTGTTGCCCATAAGCATTAATGGGTCATTTCCATTCACCGTTAATGAGGTAAAAGGTTGGTTTAATATAGCAGAAACGTCACACACGTATCTCGGCATTAAATATATTTTAGATCCAACAAAATCTTTAAACCTACCAATTTGAAAGAATGATAATCTTGGGTATGGTAACAATCTGAATATGGTACTGAGGGAAATAACAGTATTACAATATGACTCAAATAATATGTGTGTCAGATGAGAAGGTGGCAATACCCTGCAGGACAGGGTATTAATCGTTTGTCCCATTAATGCTTCCAAACCAGGTAATTTATTTCAACCGTAAACAATATACGCCGTTTATTGTTGCGCAAACAACCTCTGACCTCAATAACTTGGCAAACTGTAAATGCGGACCCTTCATCTCTTTATTAGGAGATCATGTATTACTCCCTCTGTGCCCTGGTATTTACAATAAATGCCTGTCATGGGCACTGCAAGGTATGATAGGTGATTGGTCGCGTACACTGAAACAATGGTCTCATGAGATCATTATGCACACGTCACAAGTGTTTGTGGTACGAGATAAGGGGTCTTACCTTGTACCCTGTTAACAGGGCATATCTGGTTCACTTGAGGACACACCTAATACCATTTAACAATGGCGGCTGCTTCTGAAACGAAATTTCTGGAGGAAATCGGCGAAGACTTCCTGTGCTGTACCATCTGCCTGGAACAGTTTAAAACACCTAAAATTCTACCATGTCTGCACACATTCTGTGAGCAGTGTTTAGTCACACTGGTCGAGAAGACGGACGCGCTAAACTGTCCCGAATGTAGACAACAACACCAGCTTCCTGTTGGAGGGGTGCCAGCAATAAAAGGCAACTTTTTTATGAATAACATGGTTGAGATATTCAAGCAACGACTGGAGTCTGTGCAGGGAGCTGAGATCAAGTGCGAAGGTTGCGAAGAGAATACAGCCTCTCACAGATGTATGGAGTGCAAACAATATTTCTGTAGAAGTTGTACTAAGGTTCATACAAAGGTATCGCAAACTCGCACACATAAGCTCATGACTATTGAAGAATACAAAACAGCAAAGTCAACAAGCCCAGTAGCGATAGAGGTGGTGGAATATTGCAGTATTCACGCTGAGAACAAAATCGAATTTTTTTGCGAAACATGTCAGGTACCTGTCTGTTCAAACTGTACGATCGTCAAACACCGCATACCAGAACATGTACACAGAGACTTGAAAGATGTAGCAGATGAGTATCTTACAGAATTGAAAGCCATGGTTGACAAACTGAAAGTGAAAGAACGGGAAGCTGAAAAGAACAAGACTCTTGCCAAACAGATACACAGTGACCTGACAGGGAAGTGCAGCACAGAAGAAAGGAAGGTGAGAATGAAAGCAGAAGAAATAATCAAGAAAATAAAGAGAGAAGAACAGAGACTGTTAGATGCGCTGAAAAGCAATTACAAAATAAAACTGAAAAATGCAGCAGCTGATATCGATGAAATGGAATTAAAACATGGTAACATTAAGAGTGCATGCACTTTTATAGAAACACTAATGCATCATGGGAATGCTGTTCAGCTTCTGTCAACGAAGAGTGATGCATGTAATCGTATGAAGCAACTAATCACCATGAAATTTGAACCAAAGACACAGCATGATGAAGTGGTATTCACAGCCACTGACGACATTAATAAACATGGAATTCTGGGATTTCTTCAGTCTGATGTTTGTATTTCAAAGTGTTCAGTGGCGAACATCCCAAAACAGCTCTTCAAAGGCGACTCTGCAGACCTACTGATCACAACTAGAGATTCCACAGGAAATCAGGTCATCCCAATACAACCAGTGAAAGCCAAGATACAAAACCCAGATGCATCATGGGAAGACACCAATGTGTCAGATAACAGAGACGGTACCCACAGAGTTAGAGTGTGTGGACAAATGGATGGTAAATATCAAGTTAACATTACAATAGATGGCCAAGCAATACCAGGCTGCCCTGTCATCATACCTGTCATCAAAGGATTGGCGAAGACTATTGGCAGTGAAGGAAATGCTGAAGGACAATACAGATATCCCTTGAAAGTTGCCATAGACAAAAAAGGCGACATTGTCACCGCAGATAGGGACAATAACAGATTACAAGTTACAAGCAGGGACGGCACCTTTAAGAAATTCTTTCAATTTAAGATGCCTTTCAGCCCATGTGATATAGCAATCCAAGTGATAATACATACTATAGTTTAGACAGCACCAATAAACGAGTTGTTGTCAGTGATGAGAATGGATCTGTCATGAGAAGCTTTGGAGAAAATGAACTGAAAGATCCACAGAATATTGCAATCAGCCCTGTGGACGGCAATGTCTATGTGACAGACGACGCTGGTGTTCCTTGTGTGAGGGTTTACACAAAACATGGAAAGTACCTTAGGTCATTTGGTTCAAAAGGTGTAGGTCAGGGTGAGTTTAAGGGTCTCCGTGGCATAGTAGTAGGAAAACAGTGGAATGGTATTTGTAGTAGACCGCTTTAACAACCGTATTCAGGTGTTCGATTTAGAGGACAAATATTTGTTCTCATTCAGTTGTCAGATTGGTGATGGACAGTTGAGATGCCCAAGGGGAATATCAATTGAAAATGATAAATATATCTATGTTACTGTTGATAATGGTCTATATTTGCCAATGGGTGCCTCCTGAAGTTTGACAGAAGTGGGAAGTTTGTTTGTCGTATTGATAGTGATAAGGATGGGCTGAAGCGGCCCAATGGTATTGCACTGACAGATGATGTACCGTGTAGAGTGATTGTCGCTGATACAGCCAACCACTGCATCAAAGTGTTTGTACAATGATACCGTACAAAAATCATCATTAGATGAAGTGGGCATAAAATAGCATTTGATGGCACAACCAGATGAAAGCTAATGCTTGTGTTGAAACAAATCACTACATCAGAGAATAAATGAATAGACATGATTATTAAAAATTTTCGTTTGTTCTCGACAGACTCGACAGCATATATCACAAACGTTTTTTACATTAATAATTTCAGTCATAAAAATTGTGAAGTTAAGGCGAACCAATATTATTTATAGATTAACTGAAAATAATGGGTCAACATCGCAAAAATATCGTTGGAAAGTACAACACCAACCATCTGTTATTTGTAAAATTGTTCGCTGTTGACGTTTTTTGATACTATGTATCGTGATGTATAGTACAATAAAGTTACATTTGTTTCATTGTAATGTTGTATTGTGTAGTTACTGAGTTAATTGTAGCAGAGCGTAATTGAGTTGTGTAAATTGTTAACACATCATCTCTGCAGTGATTTGTCAATTTACGATTATCGTCATTTTGGCGCTGACTCACGCAGAGAGCCATCATGACCGGTAACGGTTTTTGAACTGTCACCTGACCGGGTAACAGTTCGGACAACCGTTATCGGGTCAAGGTTCAAAGCGCTACGTACACATATGCGTACACTCCGGAAAACGTAAACGAAGGGTGGAAGTGCCGTCTGTACCAAAGACGAGAAAAGGGCGGATAAATTTCTCGAAGGCTCGGTGAGAAAATTGATAAGACTAGCCATATTCGGGTAACAGAATTTGTTTGTTAATTCCCTCATGACCAGACGATACGTATACGTTTCTATATTTTACACGAATATGAATGGCAGTTTGGTGTACGGCAGTTGCACTCGAGTTGCCAAGACTCACACTAGATTTTCATTTCCGAGTTTTTCCATTTTGAACGTTTTTCTTTTTTATCACGGGGTTTGTTGTAGATAGCCTTGTTTACACGAAAGACACATGTGTGCTGTGAGAGGGTAGCGTGTTCGGGGATGGGAAGGGAGGTGGTGGGGGTAAACATATGATCATGGAGCAGGGTACATTAAATAATGACAAAATCAAATCACTTCCTTTTGTTGGAGTCGGATAATCGCTATGATGCATTAAATTTGTATCACTCTCACGTACTGTCTGTAATCGAAGGCACTTTGCGTTTATTCATTTCTGTGAATATATATAAAATCTCTACAATCTTGTTCTCGCTTCTTAGACTCTTACGATTTTAACCCCGCCACCACCTCCGTAAAAGTCAAAGGCGGCTGCTTCTGAAAACACCACAGCTATGGACCCACAGCTATAATAGTTAACACTTGCATAAATCTACAAAACTGTCAAAATTTTGCGACTCAAAATACGTACAGACTTATGAGAATCTGTACATGAAAATCATGAAAACGTAAAATTAAAATTCGATCAACTTGGTGAGTTGCCCATAAGTATCCTTTTATGGGTCATGGGTCATTTCTTCATCGTTAATCAAGTAAAGGTTGGTTCAATATGGTAGAAACGTGACATACGTATCTTGGCATTAATTCAGTCTATTTTAGATCCAACAAAATCTTTAAATCTACCAATTTGGAAGAATGATAACTATGATAACTATGGGTATGGTAATAATCTGAATATGGTATTGAGGGAAACAACAGTATTACAATATGACTCAAGTAATATATGAGTGTCACGTGGGAAGGTAGCAGTACCTTGCAGCCCAGGGTGTTTATCGTTTGTCCTAGTAATGCTTCCAACCAGGTAATTTATTTCAACGGCGATACACACCGTGATTGTTGTGCAAATAACCTCTGACCTCAACTTGGCAAGCTTACTGAGTATACACTGTATACGTCCCTTCATCTGTTTATCAGGAGATAAGGTCATGCATTACTCCCTCTGTAATGCCCCGATGTGTATAATAAATGACCTGTCATGGGCACCGCAAGGTACGACAGGTGATTGGTCGTGTACACTGCTGAAACAATAGTCTCTTATGAGATCATTATGTTTGTGGTACATCGAGATAAGGGGTCTTACCTTATACCCTGTTAACAGGGCATATCTGGTTCACTTGAGGACACACCAAGTACCAGTGAACAATGGCGGCTGCTTCTGAAACGAAATTTCTGGAGGAAATCGGCGAAGACTTCCTGTGTTGCACCATCTGTTTGGAACAATTTAAAACACCTAAAATTCTACCATGTCTGCATACATTTTGCGAGCAGTGTTTAGTCACGCTGGTCGAGAAGACGGACGCGCTAAACTGTCCCGAATGTCGACAACAACACCAGCTTCCTGTTGGAGGAGTGCCAGCTATGAAAGGCAACTTCTTTATGAATAACATGATTGAGATATTCAAGCAACGACTGGAGTCTGTGCAGGGAGCTGAGATCAAGTGCGAAGGTTGCGAAGAGAATACAGCCTCTCACAGATGTATGGAGTGCAAACAATATTTCTGTAGAAGTTGTACTAAGGTTCATACAAAGGTATCGCAAACTCGCACACATAAGCTTATGACTATTGACATAATAATGACTATTGAAGAATATGAAACAGCAAAGTCAACAAGCCCAGTAGCGATAGAGGTGGTGGAATATTGCAGTATTCACGCTGAGAACAAAATCGAATTCTTTTGCGAACCTGTCAGGTACCTGTCTGTTCAAACTGTACGATCGTCAAACACCGCATACCAGAACATGTACACAGAGACTTGAAAGATGTAGCAGATGAGTATCTTACAGAATTGAAAGCCATGGTTGACAAACTGAAAGTGAAAGAACGGGAAGCTGAAAAGAACAAGACTCTCGCGAAACAGATACACAGTGACCTGACAGGGAAGTGCAGCACAGAAGAAAGGAAGGTGAGAATGAAAGTAGAAGAAATTATTAAGAAAATAAAGAGAAGAACAGAGACTGTTAGTTGAGCTGAAAAGCAATTACAAAATCAAAACTAAAAATGCAGCAGCTGATATCGATGACATGGAATTAAAACATGGTAACATTAAGAGTGCATGCACTTTTATAGAAACACTAATGCATCATGGGAATGCTGTTCAGCTTCTCTCAACGAAAAACGATGTGTGTAATCGTTTCGAGCAGCTGATTACCATGAAATTTGAACCGAAGACACGACATGATAAAGTGGTATTCACAGCCACTGACGACATTAATGAACATGGAATTCTGGGAATTCTCCAGTCTGATGTTTGTATTTCAAAGTGTACAGTAGAAAACATTCCAAAGCAACTCTTCAAAGGTGACTCTGCAGACCTACTGATCACAACCAGAGACTCCACAGGAAATCAGGTCATCCCAATACAACCAGTGAAAGCCAAGATACAAAAACCTGATGCATCATGGGAAGACATCAATGCGTCAGATAACAGAGATGGTACCCACAGAGTTAGAGTGTGTGGACAAATGGATGGTGACTACCAAATTAACATTACGATAGATGGCCAAGCAATACCAGGCTGTCCTGTCATCATACCTGTCATCAAAGGATTGGCGAAGACTATTGGCATTGAAGGAAATGCTGAGGGACAATACAGATATCCCTTTAAAGTTGCCATAAACAAAGATGGTGACATTGTCACTGTAGATAGGGACAATAACAGATTACAAGTTACAAGCAGAGACGGCACCTTTAAGAAATTCTTTCGATTTAAGACGCCTTTCAGCCCACGTGATATAGCAATATCAAGTGATAATACATACTATAGTTTAGATAGTGGCAATAAGCAAGTAATAGTCAGTGATGATAATGGATCTGTCATCAGAAGCTTTGGAGAAAATGAATTGAAAGATCAACAGAGTATTGCAATCAGCCCTGTGGACGGCAAAGTCTATGTGACAGACAATGATGTTCCTTGTGTGAAGGTTTACACAAAACATGGCAAGTACCTTAGGTCATTTGGTTCAAAAGGTTCAGGTCAGGGAGAGTTTGATGAGCCCCTTGGCATAGTAGTCGGAAGTTGTGGAATGGTATATGTAGCAGACCGTTTAAACAAACGTATTCAGGTATTCGATTCAGAGGACAAATATTCATTCAATTGTCAGATCGGAGATGGACATTTGAGATGGCCGAGAGGAATATCAATTGAAAATGATAAATATATCTATGTTACTGCCGATAAGAATCTCTTTAACGCCAATGGGTGCCTCCTGAAGTTTGACCAGAAGTGGGAAGTTTGTTTGTCGTATTGATAGTGATAAGGATGGGCTGAAGCGGACAAACGGTATTGCACTAACAGATGATATACCCTGTAGATTGATTGTCGCTGATACTGCCAACCACTGCATCAAAGTGTTTGTACAATGATACCGTACAAAATCATCATTAGATGAAGTGGGCATAAAATAGCATTTGATGGCACAACCAGATGAAAGCTCATGCTTGTGTTGAAATAAAATCACTACAGCAGAGAATAAATCAATAGACATGATTATTAAAATTTTCGTTTGTCCTAAGAACCTGTCTGTGTCAGATTCGACAGCATATATCACAAACTTGTTTACATTAATAATTTCAGTCATAAAATTGTGAAGTTAAGGCAAACTGCAACTGCAATATATGTATATATTAACTGAAAATAATGGGTCAACATCGCATAATATCGTTGGAAAGTACAACACCAACCATGTTATTTTGTAAAATTTAATTGTTCGCTGTTGACGTTTTTTGATACTATGTATCGTGATGTATAGTACAATGAAGTTACATTTGTTTCATTGTAATGTTGTATTGTGTAATTACTGAGTTAATTGTAGCTCAGAGCGTACTTGAGTTACGTAAATTGTTAACAAGTCATCTCTGCCGAGATTTGTCAATTTACGGTTATCGTCATTTTGGCGCTGACTCACACAAAGAGCCATGTACCCGGTAACAGGTTTTGAACTGTCACCTGACCGGTTAACAGTTCGGACAACCGTTATCGGGTCAAGGTTCAAAGCGCTACGTACACATATGCGTACATTCTAGAAAACGTAACCGAAGAGTGGAAGTGTCGTCTGCACCAAAGACGAGAAAGGGCGGATAATTTCTCGAAGGCTCGGTGAAAAAATTGATAAGACTAGTCATATTCGGGTAACAGAATTCTTTTGTCAATTCCCTCATGACCAGACGATATGTATACGTTTCTATATTTTACATGAATATGAATTGCAGTTTGGTGTACGGCAGTTACACTCGTGTTGCCAAGACTCACACTAGATTTTCACTTCCGATTTTTTCCATTTTGAACGTTTTTCTTTTTTGTCATGGGTTTGTTGCAGATAGCCTTGTTTACACCAAAGACACATGTGTGCTGTGAGAGGGTAGCGTGTTCGGGGATGGGAAGGGGGAGGGGTGGGGGTAAACATATGATCATGTAGCAGGGTACATTAAAGAATGACAAAATAGCTATGATGTATTAATTTTGTATCACTCTCACGTACTGTCTGTAATCGAAGGCACTTTGCGTTTATTCATTTCTGTGAATATATATAAAATCTCTACAATCTTGTTCTCGCTTCTTAGACTCTTACGATTTTAACCCCGCCACCACCTCCGTAAAAGTCAAAGGCGGCTGCTTCCGAAAACACCACAGCTATGGACCCACAGCATATAGTTAACATTGCATAAATCTACAAAACTGTCAAATTTTTGCGACTCAAAATACGTACAGACTTATGAGAATCTGTACATGAAAATCATGAAAACGTAAAATTAAAATTCGATCAACTTGGTGAGTTGCCCATAAGTATCCTTTTATGGGTCATGGGTCATTTCTTCACCGTTAATCAAGTAAAAGGTTGGTTTAATATGGTAGAAACGTGACATACTTTTCTTGGCATTAATTCAGTCTAATTTTAGATCCAACAAAATCTTTAAATCTACCAATTTGGAAGAATAATAACTATGATAACTATGGGTATGGTAATAATCTGAATATGGTATTGAGGGAAACAACAGTATTACAATAAGACTCAAGTCATATATGAGTGTCAGGTGGGAAGGTAGCAGTACCTTGCAGCCCAGGGTGTTTATCGTTTGTCCTAGTAATGCTTCCAACCAGGTAATTTATTTCAACGGCGATACACACCGTGATTGTTGCGCAAATAACCTCTGACCTCAACTTGGCAAGCTTACTGAGTATACAATTGACCCCTTCATCTGTTTATCAGGAAAAAAGGTCATGCATTACTCCCCCTGTAGTGCCCTGATGTGTACAATAAATGACCTGTCATGGGCAGTGCAAGGTACGACATGTGATTGGTCGTGTACACTGAAACAAATGGTTCATTATGTGAACGTCACAAGTGTTTGTGGCACGTCGAGATAAGGGGTCTTACTTTACAGTGCATTTCTAGTTCACTAGAGGACACACCTAGTACCATTCAACAATAGCGGCTGCTTCTGAAACGAAATTTCTAGAGGAAACCGGTGAAGACTTTCTATGCTGTACCATCTGCCTTGAAGAGTTTAAAACACCTAAAATTTTACCATGTCTGCATACATTTTGTGAGCAGTGTTTAGTCACACTGGTCGAGAAGACGGACGCGCTAAACTGTCCCGAATGTCGACAACAACACCAGCTTCCTGTTGGAGGAGTGCCAGCTATGAAAGGCAACTTCTTTATGAATAACATGATTGAGATATTCAAGCAACGACTGGAGTCTGTGCAGGGAGCTGAGATCAAGTGCGAAGGTTGCGAAGAGAATACAGCCTCTCACAGATGTATGGAGTGCAAACAATATTTCTGTAGAAGTTGTACGAAGGTTCATACAAAGGTATCGCAAACTCGCACACATAAGCTCATGACTATTGAAGAATACAAAACAGCAAAGTCAACAAGCCCAGTAGCGATAGAGGCGGTGGAATATTGCAGTATTCACGCTGAGAACAAAATCGAATTCTTTTGCGAAACCTGTCAGGTACCTGTCTGTTCAAACTGTACGATCGTCAAACACCGCATACCAGAACATGTACACAGAGACTTGAAAGATGTAGCAGATGAGTATCTTACAGAATTGAAAGCCATGGTTGACAAACTGAAAGTGAAAGAACAGGAAGCTGAAAAGAACAAGACTCTTGCCAAACAGATACACAGTGACCTGACAGGGAAGTGCAGCACAAGAAGAAAGGAGATGAGAATGAAAGCAGCAGAAATAATCAAGAAAATAAAGAGAGAAGAACAGAGACTGTTAGATGCGCTGAAAAGCAATTACAAAATAAAACTGAAAAATGCAGCAGCTGATATCGATGAAATGGAATTAAAACATGGTAACATTAAGAGTGCATGCACTTTTATAGAAACACTAATGCATCATGGGAATGCTGTTCAGCTTCTCTCAACGAAGAACGATGCATGTAATCGTATAAAGCAGCTAAATACCATGGAAACTGAACCAAAGACACAACATGATGAAGTGGTATTCACAGCCACTGACGACATTAATGAACATGGAATTCTGGGAATTATCCAGTCTGATGTTTGTATTTCAAAGTGTACAGTGGCGAACATCCCAAAGCAGCTCTTCAAAGGTGACTCTGCAGACCTTCTGATCACAACCAGAGACTCCACAGGAAATCAGGTCATCCCAATACAACCAGTGAAAGCCAAGATACAAAACCCTGATGCATCATGGGAATACATCAATGTGTCAGATAACAGAGATGGTACCCACAGAGTTAGAGTGTGCGGACAAATGGATGGTAAATATCAAATTAACATTACAATAGATGGCCAAGCAATACCAGGCTGCCCTGTCATCATACCTGTTTTCAAAGGATTGGCGAAGACTATTGGCAGTGAAGGAAATGCTGAAGGACAATACAGATATCCCTTGAAAGTTGCCATAGACAAAAAAGGCGACATTCTCACCGCAGATAGGGACAATAACCGATTACAAGTTACAAGCAGGGACGGCACCTTTAAGAAATTCTTTCAATTTAAGATGCCTTTCAGCCCATGTGATATAGCAATGCCAAGTGATAATACATACTATAGTTTAGACAGCACCAATAAACGAGTTGTTGTCAGTGATGAGAATGGATCTGTCATGAGAAGCTTTGGAGAAACTGAACTGAAAGCTCCACAGAATATTGCAATCAGCCCTGTGGACGGCAATGTCTATGTGACAGACGACGCTGGTGTTCCTTGTGTGAGGGTTTACACAAAACATGGAAAGTACCTTAGGTCATTTGGTTCAAAAGGTGTAGGTCAGGGTGAGTTTAAGGTCCCTGTGGCATAGTAGTAGGAAACAGTGGAATGGTATTTGTAGTAGACCGCTTTAACAACCGTATTCAGGTGTTCGATTTAGAGGACAAATATTTGTTCTCATTCAGTTGTCAGATTGGTGATGGACAGTTTAGATACCCAAGGGGAATATCAATTGAAAATGATAAATATATCTATGTTACTGTTGATAATGGTCTATATTTTGCCAATGGGTGCCTCCTGAAGTTTGACAGAAGTGGGAAGTTTGTTTGTCGTATTGATAGTGATAAGGATGGGCTGAAGCGGCCAATGGTATTGCACTGACAGATGATGTACCCTGTAGAGTGATTGTCGCTGATACAGCCAACCACTGCATCAAAGTGTTTGTACAATGATACCGTACAAAAATCATCATTAGATGAAGTGGGCATAAAATAGCATTTGATGGCACAACCAGATGAAAGCTCATGCTTGTGTTGAAACAAATCACTACGTCAGAGAATAAATCAATAGACATGATTATTAAAAATAAATGTTCGTTTGTTCTAAGAACCTGTCTGTGTCAGACTCGACAGCATATATCACAAACGTTTTTTACATTAATAATTTTCAGTCATAAAAATTGTGAAGTTAAGGCAAACTGCAACTGCAATATATTTATAGATTAACTGAAAATAATGGGTCAACATCGCAATAATATCGTTGGAAAAGTACAACACCAACCATCTGTTATTTTGTAAAATTTAATTGTTCTCTGTTGACCTTTCTATGTATCGTGATGTATCACATTATCACTTTCTTAAACGTTGCAAGCCACTTTTCATGTATTTCTACTTCAACCTTCCGAAAGCTAACAAATTTGCTCATTCATTCTGTTTGACATTTAGCGGAGTCATCAGATGTTTTTGACTTTAAAAATTTTTTTTCGCGTGTCATCTTTAGTCGTGAAAGTGTGTTATTGTAGTGTAAAGAATTACTATCTTCATATTTTTACATTCATCCTTATTATCTGTATAAAAGAAGCGCTAAAACTTACACCTTGCAGCTATGCTGTGATATTTGACATTTGGTATTGAAAGTTTCTTCTACCATTATTATTTAGCCATCAGCAGAAAGTTTTATGTACTATTCCGATGTGTTATTAGAAAACATTAAACACATTTTTGAATTCAGCCACAAACATCAACAATGTCAGTCAATCAATCAATCTTTATCCCAATTTCGGCAATTAGTATTGCAGCAATGGTAACAAATATATACATCAATGACCTAATGTGACAATTTGAAACACATATATTGAAATCCGAGCAACACACAGTAACACTCAATAAAATCACACAAGGCCTTGGGGTAATAAAATGACGAAAACATAAAATTTTAAAAGTTAATTGAGTCTGTTCGATAGCCTTGATGAAAAGTATTTTAGCTCTGTTGGTTTAAAAATTTGGTACTCTAAAACGACGTCAGAATCACGATGTAATGGATGATGAAACTTGGAATACAAGCTGGAATTTCATACAACGTGCTTGTCGTTTCTATACCTACTTCTGTACATGATCAGTTTAACATCAACCTACTCTACGCTGAGATCGGTGCCTTGTCGGAGCAATCACAAGTTGTTCAGCTCACTAAAAGACGGATAAAATCAGATACCACCTTATTCGCTCTTTCTCCCTATTGGCCTGAAAGAATTGAAGCTGCTTTGAGTGGGTTATTTTCCATCACAGGAGAAGCTAATTACGACTGACATCCATTCTGTCAAAAGAAACAGAGGGACTTTGTACCTTATTTGGAAACCCCACAGGCAGAAAACAGCCATGCTTTGCCTATGTTCAGATCAGAAATAATCTGAGAATGGAATTTCTGTGTTTCAACGGCCATCTCATAGAAAATGACCAGATTCTAAATTTGTAATTACAGAAAATATCGCCTCTCTTCAGTATTTATTTCTGTTTAATTAGTAAGTTGACAGACCAGGATGGTAATATCATTACAATTACAACAAATCGAATTTTGACACATTTTAAATCTGATGAATCGAGGTGTTCCCATTGATCTGCAAAACGAATCGAAAAGCTGTCTTACATAACAAATCATTCGGATTTGAAACGTAGTGCCGAGAGACACGTCATCAAATTTCATAACTTTGTTATTTTCACACAAATAATTGTAATATCGTAGAATCTTTACAATTGTACTTTGAGTGTTCATGTCCGTGTATATCGCTGGTTTCTTCGCTTCATTACAGCGACTTCTAAACCCTCCTGGAGAAAGAGTACTAAAATTACATCAGGCCTGGTTGCATACGAGATATCTAACAACAAACTTACATAAATCATCTGTGGGCACAATGAACCGAACTCATACGGAATTGCCCAATACCGTATAAGGCAGATTTACACCTTTCTCAAAATAACTGGCAAGCATTAATTTTCCGAATTCGATAGATTAGGCGTATCGCCGAAAAAATTAAAACACAACTATAATGGCAGGTTTGTGTGATTTTATTAAATGATTGATGATGTTACTAAAATTGATGAAAACAAAGATTTTGCTTAAACATTGTTAAGAGATGAAATATGCCTCATCATCGTGCTGTTGTATTAAATATATGTATAATAGACAGGGCGTTCAGCATTTTCGCGCCTCAGGGACAGATAGTCGGACTCTCAAATTTGTACAATTCTTTTCTGATCTAGCATTCGTGGAGGCTCATTTTAAAGGTCTCGGAGAAGGAAAACCTGTCACAGTCTTAGTTTTTCGAAAATCCAAACTTTAATTTTCAGCTCATAGAGTTAACACAGGAATGACGGCCATTTTGAATTTCAAATATCGCAAAAAGTTGAGTAATTTGTTTCGCTAGTTCCAAACTTTGCACGGTGACTCTGATTTTTATTGTTGGTTGGTAAGACAGTGGTTGAAAGTTTCATTCAGGAAAGTTTCAGCAAAAGTTGAAGTCTTTCATTTTCGAGGCGCATACTACCTCAATCGGTAATTCTGCATGTTTGATGATTTTTTTATCATTTTTACCAAAAGGACTTAACAGAAAAAGGGAAAAGATAAAGATATTTACTACAATAAGGATATTGTGCGGTGAAAGCCATTTTGCATTTTCATCTCAGCTAATTGGTATTCTTGCACTTTTAACGAACTTAAACTGGAAGGACTTGGATAAGTTCAAGGAAGTTACTATGTACATGTATATTAAAGATACAAAAATTAAAAAAAAACCATTTTCAGATCAGTTTATTTGTAATTTGCATACTTAATGAACTTTCCAAATTAGTGAAACTGGAAGGACTTGACAAAAGGTGATGACAGTGATATGTATATTGATGATACAATTGTATAAAAGTAGTGAAGGACATTTTGCATTTTAAGACTCATTTATTTGCATGTTTAATGAGCTTTCTCAATTTGGCGTGCTGGTGCCCTTGGCCTGGCCAGTGTTGGATTAAAAATCCAAAAGTACACTGATGCATTTAAAAATGAATCAATTTAAGGAATATGGCTAGCTCTACAACCTGTTGATAACAAGTAGTGTCGAACATCTGGGAGCAGAAGTGCGCAATACGTGTTTATTTTTCCGTGCGTACATCCCTAATAAATATGTGGCTAAATGATAATGTTGGGGAACTTGAAAAATTTTGATCATAAAGAGGGGGCTTGACATTTTTCGAGAAAATTCAATCGCGATTCCTCCAGCCCCCCCCCCCCCCCCAATTATTTCTGAACGCAGACTTATTTCAACTTCATAAAGTTATGACGATGTTGCCTGTGATGTTTTTCATAACACTTTTACTGAAGTTGCAAATTCGTTGCTGTAATGATAGAGAAAATGTCAATTTACAAACAACTGCAACATATGTTTGCGGCATGTGAAAGCTCGGATAGCAACGGACCAAGCAGGGCTCCCTAAGTAACAAACCCGATGTGTATATACACGTCCACCGATTGAGTGACGTATAATATATAACTAGGGGGCTTTATTTGTTACCAACTTAAAGATTTCAATGTGAACCTCGGAGTTAAGTGTTCTTTTTAACCTCGCCTACCTACAATATGGCAGCGACTCCTGAAATTAGATTTCTGGAAGAAATCGGAGAAGATTTCCTTTGCTGCACTATCTGTCTGGAAAAGTTCAAGTCTCCTAAAATCCTACCATGTCTGCATACATTCTGCGAGTCGTGCTTAGTCACGTTGGTTGAGAAGGCAGGAAGGCTAAACTGTCCTGAATGTAGACAGCCACACCAGATCCCTGTTGGAGGAGTGCCAGCTATCAAAGGCAACTTCTTTATGAAGAACATGGTTGCCATCTTCAAGCAACGACTGGAGTCTGTGCAGGGAGCTGAGATCAAGTGCGAAGGTTGCGAAGAGAATACAGCCTCTCACAGATGTATGGAGTGCAAACAATATTTCTGTAGTAGTTGTACTAAGGTTCATACAAAGGTATCGCAAACTCGGACACATAAGCTCATGACAATTGAAGAATATAAAACAACAAAGTCAACAAGCCTCGGAGCGATAGAAGTGGTGGAATATTGCAGTATTCACGCCGAGAACAAAATTGAATTCTTTTGTGAGACCTGTAAGGTACCTGTCTGTACAAACTGCACTATTGTCAAACATCGCATACCAGAACATCTTCACAGAGACTTGAAAGATGCAGCAGATGAGTATCTTACAGAATTGAAAGCCATGGTTGACGAACTAAAAGTGAAAGAACAGGAAGCTGAAAAGAACAAAATCCTGGCCCAGCAGATACGTAGCTATCTTACAGAGCAGTGCAGCAGACAAGAACAAAAGGTGAGAATGAAAACAGCAGAAATCATTGAGAAAATAAGAAGAGAAGAACAGAGATTGATAGCCATGCTGAACAGCAATTACATGATGAAACTGAAAAATGCAGTAGCTGACATTGATGAGATGGAATTACAACATGGTAACATTAAGAGTGCATGCAGTTTCATAGAGACTCTGATGCATCATGGGAATGCTGTTCAACTTCTCTCAACAAAGAGCGATGTATGTAATCGTATTGAGCAGCTTATTACCATGGAAACTGAACCAAAGACACAACACGATGAAGTGGTATTCGCTGGTAGTGACGACTTTAATGAACAGGGAATTCTGGGAATTCTCCAGTCTGAAGTTTGTGTTTCAAAGTGTACAGTAGAAAACATTCCAAAGCAGCTCTTCAAAGGTGACTCTGCAGACCTACTGATCACAACCAGAGATTCCACAGGAAATCAGGTCATCCCAATACAACCAGTGAAAGCCAAGATACAAAAACCTGATGCATCATGGGAAGACATCAATGCGTCAGATAACAGAGATGGTACCCACAGAGTTAGAGTGTTTGGACAAATTGATGGTGACTACCAAATTAACATTACGATAGCTGGCCAACCAATTCAGTGCTGTC
This sequence comes from Ptychodera flava, assembly GCF_041260155.1. Lineage (NCBI taxonomy): Eukaryota > Metazoa > Hemichordata > Enteropneusta > Ptychoderidae > Ptychodera > Ptychodera flava. Next base: position 41,235,956 of record NC_091928.1, read on the forward strand.
CTGTCATCGTATCTGTTGTTAAAGGATTGATGAAGACTATCGGCAGTAGAGGAAGTGGTGTTGGACAGTATATCACTCCCTATGGTGTGGCCATCAACAGAGACAGAGACATAGTCATCACAGACCATGACAACAGCAGATTACAAATAACAAACAAAGAGGGCAGATGTAAGAAAATCTTTAAAAGTAAAGAATTTGAGAATCCTTTCTCTCCTCGTGGCATAACATTATCAAGTAATAATATATACTCGACAGATGATATTAACAAGGAAGTAATCGTCAGTGATGAATATGGAGTTTTTATCAGAAGCTTTGGACAAAACGAGTTGGAAAATCCACGAGATATAGCTCTGAGCCCTGATGGCAATGCGTATGTGACGGATGGTAATTCTCATTGTGTCAGGGTTTACACACAACATGGCAAATACCTCAGGTCATTTGGGTCAAAGGGTGAAGGTCATGGGGAATTCAATGAGCCCTGGGGTATAGTAGTAGCATGTACTGGAATGGTCTTTGTAACTGACTGTGACAACAAGCGTATCCAAGTCTTCAGTGCACATGACCAGTATTTATACTCCTTTGATTGTCAGGGTGAGGATGGTCAGTTGAGATGCCCGTTTGGGATATCAATTGAAAATGATAAATATGTATATGTTGTAGCTGGGAATGATACTTATGGAAATAGGGGATACCTTCTGAAGTTTGACAGTGGGGGAAAGTTTGTTTGTCGTATTGATAGTGATCAGGACGGGCTGAACTGGCCTAATGGCATAGCACTGACAGATGATGTACCACCCAGAGTGATTGTGGCTGATACAAACAACCACTGTATTAAACTGTTTGTACAATAATAACAAATTCATAAGATGGAGAACAGAATGCATCTGAAATCATTCACTGTTCAATGGTAAATGTAAAACAAATAATTGGAAAACTGAACAATATAAAATGGTTAAATCAGTGTGAATCAAATGATTGACTGTTACTTGAAAGTTTGTTTTATCCTCAGAATGAATGATTTGTTTGTGTATTCATGTAGGTTTAAAGTTTGATAATATTTGTCACTGCAAAATTTGTATCAAACTTGCATTGATGATAATTTCTTTCATAAAGATTGAAATTCTGGCAAAATATAGCTGCCCACTACTGACTGTGAAACTATAATCAGTCAATTTTTACAATTCACTGAATCCCTGTGTTGATATTCTTCAGAGCCCATCCCCTTTCTGATATGTTGGACTTTATGAAATAAATGTGTGGGAACAACTCTGCAGGTTAATGTGTGCAGAGATGTTTAGTCAGTAAGTAAAGTGAAACTTGTTTCATTACAATGAGGCCAGCAAAGTAAAGTTGTGTAGATTATTGTAGAGCAGTGACATGTACCTGTAGCGTACAATGGTAAATTGTTCCTTGTATAAACCAGTGCTCTGAATAAACAGGCTGCTTACCTATCTTTTTAATCTGTATTATCAGTGATTTGTTTATGCTTTGCAGTACATTTTCTTCACCGCAGGACTGCTCATATGGTGCGTTTTATCCCTGACACTTGTATTTTGTAAATTTGCATATTCTTTTTTGTGTTCTGTACAGCGCACTGTGACGTATGTGTAGTGTTTTTCAAGAATTTTCAATAATAATACTTAAGGAAGAGGTTGTCCTATTTGAACTGCGACTTTCTTATTGACAAACATTGCATTTTCCAAGAAATTGCGGATGAATGTCAAGCAAATGTGAAGCTAATTCAATATTTGGCGCTTGTTCATAGCATTCCAATCACTGCAGACTTTGCCAAATAATGTTTGGTTATGTCCCTTCGTTTACGGCTTCACCACGGTCAGCAGTTTTAGTAGAGCTGCCATTCTAAAATTTTCGATAGGCTAAAGGATAATTGATATACCATAGCACATATAGCAACAGACCGACATTGTATGTGTCCTATATGTACGGTTGCAGACAGGACACCCACCTCACTTCTAAGACCAACCACGAAGGAAAAACAATCTTGATGGATTACTTGACAAGTATCAAATATGATCCTTACATTTCACGCAAATGTTGATTTGTCAAAGCGGCCACTTTGGGACAGATTCAAAAGGATGTCCATTCTGATTATTTTAATCAGAAAACATTACGACAGGCCAGGAGGGACAGGATATACAGCCAAAATTCATTATTTTTTCAAGTCACTTAAATGAAAAGAAAGCAGTCAACCAAACAGGTTGCCGTAGGCTAGAAAACAGATTGACTTTCCACATTAACCATTTGAGCGCCGAAATCAATTTTGTCACCTTTACTACAAAATACACCCCAGGTAAATTTTTTCAGATTTTTGACAAAATTTTGATTAAAAACTGTAGCCATCAAAATGTGATGTCTATTTGCGCCAAAATTATCATAACAAATACAGTAAAATTCATGAAAATTGGTAAAATGTTGCAAGAAATTTTGGTGGGAAAAATTACAGCACTCAGAAGGTTAAAAATCATAATTAACATACAGAAATACTGAAGCTATCCCTTGAGTATACTCCAACACTCCAAATGAAAACAGCTGAGAATGAAATTCAAGTCAAAGATTTCCTGAAATACAGGCCCACTCTGCCTGAAAGAAACTAGGAAGAGTTTTCATAGCAAAATGATTGATTCACATATGCCATTGTGTGAAGTTATATGAATCTAACAGTTAAAGGGAAACTCATCAGGATTGCACCTGTGCAAGTTTCTTGTGTACAATGTATTTTGTGCATGATATCTAGGTGCACCTCATCATCATAGCTGCAACATTTGAATTATACGATGTACATTATGACAGACATGTTTTAACTTTCAACAATCACCATTGTACCTTAGATGCAGTGTTTACATTGGTTGTATGGGTCCCATATGACCTTTAACACAGTTCCGAAGACTGCATCCCTTTAATAAAAGAAGTGTTTTCATTTTGATTTGATGATTCATGCATTTTGGCTCTGTACCTTTATACTCAGAATTGTCAATAAAGTTGGTTTGAATTAAACATAGGGCCAAAGTCCCTGAAGCTACTATAGACATGGATACAAAATTAAGTATTTCCTTACTGTATGAAATTATCTCACTAAGGTCATCCTACGGACAAGTAAACTAAATATTAAAGCTGTCTGACCAGCGGTTTTGAAAGAACAAGCAACTCAACAGTTGACAGAGCTCTGTTGAGTTATGTAGAGAATAACCTTTTGTGACACATGTATTGATGAAGAAGGTGGATATCTTTGATTAACATTGTGAGTTCTGTTTAATAAGTTGAGACTGTACATACTCAGAGAAAGCACACTGAAGAGACAAAGGTTTGAAACTTAAGAAGTTCAAGGTCATCAAAAGCATTATAAGGAATCATGTTACACTTTCATTGCACTGTTTACACAGATTGCATAATTGCTATAAATAGCACATGAGGAATCTTTATACAGCCCAGCTTTACCATAAAAACCCTATCACTTTGACCACTCTTTTAATTGACCACTCTATTTTTTTCCTCAAAAAGTAATTTTATTTTATCCTTACCAAGTCAACCATAAATGGAAATTAGAACTTTCTCTATCTCTATCTCTATCTCTATCTCTATTGACTATTTTGAGCAATTTCTTTTAGATAACATACAGGGCACAATAAATGACGGTTCAGAATATGTCAAAGTTGGGATTCAGGAAAGTTGCCTTTACATGTTTTAATCCTCCAAGATGGTAAGCATTTCACTATGAACTGTCAAAAAAAGTTGAACTTTCTGATAATTCTACACTAAAATTATTTTGGCTTTGATGATTTCCTAATTAATTCAATTATTTAAAATCATATTAATTATTTTTTTCTGGGTGAATGATAGGGTTTATACAGTACAAGAATTACATACAATGTAAGTCAAATTTTGACCAAAAATGAAAAAAAAAATTCCTTAAAAATACAGATTTGCATATTTCATCACAATTTGAACAAGTCTAAGTTGGGTTACCCCTAGGGACCTGTATACCAAATAACAAAGCTGTCTGACCAGCGGTTATGAAGAAGAAGATTTTTTACCAAAAACATCTTTTTTGGCATTAATTTGCCTATTTTCAACAATATCAAAAAATTAAAAAAAATAGTTTCTCAAAATCGTATTTTTCATCTACACAACAAATATCAAATCAGTAAGTACTGCGGTTCTCAAGATATTTGAGTGGACGGACGCCTCACAAACGGACATACATACATACATACATACATACATACATACATACAGACTGACGACGGACGCCGGACGGATACCCATCCCAATAGCTTCTATAGACTATAGTCTATAGTAGCTAAAAAGTAAATATCACTGGAAATTCTGTTTTTCTGTGAAAACGAGCAGAAGAAACAAGCATACATAATGGTGGGATTTTTCCATGTTGAACTCTAGTATGGAAAAAGACAAGCAAAGACATGAATGAGCTGAAAATGTCTCTTTTTATTGTAAGTTACAAGGGAGTATGAAGGAGGCCAGTAGTTACAAAAAAAAGAGACTACAAAAATGAATATCAAAGAATCTACAAAACGCTTTCAAAATCTATCCCTGGTATTTGAATGACACAAGACTCTTTGGCATGGCTTGGTATCTTTGGCTTTTACAAGTTGTATTTTGTTATAAAATAGTACATTTGTACATAAAGGGAATAACTACCATCTATGAAAATCTGTACAAAATTAAAGAATTATTTATATTAATTGACGATGATGATCTGTAGATAACAAATGAGAAGTTCTGCTGCATGAGAATGTATAAAAGATAGATAGATCATGCTGGCTGGTTTTTATGCTACACAGCTGAAGAACATTGGTATGTCTTTTAGTACTTTTTAGTGTAAAAAAAAACACTTCCTGTACTGAACAATTAAAACTGTCCCTTTCTGACAAAACTTTTCCAAAGGACAGCAAACATCGTTGAAAGTGCACTTGCAAAACAAGTCCCCAAGATATAGAAATAGAACCTGCCAGTACATTGATTGGCAGGCGCGTTCCACTTTCCGGAGGGGGGTTTTTTGCAGTTGTAAACAGGTAAGCTGGTCTGTGTAACGAGGTTGCTTCTCACGGTTTTGTAAGGGTATTTTACAGAAAGATTTCATGGAAACTTTCCATGGTGATCTTATGCAGTACACTTTGCTCCCAAGAAAAACAGGACTTATTAACAATGGAGGTTTTTATTCCCTGTGGTGATAGTCTACGTACAAGACAAATCTTATCTCTGGATTCTGAAAGACAGGTGGTAGCAAGAAGTTTACTAGTAAGTTCAAAGGTCACTAGAAGGTAACAAGAACAATACACACTTCAAGTCAGCTGTCAATCACATTGCCATGGTAACTTGCACTTTATACATTATGATCGTTCTAACATAAAAATACACCACTTGTCAAAATCAGCCCTTTTGAATAGTTTTGTCGGACAACAGTTTGACTTTTTATGATTTTCAAAAAATATCTCTCCCTTAGCGTGCTACATTACTGTAAAATTACTACATGCTTTGCAGAAGTTTCCTGGCCTCGGTTTCCCAACAAAAGAAAGTCGTGACGGCTTTTTTAGATGAAATGCGCTGGATATAATGCTTCAATAGAAGTAACAGTCGGTGTTCTAGAGAGTCTTTAAGCCTGGTAAGAGAAGAAGAAAACAAAAGTGAAATATTGATACATTACGGGAAAAAGAAAAGAAAGCAAGGATAATATTTTGGTTATTGACGACAAAAACAACAAAAAAGCCCGCAAAAATAAAAAAGAAAACTGCATATAATCAGCTTGCCTGAAAGAAACAAAACATTATTAGAAAAAAGTACCTGTCAGACATAATTAAAGTTAACACTGAATTATTAAAGAAACAAAGGCATTGTACAGAAAAAAAGATTGTAAGACAGACAAAAAATTAGTATGTTAAGGGAAAGACAAAGGAAAGCTATCGATTGAGAAAATGAACTAGTGAATGAGAAGTCTTCAAATTATCCAAAATAGATCAAAGGTTTAGCCAGAAAATAAATGACAAAAAAATTGGAATACTAAAATACAAATTAATACACTCACTGTTAGATGCCTGACAGCAGACTACAGTGAAAAACTATTTTTTTCTGCATATTCTATGAAAGTGTAAATCATAAAATTTTGTTGTACATGCAATATTGTCAGGTTTTACTATGACAGCGTTTTGATGTTGCCCACTTGAAGGAATATTTTAATGATTAATTAGAGACAGACATCAAGCTGTCACCTTTAGCTGTATTATTTCAACATAAAACACAACTTAATAGTTTTTTGAATTCACACAAATTATGATACAGAAATTTTTAAAGAATTCACATTATGTAAATAAAACTTGGTACAGTTTGTCATATAGCTTAGAATAGGGACAATGCTGAATATCAAACACACCTCGTACAACCAACTCAGATTTGCAGTAATGTTATCCTATATACACTCAACTATATGTAGAGATAAAGTTCTAGAAAGCTATATGAGAACATCAGAGAGGCATAGAATTGAATTCAAGCTGGATAGAGACAGCATTGCAACATACCCTTGTACAAAAACTTGAGTATTTAAGAGGTTAGAAATCTGACAATATTCTACAGTTATATCTGGACAATCCTCAAAAACAGCCACACTGGAGACATGACTATGACAGAATGTGTGCAGTGTTCTGGTGACTAAGTTAATAAAAAAATTTAAAATCTGAAACTTCATTTTGAACTGGGGCTCAGGAGTACAGAACTGGAATACTGAGCAGTGATTATATGGATTAACCAAATGTTTAATGATGAGAATTTGTTTTCAACACATCAAAAAGCAGCAAGCACAGACAAAATGTTCTACAATTAAAAAGTTATCTTTTGTTTCCTTCACGTATCAAATTTTGTCGGACAGGTTTTTAGTAATAAGCACTCTATTGACAATATGTATAATCTTTCATTCAAATCATTTTTTTCATCAGTGTGAAAAAAGTTTTAATGCCAGCCCTTAATGATACACTTCAAAATCTCTCTGACATCATACAGTGAGGCCAAAGTCAGTGATATTGTAGAACATTTTACCTGTGATATCTGCTGTATACTTACGGTTGTGTACACATGTTGGTTGGCAAGAAGTTTAGTCATTCTTGCTATTAAAGTTACTGAACGACACTGACAGGTATGTAACGATTGCTGCTCAGTAATTACTACATAGTGTCATTATGAGTTTGATTAGGTTGCTTATTTGTTTATGATGAGAAAATATTTAAACGATGAAAAAATCTTTATTTATTGACTCGTATCCACTTAAGAGAGAAATGAGTGACATGCAGAATCGAGCAAGGAAAAAAAAACCCAAAAAGAACAACGAATCCAAAGAAATAGTTGTTCAACAGAAGCAACTCCAACACGAACAGATGACCGAAAATGAAACAAAAAAAAATCACTTCCGGAATGAAAAATTTACGTTGTCTGTTACATGAATGAATTCTCTGCAAGTCTGTTATACTGAAAAGCAAAAACGTTGCATTAAGTGAAAAAAAAATGTTGAAACCACTGCTACCTTGGAACATTCCATTCAAGCTTACACAATCGATTTCTAATTGTCGCCGGTGCTACCAAATTTCTCCAGTCTACCACTTACGTCACCGCCCCTAATGACCGGTTTTTCTTTCGGAGTTGGGGGAGGTGGTTGCTGGCGTGGAGGGAAAAGAATTGGATGAAAAGACAAATGTCGGGTGTCAACCAGGAGAAATGTATTTACCTTAAATTGTTACCACAGAAGGTGAATCAGTGAGCGTCTGGTTTTTACTTCTGCAAATCATTAATGAAGAATGGTTGGTTATATGGAAAAGGAGATATCACACAATGCCATCGGCAAATGAAATGACGTAAATAAAAGCTATTAAATAATTAGTACACCAAATGAGGGTATAGTTGATACAAGTGTCTCATTGAGCGTGCTCAATACACTGACAATATAAGACTTACAAACTGCAGAAAGGTCATGGGGTCACTCGCGCCATTGTGGATGAGAAATTGCCACTGATTCAATCAAGGCTCCCTTTGATATGATTATTTTACTGTAATACTGAAGTCTGGTATTTTCAGTTACATCACATCATGTGCACTGTACATATATGAATGGCACCTTGTCAGTGACTCATGTTTGCTTAATTATTGCATGACTGACCCTGTGACCTCAAATGTCAACTTACGCACAAGTAGTGATTCCTGTATGGGAAAAATATTATTACAGGTGAACTGAGCACGCTCAATATACAGAATAAGGGAAAATTTTCTACACAGAAAAAAGCATGCTACCAACAGCTGGTCTGTCAATGTCTTCTCCAGGTAGAAAACAAAACTGCTACTAAAATTCATTAATCAAGTCAAATTGATCACGTGAAAAACAAAATTGTAAATGAAAATTCATCGCGGTTAAGCTCATTATCTGTTGCTTCCAGAGCAGTACAAATATTAATTTAGCATGTAAAAATCCATCACTGTATCACTGCTAGAGCTTTCAAGACCTGGCCAACAATGTACTGTCACTGTCATTCTATGGCTGCATGACTTCAGGGAACAGCCCTCAATTTACAGGGAATATTACTAGGCTAGCTTGGTCTGTGAATTATTGCACGGAAAACTGCATGGGATGCCACTGGGGATTATATCGGCAAAAGTAAGTTGGATAAGGCACTATACGAAAGTTCTGTACTACTGTGGAACCCATGGATCTTTCATTATTTATGTGTTGAGGTGAACTCCCCTTTTGACTTTACAAACAAATAAAATGTCAGTTTGGCTTTGAGATAGTTTGACTTTCATGTATAACATAAGGGGCATGGTGGTATAGCTTTGAGATAGTTTGACTTTAATGTATAACATGGGCGGTATTGTGGTTCAGCTATGCGGATGTGTTGCTTGGTTTACATGTACAATAATCATAATGTGAAAATACATTTTGGTCTAAACAACCTGATTTGGACAAATCAGATTTTATGTTTAAGGGTATCAATATACGACTTAATGATGAAACCAGTAACATGCCTAAAACTTAGATCTAAAACTGTGTTTTACTGAAACGTGACTGCATGTACGGACTATTGTTGTTCACTTTGATATTGAAAGACATAAACTTTTGCTCAACCCTTCTTTCAAAAGTCAACCTTAAACCATTCCTTCAAGTTCAAAAATAAAAGCCTGAGGTCACAGTGCAAACTTACTTGAGCTACAAATTGCCTAAAATTTATCAATATTTGAAACTGAACTGCAGCACTATCCTTGTGTTATCTCAACAACATTTTTAATTTTCACATGGATGTAGTGAGCTGAGACTCAGAAAAATTAATTTACTCTACAAGCTTTGAGATATGTTCACACAAGCAGCATGCCAGCAAATACAGTGGTTTGCATTGAACTGTTGGCGATATGTGAAGTAGACATACCGGTACTGTAAAATTGAGGAGTTATTGCCATCACTGGCATACGTAATTATCATCTAGTGGTTATATCAGTCGATCACAAAGAATCAACTCTGTGAAAGTTGAAACATTGTCTGAATGGAGGTCTGACATATAGCCAAAATAATACCACCAGATATGCACAAACGAGGATTGCAAATGATGCTTTCTGACCGTTAGCAGGGTGTGTATGGATGTGTGATGTTGTTTTGACTATATGTGACCTCCTTCAAGACAATGTTCAACTTTCGGAAGAGTTGATTTCTTTGTTATTGACTGATATTATCGCCTAGATGATAAATAGGCCTGACAGTGTTGGCAACTCCTCAATTCAGACAGTATGTCTAGTTCCCATATTTCCAACAGTTTGATGAAAATCACTGTAATCAATCATATTTCAAATCAATCACCGATGCCCCTTCACCAAAACGATAGGCCTGTATATTATTTCACACTTTTGTCATGCATTTCATAAAATTTAAACACTGAAGAAAACGGACAAAAAAACAAGTAAATAAGGAGTTTGATAAATGTAAACAGCGGTGTTAAATTATATACTCTTCAGAAGGACAAGATCAAAGGTCAAAGGTCAGGAGGAGTGGGTTTGTACCTTGACGACACATAGGGATTTCTGACAGAAACTGAAATCATACTTTCTGTGACTCTGTTAATCTTCCTTTTCATCAAAACCCATATTTAGAGAATTCCTTTTTCACGAATAAAACATTTATTTTTGGCATGTTACAGTTTACTTTGAAAGAATCTGAAGGTCAAATCTATTTCAATCCTGGTGTTGAGCAAATGCGGCAAATTCTAATAACTTGTAAACAATGGGCCTTATGACCACTACAGTATGAGATGGGTAAAATTGAACCTGTATGTATCCCTAGGAAGTCTCCTGGAATGAGAACTAACTATAGAATGTTTCAATGAATACTGCTGAAGCATGAACAGTACTTTGCGCATATCATAAAGTCAGCATTGCGAGAAGACATATGATTGGTTTTTATGTTGATTGATATTTATTTATTTATTTATTTATTTTCTTTTTTTTGTGGGGGGGGGGGGGGGGTGCAAAATAAAACATTTTTTAACTTGCAGCATTGATCATAAAAACATTACTCCCAATACAGAAAAAGAGAAGACCTGTTTCTACATCTCTGAACAGGCTTCTGAGCCAATTGATAAAAATCTCTGTGATGTAACTTATGGTTCATCTTGAAATTAGTTTTTTTGCCTCTTACAAATGTGAGCAGCACTTGTATCACTCCAGAGCAGCGTAATTGTGCAAATTTGACACTCCACCCTTCCACATGCAATACTGGTAGTTGATGGCTCTGAAATGCATTCTGGGAACATGTACCAGGAGAGCATACAGTCATACTTAGGCTCCAAATGCATTCTGGGATAAGCAGCGGAACGGCACACAGGCAATTTTTTCCCCATTATAAAGAGAAAATTTCTCCTCCGAAACATCACTGCCTAGAAAAAAGCCTTCTGTTTCTGGTAACCAGAGAACGAAAGTTACAGTAGTTTGATACTAGGTCATGATGGTTTTTGAAAATTCACAGAATGCAGAGTGTTATACAATTGCAGGAGTTACTGTATCTGCCAGAAACAGAAGCAATATACTGTTTATCAACAAACAAGGTGAGATATATACATTAGATGTGAAACAAAGAAAACAACAGATTAAATAGTATGAAATATATTTTAGCAAGTTATCAAGTTTATTTTGTACAAAATCAACAAAGCAGGTGGTGAAGTCAATATCTGAAAGCATTATAATCAAGTAATCGTTAAAACGACTGATCAAAGAAAGTTAACATTAGTGCAAAGCTATAGAATTTCTATTCATTTGTGTTACACAGGGTTTACTTACCTGGGCTTCGGAAAATTTGCTCTTCCTGTGAAAAAAGAAGGAAACATAGGGGAAATTATGAGATATTCATACTAGCAAAAGGTCTTTGGGTGTATTACAATGTATCTATCACAGTGACTGTAATTGAATACTGGGCATTAATGTTTTAGAGAGTAGAAAAAGAAACTCTGTTTTATAAACAGAACATGAACAACACCAGCAAATAAATCGAAGGTTGGAACTAATGGAGCTTTACAGGACAGGTAGTGGTAGTTTTTTTCAGCCTTTTTGTTCTACATGTTGATTACAAATTCTTGTCCAACTCTCCAAAGCATGTTGAAAAACCTGCTATTTAGCTTGTCAACACAGCTTCTATACGTGTAAAATGCACTGTTATGTTACCATTTAAATTTGAATTCTAGTCCACACCAGAATTCACTCATCGACAATAACAATCCAGTCTTTACATGTACAGGCTGAGTAGAATACTGTGTATTTCAACATGCTTTGGGGAGTAGAACAAGAAACTGTAGTTGACATTGAAAACAAAAATTGGGGAAAAAATCATCAGAAGTTACAGCTACTGGTCCATTAACGACATTATAAACTGAACACAAAATAGTAGTGGTGGACAAATCATAGTTGGTGACCAGGCAAGTTGTTTCCAGTACAAAAACAAACACACAAAACAACAAATATAAATCTCTCACTTACTTGTCGGCCTGTGCAAGTAGTTTTGCAACATCTTTCTTGGGACTGTAAGAATAAATTATAATATTTTTCTGTAAATGTTAAGTAAAATTTGGCGCATGGGAATTCAGGAATATTAGACATAGTACTACTTTTGACAGCAAAAACAAATATCATAGGTATTAAAGATGTGTATTGGTTATGAAGCAATGACCTCTGGTGTGTGAGTTGCCTTAGATTGTTAAAATGTAATACAATCTTGACTTCTACAGCATGACACAGCCAGAGCTCTCTCGCTGTCTTTAACAGAAGTGATTGCTGTGAACGTTTTTTCATATGCACATCAAAGTGCATCCACATGAACTTAAACTTCAAGGAACATCTACAGTTATAAATCAACTTGTACCACTGACTGGTTGACTTTTGGTATTTTTCACAGGTTAAATCATAAATGTGCAGAAAAATATAAAGAGTAAAGGTAACAATGTTGAGGACGCTATTCTCTGGACATCTGGAACGAAGCAAGTAGATTCAAAATCCACTCTCACAAAATTTGTGAAAGATATTGTGATAAAACTGCCACCTTCAATGGCTATAGACATGAAATGATAAATAAACATACATCCCCGATTGCTAATAGATATATTGCTGCACATTGCAAAACTAAACTTATGCGAACATGAATCTGATAACATTATGCTCTTTATCTAAATCAGGTCTTTGAAGTAAATGCACCCTTGGAGCTTGAAGCCAATTCTTTTTTTGGTAGACTGGCTCATATGGAAATCAGAAAGGATTTCTGACTTTAAGTAGAACACGGATGTGAAACTTACGCATTCTTTTGCATATCCTTGATACGTTCATTCAGTTCATGCATCTGCAAATGATAAAGATTGGATACGTTAGTTCTAGAATATAACATCTTGTAGCATACAACTACTCTACGCAGCTAGCTCTGTGACTAGAACACAACCAACTTGTGCAACATCTTGATGGCCACATGTTGTAAACCTATGCAAGCTTTGAGGCGATGAATCAAGAGTGCATGTGCCACCATGGCAGAACATGGAGAACACCATCAAAGGCCTTAACCCTTTGAGTGCTGTAATTTTTCCAACCAAAAATTTTAGTGCAACATTTTACCAATTTGTATGAATTTTTCTGTAAATGTTTTGATAATTTTTGACCAAACAGATATAACGTTTTATTTGCTACAGTTTTTCATCAAAATTTTGGCAAAAATCTGAAAAAAATTTAACTAGGTTACATTTTATAAAGGTGACAAAAATTGACTTTGGCGCTGAAAGGGTTGAGGTATGATTATAAATTTATTTCCTAAAGTTTAACCATAACTCCTTTCCAAATTTAACCTGATTTGAACAGTGTAATAGTTTTGATAAAACTAAGTTTACCACAAACCCTTAGCCTGAACTTGAATCTGAACTGAGCAGTGTAGGAATGTTAATAACAATGTCAATGACACTAAGTTTACTCCAAACCCTTAAATTCAAACCTATTCTTAATAGAGCAAAGCAATGCCATGGCATTTCAAGGCAAGAATGAATAATTATTGTCAGAGAATAGCTATTGTCACATATTGTAACTATTGTCACATTGTAATTAGTGTCATATCATAACTACTGTTGCATATTAATTATTGCCACACAATAACTATTTTCACCTAGTAACTATTTACAAAATGTAACTACATTGTCACATTTTAATTACTTTCATAAAGTAACTTAGTAACTGTTTTCAAATTGTAACTATTGTCACATTGTAATTATTGTGACGAAGTAACTTTTCTGCTAAAATGCAAATCTTAGAACTAACTTCAATATCTTTGGGGAATGTAACAAGACCTATGCAGTATAATAGTATTACACACCAGAAGAAAGCTGGGCTCAACCGTCTGTATGAAAACAATAAGTTTTGCTATGATGGAGCCCTCAAATAGCTTTATGAAACAAGTGTACCACTCAAAATAATATGGAACTGTGACTACTGGCCCAGCTTTCTAAATGTGCGAAGGTTGTCGTAACTGTACCTGTGCGATTTTCTTGTTTATAAACAATGTATTTCATGCACAATATCTAGGTATCTCACGTCAACATAGCTGCAACACTTAAATTTTATGATGTACATTATGACATACATACTTTAACTTTCATCAATCGTATACCTTGAAGACAGTGTTTACATTGGTCGTATGGGTTCAATACGACCTTTGAGCACAGTTCCGATGACCTTTCCTTAAAGTTTCATTATTAAAGTTTATACCATTCACTTGCCTCAACACATATAGATTTTAAGGCTTGGTGAATTCCTTCTCCTTGCCTCTCAAAAGAGATTAAACTACAATGCAACCGACCAATGTTTAAAATCTTAAACTTACATCATATTCTTGTAATTTCTTCTGTGCTTTAAGGTCAGCAAGTGAATCTAAGCAGACCGTTAGAAGTTTGTGGAATTCCCGAGCTCTTTCCTTCAGAGTTTCTTCACCGGTCATTACACCGATCTTCAGTTCTGGAACTTTCTCTGCTATGTACTTGTTTTTCTCCTCTCTTTTTTGCTTGCTGCCTGTCTTAATCTTTGGCTGCAAACAAAATGGTTGACAAGCATCGCTGTCATCTTTTGATCATGGAAAACATTCTAACCTTTCTGATACTTTGGTATACTACATCTTGGAGAGTTGTTAATAACAACATTGGGTCCACCTCTCATTTTTGCAATAGTTAAAATTTTTTGCAATTGAGTCAAACAATGGCTACTACACAACTCAAAACATTCAATTCTAGTCAGTTTGTCTGACTGGTACAGTTAATGGTTTTGCGTGAAGGCAACTCTAAACCATACTTCTTTTGCTTGATTTTTGTGGGAAGTTGACTTATGACTGGCGATGCAGAAATGGGTTACATGTACCTACAACAGTGTGATAGAAACTGTCCTTCAAAATGTTGAAAATATTGTAGCATCTACCAGTACTGTATTAAATTAAGTACTGAACGTCATGCAAGTGTGTTGCTCTACTGAAAAGTGAAAGGTATGTGACACAAGCTATTATCTACATAAAGTGATCACTATTGCATTGACAAGTCTGAGGGTGATACTAGGTAAACGTTCCCTGCAAAATGTTGGAATAGAGTAATTACTTTTCCACTCCATTGGAAAGCTTGAGTATGTGTGATAAGAGGGTAAAAACTTCATTGCATTATATGAGAATGTAGCAACAATTAACAGTTGTCTTATCTGCTTAAGACTTAAACTTTTGTTAAAGCTTTCCTCAATAAATCTTTCAACAATTCTCTCACCGAATCAAGAATACAAATTAGGGGTCACCATACAAATGTTGTACTAAAGAATCACATTATGCAATTTACATATACCGATATTTGAAATTTAAAATGGCCATCATCCCAGTGTTAACTTTCTTTGAAAAAATATTTCTTTTTGACTTTTGAAAAAAACAACATTTTTCTTGCTCCAAGAGCTTTATAAATGAACCCTTGCAAGTGTTAAGTGGTGGGCCAGAAAGGATTAAAAATTTGAGTCTGAATATCCGTTCGTGAAGCTATATATCAACTTAACATGGACTAAACTACTATGAAATACCACACACCTTGTCGCCACCTGGCTGATTTGCCTGGATGCCCTGAAACTGCATCATACGAGCCTTTTCTCGGTTCATACGTTTCTGAGCAGCTTCGGCCTTACGAATCTCCAATTCTTCCTTACGCTTGCGGGCTTCTTCCTACAAAAGACGTGGAACAAGACAGCAGGTAAGTAACATAGATGGGTAGGGAACAGAATCTCAAACAGTCAGAGCCCCTGTTAATAATTCTGTTGCTTATCTAGGTCTACTCAATTCACTAAACTTTCTCACAGGGGGTATATCCTACAGCAAAAACATATTCACATAAATTTATAGAAATTGAAACAATAGAAGAGAATATTATGTGAACATTCAATGCATTCTGAAGACTGTAAACCCAAAATTCAAATGGATTGTGGTATGAAAAAAATGTTCAGAAATGTCAATGTATTTGTTTGTACTGCAATAACATGACTTGTTCAGTGTCCTGTACGGTATTTCATAAAACGGTCCAGTATTCTCAGACTGCCACACTCTATTCCTGACTAGGTGCATGTTGACAGCCAGTTGGTGTTTTACTTGTTGTTTATATAGTAATAAAAGTGTTGCAAACTGTCAAATGATCTAGAGTGAACCGTAAATATTTTCCAGGAGTGTGTGTAATGAGTTGAACTCAGTCTGTCTATACCGGTATGTTGTGAAATAGGGAGAATTTTTAAATGGGCCACAAAGTCTGTGATGTAGTTTGCTCTAACTCACCTCTGCCTTGGCCTGGCTTTCTGCTTGTCTTTTTTGCATTTCTGCTTCTCTCTCCAGTCTCTCCTTCCTGCGTTGTTCCTGTGGAATTGTGGGTAGAATTCGGATATGAGGGGGAACTTAATCACTTGAACATTGTTGAGGTATGATTGTAAAATTTTCTGATCCTGTGAAGGAGTATGTATCCTTTGGGGTAATCACTGTTTTACAACAACATATTGGCATGACATTGCCAGTTTGCAGTATGTCCTTTAGAAATCTGGTGATGTATTGGGAAATTTTCCTTCGATGAGTGACAACTTGGTGTCTTCCTTCAAGGCAATGTACAGAATTGCACAAAATCTTGATTCTTATACAAGGGAGTAGTTATTTTTATCATAAATTTCTCAGATAAATAATAATATTCACCGACCTAAAATGGTGCACTATATTCACTAGCCTAAAGTATTGCACTCTCTTAGAGTTCTATCATGACAACATTGACAACATTGAGAAACTGTCAAGTAGTTTTACAGATGATTAAAGGTACCGGTATACTGTCACCTGTTCCAATTTTGCCACAGTTACCATGGAAAGACAAAATCTAACCACTTATAGATTTAAGCGGGTGACCACTTTTTAAAAAACAGCGCCCTCACATGGGATTTTGAATACCAAGGAATGCCCCTTTGACCATATATGGGCATATTTAGATTACAGGTGACTGTATATCTTTAATGTGTGTTATTTGCTTCAGATTAGAAAGTACTGCATGTCCCATTAGATGATTCATGACAAGCATTGTCAAATGATCAAATTGTTTTTGATTTGAGGTATAGAAACGAAATGCTTACTTTTCGTTTTCTCAGCCTTTCAAGATCTTCTTCTAGCTGCCGCTTTTCAGCCTGATGCTTCTCAAGGAGTTCACGGAATTCTTCTTCTTGCTCCTTGCGTTTTTTCTCTTGCATAATCTAGCATGGGCGATTGGAGAGAAGAAAGAGAATGAGTGTGTTTAATCAGGTCAAATGAAATGAGTCTTCTAGATCTATTTAATCACTTAAAGGCCCAGTAGCTGTAACTTTTGATTACTTTTCCCCTGTTTTTGTGTTAATGCTAACAACAGTTTCTTGTTCTATGACCCAAGGCATGTTGAGATACACAGTCTTGATCTTGTAAACTCAGCCTGTATATGTGTAGACTGCATTGTTATTTTTGAAAGTGAATTCTGGTCCAAACTAGAATTCAATTGTAAACAAAACAGTGCATTTTATGTGAATAGATGCTGTGTTGACAAGCAGGTGTTTCAACAGGCTTTGGGGAGCAGGAGAAATTGAAATTGCATACAAGACAAAAAATACGAACAAAAAATTATCAAAAGTTACAGCAACTGGTCCTTTAAAATTACAATAGTACTGACGAAGTATATATAGCGTTCAGTAAATAACGTCAGAAACTTTTAGGCCCCATTTGAAGACAATTCTAGTCAGAAATTTTTATCAATTGTAATTATTTATCACATGCCTTTTTCATTCGTTAACATTTTATCTTTTTGAGTATGTTGTACTGCACACTGTGATGTTTTCAATGTGGAAAGTGTTTTTAAAATGATAAATATTATTATTATCATTATTAAAACTAATATATCGACCAGTGAGATGGCTAAAAATGTTTAGACAGTGGTAACAATACAAATTAATCCACTGATCATGAAATGGTCAATCAGTGTACAAAAAGGTTCTGCCCTGGAGAAGGTTGTAACCATGGTTATGTCTGTTTCAAAAGATTTGTATCAGTACATGATGGACGATGGAACCCTCCTAATTAAAAATCTGAACATTGTATGTTTTATTTGTATTTGGATATGCGAGGCTTTGTTTGCTGTTCAAGTTCAACAGTCTGCTAGCAAACTGCAGAGAGGTCCAACTTATTATAATCATGGTCCATTATTATAAATAAAATAAAATAATTATAATTATAGCATGCTAAGGATAATGTACATTGGGCACATACAGTTGGTATGTGTGTATTCACATTGTCAGGCACCAGGTCATGAGCAGTCTCTGTTGCCCCTCTTGATTACTCAGGGTATTGATGAGTAGCAAAATGAGGGTGAGATTTTCTCTCCCCCATCCCCCTCCCCTCAAAGGCGGACATGACTTACTCTCATTTCTCTTTGTGCATCTGTCTCTTGCGGTGCATCTGGTTCACTCACAGATGGTGCTGGTCTGAAGAGGGGGAAAATTTTACAGGAAATTACGATGAATACCACGCATAATCAAAGAAATACTCTACCTTCAGAAGTACTGGTATGACACTATTGATGACATTTCAGTGTTACTATGCCAACAGTGACTTCAGTCATCATGGCACTAGACAAATATGTCATGTGATCATGAAATTTCAATTTCACAATGTGGTATTACGTACACTGTTGTTTTCATACGTACGAGATATGGTGCAGACTTGTCCAAGTAGGATTACATTCACATATGATTGCTCATGTTTCTGTATGATATTAATAGGTTCAAGATGGGTTGGCTATGGATAATCTCAACTCCAATTGACTTTGAAAAGAGAAATTAATTTACCTCTTTCATCAACAGTTACAGCTATGTAATAGTAATCAACAAGAATATATTAAAATTTAGTGATGAAAGGGTAGCGTTGACTCTGGCTAACCTGACATATCTTTTTTTTGTTCTCTTTGATTCAAAAACATCTTATACGTTTCATTTATTGGTTGATGTCTGACTCAGTAAAGTCACTGAGTATAGAAATTCTAGTTGAATGTGCCTCTGGGACAGATATTTTAACTCTAAAATGCTTACAATTGTTTTCTGATCTACCACTTGTGGGGGTTCAATTTAAACCTCTTGGAGAAAGAAAATTTTCAGTCTTACTTTTTCGAAAAACCAAAAATTGTATTTTCCCCATACATTTCACACAAAAAATCCGTAAATGTTAGGTAATTTGTTTCTCTGGTACTTAAGTTTGCACGGTGACCCCTGATTTTTATTCTTGATTTGGTGAGAGAATGGTTGAAAGTTTCACTAAGGAAACTTTGAGCAAAAGTCTTTCACTTTTGAGGTGTGTGAACTACCTTAAACCTTAGAAGGTATGTTGAAATTTGGATGTACCACAAAAGAGTTGTTTCTCACCTTGGTTTTGGTTTTGGTTCTGGTTCTGCTGGCGCTGGTGCTGGTGCAGGTTCTGGCTCTGGTGCTGGTTCCGGTGCAACAGGCTCTGGTTCCGGCTCTGGCTCTGGTTCCGGCTCCGGCTCAGGCTCTGCTGGAGGCTATTGAAAAAACATTTGCAGGGAATAAAATGAATAAATTTCCAAGCTTTTATTTGAAGCCTGAAACTTTATAAAGTTAATATAAAGTTTCGGTGCATCCACACTTATGTATTCTTTAGATCCAGACCTTTCTGTGCAAAGATTCCCAAAGCTGACCAAGTTTCTAGTGCAGCAAATCACAAGACAGGTTTGCACCTTACTCACAGCTATCCTACCATGATGTGGCCATGAAGAAAAATCCCAAAACCGCCAAAAAAACCCAAAATTCTAGAAAGAAAGCCAAAACATAAGATATTGCATGTTCAAGACACTACAGCTGAATCACCCACTGGGCGTCTCTTTCGAGCACAATTCATCAAAATTGTGTCATTTCACATTACATGTTAAACGCTGGATCTGACTGAATCTAGGAGTGTGTCTAGGAAAAATGCTCATGTCATCTCATCATGTGCACGTTGGCTCCAATTTGCTAAAGCTTATGCAAAAATTGCTGACCTCATAGAGACTTGGTCTGATTCCTCTAATTTTAAAATAATTTTTGAAATATCAGATATTATTTTCTTGAAAAAATCAGTTTCCTAAAAAGTAAAGGGTCAGGACGAAAAGGTAACTACCATCTGACAGATGTATTTCAGTTGCAATCCTATAAATATGACCTTCTTTGCATAGCTATCTACGATTCAAAAAACACTACTTCCATTGGTCGACAGTCAAAAACTAAACAAATGTACCTCAATTTTAAGAGTACCATACATTTACATATCAAAACCTAACCCTTTAATTGAATAATAAAGTGTTTGCCGAGTATAAAACGGCACAGGCTGAACCTAACCCTAGCTAAACCACAAAACAATGCGAAGAAAACAATTAAGGCACCATTGAACCAGGTAATACAGTTTGTCAAACAGTGTATCAACTGAGCTAAATTCTATGGAGCTTTTTGATAAGTGAAAGTGTGAGAACTAATACATAAATCAACCATATATCTTACTGAAGTGAATAGAAAAGGACTGACAACAAACTTTTATGAATGCAGTATCCAAAGACTTTTTAGACCTACACTGAATAAATCTTCTTGTTTTGGAATTTCAAAATCACTGCATTGCTCAGTGAACGAAAATTGTAAAACTACTGAAGGAAAATTTGGGTTGACCCAGCAGTTATTGGGAATCTGATTGTGACTTCTATGACCAAGCTGGAAGATTTGAGTGCTAGGAAAACTCATACATGAGCCATCTAAATATATTTTCACAGAACAGCAAACTTTGTTTAAGCTAGGAAAGCTATTCAAAAATCAAGGGAAAAGCTGCATCACCTCAAAAAATCACAGTGCATCAAACATCACACAGGAGAGGAAGATCTCAGGATCAACAGCCAGTGTACAACAAGTGTATAACAAAAACAAAGTTGAGGAGCATGGGAATAGACACACCAAGTTAAAGGGCATGGGATTTTGACACACCAAGTTGAGGGGTATCAAGCCACACCCACTTACTTCTTCCGGTGCCTCCTCTGCAGGAGCCTCCTCTGGCGGGGCCTCCTGAATTCATGATTGTTCCATGGTAAGTTAGTAAGAAGAGACATGAACAAAATACACAGAAAAATAAAGAGAAACATGGAAGAAAATAAAATGGAAAGACAGAAAGACCATGCATGCAGATCACACAAGGTAAATAAAAAGTCTCATTGTAGGAAACTAAGCTGCATGGACTGGGCAGATAAAGAAGCATGTATGCAAAGGTAAATTTCAAGACTTTGGCTGTGATCTCTTTGGATTCAGATTTCGCAAACATGGATGAGTACACAACATTGGACTACAATTTCAGAGAATAAGAAGAGGTGTGTTGAGGCATGTAATTGTAAAGCTGGTGGCAAATGAGGGCATTTTTGCCTGCTGTAGCAGACAGGGTTCTGGTGCATGAGGGGTTTTGGCAAAACTAAGATGAGGAGCAGTAGCTTGCTGGCACTCCAAGGTGAGTGTATCAGGTAATGATGACACACAAAAGTCACATGGCATGACCACTGACACACCAAGTTAAGGGGCATCATATGGCCCACTTACTTCAACCGGTGTTTCCTCGGCTTGAGCCTCCTCAGGTGGGGCTTCCTATGTTCATAATTATCATTTTATCAATTAAAGTTAGTAAAAGTGAACGGAACGAAATGCAAGAAAATTTTGAAATAAAATAATAAATGTGCAAATCACAAAAACCACAAACACAACTAACTTCACACTGTAACAGGACAAAAGCATGGAGACAAAGGACATCCCCTGACAATAATACTGGTAATCATGCAGGATGTTTTCAATTCTCACAGGATATTGACATGAAATGATGGAATTCCAAATGGCAAATGACTCAAAGCATACGAGATGTGGTGGGGCTAGGTGTCACCCTACAAAAGCAACTGCAAACACAAATTTATGGGACACTTGGGCATTAAAATTGTGGCACTTTGGGCATTAACGGTTGAGTTAAGGGGCACTTGGGTTTTGACATAGTGAGTTAAGGGGCACTCAGGTAATGATACCAAGTTGATGGGTATCTGGCAACCAACTTACTTCTTCTGTTGCCTCCTCAGCTGGGGCTTCCTAAATAAATTATTATTTCCCGTTTTGAATCAAGTAATGAGACAATGAAAACAAAAAAATAATTGCATCAAAACAATCAAATCATGACAACATAACACATAAATGCAGACTTTACAACATGCAGCACAGAATAAAATAAGTGTGATTAAAAAGTACACCACATCCTACGGAGTCTTCCAAAAAACTTCTATCAAAATGACATATTTTATAGATGCATGAAATATTTAGACAACAGACAGCAAATTTTTTTAAATTTCACAGATGACACATTTGAGACAGCATACGAAAATATTTGAAGAATTTTTTGAATACAACACTGCTTTAAAATTTAAATGGAAGGCCTCTCTCCAATTTCAGTGTGTAGGTTATTCAAATTTTTGCTACAGTATAAAATATAAGACATGTACGGTCCCTCCACAGAACCATGTATATGTGAATGAATGAATAAAATATTTTTCTGACTAGCTCTTGCAGCGGACAGACCTCTGTAGGAAGTTTAAATAAAAATAATAAGCAAACTCATCATATAAAACAAAACCAAGCACTTGAAAACCAACATGCATCACTGAAACGCAAAACCAAAGGTAATGTATGCAACCAAGGTTTAACAGACAGTATTAGTGAACACTGATCAACACACTCTTGAAGTCATGTGTCTACACCGACAGTGAGATGTTTGTTGACGTCAAGCACATGAACAGTGAGGGAATACAGTGATCCGTTTTGTGAGGGTGGTGGTAGTAGGGTTGGGGAGGGGGGTCACTCAAGAAACTTACTTCCGCTGGAGCCTCCTCCGCTGGGGCCTCCTCCTGATGAGGAATAGCATTACAGGGATAACACTCATAAGACACACAGACATGACTTGTGGTTGTCACAGCTGACAGTGTTATTCAGTTCATGTTTGTCACATGGATTAATTACAAACAGTAAATTGTCAAAGTTTTTTCTTTCTAACAGGGTAATTAGGCCATGTTTTCCCTCATAAACCATTCCTGAAGTTTGCATTACAAGGGTAATCTTTAAATTGCATTGGTAATGCATGGTAATTAAAATTATAAAGAATTATAATTTGACACAGAACTAAACAAATTCAATAGAACTAAATCATCATATCAATAGATTACTCAGTGGCAACAAATTAGATAAGATTACAGTCACTTCTTACACTGAATGGGAGGTACAGCAGCCCTTCAAGTGCTCTAATTTCTCTCACCAAATTTTTTGTGCATCAGTTTTCCCTTATTTTAGAATTTTTCTGTAATTTTTTGATGATTTAATTCGGACCACATGGGCATAATTACTTATTGGCTACAGTTTTTGATCAAAATTATGAGGGAATATGAAAAAAAATTCTTTGGAATTGAAAAAAATTGTGTGTTACTGTTATATGTTATAAAGGCGACAAAATTTACTTTGGCACCCAGAGGGTTAAATATTCTCATAAATGGTTGTAAACAGGTGTATACAAGAACCTCTTTTGTACACAAATATCAAATTCTTTCTTTTGTATTATAACCTGTAACCTGACTTGCACTTTTGGAGTTTACAAAACTGCAAATGAAATAATTTTAAAGACAATTATTCTATAACTAGCAGCATCTGGGCAAAATAAATCAGAAAGCATCAGTGAATTAAACCATCTGGAATGCTCTGAGCTGGCTAATCAACTGATACCTGACACCAACAGACATTAAAGCCATCCAATATAGTGCTGATCACGATTGCAGTTTTGTAACTCGATATTTGCAGGCAATCTTTTTGCAACTGCCGTTAGAAATTCAGAAAAACATTGTTTTTTTTGTGAACATATAGATATATCGATTCACTGCTGCAGCTTGTGGTTCAATCTTTTGATACGTTATTGTTATACTATGGTTTCAATAACATCATTGGTGGTCATAGAGACGGTTATTCCTCATCAGTGGAACCTCAGAAAATCTCGTGAAATCTTTCAGATGAATAATATTATATATTGACTTTGGCATATCAATTATAGGATTTAGATCTCATTATGAATAAGCCCTGCAACCTTGGCCTGTATCACAGCAAGAATGTGTTCTCGGAGAGGGTGACTTGAAGTTGAAGGTGATGACCTGATGCTGGTACCTGACTGACATTGGGAGAGGGGGGTCCTGAAATGTTACTACAGAAAATCTGACAAGTATTATTTTCGTTGAAACTACTTCAACATCCTCTATTATTACCTTAGCATAAAGTTATCATGGCCTCTACATGTTTCACTTTTGCAAAAGCCTTCACTCGGAGTTTCTTACGAAAACAACTGGGATGCAACTTATGTCTGGAATGTAACTTATTGACTATTTAGTAGTTTGTGAGAACAAAAAATACCAAGCCTACCTCTGCGCCCTCTGCAGCTGCCCTGAAAAAAATAGAGAATAATTCTGTTGAAGCATCATACTAAAAATCACCCAAAGATACGAAGGTTTCCCCCCGTGCTCAACGTCATGGAGATTTTTTGGCTGCAGACGACATCGAAAATTGCTCTCTAAAAGGTCAAAAGGTCAAACAGATGTCACTAGAGGGCGCAGTTTATAAAAATCTTGCTGTCTGTCGGAAGTCATTGACAGTACACTGTTTTGCTTCGGTCCGAAAAAAAACATCAAGAATATCACACTTCAAACTTACTTTTCGGCTTCCCTCCTTCTTCTGCGTTCTTCACGGCGGCGAGCTCTTTCTTCAGATTCGTCTGCCATTTTTATATTTAGTAATAAATATTAAAAACCTGGGCAAAAGGAAAGTGAGGAAAATGCACATAAAACTGAGGAAATCAACAAATCATGTATGCTCTAATAGTCTCAAAGTCACTACCGGACGTGGTATTCACAGAACAGAAGGACATTGAGATACAAAGAGGTGGGTTGTACGTAAACATACTTGGTCATTACTCTGATTACAACCTAAATCTCCGCACGTACAACAGCAATCATTTACACGCTTCTCGTTACGAGCAAATTTTCATTATTATTAAGTTGTAAGAAACGATCAAGAAATATGAACTGCGGGAAGTTAAACAAGGGAATGCAAGAACATATTGTAGAAAGTATTGATTATTTGTTGAGGAATGTAAGTCGGGCCTAAGTTCAAGGTAAACAAAGAATGCTATGAATGTCACAAAATAAAATGGAACGATATTAAAATCGGAATAAATACTTTCGAATGGGGCATCATGAAAAAATAATAATTCGGTTAGTCAGCCTCACCGATTTGAACTAAGGTTTTGGAAGACAGAGCAAATCAAAACATTAAAAAGTATAACGATAGTTCAAAAGAATTCAAAGGATTCATAGTTTTTTGTTGCCCGAGTTCTTGGCTAAACATTATGATCTATTTGAGAAACAGAACGTGAAGATATATCCACCTGAGACGGAAATCTGGAAGGATCGTTCAAAGACGAGGAGGTTGTATGGAATGGTCATTCGTATATAGTACTTGGAAGAGAATTGTTAAAATGTTCGAAATCGTTTTTTAAAATCCCCTAAAAGCCCCATTCTGCGCATGCTCACACCACATTTTCCCCGAGAGTTCACATTTTACGCATACTTGTGATTCCCTTCGCGGCGAATCTCGTCTGACCTCATTAAAAATTCTGAAAATATTTTGGTACGAACTTTGTCATCTTGGAAAAAAATCATCGATTAATGTCAAGAAAAGACCAAAATCAAACACACCGATCCGGTCAACTTCAGAGATTGTCACCGACTTAACCGTGACAGACATTTAAACTTTTGATGATCGAGGATGACCGTCGTATATGTGACCGAAGATTGGGACGCGTCTCCATTTATGGTAACATCTTTCTAGACAACATCTAGCTCTAGTAAAATAAAATGTCTGACATTTACGTAAATTTGGGCATTTCCACGCTGTATCCGTGGCAAAATTATTTCCTTAATACACAGGTTCAACGGCAAATACAGGCTCCAATACATTTCCGAGTATCACCAAAAAATTCCAAAGCAATCGTGTACATGGAAGGATGGTGATTGATAAGTCCTACAAGCCGGCGATAGAGATTTAATTTTGTAGCTGGAAAGCAAAACTGAAGAAGAGAAAACTTAAAAGTGTAACAGAGTTATATGAAGCGGGTGGAAATGAAATCGTGCAAAGTTTACAGAAAAAAAAGATATATTCTTACCAGAAGAGAGAGAAAAGACAGTGCAAGGAAGCGGTCAGAATCCCGAGATCGGTAGCCGACGGGGGAGAAAGTTGCAGAAAGCGATCCTCCTTGGTGTCGTGTGCAAAAATTTAAGCACTGGGTCTGGGTCTTACTCGAGATAATTTTACCAATTTCTGATATGTGAGCAGCTGACTAGGTCGACCACTCTGCTCGACCAATTACCGAGGCCCAGGGATGGGGTTGCAGTTTTCACCATGATGACGGTCGTAATCGGACACCGATAACCGCAGTATTTATTTATTCATGAGACTTCTCGAGTCATCCGATTGGTTCCAGATAAGGTCGCCAAGGGACGTGTAGCCGAGGATGGAACTTCGACAACTTCACGTTCTCATTTTCAGCCGAGAACCCATTACAAGATACCGCTTTCTGAAATCTGGCATCATCCTCCGCAAACTTTGGGATAATTTGACGTGTCACAATCTTCATTAGAAAGTGTTTTCTCTACTTTGATATTCAGGTTAACACTGATTCCATCCGAATCGTCTGATGATCGGATCGGATTGGATCTCCCCGCTGCATGATGTGCAAAGTTAGGTCTACATTCCGTTAAATACCTGCATCGACTGTGAAAGTGGACGCGGATCCCAAAAGAGTTCTGCCAAACAGCGCGAAAATGTTCTGTGTGGACTTCAGGCATCTGTTATTCGATAGGAAGGTATTAATTTAATTAAGAGCACTTTGTTCGTAAAGCGGGGTTATACAGAGGAATTTTTATCTGTTATTTCTGGAATTTAAGTATTGTTTTTATGTACATTCTGAATACGATACGAAGCGAATACTGTGCATGCTACATACTGCTGGACCCGATAAATCATGTGACCTGTATGCATGGACATCAACCAGACCTGAATCGAAAGTCCGTAATTTACGGTTGCTGGACAATCTTTATCCGTGCTTTGATTCAGACAATGGACAGAAAGAGCCGATGGTTATTGTTTGGATGTGAGTACGCTTGGTGAATTACACAACTCGATCAGAGAGGCCATTGTACGGTACACGGGTATTACAGCATAAGCCGCTGTCCTCCAATAAAGACTCCCCGAGGCCATATTATAATTAGATGTTTGGTATCGGCTGGTAATATTGTGAATCCAGTCAGTGTGAACTTGGACGGCTCTCACCGCGCGCGGGTGAAAACTTAACTTCTCAAGAGGAACGGGAATAATAAAAAAGTTTTTTAAAGTTTGCGCTAAGTTTTCCATTTTTGCACACGACACGCAAGCGCAGTCAAAAGACCCCCTGTGTATGCAATTTTATTTACTCGACCTTGATTACTGAAGCCGTTCTTCGGGTCACAGCGGCCAGCTACTCCTATACTTGATAAATTAACGTCGTTCTGATACCTAAACAACAGGTAAGATAGTCTCCGTGTCAGATTTTTGAAAACATATTGTCACAGTCAAGTACAAAAAGTCGAAACCCTCGGCGATTTACATTTGCCATGTGCTGGAGATCCTGCCTACACGGGTATAGATCCCACGCAGTAACTTGTACCTGCAGACGGTATGATATAATTTGCATTGCACAGGTACACACATCCGAATCGGGCCCAGACGGCTTAACGCTACGGAATGTGCCCGGTTTTGACAGTTAGGGACAAGCAGGCGACAGCCCAGACCACCATAGGTCAGAGTACCAATGAACGTCTCGTCATATCCCGCTCGCACGCTGTGACACACGTCAAGAAACGGATCTCGAAAGTTTTGAAGAATTCACTGAAGTATGCATATCAATTAGCCAAGGCCCAAGATGGCTTCAGTTTACATTGTCGATGCAGTGGCATTTGCCAACCACATCACAGTACGCGTCACACAAGTCCAGACGTTTAGCCTGCCCATATTGAACGTGGCTCGTATTTCACCCCACCGCCAATGAAACAAGCCTTCACATATAAAATGTACGCTGACACATTTTTTGACTCACCATGTAGGGCAACTTTGACTGCTAAATACGTTCAGTATATTTACAAGGCATGCGCAAAAATGCATTGCTCCATGTTGATGGAAGATAAATTTCTGTCAAATTTAAACTACGGGAGTATTGAACTAAACTATGAATTGGTCCAGGATATTGATGGCGGCATTGACCTAAACATACCATTTTAAGTACCAGCATATGTATCATGGTAAATAAAAAGCAATTTTGAATTGACGATACTTGTCATTTAAAATTCTACACTTGTGAAAGAGTTGGGAAGGGGGTGTGTTATGAATTTTAAGCTGATAAAATGGAACGACCAACTTATAGTAAGCAAAGCAGTGCTCTTGATAAGGTCACTTGGAAAAGTCTAATTACTGTTGGTATGTAGATACCATCAGTAACATTATGCCAGCCCTAATTAAATAATTTATCAAGGTTTCTGGTCTGTAAGGTAGGTTCCAATGACAAGTTTGTCCTATATTGGAACCACAGAACTCTCTCACAGGCAAGCTCTCATTCAACAATACCATCAGTGTCTTCACTCCACAATCTAGGTTTTTGTTCTGTGACTTTATCTCAGGCCAATGACCCTTCATGGCTACTCCAGAC
This sequence comes from Ptychodera flava, assembly GCF_041260155.1. NCBI lineage: Eukaryota > Metazoa > Hemichordata > Enteropneusta > Ptychoderidae > Ptychodera > Ptychodera flava. The sequence goes on from NC_091928.1 coordinate 41,264,901, forward strand.
TGCAAAAAAATTGCTCTTGTGACGTCCCAAACCATAGATTGCCGGCAATGCACTGGCAAGGGCCCAGTGCCTAGCCCTCAGCCTGTAGAAGTTATCAACAACTCTGTGAATCTAGTGTGATGATATATTGTATAACTTAACAGTCAAATCTGTGCACTTTAACAACAGACAAATGGGTTTTCTAAGGGGCTTTCCTGTAGTAACCATACCCGGTATAACAATGGGAGCTTGGACCCCCTGTTACATTGTTAATTTGAAAAAAAATTGTGTAGGCGTGCTGTTCTTCAATGTGGTGACTAGTACATGTATGTCATTGAATCAGGGATTGCTCCTTTGCCATCTTTAGGTTGTTTGAAAGCTTCCCTTCCAAGATGCGGGAAAGCTTCCCATGAGATATAGGATTACTCTTCCCATGAATTTTGTCAATTTTTTTGTCGGAATGTACAGCACGGGAAAAGGAGTGGATGGGAAAGAAACCAATGAAATGACCTTTGTGGGTAAACAGTAACACAGACCCAGTGATCATTCACCAGCATGGATGAGCGCACAGGTCATAGGTCAATGTGTAAACAGATAGCCCTCAAAATAAATTCTAATAAATTCTTCAAATATATGTCCTTATCTGTATGGAGTTCAAAGTCAAACTTTGAAGCAGCTATGGTGCTCATACCAGAAAATGCGATCTGTCATATGACATAAGGGTTATCTGTTCTGTGATTCTACTCTGTGAGAAACTAGATTTTTACGGTATTTTCAATTTACTACATATTCTTGTTGTTGATAGTCTTCTATCAGTAGATCAACATATTGCAATGTTTACATATGCGGCAGTTCATTCAACAGAAATGTAATGAATTTGGTTTCCCAAAGTTCACATCATGTTGACTTCCGACAGAGTGGGCCATGACTTTTTTTTATGGTTTGCGAAAACTCTATGCAGAAAATTTGAAATTCAGTGACAAGCTATTCTTGGTTCATTGGCACTTGCATGCTAGGACATTAAAATGCAAATATTTGCAATAGTTCTGGGCTGAGTCAATATCTAACCATGCTAGATTACAGTGAAGTGTTACATATGTTATAAGGTGTACTATGTTTTACAGGGTTATAAACAAACATTTGACTGTGCTGGTCTATACTCTGTACATTGCTACAAATAGTGGATGTGTAGTTTTCCTTCATATGCTACTCGGGCTTAACCCCGCTTCAAAAAGGCCAGGATTGGGATTAACTAAGATGTTAAGAAGATTATGAGGTGTTTCTGCCTTTTGTTTTCCTTTGAAATTTCAATTAAAAAAAAAAAAAAAAAAAAAAAAAAATATATATATATATATATATATATATATATATATATATATAATATACTGTGTATATACCGTGTGTATATATATATATATATATATTATATATATATATATATATATATATATATATATATATATATATATATATTACATTGATTATGAAAAATGGAGGATAAGTACGGTATATTTTCTCACAACTTATTTAATTCAGATACTGATGCCATTGATGGCATTACAGAGAGGAACTTGATTTTGAATTAATTAGTGAGTAAGTAGTATTTGTATAAAGGCATCTATATAATATCTGGAGAAAATTTGGAAACAAAGTGAAAAGATGTCACCCATTTGAAAGTGGTCTGTACCTCCTCACCTACACATTATCTACCCATCCACCACAATAGTTTGGCCCAATCCCATTCCTTCCCATGGAAAAACGGGACCTCTTCACAGAGACGTGGGGGTTGGGTGGTCTATTTTTAAATGATTGACAGGTTCAGCATTGTTGATTGACAAGTGCAGCTCAAAAAGGAAGTGTTCACACTATTCTTGAAAGGGACAGTAGTTATTGCCTTTGATAATCCTCTCATCATTTGCGTTGTCTAACAATTGCATTCTCTTATGCTATTTCCTATTCTGCTTCCAAAATTATCTAGAAATGCATGTGTTAGCTGCAAACCCAGCACTTTATGTAGTCTACAATATTATTGTTGACCAGTGAATTCCAAGCTGATCTAAAATTCAAGTGTCATCAACAAGATTTCAGACTTTACACATATAGTGGTAGTGTTGACGTGTTCAGCACTAGGCATTTTCAACTTAATTTTGGGATTATTTATAAAAAGAAAATTATTTTACAAAGAAAACAAAAATTATGGTAAATAAAAGTGACAGATAATGATTTTCCCTGAGAGTATGGCTGACCTGCGTCGCCAGAGAGACTAATCACCATGGCAACAGAGGAGAAACTTTCTTGTGTCCCTTTCTTTTCTCCATAAAATGGAAGCAGGAAGTTTTTGGAAACTTTCTTCTCTTATTCCATGTTGGATTTTGTGCTTCATGATGATAATCTGTAATTTTGATTTGTAAATGGAACTACTGTCGGGAGCTTCTTTACACACGTAAACAACCCATCCTTCACAATGGATTGGTCCAAATTCGGGTTATAAATATACAAATAAGACTGGACCACTGTGCCTGCAGGGGGATTGAACTACAGTGTTATTGATGTGTTGGGTTCACTATTATGTGAGCCGCCCCCACAAAAGTAAGCACACCAAGACAGTCACAGTCATTGAAGAGGTTGTCATGTAACATGGAGTAGAATATATTCTTTTGATGGAGTAAATCTGAAGTGTTTATTTACATTCCAGGGGGTCACTTGTTCAATAAGGACATTATCAGCTACAGTAGACAGTTTCAATGGACATAAATTTGAAGGTGTCTGAAGGACTTTGTGTGGTAAAGGTATTCAACGCTATGGCCAAGTGTCACTTGGGAATTGGTTGCTTTCAGTTTGCATCCTGTCCCATTTTGTAGGCCAGACCGCCATTTTTGTTCTGTCTAAACTTTGCCAGAGGGTCTTTGATTGAAGCATTTCCGGATAAACAAGTGGCCTAGATATGCTGTAGTGTAGATACATGGTTTATCCTTGTGTAAATTTATGCAAGCTATACCTACGGCATATTCACAGAGCAGTAAATTGTAAACACTTCTATATGCAAATTTCTGTGTTTCTAGCTGTATTTGAGTTATAATAATTATTTTATTTCTTGCTATGTATTTTCGTATGCGTCTATCATTCCACCATTTTTTTGAAATTTGAAATGTTTTGCTTCAAACTAAGTGAGTCGAATTTGAGACATTTATGAAATCAGTCTGCAGATCCTATCCTTGTTTCTGATTTAAAACTAAATTTATTTAGTTTTGAGTTGGCAATGAATGAGGTCAAGACACTGGACTAATGTGTAACAGGGTTTATGTTAAGACTGAGCTTCAACCTGTGGCTGGCCGGGAATTTGTGAACCATGAAAATTTAGTTGACTCAAGAATGGCCCTTTGGTAATCTGTGAGTGTTGGCCTGAAATCATGAAGAGATATTGATTGATGTTAATTAGATCAGCCGGCATCTTATTTCACGCTTCATGACTTTAAATTACTTTCCTACAAGGCGCAATTGTTCTCACCTTTAAGGTGCTGTACATATAAAGACTGCAAGAGAAATCTATACATGAATATATCTAGAACCTACGTGTATCCTATAGTTTTGGTGTTAGACTCAAAAGTGAAGTTTTGAATCTTACACCAATGGTTGGAGAGGTTCTAGACAAGTATATGGATGCTTGAAAAGTTTGCTGCCAGTACTAGTCTATATATTGTGGTACTACTTTCCTTGAAAATTAACCTGGTCACCCCCAATTACTTGTAAACTGGTCAATGGTTACCACCTGTAACAATAGGTTTTGGCCAAACCATAGTAGTGAAAGGGTTAATTCAAGTTTCATTTCACTTTTACTTTGTGCAAGGAAAGTTTCATCAGTTCTTACAGCCAAAATGTTAATTTGTAGACTGGGAAAGCAAATTACACAAAATAATTCTATCTTCCAAATGGTTGCCTTTCTCTGAAGGAACTCTGTTGGGAAAAAAATAATTTTTCAGTGTTCACAAGAAGAAGATTGTGAAAGCTTACTCTTTTTGTTGATGCATTTCAAAATAAGACCACACAAGCTGTAGATCAACAGAGAATCTTATGACTGTGGGCAAAAAATGTCCTCAGGGTGCATATCATACATGTACGCAAGTGCCACAAGAACATGTGATGCAATGGTTTCCACTGTGATACACAGATAAACTGATCCATGTTTCCTGATATTCATTGAGATTTGGAAAGAAAAAAAATTGTCATCTCTGATATAAAAGATTAAAAAGTACAAGAAAGAAAACACAATACATGCCTTTTATAAAAGTTTTCATGTGAGTGTTTAATTTATGTATGTCAAGTTGTTATTGAATAGCAATAGAATTTAAACAGGTAGTTTCTGGTCAATACTGTATACCTCATCTAGTACTATGTCTAAAATAATTTTTAGGTATCACCATTGACTTTTCATAAAGGGTCACAGTATTCATTCCTCAATCTCAGTCCTTGCATAAGTGGTTGTGGACATGGACTGTTTGTTCTCCTTGGAAGTTGTGCACAGTGGGTGCATTTGCTCAGATATAAAGCTGGTAAAAACCTGCCCCTTTATAGCATAACACTACAGGGATCTTTGGCAAGTGAAGGGTAGAACCAGATGGTACAATAGTTTTACTTTGCATACACAACGTGCAGATCTTTTGAATGAACTCTGACCTTCAGTAGGTCCTATATTGCTTCTCATGCATCAAGTCTGTCAGTCAGTTTGTGGTTGATGTCGCAGACCTTTCCAATCTGTCTTTCTGTCAAACCTTTTCCTGCCTTGGCATGTAAACTTTCTAATTTTTTTTCCTTTATTTCAAATGTAGGGGACACTTTTCTGCCATCAGCAGATTATAAGTATCTTCTTGTGATATCCTTATTTGTGGGAATATCATACCAATTTTATGATTGTACACGGTCCCTCCTTTTGTGGAAGGACCGTTGGTTGTATAATTCCACAGAATGCACCGTACATGCAATGGAAACTCATACACAGGACACACAACCACACGAGCCTTACAGATACATGTACATAAAGAAAGACATTCACTCCAACCATGTATCTACCCTGGTGCAAAGTCTCAAAAAATGGGCAAGTGTAAGAATGTGCAGTCGGCCAAAAAATGAGAGATTTCCAATTCATATACAACTGTAATCAAACACGTCCTCACCATGGTCAGTGTCTTTTTGTGAATGTTTGGGAAAATAGGTAAACAGTTTGGATCCCTGATATTATTTTGAATGCTGCCTACAATGATTGCAAATTGAGAACCCAAGTACCAAGACCGGGCAACCCTGGTAAAGTTTACTTAGGTATTGCCCTGAACAAAAACACATTGTATCCCTGCAAAATGGCTGGCACACAACCCACCAACACATCCAGATGATCCAGATATTGAATGGCTAAATTAATAAACTCTGTGTATCAAACTACCTTCCCTTTATTTGTTACGTTTAAATGCCAGTGAAAAAGTAGAGAAAATACTGTGTATCCGGTGAATAGAAGAACTGTCTCAGCAATAGTCATGGCATCAAAGTTGTAATGGAAATGAAAATGAGATCACAAAGTCACTTATAAAAAATATAAAACGCGACCAGAAACTTTTCTTGGCCATAAGTAAATTAAAAAGCATTGATATATCATGAGTTTCATCATTACAGAGCTATTTTCAGCCTAGTTTTGCTAGTTTTGCACATTTAGAAATGGCAGGGATAAAGAGTGTTATAAAACGATTATGTTTATAACCTTTCTCTCTCAGTGAAAAACAAGTACATGTACATGCATCTTAGCTTATAGTTACAGCGAATACCTCCTTATACTGTAATCAACAGCAAAATTCATATAAAATAACCCTGTATGACTCATTTTTGACCAATAAAATACATCATAAATTTGACACATTTTATCGGTAGGTGCATTCTAGGTTGACCTTTGACCCCAGAGTTCGAACCATTACATTGTGAGCTAATATTTGCAGGTTGTATTTCATCTAATTGGCCAAAAATGGCTGCACTTAAAAGTGACAAAAATTACAGCTGTAAACGTTTACACAATTTATTGCACTAATTCATAACAATGGTGATTTATTTGTCCAACACTTACAGGTGTGTGGGTACATATAGCCCCCTCCCCACCTATAAAAAACACTTATCCTGGGCTGGCAAAACATCATACACCATCAAAAGTTTGCAAACTTTGTGCAGTGAGATCACAATCACAGTCCGTATTCTAATTTTGCTCTCTTTCACCCATTGTGTAAATGATACAATTGTGCCAATGGAGAAAGTAGGGCGGTTACTAAATATAACACCACTTGTGCAACTTTGACATCATCACCAGAATTTCTATACATGTACCAAATTTGTCACGTGTGTGTCCATGTGTAGTGCTGCAAGCTGTTCTGCATGTTTCATCAAACATAGTATTAATCCATTGAGTGCTGTACTTTCCCCACCAAAATTTTAGTTCAGCATTTTCCCAATTTTTGAATTTTTTCTGTAATATTTTTGATAATTTTTAACCAAATGGACATCACATTTCATCAGCTGCAGTTTTCTATCAAAATTTTGGCAAAAATCTGAAAAAAATTGACGGGGGTTATGGTACATTTTTAAAGGCGACAAAAATTAACTTTGGTGCTCAAAGGGTTAACACTTTCAAACTTGCCTTTCTGGAAAATTTGGACAAATAAATGTATTTATATTTGCATACTATTAGCAGAAATGGTAACGTTATCAATTTATTGGTTTGTTTCATTAGATCATTTTAATTTACAAAATGATGGCCTGATTAAAAAACATTATGGTCCTTTACATCAAACTGTGTATGATACATGTATTTGATATTGTAGAACGAGGACTTTTAATGTTATCAAGCTTTTAATTATACTTCACATATTGAAACTCTTTTTGGTTTTACAAGTCTTTTGCCAACTTCAAATTCATTAAACTTTTTAAAAAACCTGCATTTTGTACTCAGAAAGCAAATGACCAGTATTAGGAGTTGAAATTTTGCCTTTTTTTTGCAAAATAGAGGGATATATAAAAAGGAAATTTACTCTCAGACGGGATTATGCCCTCATGCTCTACACCGACAGACACACCTATGCAAGTTATTGTACGTTGTTAACTATACACAGAGTCGTAGCTGCTTCTGTCTTGTTCTCACACAGTCACAGAAAGTCAAGTCTGAAATGCTGCACTTTGCTGAAATCACACATCTGTTGCCAGTCCACTGAGAATGGTCTGACCTGCGTGTGTATACTGTTTTCATAGGCATTCCACCCATGAGCAGTCTTGTTTGTCCCTCTGCCTCTGCTTGATTCCATTAATGGACTAAACCATTATCAGACATGAGGGGGTGTTGTTGCTTAGCTGATGTCAGCTGCAATGCTTCGGTAGGCAGCTATGTACATTTCAACTGAATGGTTTAACCCTTTATGGGATTCTCACATTTATATAAAGGAATAAGAAGGGCACTGACCCCATATTGGTGTCACGCCTATTTTCGATGGTTGCAGTGGTCATTTGGGTGGACAAGAAAATCATAGTGGAGGAAGTGTGAGAAAAGTAAGGACAGATTCATCTACAACCATTTTGTGGTTTCTGAACTATGATCCATTTTTTTTTTTTTTTTATTTATTTTTATTTTATTTGATACACAGATCAACGGGCAAACCCACTAACAGATCTGCGAAACAAAAAAGTCACACAGTCACAAGACAAATGTACAAGACAACCATAAAAGTAGCACGATACATTAAATTGAAAAAAAAAAAAACATACACAAATCAAAAAGGAGAACTGTTAAAATGACTGGATAAAATAGTTTTAAAACTACACAGCGTAGAAAAAATATCCATTTCAACCCGTGATAATAATCCCTTGAGACTATTATTTGCCCCTCCCCTTATCCTTCTGTGGCTTTGTTCACCCTATCCCACACCAAGTTTGGTATAACCCTGAAGTTGTCAATGATAGGACTAGTCCATAGTTCAAGAAAATGGGTATGAAAGTGGCAACTGCCTGGTCTCCCTAATTCAGTGTACAGATGTGGCTGGTCTCAAATTCAACCGATTTCTTTGCAGCGCGGCCACCTCTGATATTCTGCAGATGTCTCTGTGATATGTTGAGTGTCCATGCCGTCTGTAGGTGTACGTGCGTGTGAAATCTGACACAGTTATAAAAAGCTTAATCTGCCTCTTATTCTGTAAACTATCACTGAAAAGATTCCTGGCATTTCTATGAGTTGTATCGAATGCACAGCAAATTCCAACACTTGGCCAAAAATGGTGATTCCATCTTGACGGTGAGCCCTCTAACTCGCTGGTTAGTTTGATGCTATTGGGAAAAAATACTTCAGATTTGAAAGTTACTTCAAGTCTCCTCACAGTTTTAAAACTTAAACATTAGCGATATTTCTGGAATATTTTATTCTTATCAAAAGTTTTATCTTGACAGTTTATATAGTGTATCTCAAGACTGGTTGTAAAACTTCAAATTCTACAATTCTACTAAAGTTAAACTGGGGGCAGTGTCTGCACGCTTATTGTAACATTAAAAGCTAAACGATATTGTAGAAATTATTTTTGCATCAGATGATAACCGATGTACTGAACTAGTAATTTGCATTGAAAGAAAATCAAAATTTTATTAGTGACTATTAAGTGAAATTTGTCCTGTAATCGGATCAGGACTTGTTGTATTTTCATCCCCAGACCTAGAGAGTGAAGAAAACAAAAATATCACAACTATTTCTAATATTGCTTTCAAATGGAAAGATATGTCTATGGCAGATGACGTCCAAAGATCTCCACAAACCCTCCTAACATCAGCTGATTTGGTACCCAAGTAAAAATAGCGCCAGCCATTTGTGCCCTTGTAGTTGTACACGTGGTATACATGTACGTCACCTCTAATCTCAGCAAGCGACAAAGTAGAAATTCTCTTCACTTGTCCTATCCAATTCAGGCAAGTAAATGTACAAGAAGGTCACCTGCCAGACTAATAATTGATCTTTTGTGAACAGGTGTGTCGGTAGTAATTTACTAGTTTTGTGATTTGCTAACTTGGCATACTCCACTGTCTGTTTTGCAAGAGACTTTTCAATATCTTGCAATGTCTATGGTGTTCATAGGCCATGGTCTACTGACACTGTTTTGGGAAGACTTTGTGATCCACTGTTACTCTAGATACTCAGATACAGCAGTGTTAAACAATGACTTTAATATACTCATTGTTTCACAATCTGTTGAACAGCTAGTCACAAAGGAGATTATTTTCTTGCAAAACCACAAGTGGAAAATGATTGGGCAGCTTTTAATTTTCCATACACCGGAGAGTGGGGTGAATCAGTTCATTTGGGAAGGAACAGGGATATCCTGTCAGGAAAATATTTGCTGTATAGGCCAAAAAAAAAAATAGGTTTGTTTCTGGTCATGACATGTGGCAAAAATGATGCAGCGACGCGATTTTTTTAAAATTTTTTTTTATTTTGGTGGAATTTGATACATTTTGATCTTTTGTCCATAGGGGCAAATGAAAAACAGAAAAAAAAAGAGTTGACGCGCACACTTTGAAGTGATGTGCGCGCTGACCAGAAACAGATCAATTTTTTTTTGGCTTAACAACCATATTGTCGCCATATCCTCATCTCAGTGATACATAAAATATGTGAAAGAAGGCGTGTACACATATCACTCCATAATTTGTATGACACTGAGAGAGATACTGAACCAATTGTTGTGTGTAAATGATAATGGACTATTGTCCCAGCAAGCATGATAGTAAACTATGGCATTTTTAGTTTCTGTGTGTGGTCCAAGTACTACGACTGTTTCTTCCCATTAATAATTTACCCTAAATAAAGAAAGCTGCATGTACATGTAGTTACTGAAATATCTGAACAGAAATATAAAGATTTGTGTGTTACAGAAAAGCTGTGATACCTATCGATGTATGTGTAATAATATATCCTTTCTCCCTAACCACTTTATGTAATTCAATGACCGAAACCAGAAAAAAATGAACCCCACCTCTCATATTTAATGTTGTATTCTATTTCAGAGTTGATGGGAGGCAGTATTAGTTTCGTATATTATTAAACTGTCTCAACCACCATATCTACATGTATGCCCATGATATCTTTGAATCAGTCTAATTAATTCTTCAGGCAGACTTTAGACTCGATGTACTGTACCTGAAAACAAAATGGAAGACCGATGGTACCTGACGTTTCAATGTGTTCAGACATTTTGCCACATTTTTTTAATCTTTCTGATATAATAAAATCAGAAAGTTCAATATATTCCTGTTTCGATCAGGAATGTTGGTGAGGAAGAGGCTCGCTACCTGTCTGGAAGTCTGAAATGTCATTTTACAGGCTATACAAATGTCCTGCCTTGAACAGATAAACAGATTGTAACATATCAGACTAAACAAAATCCATGAGTTTAATCAAACCCATTTTGCGTAGGCACATGTGAGTATCGAGAGGAAGTACCACACTTTCATTATAGTTTCCACCATGGAATGGGTTTTATCTTTTAATAGCCAACATTTGTCTGATCTAGTTACCATGATAAAAACTATGCATTGTGGGATAGCTTAGTCTCATCCCACGATTTACAACATTCGGAAACGCAAAGTGATATCCCCTGTGACTGTTTCCATGGCAACACCACCGCATGGTCACCGGGGTCGCCATGGTGTCGAACTCCTCAGCTGCAGCTGGTATGTTTGTTTTGATGTCTTTCTAGTAGGGAGGATTTTGTGTTGAAAATGAAACAAACTTCAGACGTCTAGTACTTGGCAGTCTTTCAAGATCATAGATACTGAAGAGTTGAGTCGGGGTCAGGTTGCATACCCTTCAGCTGGTATCAATTTCCTAAAAAGGTCAAATATGCTTCCCATATGCTGGGCACTTGTGATTATCCTACAAGTGACCTCTAGAGGGCGCTGTAGCAAACTTGGTGACGTTGTGGCTGTAACTGAAAGTAGGTGGCCCAACCTCCTGAGTCCTTGTTGCTGATATAACTAGTCTACTACAATTACCGTTTTTTTCTGTGATTCAATTGGGATTTTCAGCATGTTAGCATAGCTGTTCAATTTCTCAATTGTTCTTCAGAATTGAAATTATAGTTTTACAGCTATTCAGGTAAAACTTGGGTAGCTTTACTGGGTAAGCATTTATAATCAAACGTTCTCAGACTTAGGAATAAAAAATATCCAAATGGGAAGTATAATTCTGAATCTGATCTGAACAGTTTGTTTTTCCAATTTTACAGACAACTCATATAAATCATGGATGCTGAAGAAAGAGCTCGTCGCAGAGAAGAACGCAGAAAAAAGAGAGAAGCTGAAAGGTATGAATATAAGAAATAAATATTTCTTTGATCATCTTTCATCATCTGTTTTTTTTCCATCAGAGATACTGTACCACTGGTCAGTCAGCAAAAGAGTGTACATATGTAGTCAGAGTTTCATACAGGAGATCAAAACCACAGAAGTTTGTTTCAGTCCTTTGTTTCTGTTGTTGCACAGAGTTGTTAAGTTTTATATACTCTGCTAGCATATACATGCTAAGGGCACCGTGAAACAATAGTATTTGTTGTTGCTCAAAGTTTTATTGAGTATATTTAGTACGCAAATATAGTGGTAATAATCAACTCAGTGTTGGTGGAGAACATACAGTCTAGAGATTACTGAAAAGAAAAATAAAATTTCCCCTCTTGAAAATGTCACGTCAGACAAAATGGTTGTTAACATGAATCTTCACTGCCAAGGGCGTCTCCTCGATGAGCATAGGTTTGTTTGTCATGTAAAGATAAACAAAATGTGTGATTGATGATGGGTAACTGTTCTGTTGAACTATATATCTTCTTCCCAGAAACAAACCTAAACTCTTTCGGGGTCAAATTGTTCGAAATCATTCAAAATTAGCATCGATCCAAACATACCAAAATATTACTGCAGCTTGTCATCACAGCCTGTGCGTGTGTAATTCCTACATATATACAGTTGCAGACCGACAGTTAGACTATAATCCATTTATCAACAACATTATTCCGTAGTTTTGGGAGTATTGATACCATGTGTTTCACTAAAATTTTTGGTGTACATTAAAGAAAATAATCCTGCTTTGTTCAACAAAACTGTAACATTCAAGTATAAAAAGTTATAGCCATTGTTTAGAAGCGGTGTAGAATTTCAAGTGGTTGATCATCATGTATGACTGGAACTATTGTGTGTGCAGTCTTTCCAAATTTTCATATGGGTAAAGAGCCTTTCCTTGAAATACAAATGGATGTTTCTCATCAAGAAAACAATCATTCACATTGTCACTAACATTAATCCTCTTTGGCGAAATTTCGTATAGAGTATCATAAGATCCCTTTACATCTCAAAAACTGTGAGAAGTTGAAGTTGAAGACAGTTACCAATAATTTTAGTGGTTTTGGTACTTCAAAAATAAAATGCATTTCCAGATTGTTGATTGGCGTTGAGCAGTAAAGATATGAAATTATATGGACTTTGTGGAAGATAGTTTGATTTGCAAGTTTTTCAAAAAATTGAGCTTTCTTTCAACCAAATTTAGTCTGGTAACTGTGAACTTTTTAACATTTGGTAGAAAAGTGACTGCCAAGTGACTTGCTGCATGTACTTGTAAGATGTAAACTAGAGGGTGGCTTAATTATGTCAACATTTTCACAGTTTAGCTTTTACTAAAACTTTTCTTGTGTTTGATTTTGATTTTTAGGGCTGCTGCTGAAGCGGCATTACAGAGTGAAGAAGAAGCTGCCGCAGCACGCCGCGCTCGCAGAGAAGAACGCCGTCGCATGTTGGAAGAAAACAACGATGTTACCACCCAAGAGACTGAGACTTACAGCCACACCTCGCGATACAGCGGCGGAAACCGCGAGCAAGAACCCGAAGAAGACACCAATAGTTACTCCTATTCTTCTTACCGTAGCACCAGGTATTCAAGGGAACCAGAACCTGAACCTGAGCCAGAGCCAGAGCCTGAAATTGAGCGGGAACCAACGCCAGAACCTGAGCCCGAACCTGAACCTGAAGCTGAACTGGAGTATGAGGAACCGGAGCCTGAAGACGAGTATGGCAGAATGGAAAACGAACCAGAAGCAGAGCCAGAACCTGAACCTGTGACAGTGCACACCACTAGGACTGTCCGTGAAGTACATGAAACACATGTAGAAGAGAAACCAAAATTACGGAAGTGAGTAAATATGAAAGTTCATTCGTCAAGATAACAGAAGCAAAATATATTGTAAACCGTGTCATCCATTTTTTAGCAAATTTAGCAAAGTCTATCAAGATGGTGCTAATTTAAACTTTTTCCTTATTGCTTTTGTTAGGATGTCTTTTTAGCTAAATTAAATATCTGCTTATTGCTATGTAAATCTCCAAAGGCTAAAAAGCATTCATCTTGTTCAAAGTGCTTTACATAGTACCGGCAGTCGCCAAGTACAAGTTTGGCCATCAAACAGAATCATCCTGCAATTTAATGTACATGTAGTTCTCATGGAATAAACTTTATATCACATATAAATTAACACATTGGGTAACCCAGTTGTAATTGTACAAATGTGTTCTTGAAAGTGCTAAAATATTTGTGAGAAGTTTTGTATGTATGTATTTATTTCTTTTCTTTTTATTAATTCATCCATTTATATGTAAAGTTAAGCTTCAGTTTGAGTGTCACAGTTTTTCATTTACTATATCTCTTTTTGTTTCAAATATTTGCATGACAGGGTTCCTACATTTGACAAAGAGGATGAGAATGAAATGGAAGCTATCCACACATTGAGTGTAAGTCCTTACCAATGCCGACTACATAGATAAACATTTTCACGGATAATTTGAACAGCAATGTGATGGCTCAGTGCAAGAGGGGTGTAACTGAATTTCTAAGATTTTGATGATGAGAGGGAAAAAATCCAAAAACACTGCAACTGTTGACACTGATATTGCACCGTGATCTTCCATTCATATCATGTGCTTTTAATGTTTTCGATTATACATTAAAATGCAGAGATTTAAGATGCGTAAAAATTCACTTATAACCAAAATACTGAGTTACGCCCCTCTTGTGCCGGGCCATTGATTAGCCCCGTATTACTTTAACGTCGACGTGGTAAGGTCTTAGCAGGATTTCACCAATATGTGCAATTTTAAGCCATGTGCTTTTGTCAGTATCATCACTATAGATATTTAACCTGGTTTGCCCCAATTCCCAGTAGACGGGTCTACAACCACCATTGGTAACAATGGGTTTGGGCTTAACCGTTGTGGTGAAAGGGTTAAAGCACCATTCACTGTCTTTCTTGAACAAGAATGATGCATAACTTCAAAAGTTGTACCTACTCTACATTAACCCTTTGAACCCGGCTCAGACAGAAATGTCCGATGACGTCATAGAGTACCAGGGGTCAGGGTGCAAAGGGTTAAGTCTCTCATCATACATTCACAATTATTGGAAATTTTTGATCCATCTGAAGAATTCTTTGCTCAGTCTTGTCCTCTGGTAAAGTTCTTCTTGTTGTACAGTGCCTTTCAAATTAATTGGAAAGATTACATCTGATAGACATATGTTCAATTTTAATAAAACTTTTTAGTATGATTCCATGAGTCCTCAAGTTTGCAAAGAGTATTGTGTGGTCTAGATTTTCTCAGTATTCATGGCAGACTTCTGAGAATTTTTTGTCAAAATTGTCTTATTTGACCACTCAGCATGCTAGGTTACCATTTCGTTGTTAGTTTTCTTTACAATTTATTTGATTTTGCATTATTTTTTTGTTTTTTTTGCAGGAAATTCGTGAGAAGCGTGAGCGGGAAGAGCAGGAGAGATTTGAACAGCAGATGGAACAGCGACGGTTGGAGAGAGAGGAACAAGAGAAAGAACTGGAAGAATTGCGTCGCAGAAAAGTAAGAGAATCATCAATAATGCTTGGCACTATAGCCAAGTGCAGTATGATTGGGTAGTTAAACCAGAGTTCAGGAATAAGTGATGTTTTGTACAGCTGCCTGTCATTTTGTAAATGGCAGCAAGATGATACTGGGCATGTAGGTACAGTTGATATGACTCACATTTTGTACTAGGAGGTATCAGGCCAAAAATAGTGCTGATACATGGACAACGTGGGGGAGAGCACTTAACTCACTGAAAAAAGAGCACCTTGTCATCTATGTTACAAAAATATAGTGCTGATTCAGGGATAGTGTGGGTGGGAGAGCACTTAACTCACTGAAAAAAGATCACCTTATCGTGGATGTTACGAAAAAGTGCAACAACCCGAAATGAGCTTTTCTCCTTTTGACCTGACATAAAGCTTTGGCTCCATTATGGCTTGATCACTGTCTACATCTCAGTGTAGAATACAAGGATTAATGATCGCAAGATGTCAGTAGATTGTTTGGCTTAAAAATTCAGTGAAAAATGTTTTTCACTTCCATAGAGGATCTCTGATTTCGTGCATTAACCCTTCAATGTACTGAAGTGAAACTGACATTATTATACTTCTCATTAGAAAGTAACATATTACATAAAACTTACATCATGAAAAGCTCAAACCATGATTATGATGTCATCGACAGGAGCAGCGCAAGAGAGAACAGGAAGAACGAGACAGAAAGAGACGTGAGGAAGAAGCTGAGCGAAAACTGAGAGAAGAGGTGAGATCAAAAACTATCAGTCATAATGACAATACATCTGGAATTTCTACAATATTTTTGTGTAATTTGTTAACCCTTTACGTGCTGCAATTTTTCCCACCAAAATTATAGTGTGCAAAATTTTACCATTTTTGTGACTTTTTCTGTAATTTTTTTGAGAATTTTGGACCCAATGAACATCACATTTTATTATCCTCAGATCTTTATCAAAATTTTAGCAAAATTTAGAAAAAGTTGACTGGTGTACCGGTATATTTTGATATGGGTGACAAAAATTGCCTTTGACCTGTTCCTTGATTTGATAACTCTCCCTATTTTGGGGAGAAATATATAAAACATAAAAACTATTTGTCATTTTGTGTCAGTGTGTTTTTATCGTTGTAAAATTTATGTAATTATGTAGGAGGCAGCACGTAAACGCAGAGAGGAAATGGAACAACGTAAAGCTGAGGCCGAAGAAAAGCGCAGAAACCTGATGAATCAAAGAATGCAAGAATCTGTGATTCGCAAACTTGATTTAAAGGTGTGTCATTGATTATGAATATTAATAAATTTTCATAGGTTGTGCAATGATTGCAAATGATACTAAAAAAAAAATTTCAAAGTCAAAGCTTACTCCACTGTAGAAGTCCGTATTGAAGCACATACAGCATGTACTTCTGGAAAATTTTGCAGCATAGCGCCCTCTGTTGACAAGTAGAAGTAGATTCCGTATGATCGTTGAGGGCTGTATATCAGGTAATTGAAGTTCTTTTGTCCATGTAAAATCAGAAAACCTGTAAGTTTACAGATGACTTATCCCAGAAAAATTGAGAAAAACTGAAAATTGCTGTGATATATGAAGAGTTAATCCCTTAACTAGCTTGAATGCTGGAAAAATTTTTGTGCGATGTATTGAGTGATTTTGCCCAGTCTTCTGAAAAAACTGGGTTTAGTACCAGCATAGGTGTGTCTCAACCTGTTATGAATGTGATTGCACACCTTAACAGTGCCAATTTAATGAAAACGCCCTTGCATTTGTCAAAATTAAAATCAGAGGATGTGGTAGGTAACAATATATCATGCAATGTTAGACGAGGATTTAATACTCCACAAATGAATGGAAAACTTGGAGAGCAACGGCAAATCTGATGGGAGAAAAAAAATTTTTGGTACCATTCTCAGCGTACAATAGTACAATAATCAACAGCCAACTCACTCAACGGTTTTTGTATCAAGCTTTATATCAAGCAAAATATATGATCATACAGTGTGAAATTGCCCTTCACACTGTCTGTCTTAAGGTAGAATGTGCCACAGGGATAGATATTCATAGTCTCAAACCTTTACTATTTGGTCTACCAGTTGTTAGGGCTCATTTTGAGGCATGAGGCTTATCTTTGTGAAAATCAAAAATTGTGTTTTCCCAATAGAGTTAACACAGGGATGGCGGCCATTTTCAATTTCAAATGTCAGTAAATCTTAGGTAATTTATCTCTGTAGCGCCAAAGTTGCACGGTGACCCGAATTTTTATTCTTGATTTTGAAAAGAGAATGGTCGAAAATTTCATTGAGACAAGTTTGAGCAAAAATTAAAGTCTTTTAGTTTCAGCTTCTACCCTTCACTTGGAAATTTAGATATCTAAAACAAAACTAATATTTTACATGTAAAGTGTGTAACATTAATTTCCAAATTCAGGCAAACATTGCCAAGGCCAAACAAGACTCAGCAAAGAGTGCCAAGGAAAAAGAGAGAGAGAAAGAACGTGCCCTGCAGGAGAGAGTGCCGGAATTGGAAGTCAGCCAATCCATGTCTGTACGACAACTACAAGAAATGGCGGAGGAATACCACAACCATCTGAGAGATCTACTGTCACAGATCTTTGATATGCAACAAGAGAAGAAGATTCAGGACTATGATGTAAGTGTGTTATGGGGCTGCCACCCCTATTTGCAGTAGATAATAGTATGGTCTTTTGATGTAAAGAATAGGATGACTCCCGGGGCAGTGTATTTGGGTTCAGTCAGGTTCATGTGGTGCAGTTGTCATTGATAAGTTGTACTTTTGGAGCGGAAGTATTTTCCAAATAATTTCACTTCAGAAAGGCCTTGTCCACAAATTGTATTGATCAGCCTTCTTTTCAGCATATTTATTTGTTTGTGGTGAACATCCAAGAGAGCTAGTTATCTTAAAATCCAAAATTATCCTTATATTTTTAATATTGCTGCATTCTGTATCTGCTGTGTGCATGTGTATTGTTCAGTCAATACAATTCAAATCATGAGCTGAGACTAAAGAAAGAACTCAAAAATTCAATACCTCCAACAACTGATGCTCGAAGAATTCTGAATAGACCATCAAAAATCTTCACTTGAGAATTTACTGTTACAATAGTCGCAGGTTAGTTTGAAGGCAAACTATCAAGGAAACAAAAATTGAAGGATGGATGAACCTGCTAAACCTTACATCCACTCAACCTGTGGAACACTGAAGTCTCCTATAGGCCAAAACCTGCTTGTCCTTAGGGGGCCTTTCAAAATGAATGCATGGTAACATACCCCTTGGGATAATGATGAATTAAACAAAGCATCATGAAGCTATGTTTTCTCAGATGGTGTAAATTTCTAAAATTGCACATTTTTTCTGTTCTTTCAGATCAATGAGTATACCCAGCGACTTGACCAACTCAATGCCAAGTCAAGGTAACAAAGATAAAAATCATACTGAATTTATTGCAGGTCTGAATTTTATCTGATCTTCAGTGTGCAATGGATATGCTAGACAACAATTGACCTGATTGAATGTTATGCAATTTACTTTTACAGTTCTGTCGTGTTAAATCTAGGGAAATGAATGATGGTCACCCTGAACTTGCTGTACCTTAATGACAAACATTGCTACAAACGTTTTCAACTTGAAGAACTAGTGCCAAAGAATTGTCACAGGATTAAACTGTTCAGTGAATAAGCTGCTCAATTTGTAGAAACATTAATTGAAAAATATCCTCTTTTGATACATAAAATTTGCCTCATTATACTGGAAAGCATCAATATGTCGTTTCATAAACATTAGCAAATAGATGTGTACCAGTTATCTCATCTATTTAATATAACTAATTAATATTATAAGTATATTAATGAGCATTGAGATATTGTAATCAGTATTAATTGTCAATGATGCATATTTATGTACCTCAGATCAGGCTATATCATGTCACTGATAATATCAAATGTATCTCTCCCTCTCTCCCTTTGAACTTGAATACACAAAGTGTTCCAAAGAAGATTGGCCTTGGAGTTGAAACCCACAAGTAAGTGAAATTTTTTGCCGCCTTTTATTTGTTTCCAAATTTAAATATTTTGAGTCATCATCAGTTGCTTTTGTAAAACACATATCTGGGGAAAGACATCATGCTGTCACTTCAGGCTTGATAAATTGTGGCTTTACTTAATTTGGTATTTTTACCAGAAGTGCAATTGTTAATCGTACCATCAGTTTCTGAATCTCATCAGAAAAATCCAGTGTTTCTGTTGAATGTGCTTATAAGACAGACCCCGACAGCCATTTGTGTTATTGGTGATATTTTTTGTGATATTCAATTGTGCTTGGAAAGTTAAATTTTTCTCCAAAAATTGCTGTCTTGCATTTAATTTGGTGAATGACAATTCTCTTACACTGTTCTTTCTTCACAGAGTGAGTAAATTTATGGAACAGATGGAAACTAAAGATGGACAAAAAATGGTAAGAGGGATTTTATCACAAGCAAGTTATTAATGTGAAATTTTAAAAGTGTCATCACAGACACACATCAAACTCTGTCCAGCTGGAAAATTTACATTGAAAGTTTAAACCATGTGAAAATACGTGGTGATCATAATTTCAATACTGAATGTGTACATGTGTTGTAATTATGGTCTAAAGTATAGACATCAAATACATGGGGTAATGAAGTGATAAGGATTATAGTTTATAATCTGTATGTTACAATTTACAACAGCATCAAAATTGCACTGATAAGGATTATAGGTTTAACTTTAATACTAATTACAGTGTCATGTATTAACATAAGCCTATACTGGCAAAAAGCTATACACTTTTACCTGTTGAATGACATTCTCAATTGCTCGAATAGTGGTATAGTGTCATATTATGTTTCTTAACATGGCTTTCATTTTACTGTTATGTATGGCAGAATACCATTCTTGTGATTCCTGATATGCATAGTTTCTTAAAACTGTTGTTGGAAGTTTTAGACAAATATTTATTTGCGCATCATGTTAACAGGAAAAAGGTGATAAAATGCTCCCGGCATGTAACATCACAAAGCAGTCGCAGGATGGATGCTGTCCGTAATAGAAGTATTGAAAACATTACCCTAAGAATTTACCGCTACTGCGTTCTGTTCACTCCCACAGCTATACACGGGACTTTTTGTCAAGATTCTGATTTGCATAGATGTATTTGAATCTTTGACAAATAATCACACTTTCAACTTGAGAAAAACTTGATCTCTGTTTAACTTGGCAGGAGACCAAACGTTACTCCCGATTCAAGGAGCGTAACGAGGGCATAGCTGCTTTTGGTGGTGTCGCTGGAAGATTGAACATGTTCCAGCAGCAGGTGAACCAGCAGAATGCAGACTCCCACTCTCCTCGTAAGGTAAGGAACAAGCACAGTACATGCTTCATAATGCCAGTAGACAACATCTCTCTAAATGACAACCCCCTTCAGAACGTGTGCACATAGAATCACCCAGTCATTCAGTCTTGGTGATTGGACTATTCCAATATTCATATGGGGGTCAAAAAATCAGTTTGCTGTTATCAAAGATGCTACATATAAGAATATCACAAGCTCTTCCTTTCCTTAGACCTTGAAGCAAATCTCTTTGCTCTCCACACTGCTACAACTGTAAATATCTGTATATTATATGCATTACTATGAACTGCATAGAGACTTTTTTAAAAACTCTGGACCATATCATTTTTCTTCCGTAAACTTTTCATGAATCATATCATATAGATTTTCACCATTTTTTGCAATCTCTCCATGTCTTTGTTTCTTTCTTTTTTTTGGCTTTCCTCGCTGCAATTTCAGCAGTTTTGCTGAAACTGTCGCATTATATTCTGGCATACTCTTGCTGTCAGACGGGTCGATTTTATTGTACCTTGAAGCAGGTGAGAAATGTGTGTGTGATATATGTAAGATGTTGACTACATCTTGTGCATGCAAATTTCTGGTAGCTTTGTCACTCATCAGTGTTATAAATTTACATATTGTTACCCTTGTACACCTGTTATGAATGTTGCCTGTTTAACATGTGTTTACTCTATAGCTGAGAAATCATGTCTGTTCTAAACTGTGTATTGCATGGGGATGTTTGTGGTCAATGTTGGATTTGCATGAAATGTTGTGTGGTTTATTTGGTTTATCTGATTGCTATGAAAAAACTTCCATTATTGTTCAAAGCAAGATACACTGTGGTTTGTGGACGTCAAAATTTGTTTCTAACAGTGATAGGTTTAGTTATAACCATACTCACACCCATATCTTTTCTACAATTTCGTTGTATTAATCCTGATTCAAGAGCATATCTTTTGTTGCTAACAACCGAAAAGCCTTCAGTGTTTTTCAAGAAAAGTATAAATTATCAACATTTGCAATTCTGATTTTGGGTTGTTCGATAAAAGGCTAGTATATGATCTGTAATGTTGTCTCTTAATTAAGCC
The DNA here is from genome assembly GCF_041260155.1 of Ptychodera flava. Lineage (NCBI taxonomy): Eukaryota > Metazoa > Hemichordata > Enteropneusta > Ptychoderidae > Ptychodera > Ptychodera flava. The sequence continues at coordinate 41,286,279 of NC_091928.1, forward strand.
ATAATTATCTTCTGAAATCAGCTAAAATTTTCCACTGTCCAGTTCATAAAGACAGAGATTTTGGTAAGAGCGCCGAGTAAGATTCCTCCAGTTTAACCCCCTTCACCACAATGGTTTGTCCCAATCCTTTTGTTGTCTAATGAAATGGGATCTTTATACATGAAAATAGGGAGGGGCAAAAGAGGTCAGGTAGTGAATTGTGAACTGTGTACATTCCATTTTGTTTATTCATGCAAGCCATTAAAGGTATACTGTCACCTGTTCCAATTTGCCACAGTTACCATGGAAAGAGAAAATCTAACCAATCACAGATTTAAAGATGGTGGCCACTTTTTAAAAACAGCACCCTCACACGGACATTTTGAATACCAAGAAATGCCCCTTTGACCATATATGGGCATATTTAGATTACAGCTGACTGTATATCTTTAAAGTGTGAGTCCCGCCACATTTTGAGGCTTTTTCGCTTGACTTGAGGCGTATACTCTAGTTCTGGTTGTCAATGAAATTGGTATTAATAAAACAAACATTTTAAACACAAACTGAAGCTTATTTGAGCGGTTTTTACACGGTTGTATTATGTTATTTCGACGAAAACACGGGAAAAGTTGCACTTTTCGACTTCAATCATGGCGACATTTGGAAAAAATTGCCAAGCTCGCCCTGTTTTGGCGTAAGTAGCTGTGACGTCATTAATAGGACACGTGATGGTGACTTCGTGCATTGACTATGGAGATAGTGATAATTTCATGAGTGAAAGCAGTGCAACTGAGAATGTCATCGTCACAGAAGATATGACAAAGCTGTTCAGAATTTACAGGCCTGCAAATTTTAACAGTCGGGACCTTAACCTAAATGAGAACAAGAGCGGAACTCTTGTTGACCGTCGCGTCTGCGTATGTGACAAGCCCACCGTGACCACAGTCAAACACACCAGTGCACTACCGTACACACAACCGCAAGCTACCAAAATATGAATAAAAGTCTGGAGTTGCCATCCCACCTTATTATTACTTCTCAACACAAACTGCCTCGTTCAAAATCTGTATATAAAAATTTGAATTACACCATGACGCTTGTAGATAAATGTAGTAGAGATCAAGTTGAAAATTGTCCACCGTTTATTATAACACACATCTTTCCTATCAACAGCTGGAAGAGCAACAGGCTTAGGGTCATGTTAGCATAAACACCAAAGTAGTATTCTCGCCGCAAAATCTTCAGTTTGGCGTTATAAAACCTCACATGAACATTGGCACTTTTAAAAATATGTGACCGTGAAGACATGTCTAGCCAAATTCTCGGGAAGAGATAAATTAAAATTGACATGATGTAAATATCGGGCACACTGGCACCCGAGGCCGGGCGGCTCAGCTGGCCATTTCTGTGACGGAGTGATCAGCTACGCTTCCGCAGGTTTTTTTCTTGATTAAGTGTCAGCGATATAAAGCACAGAGTTCATTGTTTCATGACTGCGAAATTCTCAAAGAAGCTAAAATATTTTAGGGGAGACTTAGTCGAGCAGAAGGGAACAGATGACGACAACGCGACTGCTTCGTCAACAGTATGAAACTTCTTTGCTACACGTTGTGTCACTGTTACTGGCAGCGCCGTGCTGTATTATACACAACCTATCGTTCAGTCTCGCAAAGAGTCAGTCAATCACTACGTAAACTTTTTAGGAATATAAAATTAGATATCTCCTAACGTTACTAATTATAGAGTTACACATACATGAGATGTAGTACTTGTATTTATTTATTTATTTACAATCACTTTCGTAAAGCAGCTGAATCGGCGTTCAGTCCTGGTGGATGTAAACACGGCCATACTTCTCCGCGGGCCCCCGCATCCCCTTGACATGTTTTGGGCAACCTGTCGCAGTCTTGCTGCTGTTCTCGCTCTTGTCCACAGTTGATGATGATACACGCGAACGCTTTCTGGTGACAATAGTCGTACTGGTACGGCATTGCGATCACATAATCGATGTAGTAGCTCCAGGAATTAAAGTCTATCTTACCGTACATCTGGCTTCCGAACCGTGTTTATTCGACGCGAAGTCACGGCACTCGAAAATGTGCACCGCAGAAAACGCTTGTCTGAATGCCTCTTTTCCGACCCTTTCTTGTAATTTTGGCAAATGCGGCTAATAGGGCATACTAAAATGCAATAAACTGACAATGGCTGCAGTTACTTCAGCCACCAAAAGCGTAACTTCTCACCATGTTGAAGCCACAGCGGTAAGCATTCGCTATGGCCGAGGTGAACACACTCACTCGTACGTTCTATTAGTTACGTCATTTCCGGTGGCAATGCCCGCGAATTCCGAAACGACCCGAATGGCAGCCAACTTCAAAGTCGCACAACATATTGCATTTTTATAATATTTAACCGCGTCGTTTCCTTGGGGTGATGCATTTATTTGATAAAGTAGGAATGGCAAAATCATATAGCATGGCTCATTTTAAGCACAATTAACTTTGAATTTATGCGGGACATACACTTTAAGCTATCCTGATATATCACAGCAAAGGTAAAAATCTTGGGATTTTACTGTATGTGTTACTTTACAAAACACCAAGGGCTGAATGTTAGATAAACGGTAAAATTATGGTGACATGTAGAATAGGCTGGGAAAGAAGTGAATTGTTGCAAATGGAAAACTTTCTAAGAAAAGGGGTCATGACAATGAGAGCCTATTGCCAGTGTGTTTTGACACATGACCTGTGTCTGGTAGAGTTGCATCTTGTGGCTGACCTAAGGTTATAATGTGGTGCATATGCAGTGATCTAGTATGAAAGATAATTTAGGCCAAATGAATAAATACCATTATAATATCAGAAGAAAGTTAAACAAAAATATCAATTTTTTTAAGCATGTTTTTTATATTGTTTTGTTGCAGACTGTAAGTGGAACTGGAAAGGCATGGACGCCAGCTCCTGCTGAGAAGTGCAGCGCTTGCCATAAGACTGTGTATGCCATGGAAAAACTGGAAGCCGATGGCAAACTCTTCCACAAGGCTTGCTTCCGATGTGATGTCTGCAAGACAACTGTCAAGTGAGTGATGATAGCAATGAAGTCATTTATAAGGAAGTGCATGGTCTCGGACCAATAAGTTTCACTGCAGGTTTTGCTCAATGTGATATTTTTAAAAGTTATTTGTAAGAAGCTCCATGTTTTTTCGTTCAACATTAAAAATTTATGGAATTGTCAGCTAAAATATATGCAGAAATATTACATTTTCACCTAAAAAGCAATATATGTAGAAATTGGTGACACTGGGGAAATGTTGATCCTAAAAATATCCATGAATGGGTTTACAACAAACTGGTTGAGCCATGCAGCTTCAAGGGACTTATCCAGTTTGAGATCATTGTATTCAATGGTTCTACTCTGGAATAAAAAGAACACATGGTGTTCTTCAGACCCAGTAAACACAAATGATCACATGAATACGGTACAAACCAACCAACATGTGCAAATGTGTATGGAAATACACATATTTGCATGCACATTTGCAGATGTGGGTTTGTTGTATCATGGTCCATTTGAATTCTGGGTTTAACCTATTGAAGTGTGGCTGCAATTGTGAACTGCATATGTACACTACAACATGTAAAAACAGTTAAACTCAAAATGTTGATGAACAATGCCTACAATTTATGACTATACCTGTCATCACAATGGTGACCTACAGACTTTGTTTAAACATTAGAGCACACAGATTTTTTCAGAAACATAAGTTCTCATATTTTAGCTAACTATGCGTTGGATTTCAAAATGTTGATGAAGAACAACTAAAATTTATGACTGTACCTGCCATCACAATTCTGACCTGCAGACTCTATATATATCAGAGAATATGGTGTTTAAAACATGAAGTACTCATATTTTGTATCTGCTTCTGTGCTTACCAGCTTGACCAACTATGCTGTGTTGAATGAGAAATACTACTGCAAGGCCCACATCAAGAAGATCCAGCGGGAGAAAGGACAGCAAGTTGAACACAACCGTGGAGAGAACAGAGAAAGACATCGCGGTGCCTTGTATCACAACACCAATCATAACTCACAGGAAAATCACAATGGAAACCATTCCTACGGTAAAAAATTCACTAGCTTGAAGGCCCTTGAAGTGCAGTGCTCTGAAATATCTTGACTTCAAAATATCTTCAAACTTTGCAGACATAATTTTATCCGTCCTCATGAGATGTTTCTATGGCAACAGTCACTCCTACACATGACCTATTACATTGACAACAGAGAATATGATTTCAAATCGGAGGAGATTCTGATTCATGTGTATGAGCGGATTACCTCATATTGTGTTTGTGAAGATTCCAAAAGGCTTATGTACCATGTCGTATTGTATCGCAAGGAGGTTGCCATATTTGAGTGTAGCATTTATTACCTATCATGTTCAAACCTACACATGCAGTCCTATTCTATTTAAGGGTATACTTTTACCTGTTCCAAATTTTGCCACAGTTACCATGGAAAGAGAAATCTAACCAATCACAGATTTTAGGCGGGTGGCCGCTTTTCAAAAACAGCGCCCTCACATGGGCATTTTGAATACCAAGGAACGCCCCTTTGACCATATATGGGCATATTTAGATTACAGGTGACTGTATACCTTTAAGCTTGTGGTACACATCCTTCGGTAACTATCTCTACATGGATTATATAAGTTTGCATGAAAATACTGGTATTCGTAATGTTAAAGATTGATCTCATGGGCTTGCTATATTTGATAATTTTTCCATTTATTTCAGAAAACAATTACATTTTCTAAAGTATTTAGAAACACAAGGTATTGACGTTTGACACATCCCATTGTGTACGTACAATATGCAATGATATTGTTGACAAACAAATTCTAGTCTTGATCAAAATTCAGCTACCAACCGTGATTGAGGACATTTAGATTCATATAGGCTGTGTTGACAAGCTGAAAACTAGGCATTTCTACATGACTTTCGAAGTAGAATTAGAAACTGTATTTTACAGAAAAAAATATTGGTTGTACTCCTAACATGTGCTTCCATTCATGTACATGTAGATGCTAATTACACATTCAATTTTGTCTTCACAGGTGATGTTGAAGAAGAGGAAGATTAAAGGTCGTCCTCATGGAAACTGTTACCGTGGCCGGGCCACGGAAGCAGTGAATTGTGAAGTGATGTGTGACAACATTGATAATGATGAAAATGTCATCACCAGAAGATAAAATATTTAGATTTGTAGATAAATCTGGGGGATCGTTTCTACTCTATGCTTTCTACTTAAGTGACATTTTAAGACTAATCTTTTCTAAGTTTTACAATAACAGTTCTGTGAGCACAGAATAGTTCTTACCTGCTCACCATTAGCCATACTTATCAATTTTGACATTTTGGTTGTTCCTTCTGATTTTAACGCCGTTATGTACCGCCCTTTACTAAATGAGGATAAGAAGGGTATTTACCTTATTCATACACCAACAAGATGGGATGTTGTTTATTCTATTACATGTCAACGTATCCTACATCTGTTACTGGAGGTGCAAGTCCTTTTGTTGGAGATAAAAGTCTCTCTCAACAGAAATTTGCATATGCCCATACTTCTATATGTCCTAATATTTTTAATGAGGCATGTCAGCAATGTTAACCAATTGAACAGTGGTGGCAGACTTAGTATTTAATGGCCACATAAGTAGAAATTTGTGATTGGCTAACATAGACACAGGTGAAAGAAATCCTTTGAGAATAATGTGTGTCTTTTCTATATCGGAGACAAATAAGTGTTGTATGCATTGTTCAGTAGGTGCCCGAGCAGCTTTCTCGTTTACTTGCTTTCCAAGCTGTTATGTCTTTCATGTACGGCAAACTTTTATAAGAAAGTACTTTTACAGTACATGTAATTAGGTGCTGTTTCCATGGAAATTAGACGTTGTACACGTTTTCGAAAAGAGCTGCAAAAAGTGTGGATGATTCTGTCCTCACAATACTCCATTCACTTCTAATGATCAGTCAAACACTGGGGGCGCTGTCTTGAAAGTCTCAACAGTAGACTTGTGATATTAAAAAAAAATGTACTGTCTATCTTGAACTGGTCGTTAAATTTTGCCTTTTAAAAGTTTATAACATATTAAAGGCTATCGTTTATTACTTTGATCTTGAAGATGCCATGATATATAAAGTTAAGAGATACCAGAATATAGGCCAACTCATTCAACGATGACTAAAAGGTACTATATATCCAATGCTTGTTGAAAATACTTGAAAAGTACAAATTTATGTTGAGTTTCAGAATGCAACTAATTTGAATTCCTTTTAACAACTCATGAATTGAGACTTTTAAAAAAATCTTTATAACCAGCATAGTATATCATAGAAATGACAATATATATATAGTGTTAATTGTTAATGATATTTGTCTCTTTGCAAAAAGTGCAACTTAATGAAGGTAAAGAGTTCATCACAACTTGAGAATTCTGTGCAGTCATGGTAACTTTTATGTATGCAATCAATGTGTGATTTAGTGTACCCATGCCATATCTCAATGCAATTGCCCTGTGTGTATTTCTTTTGAATCCAGTGAATACGATTTTCATATTCCATTGACAAGTACTGGGATGTACTAATTTCCACGCAAACCTATAGATATGTAATTCCTATTTCCAGAGGACCCTGATATGAGGGCTATAAAATTCCACACCATGCCAGTTTCTTTTTTGCCTACTGCCCATAGAATGTTAGTCTTGGCAATAATGTCTTTAAGCTTTAGAGTGTATATATCAAACGTTTTAAGGGGCTTATTTTGGACATGGTACACCTGTTATTCTGCCTGCGCAATTATATAATTCACACTTACTTGCCACACAAGTCCTCTTTTTTCCCATTCAATTTTAAAGCCGTTGAAACAATTTGATGTTCAACTCCTGAGGAATAAGCCCCTTTAAAACAATGGTTCACTGTGTTGACGTTAGCATTTTTGATGACTTTCCAATGTTATTTATATATGTATGTATCATGTATGCATAATGATTAATTATCATAACATGTAATTATTGGTAACAATTACAATTATTATACATTCAACATCAATTACAGATTGTATTATTCAATTACAGTAGATGCAGTAATGCCATATGCTAACATTATCCTGTAGATTATTGTTGAAATATGTAGGTAGAGGAGAAGACTGTGATTTCTACTTGGGAATTCTGGCAATACCAAGTTGAATATGTAAATATTTCAACAGGCAAACCTCATCAGTGATTGGTTATTCTGCTGTGCATTGATTTTAACAAGACCTATTGAAAAGAAATCAGTGACCCGTGTTCGATAAATGTATCTTGAGTTCACAACTGCTGTGTATAAGTGACGTACACTGGCGACATTGAAAAATTAAAAGCCAAAACAAGATCACAAATTACCACCATTCACACAATTCATCATCCTCGTCCTGTAACATTGTCTTGTAATGCTGGACAAAACATGGAAACTTACATGTTAGAGAGTGCCTCTGATGCTACAAAGTGACAGCACATTTTCGCATCAAGTGCATTTCTTCATCTGGCAAGTTTAACGATAGTTGCGTCCACCTTTGTCTTCCATTCCCAAGAATTATGAGGATAATTTTTAAAACAGAATTTAAATTTGAAGATATATGCAAAATTTTAACTCGATATCAATAGAATTATAAAAGTTTAGTGTAACTTTTTTAACCCCAATTATATGAGAATGTAGTTTGTAGTGTGTGCAATACTTTTTGCAAAGCCATTAATTTGCATGATATTTAGAATAAAATGCTCAAGGCAGCCAATCATCTCTTGATTCTGTTGTTTTGTGGTGTCTTATATATTGACTTCAATATTTTAGTCACGCTGCATAATAGCATGATCCATACACTCAAAGTCACTTAAAATATCAGGACTTTAAATAACAGTTGATTTTTGTGGTATCTCATATATTGACTGACTTCAATATTCTAGTCACATGCCAGATATAGCAGGGCTCAGACGCTCAGTCACTTATTGAAAATGTAGACTTTCAAGAGGTTGTTCACCAATTTTCAAAGATTTTTCAAGGTGAAGTTTATCATTTTTCCAATACATAATATTTTTTATCATTTTAGTGACATTTTAATGATATTGTGGTCAATCATTTGGTGAATTTTGAAATTTAGAGGGGCTTATAAAATTTCCAGGACCTTTTAGGACTCATGGACTTGCCAGGAAGCTTGAAAATTCATGAAATGTAAATTACCAGGACTTTCCAAGAGCATACAGACTCTAATATAGTCTTTAAAGGGAAACAGTCGTCAGAACTGTGCCTGTGCGAGTTTCTTGTTTACAAACAATGTATTTTGTGCACGATATCTAGATGCACCTCATAATCATAGCTGCAACACTTTAAATTATACGATGTGGATTATGACAGACATGTTTTAACTTTCATCAATCACCATCGTACCTTGGATACAGTCTTGCCATGGGTCGTATGGGTCCCACACGACCTTTGAGCGCAGTTCCGACGACTATATCCCTTTAAAATGCTTCACATCTGTAGGGTAGGCTAGACCATATACAGTCTGTCTGTACCTACAAAAATTTGGATTTGAAGGGCCTTTGTAACATTCCAGCTCTCAAAAACTTTGCTACATACTACTTGTCTGAAAATCAATGCTTTTCTGAGCAAGTTTATTTTGGTGAATGAATACAAAATCCCCTAGAATGTCGAATTACAAGTACTACAACTTGACCCAGGTCTAGTAGTCTTCAGTCATGCCAATTATTTTTCTCTTTCATATCTGACAATTTGGGACTGCTTCAGAAACATCAAAATGCTTGAAAATGACTCAAACTGCCCAGTTTTCTTTTAGATGATGACCAGTACACTTATGTGTCATATTTGTTCATCACAAGCAAAATGCTCGGTAATGTCAAGGACTTAAAATTTGCAGAGTGGGTGTATTTTGTCAGACTCTAATGACTGACTGTAATTGACATTTACAAAACTTTCATGTCATACACAATTTTCAATCGCAGGAGAAATCCCAACCGCCATGTTGTTTGTTTACATTGCCAGGCACGTTGAAAGTCAACGTAGTCTTGGTAACCCAGGCCACCCCCACACAGTTTGGGAAAATCACATTAAAAAATGTGAGCAAGATGGCATGGTAACGACAACTACAATGTATCCTGGGAGCAATTGATCTACGATGTAATTACTATGTTTTGAATTAAAGTCACGGAAAATATACCTTCAAGGTAAGTCACTTCTACAATACCATGAAGCTGTATTTTCCATGACTTTAACTCAAAACATAAAATTACATTACAGATCTATTGCTCCCAGAATGCATCACTCTTGTCCGTGTTGTGCCATCTTGCTCAGAGATTTTGAACGGGATTTCCAGAGACTGTGTAGGGGCAGCCGGATGAGGGCCTGAGAATAGTCTGGGTAACTGTGACTAGGATCAATGCAAAAAAATTTTGATGAGCCAAAATTGATGATATAGACGCAGATTGTCATGATGTAGAACGACCAAAGGATAAATCCTGTAGTTTTTGTCAAGAGATGGCAAACTAGGCTTGTACATGTGATAACGGTGATTGAACAGTTGATCAACTAAGGACAACAAACAAACATACCATAGCAAAGACATGAATAACATTGCAAATCTTTAATCCTTATTTTGAAAATGCAACTTCTACAGATATTCAATTTTTTGTAAAGCACTGCATAAGCATTTCTTGTATGGCAGTGATCAGCAGGTGCAATTTATTGCAATTTATTCAACATGTGAATTTACTCTGATAAATATGGTCGCAATTAGAAATCGTTAAAAATTGTCATAATGCAAATATTTAATCAAAACACCTCAAACTGTAGGTATTGTAACATTTTAGCAAATGCTTAAAAAGTCAAAATGTTAACATCAGGAGAGAGAAAGATTTCCTAACTTTGACATCAATCAGAATTTCCTATTCTTCGCATGATACCGATTTAGCTGATGTGTGCTCTTCTGGTATGTCTGCAATTTTGGGTTTCTTTACTGGGCTGGCTTCATCAGCCTCTGCTGGCTCATTTTCCAGCGGTCGTTTGTTGTTTGTTTCCTCAGAATCCACCTTTGGAGTTGTTGTTTCCTCTGAAATGATAAAAGTGAAAAGGCCCTTGATGATACTAAAGCATTGTTGTCACTTCAAAGAGCAGGTTGCATTCTTATGTAATATACAGGATATAAAGACTCGCCCACAAAATACCAATCACATGTCACATTGTGCCTAAAAACTGCCTGTCACTTGTGCTCATATTATACTTAAAGAACTATGTTTTAACTGAAGAAACTTCTTACACCATTCTTCCATTTGATCACAATAAGAAAAAATTATATCCACTGATGAAATTTTCTTACAATGCCATATTTTTAGCAAAATAATTTTTAGCAAAATTAAAGCTTTGCAGAGTAAAAGGAGGATTATTCAAAATGTAGGAGGGAACATGGTTACCTCTGCAGAACAGTGAAAGAAAAAACCCTGAATATGTCACAAGTGTACATCAGACCACAAATCTCACAATCTCAAGTTTAGGATAAGCTCCTAGAACATTATGAATAGTGTATTTTCTGACTCTGACACAAAATTTTCGACACTTTCATTTCTTTCTCGACCTTCAAAGAAGACAGCAGGGAAATTTCAGTTAAGAAAAACTGACATGAGCTGCATTCTTATGTTCTGGGAGAAGTGTTTCATGGACCTTACCAGTTTGAGTCTTTTCTTCATCTTTCTTCTCATCAGACATCTTCTCACTGTTTGATGAGTTCATATCTCCTTTGTGCATGTTCTCACAATGTTCTGATTTCATTTCATCTTTCTTCTCCTACAAAGATATCGAAGAGATTTATTCGCTATTAATGAGGAAAAAATGTAAGAAGCATGCAACACATGTACAAGTATTTAATACATACCAAACAGGGAAAACAACACCATGTACCCTCCTGATGCAAACAGTACATGAAGTTCCACTTAATAATACTAACGGTAACACTAGTGAACCTTGAGCTTTACTGCAGGTTCAAAATAAGTACAGGGCAAAATCCACAAATTAATTGATAATATAATTCAATCAATCAATCAATCAATCAATCAATCAATGACTTTCTTTGTGTCGAAAACTGCAATCTCTATCATGGAGACAGAAATCTCTTTATGTCAGATTCATCATCCATCCAAACAGCTTTGAAATAGTAAGGTAATTCCATGAAATAGTAAAGTAATTCCACGTAATCAAACTTAAATGTAGCTCCATCCATGCTTTACAAAATGACTCGAAGTTTTCTAAGATTGAACAATTTTCAAAATGTATTAGAATCATCATGGGAGTCCATGTAACTCACATGAAAGATGCAAAGTCTCTTCTTCAACTCTTGAAATTCAGAAACAGACATACTTCATCAAAATTGCTTGCTCTACTTCCTTGTCCGCACTTTTTGAATTGTGAATCCTCACCCAGTATTTCTGCTATGATAAACTGAGGAAACTACATACGGTAACTTGACATGGAAACTTTGATAACATTTATCAGTAACCACCTGTAACAACAACTCTCTACCTGTGAATGATGTTCCTCTTTTTCTGGAGAGACATTTTCCTTCGTCTCTGTTTGTTGAATCTCCTTTTCCTTGACTTCTTGGACAGGCTGTTCTGACATCTTGAAAAGACGTTTAAAGTTTTGCTTTGATCCACTCACCTGAAAGTAAAATGAACACCTTGGTTTGTTTTTATGTTGTTCAATTTGGGTGGAGGGTAGAGTGGGCAGATAAAAATCATGCACATACAATGTGAGATGCAAAATTTAAGGCCCCACATAGCTGTATCTTTTGTCGGTTTGCCTTCCAGTCAAAGATGCCTAGCTCTCCCTCTCCAGATTACTGCCATTCAACAAGTTTCTGTTTGCTGGTTTGTGGTTTCCTGCTGTATGCAGTGCGTGCCATCTGGATACATGACACAGAAATTTGTATGGACAACTAGCAAGATGCAAAATGCAATCTGGTCGAGGAAAGGAAGGCCTGAGATTCCGTAGAGTAAGGTTCCCCGTAGTTGTGGGTCCATAGCTGTGGTGTTTCAGACGGGATTCCTTCCTTTTACAGGCTGGTTTTGACTTTTACGATTTTAACCCCGCCAACAAATTCCCATAGCTTTGTTGCGGGGGTTAAAATCGTAAAAGTCAAAACCAGCCCGTAAAAGGCAGGAATCCCGTCTGAAAACACCACAGCTATGGACCCAGAGTTAGGTTCCCCGCTGCCCGAAGGGTATCCCATTCAGCAACTTGTGCACTTTTGCATAGTAAAGCTCTTTAGCTCTGGTTTTGCCGTCCAACTCGTAAGTTGATAACCCCGGACAAAATCCAGAGCTACTGACAGTACTGACGACGAGGAAAAGAAGGCCTGAGATTCCGAAGAGTAAGATTCCCCGTGGCTGTACTGCAGCAACCATCCTGCTGCTACATACAGTTACATTACGACCAGCTGATAAACAGTTCAGTGTATGTTGGCCGTAGGGCCTAGGGCTGAGGCCCCGGGCTGCTGTTTTTCCGTGGCCAACAACTTTCCCCGACGATTTTAGGTAGAAAGGAAAGTCGGGTTTAGGAGCAGACCCACCTTTCCCTACCACACAAAATCGTCAGGGACGGTTTTGGGTGACGGAACGCATGCAACAACTGAGCAAGGGCTACAGGACAGGCAAAACTGTATAATCAACTTCAATATCATGATCAATACGGTGAATTGACAATATCAAGAATAATTCAAACGTTTAAATACAAATGCAAGTCTCGGCCAAGAAGTCCAAAATGACAATACAATGGAAATTCATAGATAATCAATTTTAAACAGTGTACGGGACACATGCGAAAATCGTCTACACACCGGGATATTCGATTGCTGTCATGACAGATATACCAACTCTAATCGTATGCAACAAGCAAGCATATATGTACGATTGTCAAATTTACTCCTGCTGTGAACCATGAGATAAAAAATTACGCCTGAGACATCGATGATTTTCATTATAAAGGAAAATGGCGTTAAAATACCTTGCAATATTCAGCTCCCAACTGTAATCCCGCACAGCCAGCTATAACGAAAATGGTCTTGCAGCGACAACTGTCGCGTGATACAATCATATGACTTCATACAGCCAATGAAAATCTTCAGACGCTTACTTTCTTCCAATGAGAATACAGGGAGCGATAAGTGCTCTTCCTACCGTTTCCCGCGCCAAATCAATGGGATGAGATGATCAACTAATATTGTTTTGAAAAAGCAGTTCACTACAGTTGATTCGACGCCTAGATAAGCGTAAGCACCTACAATTAAAAGGTGTAGCGTTATAAAGAAGAAGTATTTTCAATACGGTCGTCATTGTATCATCCACATGCCCGCGTAAAGCTATCTATACGTTGTCAGGTGTGTAGGCCTATAGACACGGGAATGGTCAGTATGCACAGGCCTACGCATCGCATTCTCGACTTGTTGGGTATTTCGGCATGCTCTGTAGTCACCGTTGCAATACTTACGGCAGCGTGATGACCGGCTGGTAGGCGTAACTTTCTTTTATTTGTCACTTGCGCAGGCCGTCAAAACTAAATTAAGGTAGTAGGCCTATACGCCTCGAAAATGAAAGAAAGTTTTGCCCGAACTTTTCTTAGACTAAGGAATCTTTCAACCATTCTCTTTCAAAATCAATCCATGTGTTTACTTTATGATTAAAAATGAATAGTTCGATTTTCGAAAAAACTGAGCCGTTGAAAAGTTTAGGTCGAACAAAAACAAACTGTGCTGTTCCTGATAACCCGACCTACCCTATTTTTCACCTGTCGATCCTAAACTTTTTAGAGCTACGTAGGCCTAAACACGGAAGTAAAAAAAGAAAGTAAAAACCCGTAAAATCACGCGTTCGTTAGGCCTATTGAGCATTTGACTTTTGCTTGAACGAGGATGTCTTTTATGGATTTTTTTTCCTTTTATATGTATGATACGTTTTTCTAGAAATGTTGTGGCCAGTGTTGGATTGCCCTGAAGCCCTGAAAAATGCATAGGCCTATCTAAAACTAAAAAATTATTTTTGAAAAAAAATCCTGCCCACTTACCTACCCTATTTTGAAAACCATATTATCGGAACACCACAGCTTATTTTTTGGCCTTAGGCCTACTTAAGCCTACGCCAAGAGTTTTAAAATGAACCCCCGCAAATGGTAGATCAGACGTTCGAGAGTCCTAATATCCGTCCCCGAGGCGCGTTCAAGATCACATTAGGGCCGAAGGAGTTCGCGCCTCGAAAATGAAAGACCTAAGCTTTTGCTCAGACTTTCCTTACTTTCAACCAAGTTTCTCTCACCAAATCAGAAATAAAAATCAGGGGTCACTGTGCATTTTTTGGTAAAAGAGAAATGAATAAACTAAAATTTTCCGAGATCTGAAATTCAAAATGGCAATCAATGGAGAAACATACAATTTTTACAATTTTCGATTTCCAAAAAACTAAGACGGCGAAGGCTTTTATTACACAAAGAGCCTTAAAATGAACCCCACAAGTGGTGGATCAGAAGAAAATTGTAAAATTTTGAGAGTCAGAATATCTGTCCTCGATCGAGGTACATTCTACCATATACTGAGTGTTTCCTTGAAGATGATGTATGTATGTATGTATGTAAGTGTATGTAAGTGTATGTAGGCCTAAGTGTATGTAAGTGTATGTATGTATGTATGTATGTATGTATGTATGTATGTATGTATGTATGTATGTATGTATGTATGTATGTATGTATGTATGTATGTATGTATGTATGTATGTATGTATGTATAACATAGGCTATAGGGCCCTCTGTGTGTTGTGTGCGTGCGTAAACATGTGTCTATGGTACACCCACCCTATGCCTTCGTTGCAAATGAGAGAGAGAGAGAGAGAGAGAGAGAGAGAGAGAGAGAGAGAGAGAGAGAGAGAGAGAGAGAGAGAGGGGGGGGGAAGAGGTGAGAATAGACACAAACATAACACGCACATACACACACATATACACACATTAGGCCTAAAGCTTTATGCGAAGACTTGGCCTAACACACGTTAAAAAAAACAACTATAAGCTTAGGGTCTATAAGCCTTTTAAGCTTATATGATGAAAAATAAGAATTACTCACTAGCATTAATGTTAATTATCATATTTTGTATATTTTGATTACTTTCACAAGTTCATTCTTTGTAAATGATTTCAAGTTCAGGTATTGTTTTGCAAACAAAGAGAAACATATAATATCACATAGGTAACAATTAGATTCATACAGAAAAGTTTAGGCCTATAGGGCTATTCCTCGTTACAGTCAGCAAGCTCAGGCCATCATGCACCATAAACTCTCAGAAGCGTACAACACCGTGCAAATTTCTAAGACACTCAGTCTCGTACATCCTTATTTCGATTTTTTAAATAAATTCAGCTATATTTCGATATAAATTTACAGGAAAAATTGTCTATTTTGTCTGACCTCCGCGAAAAAATAACAGTTCCTAAAGAAACTTCGGTGGGATTGAAAGTAGGGAAAATGTTTGTTTTGAAAATTTGTGAGAAGTATAAGTCATGTGATTTCTCACGAAGTCGGTTCCCCTCATCTGTCATAATTCAAACATCATCACTTATAGATTTTTCGTCTTTGAAAGTGTCCTGAACATTGTCTTTGGCGTCTTTCCTTCGCAAAACTTTTGTTGCCTCCAGGAGCTGAATTTGTGCATGGTGTAATAATGCTTTATAGTCCGTTGAACCCGCACTGCCCGGAGGGGACAGGGTTGGTTTATCTGTTTCCTGTGCTGCCATATCTGTCGACGTTTTAGTAGTCGGCGAATCTCTGACTTGCTTCAGGACGTCTGTCAGAATATCCGCCGGGGTTTTCCTCCCCGATCCGGACCGCGAGTTTTCGCCCGATTTCTGCCCAGCGTCGTTATTGGCACTATCGACTGTTCTGCTCGGGTTCTCAGTGGATTGTTTAGGCCCGAACTGTCGCAGGACGTCAGCTAATACATCGGCTGGCGTCTTTCTGCCAGTTTTACTTGGTTTGGAGCTGTCATCTTTTGGTTTTTCCGCTTCGTTTCCCCCGACAGGTGCCTTTGGTTGACTTTCCGGTGCACCTGCAGAAATCATCGCAAGAAGCTCGGCCACGCCATCGTTATCGGGACTTTTCGGTTTTGCCGACGCCTGTTCTTTTTCCTTTTTCTTGTTTTTCTTGTGTTACGTGCAGAGAAAACGAACAAAAGGGTGAACTCAGCAGTTAACGTTTAAACAAAATTTATTACGAAAATAAAACTAATTGCTAAGTCAGGGATAGAGTACAAGCTTTAAAAGTGTACAGACTACTTATCTCAGCTGGGACGGCAAAGCTCCAGTCTCAGAGTTGTAACAGTCAGTTGGATGAATGAACAGTCCTTTGGCTTGCAGGCTTGAAGTTGCACAAAGTCCACAGTATAAATCCAGCGTTGGCAGAGAAGGCCTTGAAAAGTCTTGAGAATGACTACTGCTGGAGTTTAGTAACACACAAGAGACACGATCCCAAAAGTCTGACTGGAAGCTGAGCACGTCCCTTTTATAAAGGCATATAAGAACAATCTAGAACTTTTATTGACATGCTAATTACTGTTCTAAAATTATCTCCCTTACACAACTAATCAACTTTCCAGAACATTCCAAACATGACTAATTGAATTCAAGGTTGTTAGGTCATCAAGGGCAGTGACCTTGAGAATGTTCTAGACTAATTGAACTCAGGTCATGATGAGTGTGGGGGAAATGACCTACATAACACACCCCCTCTTCAAAAAAAAGAAAATTTTTCAAAGAAAAATCTTTCTTTTGCAAATGTAATCTTGAAAAAGATTTAAGTACTCAAATTTTGTTTACTCTAAAGTAAAATTTCTTGAAAGTGAACAACAATAAACTCTAAATACGAGAGAGACAGTCTGCAATTAAATTGTCTCTGCCTTTGATATGTCTAATGTCAAGATTAAACTCCTGTAACATTAAACTCCATCTTAGCAATCTCTGATTTTTGCCTTTAAATTTCTGCAGAAAAACAAGAGGGTTGTGATCAATATAAACCACTATTGGCTGATTTGAAGAAGTAACATAAACTTCAAAATGCTGTAAAGCTAACATCAAAGATAAACACTCTTTTTCAATTGTAGAGTAGTTTCTCTTGGATTTGTTAAGTTTGCGTGAAAATAACAAACAGGATGATCTACACCATGACTATCCTCTTGCAATAAAACAGCACCAGTAGCCGTATCACTAGCATCCACAGCTAATTTGAATGGCAAAGTGAAATCTGGTGCAGACAATACTGGGGCACTTTGCAGTATGGCTTTAAGTGTATCAAATGCCTGTTGGCATTGCTCTGACCAAACAAACTTTACTTTCTTTTTAAGTAAGTTAGTCAAAGGCTCAGTAATTGTGGAGAAATTTGGACAGAATTTTCTGTAGTAACCAGCCATACCGAGAAAGCGCATCAGTTGTCGTTTGCAGTTTGGTATGGGAAAACTTGAAATGGCACTGATTTTGGCATCAACAGGTTTTACCTCACCCTGTCCTACAGTATGTCCGAGGTAAATCACCCTCGCCCAACCAAACTCAGATTTGCAAGGTTGATAGTCAACATTGCTTTACTCAGTCTCTCAAAGAACTTCCGCATGAGCTTGATGTGTTCCTCCCAGGTGTCACTATACAGGACGACGTCGTCAACATAAGCTGCACACCCGTCTAGCCCGGATATGACGTCGTTGATCATCCGTTGGAACGTTGCCGGAGAGTTCTTCATTCCGAATGGCATCACCTTGTACTGGAACAATCCGTCTGGTGTAACAAAGGCGGATATTTCACGAGCACGATCCGTCAGAGGGACTTGCCAAAATCCCTTCAGTAGGTCAAATTTCGTCACATACTTGGCTTTTCCCACTCGGTCGATGCAGTCATCAATCCTTGGGATTGGGAAAGTGTCTGTCTTTGTTAAAGTGTTGACCTTCCTAAAGTCCGTGCACATACGATAACTGTGATCTGATTTGGGAACAAGTATGCACGGCGAACTCCAGTTACTTTTACTGGGTTCAATAAAGTCATTGTCCAGCAGGTATTTGACTTCTTCCTGGAGATATTTCGCTTTTGTTGGATTCAGTCTGTATGGATGTTGTTTTACAGGCTTACTGTCCCCAACATCAACGTCGTGATAGATGACGTTTGTCCTCGTTGGAACATCTTGAAACAGGTGTTTATATTCGTGGAGCAGTTCTTTCACCTGTTGTTGTTGTTCTGGCTGGAGGTGTGCCAACTTTGTAGACTCCAGCTTCTCCAGGATTTCTGAGTTCTGAAGCTTGACCGAGCCCAGCTTTGAGTTTAGAGTATTTTCACTCAAGTCAGTTTCAGTATCACTATCTTCATAATGGTTTGAACTGACTGCACTGACAGGCTGAGTTATAGTAGGATTATCCCTATCAAAATATGGCTTAAGCATATTTATGTGACATAGCTGTTTTGTTTTCGCCTGTCAGGTGTTGTTATGATGTAATTTAAATCACTCAATTTCTTATCAATTAGATATGGCCCAAAGTAACGAGCATGGAGTGGTTTGCCAGGAACCGGAAGTAGAACAAGAACTTTTGACCTGGTTCAAACTTCCGTTTTGAGGTGTTTTTATCGTATTTGGTTTTCATTGACTGCTGAGATGACTCAAGATTTTCTCTGGCTAATTCACATGCTTTAGAGAGTTTTGTACGAAAATCTGACACATATTGCAAAATATTCAGACAATCATCATCGTCTGATAGGAATCTCTCTTTAATGAGCTTAAGTGGGCCACGGACTGTATGTCCAAATACAAGCTCAAATGGGCTAAAACCAAGAGACTCTTGAATTGACTCTCTAACAGCAAGGAGCAAAAAAGGAATTCCTTCATCCCACTGCTTCTCTGTGTCAAAACAGTAGGTCCTAATCATGTTTTTCAAAGTTTGATGAAATCGCTCAAGAGCACCCTGACTTTCTGGATGATAGGCGGATGACCTATACTGTTTAATGCCTAGCTGATCCATTACTTGTTGAAAAATACCAGACATAAAGTTGGAGCCTTGATCGGACTGGACACATTTAGGGAGGCCAAATAAAGTGAAAAATTTGACTAAAGCTTTCACTATAGTCTTTGTCTTTATATTTCTCAGTGGTATGGCTTCTGGGAACCGAGTTGATGTACACATAATTGTCAACATATACTCATTTCCTGATCTTGTTTTTGGTAGGGGCCCAACACAGTCTATTAGTATCCTACTAAATGGTTCTTGAAATGCAGGAATTGGTTGTAAAGGGGCCTTTGGAATGGTCTGATTTGGCTTTCCTACCATTTGACATGTGTGACAAGTTTTACAGAAATGTGCTACATCCTGCCTGAGATTAGGCCAATAAAAGTGACTGAGAATTTTATGATAAGTTTTCCTGACTCCTAAGTGACCAGCCCAGGGGGTTTCATGGGCCAGGCGCAATATTTCAGCACGATAGGGCTTTGGAACCACAATTTGATGTTTTATAGCCCAATCGTCATCAACCAAAACATCTGGAGGTCTCCATTTACGCATGAGAATACCAGATTTTGTATAGTAGGAAACAGAGCTATCTGAAGTTTTACCTTCATCATCTACCCTGTCAAACAAACACAAAATATCTGGGTCTTTGTGTTGTTCTGCAATGAGATTTGATCTAGAAAATGTCTGACTTTGGTCAGCAGAAGTTTTACTGGAAGTTTCAAATCCACAAGGGATAACGGAATGATCCGTGTCAAACACCTGACTGAGAAAGGTGTCATTTAAGCCAACATCTGTGACATTATTTTTGAGAGTATTTTGATTCTCGGAAGTTTTCTTTGACATGGCTCGAGTAATGGCACATGAAGGAAATAAATCGGGTATCTCTTGTTCAATTGGCTCTGGATCCTGATCTAAACTAGGATTATCAGTTACAAGTGGATTAGTGACCTTGTCCCCAGCAAGGTCGTTTCCAAGAAGAAGGTGAATCCCTTCGAAAGGCAAAAAAAGGCCTAATACCTAAAGTCACAGGTCCAGAAACAAAGTCCGAAGACAAATAGACATTATGGATAGGAACAGGAATGTAGTCATTACAATCTACCCCCTTAATAAGAACTTTAGAACCTGAAAATGACTTTTCAGAAAACGGCAGGGTATCTGCCAACAAAAGAGACTGGGAAGCCCCGGTATCTCTTAAAATTTTGACAGGGGTAGCGGAAGAAAAATCACTAGAAAGTGATATAAAACCATCATGAATAAATGGTTCGAAAATACCCATAATGCTATCTTGAGAAGAATTGACCTTGACCTCATTAATTGGGGATAAGAGGGGTTTAACCTCAGAAAATGTGTTACACACATTATTAGACTCTAATTGAGTTGATGAAGAAATAAAGCCGGTGGCTTAGATCCACTTTGACCACTTTGACCTTCACGTTTTCTTTTCAATTTGAAACACTCTGACATTAAATGGCCGTCTTTCTTACAATAATTACAAGAAAGTGTACCAAACTGTTTGTCAGAAGGAGATTGAGACTTGGGATCTGATGATGTGGGAGTGTTACTTGAACTGTGTGAACTGCTGTCATTTGATTTCCTACTCTCCTTTGAAAAATTCTTGGATGAAAAGGAGGAGTTAAATTTACCTGCATTGTTTCTGTATGAAAAGGACTGGGATGGTTTGCTGAGAAATGAAGATTTGTGGGTCAATGAATAATCATCGGCCAAACGTGCAGCAACCTCCAATGTATCTGCCTTTTGTTCATTGATAAATGTTTTGATGTCACTCCGGATGCACCTTTTAAATTCCTCAATCAAAACAAGCTGTCGTAATTTGTCATAATTCTGACTGACCTTTTCAGAAGAGCACCAACGGTCAAACAGTTGTTCTTTTGTTCGAGCAAATCAACATAAGTTTGATCTTTCACCTTCTCACAATCCCTAAATTTCTGACGGTAAGCTTCAGGCACCAATTCATAGCCCTGAGAATTAATTCCTTTACAGAATCATAATTTGAAGCCTGCTCTACTGACAACTGAATGTAAATTTCTCTGGCTTTACCCACCAAAGCACTCTGCAAAAGCATAGACCAGGACTCCTTAGGCCATTCAGACTCTGAGCAATTTTCTCAAAATGGAGGAAATATTTATCAACATCCTTTTCTTGGAAAGGGGGAACTAACCTGAAATGCTTAGTGATGTCAAACTTGTCTGAAGGGAAGAATTTTCCTGACTGTCCAAGCTCTAAACGTCTCATTTCTAACTGCAGTCGGTGTTCTGCTAATTCTCTTTCCTTTTCTTTTTCCTCTCTTTCTTTCTCCCTTTGTCTTTCTTCCATTTGTAATTCTTTTTCTTCATTTCCAATTCCCTCTCTTTCTGTCTTTCTTCCATTTCTAATCTTTCCTGCCTATCTTTCTCTCTCTGTCTTTCTTCCATTTGTAATTGCATTTGTATTTTTTCTTTTTCTAATGCCTGTCTCTCTTTTTCCATTTGTAATTCTAGTTTCTTGATCTCCAAATTTGTCTGCATTTCTAATTCTAATTTTCTTAGTTCAAAGGTAGACTCGGGCTCATAATCTTTCAAGGTGGATTCCTCAAATGGCCTAAATTAACTAAATGTTTTGCAATGTGGTACTGTATTTCCCGCTTGCGCATAGATCTTTTGACATCTACTTTAAGGAAATTGGCCAGTGCAATGAGGTTGTCTTTTTTGAGGGAATCAAATGCGTCCTGATCAAGGTCATCCATAAATTCGTCTGGCTTGAATTCCGCCATGATTGAATTTTGCTGAGTTCACAGTATACAGTAGTTTTGAAAAGGCAGGCAAAATGTTGTCAAACGGCTCAAAATATTCGGATCCCGGACAAGCCCCCAATTTTGTTACGTGCAGAGAAAACGAACAAAAGGGTGAACTCAGCAGTTAACGTTTAAACAAAATTTATTACGAAAATAAAACTAATTGCTAAGTCAGGGATAGAGTACAAGCTTTAAAAGTGTACAGACTACTTATCTCAGCTGGGACGGCAAAGCTCCAGTCTCAGAGTTGTAACAGTCAGTTGGATGAATGAAACAGTCCTTTGGCTTGCAGGCTTGAAGTTGCACAAAGTCCACAGTATAAATCCAGCGTTGGCAGAGAAGGCCTTGAAAAGTCTTGAGAATGACTACTGCTGGAGTTTAGTAACACACAAGAGACACGATCCCAAAAGTCTGACTGGAAGCTGAGCACGTCCCTTTTATAAAGGCATATAAGAACAATCTAGAACTTTTATTGACATGCTAATTACTGTTCTAAAATATCTCCCTTACACAACTAATCAACTTTCCAGAACATTCCAAACATGACTAATTGAATTCAAGGTTGTTAGGTCATCAAGGGCAGTGACCTTGAGAATGTTCTAGACTAATTGAACTCAGGTCATGATGAGTGTGGGGTAAATGACCTACATAACACTTGTTTCCATCGCCTTTTTTAGGTTTTTCAGTACTTCCAAGTTTGGCCAACATAGCCATCAACTCGTCATTGGCCGCCCCAATGTCGACCCCATTTGTTCTGTTTTTCTTCTTCGTTCGCAGACTGGCGCCGATTTTCGAGAGCACGGTCATAGCATCATCCCCATCTTCGATTTGAAGCGCTTCATCCTCCACGAGCTCTTCTTTCTGCTCATCATTTGCACCCGTGCTCCCCTGGATTTCAGATTTCTCCCCGTCGTTACTCACAGATTTACCCTCCTCTGGCTTGTGCACATTTTCGTTATCTCCTGAAATCAGTTTCAACAGGTCCTCAACGGCGATTCCCCCGCTCTCTTTCTTTTTCTTTTTTCTCGGTGTTCTTTCGCTGTCCGTGTCTGCACCGCTTGCTTTTGTGCGCGTGCTCCATTTCTCAGACCTTTTCGTCCTGTCACTACGTGTACTGCGACTTTTATGCGAATTCTTTTCTCTTTCGGTATGTGTATGAGTACTTCGTGATTTTGACTGTTTGTGATCGTCAGTTGCTGTCGCATGTGATTTAGTTTCACTCCTTCGTTTTGTCCGTGGATAAATTACTCTCTCTTGCTCAGGGGGGAGGAGGCGTCCTTGCTTTGTAACGGGTACTTCCACGGACGCTCTCCCATGAAGAGTTTGCGGCCCCTGTGGTTCTCGGCTTGTGACGATGCGCACGTCTTCCTGGTAACGGCCAGTCATTGTATTGATTGTCTCGGCGCGGCGGGTGGCGTCAAGAATCGCCAGCTTCTCGACTTTGTTCATTGTAGCGGCGATGTCATTAGGATCGGCTTGTACTGCAGCGTCGTAAGGGGTCTGAACTTCCTTGGAAACCATGACTTTCTTCACCTCGACTGCCGGCATTGGTGACAGCGGGAGTTGCTGCTGATTGACCGGCACTAGCATTACCTGTTGGGGAGGCATTGGGGTCAAAAGTTGCTGGGCAGGTGAGATTGCCGTCGCCACTGATTGATTTGCGACAGGTGCCACCACCGCCTGACTTGGCGCTGTCTCTGCTTCTACTACAGGCACCGCTTGCGTTGCTGGTTGTTGTTGCGGTTGCTCCACAGCCGCCTCTGGTGCCTCAGGTTGAGTTAGTGCTCGTTTCTCCCCTGTTTCCTGTTCCTGTGCTTCAGGAGCTTCTTTTACCATTTTCTCTCCCTCACTAATACTGTCCTGTTCTTGAGTATTTTTCTTTTCAGCAGTACCCACCTCTTCTGCAGTTGCAGTCTGTTGCTGCTCCCCCTCCCCGTCCAACTGTTCCCCCTTTTCCTCTTGAGATACGGTCTGTTGCTGTTCATCTTCCAGTTGCTGTTCCTTTTCTCCTTGGGAAGCGTCCTCTAAAGGTTGCTCAGCTTCCTTTTCTTTGAGTTCATCCGCTTCTCCCTCCTTTGTTTCTCCCTCGTTTTCCTTATCTTTGTCATCACTTTCATTTTCCTCTGTATCCTTCTTTTTGCCACCGAAGAATCGCCCCAGAGCACCTGCAAAACCCCATCTGGCCTTAGCCTTCTTCTTGGCCTCATCTGACGACGCTTTCTCTGTCTCATCCGACTCTTTCTTTTCCTCTTGTTGCACGTCCTCTTTTCCCTCTGTCTCTACAAGGCCATCTCGTTTAACATCTCCATCGTTGCTTTGGGGAACGTCTTCCAGGCTCTTCCTCTCAGGTGTTTCTGCCTTTTCAGACTTTTCATCCTGATTGGCGTCTCCCTCCTTTTTATCACTGCCATTTTCCTTCTCTTCTCCTTTTTCGCTCTTCGTCTCGGCACTTTTTGTACTTTTTTCGCTTTTCGTACTTTTTGCGCTTTTTGTACTTTTCGCGCTTTTTGTACTTTTTCCGTCGTCTTTTCCCTCTTCACCCTTTCCTTCGGATTTAACATCCTCAGCCTCCTCTCTTTTATCACTCTTACTATCGTCAAGTGTTTCTTTTTTATCATCATCATCTTTCTCTACAATATTGTCATCTTTTTTCTCAACACTGTCACTTTTCTCTTCATTAATTTCACCCTTCTTGTCACTACTTTCAGCTTCCACCTCTTTCTCTTCACTTTCTTCTTGCTTCTGCGGCTCCTCCTGCTTAACTTCCTCGTTAACTTCCTCTTTTCGTTCGTTTTGTTCAACATCTTTTTTCTCCCCTTCCTCTC
This sequence comes from Ptychodera flava, assembly GCF_041260155.1. Taxonomy (NCBI): domain Eukaryota; kingdom Metazoa; phylum Hemichordata; class Enteropneusta; family Ptychoderidae; genus Ptychodera; species Ptychodera flava. The sequence goes on from NC_091928.1 coordinate 41,310,984, forward strand.
CCCTTTCTTGACCCTCCTCCTCTTTCTTCTCGTCCGTCTTTTCTTCTTTTTTTTCCTCATCTGTTTCTTCCTTTTTCTCTTCGGGTTTTTCTTTCTTCCCGAACAGTCTCTTGAAAAAGCCCTTGATACCACCCTCTTTCTTTTCTTCTTGTTTAGGTTCTGGTTTTTGTTCTTGGGGTTTTTGTTCTTGGGGTTTCTCCTCCTTCTGTTCCTCTTTCTTCGATTGTGCAGACTTTGCGGTCGCTGGTCGAACAGACTGTACCGTCTTAGGCCGTTCGTTATCAGTCTCATTGTCGGTTGTCTCTCGCTTCCTCTGGTCGTCCAATTCAGATTCGTATTCCGTTTCGGTTACTTCATCTGCAGTCGTCTCTTCTTCAATTTTTTCCAAAGCTGGAGCCTGTTCTACCTTGTTCCGACGTGGTCTTTTAAGAGGCGGTCGGGATTTGTCCTCTGATTTGCCTTCCTCCGGCTTTTTATCCCTTCGAGGTCGGCGCCGCCGAGGACGGTTGGGATCACGTTTCCTTCGACGTCGAGCTTCAGGATCTTTTCTCCTCCTGCGCTCTTTCTCCTTTTCCAAATCTTCATCAACTTCATCTTCACTGCTGCCAGGATTCGGCCTCGCATTATATGTAAATGTCTGATAGCGAGGCTTTGGCGGCTCTGCCGGCTGAGACGGATTTTCTGCTGGCGTAACAGTTGCATTTTGGTTCCCCATTGTAGGGGTCACAATAGGGAAAACAGTTTTCCTTCATCACCTGCAGAGTGAAAGGAAAGACAATTTCCTATATTTTAGCGAAATACGATAGTTTTGAGCACACACGTAAGTCTCTACATATTAAACATTCCCTTTATGTATTTACACCAGGTTTACATGAACAAATAAACACACGAACTGTGCATTTGTATGTATGTATGTATGTATGTATGTATGTATGTATGTATGTATGTATGTATGTATGTATGTATGTATGTGTATGTCACCTCAGAGATAATTCTCGTCAACTGGTGACACCACTTGAAAGAGAAGTGCTCGCAAAAATAATGTGAAAATCTAATGAAATGACCTCATTTTCAACGATTTTACTAGTACCACGCAAAAATTGCGCGTTAATGATCAATATTTTAAGTTTCATATTAATCATAGGCGTTTTAGGCTTCCATTTAAGTTTACTCGCAGAGGCATGCCGACTCCTCCGGACAGTGCAACGAACATCAATTGTCGGCGTATGAAGAGATTGCCTGGGCGCTGTCGTTCACTCTGATGAAGTTGAAATGCCTAATGATGGGAATATCTAAGTACAGATATTTCAATTCAAGACAACAGCTTTGAAAATCTCGACGAAACGTGGTTAATAAGTCGTCAAATTAGGGTATGGTGGCCTGTGGTACTTTTAGAGAGCGGTAATGGTACATTGAATGCTGTAATTTCATTTGTAAAGAGTATCGATTGCTTACGTTTTTATTCGACATCAGTCTGGACAGATAATTTATGCTACAATTTATTCAGTCTACAGACTTCTTCGGCATTTGTATACATTGTATGGAAGTCTACAAGTCCATATAGTGCTTTTGTAAACTTTCTATTCGTGCACCAAAGTCAACTTCGAATTACATCTCTGAAAACGTGATCGGAAGTGTTGGTCGGCTTCACTACTTTCACGGAATGAAGTACTTCGTGCAATTTTGCTCTTCTTCCTCGTTTCAACATTATATCAGACATAATTCGAGTGAAAATTCCGTGGATCAAAACACTGAGGTTAACATCATTCCGCTGAGCGTTTTGAATGAGCTTCCATAAGTTGTGACGGCAGTATACGGACATTCAAAACACCGACCGTGTACAGTTCACAGCTATCTTTTATTTACTTTTATAATATGCATCTTTTACAAACTACACTCACCTAGATTTCCCGGATTCTGGATTCTTCATCAGACTCCATCCTAATTCACGGTTATTAATTTACTTCACCACGGTATAATAATCCACATCAGTCACTTGAGATAGTAGACAGACTATTCTAAATGAGTGTATAACGTAACTATAACGCCAGAAAAACAGAAACCTATAGTGTTTACGCCACACGCTCGATCAATCAATAATTACGACAATAGCAAAAGACAATGCCCTCATTCTCGCCGGTATGAATTATTTAATGATGTTGACTTGGAATTTTTGTCTCAATTGAACAAGCCATTGCTTTAGTGTAGTACCTCAAGTTTATTCAGAACAATATGTCAAAAGAAACTTTAACAGTGAACAGAATGAAAAACGTAGAGAAGAGTCAGGCTCTAGTACATATATATTCCCGCTTATATGTTGGTCTAGATTTTACGGAAGTCACTTCTCAGACGGTAATGAGCATTGCCACTTTCGGGTGTGGAGTAAAGTAATTACAAACATACCAATCGACTAACAATTGTAGCATTTCCAGTACGACATGTCAGGAAGAAAGAATGTATGTCCATACGACTTTTGAAGTATAGATCGAATTTTGTATATGACTTGAATTTTGAAATAATATTTTGGCATCATAATTTTACTAAAATAATTTTGAGTATTGTTAAAGACGGTACACGAACACACAGACTGTTAATAAATTCATCATTCATCATGGCGGACATCGACTTCGAACCACTCAACCTTCTTCTGAAGGTACTGATTTACTATTGCTTCCATTTTATTTGTCGCTTTTATCTAAGCCGTGAACTTGCTTTTAATCAATGCTGATGAAGAAGATATAGGCTCGAAAGTGCAGTGATTGTTGCAATGAGGTCGTAGAACTGTAATACCGTGTCCAGTTATGTCGTATCGTATCCAACTTCCAAGTAGAACAAATCGTACGTCATGTGCGTTCATGCGCTGACCTGTTATGATTGTAGCATTCTGTTGTCGTCTAACGTTCAAACTAGATATGAGGAAGGATAGCGTGGCTTACATGAAAGATCCTTTTCTAGGAAAACTCGCTATCGTTGTCCGTATAGGGCCGTTCACAGTTTACGTCACTGTTCTCTCATTAATATGAAAAAATAAATATTTGTCCGCATTTTTAGATTACGCTTTTGAAAATTACGCATGTAAGAACGACGAAAATACATCTCAGTGGGCGACTGCTAGTGTAACAGTGAATACTAAAAAACATATTCACGACTCAGAGTACAAGCTGCAAAAACAGCCACGCATGCAACATTGATAAAATTTGTCCGCATTTCAAGCTGCGTGTCCGATGTCGCGCGCGTACAGCTATATTTAGTAACAAGCCTGTAACCGTGAACAGCGCTATTGGGCATAGCTTAGCCCTGCGTACGATGCTGTGTGTTCCGCTACAGCTCACCGCCCCGCTCACCACAGCCCCTGCAAAGACCCGTACGTAGAGTTGGTGACTTCAAATCCATTTTTGGACTTGACGTAAAAAGCCAAATTACTGCCGAAATTCAGCGTTCTTGGGCCAAAGTCGTATCCCTGCCTACCTCAACAACTCGATCGCTTCCAAAAATGCCAGTCTTTTATTCACTTTTCGTAAATAACCGTCGATGTAGGCAACTCTCTCGCTAGCCCTGCGTACGATGCTGTGTGTTAGCTGTAGCGGCCAACACATGGTTCATGGCAGTCAGCAGGGCTGTGGTGATAGCCGTATAACGCCGGTAACACAGCCCTGCCATGCAGAGCTATATTGTGCAGTAAATGGGATTTCATTGCAAAGGGACATACGACAACAGAGAACACTCATCATGGGTGAAAACAACGCGGTACGACAATATTTCCTTGTCCCGAATTATGACAGAAAGATTTAGTCATATGCGGTCCGAAAAACTCTAATGTCAGATATTCGATGTCGTCAATGCTGACAATCAACAACACAAAAACTGTAGTTTCCCGTGCACGTAACAGGAAGGTGTTTTGATCGGTTCCCAGACACTTCGCACCAAAACCACTTCGCACCATACCATCTCGTCCCATACCATTTCGCACCAAAACCACTTCGCACCAAAACAACCTCGTACCAAAACCACTTCGCCCCAAAAGTCATGTCCCCCAAACCACTTTGCCCGAAACTTATCGCTAACTGGTAAAGCTGAAAATAACCACCTTCCTGTCATCCTGGGACTGAAATCTTGAAAGTGTGCGCATTTCATGAAATTGACATCGTGCAAGTCCGCGCACGGCACCTGAGTTGTAGCATTTGCGTGTTTCTTTTTTCTTATTCTATCGTTTATGGTTTCATGCAACGATAAATGGTTCGTGGTAGCCAAAATGTCCTAGCACATTAATGCTTCCAAGTTGTAGGTAAAAACAACCTTATGACACGTCGTAACATCGTTGTTTCAGGACGAGTTGATGGTACTATACTTTTGGCGAAGTGGTTTTAGTACGATGTGGTACTTGGGGTGAAGTGGGGTTGGGCGAAGTAGTACTTGGGACAAGGTGGTTTTGGTACGAAATGGTTTTGGGACGAAGTTGTGTGGGGCGAACTGGTTTTGGTGCGAAGTGTCTGGACCCCGTTTTGATTATATACATACTTGTATTCCATTCAGTAAAGCTTGTCTTCAAGAAGACTTGGGGTCAGTAGTAGCATCTTCTGGTACCTCCATGGTAGTAGACTCTGGTTTGCATGTATCATTTTGTTGCTTCGAGGCATCTGGGCTTGGGAATAGCGTGGGCAAGAGGACCATACCTCTGAGAAAATCATTTGTGTTTGCATACAACGATGTCCTGTTATGTCATGCTAGCTTGTATGCTACATTTTTACACTAAACTGTCTTTTTCTCTACACCTTCATTTTTACTGATTTTTCATCCAGACACTCATTTTCATTTGAAAGAAGAAAGTTAAGAAACAGAAAATTGTCACAAAAGTGCAGTTCCTTTAGTTCATCAGGCACATAAGCTATTGGTGAATGACGTTGCATTGTCTACAGTTTCGTTGATGTGATATGAAACAGCCAAGGTTAAATCAGTGTAAACACATGTAAAGCACCATTCCTGTAACTTATGATAAAGCTTCTCCTTTGGTTTGTAAATCACACATTTATTTTCTACTCCAGAATTCTTATGGAAATGCCTCATGTTGAACTTGTCAGCGTAATCTGTAATTCTGTAACATACATAGTCATTGTTGACAACAGAATTGCAGATGAAAAGTTATATGCATTTGTCTACCATAACATTGCATATTATTCACTTAGATTGTGTTAGCAGGGCTTGTGCTTTGTATTCAAACAAGTTTAACCCTTACACCGCTATGGTTTATCCCAAAACCATTGTTATCAATGGCGATTGTGGACCTATTTATGGAGAATTTGGGATGAACAGGTTAAGGGAGAAGAGGAGAGACACAAATTATCCAACTGCTAAAGAACACAATAAAGAAATTTTATCAAAAGTTACAGATTTTCTTGTTAAAGGTCCAGAAGCTTTCAATATTGTTTTGTCAATTGCAAGTTCATGTACTACACCACAAAGCATGTTGGAACACCTCCTATCAAGCTTGTCAACACAACATCTGTACATGTACAGTAGAATGTGTTTTTATGTTTGATTCTAGTCCGGACCTGAATTCACTTGTCAACAATAACAATGCAGTCAACACATGTACAGGTTGAGTTTACAAACTGAATACTGTGTATGTCAATATGGTGAGAGAAGTACAACAAGAAATTGTAGTTGACACCAAAAATAAAAATAGTGAAATAGGTCCTCAAATGTTACATACTCTGGCTCTGTAAGTATATTCATTTAGGGAAAAAATCACACTTCAGCTTATGCTGAAGAGGATTTATGCCATGGGGATCTATGGTATGAAGGAATTTGATTTGATGCCACCTGTTTATTGTGTGTTTGTCGTTTCTTTACTATGATGTTTGTTTCAGTCAATAATTTTAGTTACATGTATATTCTTGCAGGCCAATTCAAAGGAATTTGTCCTGCGTCTTTGTGAGGATGCATACCTGTACAGAGACGTGATAGAGTGTCCCAAGAAAGTGACAGAGAACATTGCGGTGACTCTGTCAGTTCAACAAAATGCTGCCAAACAGGTGAGTAGCAGTGACAAATGGATAAGTTAACATGAATTAATCAACTGAAACAGTGAAAGAAATAGATAATGGGAGAACACAGACACAACTCAAGATGGAAAACTTTCTTGGAAAATTAAATCCGTTAAATCAAATCTCACCATATTTCTATATTCATACAGAATATCTGTCACTTAAGTTAATCAAAAGCTGTTTTTGCCTTTTTAAAAATAACCATTCAAGTAATAAAATTCCCCTATGTATGTGAACAGCAGTATAGATCACTATATAGCATTTAAAATTTGTAACTTTTGTTTTTCAGATGCTGAGAAGTTTAAGCTCATTAATACAGTGTGCAATATTTGAAGGCTGCTCAGATGCTGCCTCAGTACAAGCATTGTTTCCAGGTTTGTTGTCCATTATCCAAAAGATTTATTATGCTATCATCATACAGCCAGAGGAGAATTTTTATGATAATGGTAATAAAAATACAAAGGAAGATTGGGCAGAGTCTCATGAAGTGGTTAAGTTTTCTAGTCTAGTACCTCTCAGTGGTTATGGTTTATGGACTCGCTCACAGTGATGGCCACATGTCTAAATGCCCTGCTAAACTCAGCAAAGTGACAGGCCGTTTCTGTCAACAAAGACACAGGTGCTCTACTATTCTCTGTATGTGACCCCATAGCAATGGATAAACCTGGCAAAAAAGTCCCCTTCATAAAGGAGATTGGAGTGTGAGAGTGAAATCATTCCAAATAAACAATCTTCTAGGAATTTTGTAAGTTGACAATGTACATTTACATGTATGATCATGTCATTGTGTAAGTTTTACTAAAATTATGATATACATCATTGTAAATTAAGGTAGTTTGCACCTTGGAAATGAATACCCAAACATTTGCTCAAACTTTCCTCAAGCAAACTTTCAACCATTGACTTTCAAATCATGAATAAAAATCAGGGGTCGCCGTGCAAATTTTGGTACTAGAGAGACAAATTATGCAATATTTACCCTATATTTGAAATTGAAACTGGAAAAATGTTGGTACGAGAGAAAAAATTACCCGATATATATTGATATTTGAAATTGAAACTGGATGCCATCCTTATGTTAACTAACCTAGTGAAAACTTTATTTACTCAATAAGCTTCAAAATGAGCCCCAACAAGTTGTAGGTCAAAAGAATATTATAAAAGTAAGAGAGTCTAAATATCTGTCCCTGAGGCGCATTTTACTTTAGGCTGTCTTTGTTATGACTATCTATCTTGTCATCAAAACCGATGAACTTTTTCTCTTGTTTCTTGTGCAGGAGATTTTCACAAAAACCTAAGGGACCTCATCACCAAAATCATAGTGGAAAACTTGTAAGTATATTTCACAAGCACATATTAACATTGAAACTGTTTTACTGTCCATTTTGCTTCGCTTCTTCTGTCAGAAAGCAGTTGCTTTTCAAGCCCATAAAATGAACATCAAAATTCAGGCATACTGGTATATGATTTTAGTAGTGAGCAAGTTTTGTCCAACTTCAGTGTTACTGTGCTGTAAATTACATATAGCACAGCAAAAAGTTTGACAGGGAAGGCATGCGTTGGATTTCCTACATTTCTATCTTCATTAATTATTATTCCTCATTCATCAAAAGTGATTGCAGCTAAGAAACAATGGTTGATAAAAATTTGAAGGATCACAGCTAGCTGTGAATGGGACTGGGAAATTTACTCACATAACAATATGTTCTGTAAAGGGAAAATGTTTAGTAAAATCTTTGATTCTAAAACTCCACACTAGTTTTCAGAGAAAGAGTGAAATAATAATTAGCCACAGAATTTTTCAAAAAAAAAATTGAAAGATTTATTAAATTCAGTAAGTGTCCACAAAGAAAGGTGATTAGCATTCAGGAACATAAGTATCACATACTATAGTGTGTTCTTGAAAAGCTATCCCTCTGGACATGTATGCACCAGACACTTAACACCATAACTCTAGCCCAACTTTGTCTGAGTGGTAACTGAGAGAAAGTGCTCTTATACAAAACAAGGTGTTTGGGTTACATTTAGCTAAGGGCATTCTAGGACATTTAAACCCCTTCTTGTTTACCCAGATTGACGTGCTTGGACACGTGCATGTAGCCTTACCCTATGCAAAACCTGGTTGGTTGATAAAATGTCTGGATGCTACATGTCCTGATACCACAAGGGAAGTCACAATCATTAGAATATATTTCATTCTATATTTTATTAATTTTTACAGGCCGTCATGGAGGAATAGGTCAGTCAACGGGCAGAGTAAGTATTCTGTTAGTACGGCTCTTTCAGATGAGATCACCATCCATCATGATCTGTACAAGATCACCATTCATCAATTCAGTTTCTTGGATGGATCATCCATTCATCCATGTGCTCTTGTCATGATCATAGCAATTCTATACTCCACCATTATTTAATACGGCTTTTCTATTCCGTAACACATCCAAAATTCGTATGGGATAGCACTGTGTCCTTTGGTGTAATCTTAATTTTATAAATATATTTTGAAATTTGATCCAATCAATATTGCTATTTTGTCACTCAAATTGTTTCTGCAATCATCTTAGCAATATGGCTGTTTGTTCAATTTGTCATCATTTACAGTAGGCCTATTTCATGATCAAATTAGAACCCAGCAAACGGCAATCAATTGCTGTCAGTGATTGTCCATGATTATCGGTATTGTAATGTTCAAACAGTCACCTTTCTTGTGTACAACGATTTCTTTGCTGTATCTTTGTTTCAGTTTTTTCGTAAGGTAGATTACAAAAGTTAGCTTTACTGTTCCAAAAATTAAGAATATGCGAAACTTTTGGTACAGCAGTGTATTGATCTGCTCACAAACCCACTTTCAAGGTTTGTTTCACTTGTCTTTCAATAACTGCAAATACTTCACTTGCATCGTAAAACAGTATGGTATTTTTAACAATGACTTTCTGTGTCTTTTGAAAATTTCAGTTTCCCTGCCAAGGTTGGTAGATTTTGACTGGAGAGTTGACCTGAAGACTTCAACAGATACAATCAGTAGAATGTCAATGCCGACATGTGTACTGCAACTCAAGGTAATTTTATGCTGTACTGTACAGGAAATGGGATATGTTATTAAGGTGGTGTGTGCCTCGAAAATATAAGACTTAAACTTTTGCTCAAACTTTCCTTGATTAAACTTTTCAGCCGTTCTTTTACCAAATCATGAATGGAAATCAGGGGTCATCATGCAGAGTTTGGTAAAAGAGAAACCAATTACCCAACATTATGCGATATATTTGATATTCAAAATGGCCACCATCCCTGTGTTTTATATATGGAGAAAAATAAAGTTTCTGATTTCAGAAAAATGTAAGTCATTGAAAGTTTTTCTTACACCAAGAGCTTTGAAATAAACATACACAAACTGGTAGATCAGAAAAGTATTGAAAACATTTTAAGGGCCCAAATATCTGTCTCCAAGGCACATTCTCCGGTGTTTGGCCATATTCTTTGGTATTGTACACATAATGTACATTCAAAGAATACAGTTGTTGTTCAAAGCTTTTCACACTTACAGGGCTTTCCACAAGGGGAATTGGAGGGATAGGCCACCCCACTGTTTTTGTAGCAGTCTATTCATATGGTAATAACCAAACAAAAAGAATACATAAGCATAACAAAAGAATATACATAATGAGTCACTTCTCTGTATTTTCAAGCTGTGGAGAACACTAATTGTTCATTGTAGATGTCAAGTGAAGTCATTTTCCAATATGTAATATTGAACCAATGATCAAATGACATATTCAGTTTTCAACATCTTTTGAAGAAGAATTCATAATGTTTTTTTCATCATTTCAGGTCAAGCTATACCTACTTTTATATTAAAGGAGTGCATCAGCATTTACCGTTGTCAATATGAACCACATGTAATAACCTGTTTTATTTTCGTTTCCTTGCCAGGTGCAAGACACACCCAAGCAAGTGGACAGTGTTCCAGAAGTGTCCTCACTCAGTGTTGAGTTAAGCAAAGAAACACTAGACACTATGCTAGATGGTCTTGGCAAGATAAGAGACCAGTTAAATTCAGTTGCCAAAAGAACATAGTCGGTCCTTTCATAATAAATAATGCAAAACGAATTCAGCAAAAATTGTCTCTTTCCTTTTCAGTCTTAAGTCAGCAGTACAGGTTTTTCCTCATATCAATAGTCTTGTTGTTATTTTAGCGGTAAGTTTAAATATACTCACTGAATGTTGGTATAACAGTTCAAGTGGAGACAAAATTTATGTATGTAAATATAATCCAGTCTGGCCCTATCAAAGTTGGAATTTCTTCAAACATGACTGTACTGCTCATGTAAAGAAAAGCAGAATATAACCAAGTGATAACACAGTACAATGATCTTTCGTTGTCAAATTATAGACCCCTTAAAAAGAGTCTATGGTCAAACATATTTTGATTTCAAATAAAATTTGTACCAACCTGTAGATACTTTGCCTCATATTCTTTATCTGAACTCAAATATTTAGAAGGACAGACCAGCATTTCTTGACCCTGACTATTTCCTACTGTGCTTTAATCATTATCTATCTCTGTCAGAATATACCTCCGCAACCCTGATAAAAACCTTTTGAGTGACAAAGTCAGTTTTTTTACCTTTTTATATAACGTATACAATTTTCTCAGCTCCAGACATGTTGTTTTTCGGATTGTCCCAAATTATTCAAAAATTGGTCAATGAAAAGTTGCAGAAAAATGAAGATTGGTAATGTTGGTAACAATCTTGCATTTAAATTGAGGTGGAAAAAATTAGTGACACTGGTTTTGAAGACGTTTCTAAAAGATGTCTTCCCAGACATTTCTTATGTTGATTGTGCAGGCTTGAATCATTTATTTTATTGAAAAGTTGTTCAAATTATGAAAATAATCTTACTCTAAGATGTATTCATTGTTTCCAGTCAAAATATCTTCAATATCAGAAACTTCAAGTCAAGTACTCCTGGAGTTCGATGTACATACTTGCATCAGGATGTGTCAGCGTAAAGATAAAATTGGCAAAATTTTAAATACCGACTATGATCAATGGTATAAAATGCAAATCTAGGAACCAACTCTTCTTATTGCATTCTCATTAGTTTCATAATAAATGCATATAAATGTGCAAAAATTGTGTTGATGCATTTATTTTACTGTATATATCAGGGATCAGACTTCATTGAATGGGATTCTGCTTCCAAATTAACCAGGCTAACTTTATAAAATGTGACCCTCCCCATTCCTCCACCCCAAAATAATGATTATTTATTTATTTGGCCATGTACACATACGTGACATTGGCATGAAATGAAATACAAAACAAATGAAATATAAGGCTGAAAAACTTCACAAGAAAAAGATGAAATAAGCCTTCTTAAAATTACATTCTATAAACTCTCATCAGCTCATGAAAGAACTTTGCAGTGAAGTGCACAAAATATCGGAACAAGACATGTATTTGAAGAAGGACATCTTAATATGCTTTTTCACATGTTTTCTCTGAAAAGAGGGACATCCATGGAAGAAAGGAAGAAACTGCAGTTGTTTTCGAAATGTGGGGTCAAAGGTCACAGTATTCTTAGACACACTCAACTACGCCTATGTCTCGCCATGGCTTGGGCTGCATTCATAAATTACGATGGGGTGCCGGGGGGGGGGGGGGGGGGGGGGGAGGATGGGCTAGAGGAATTGCGATTGAACTCTCTTTCTTTTCAGATCCCTTGATACTCTTGAAAATTATCAAGTCCCCCGTCATCTACATGTATATGATCACAAATACGGTATTCAAATACCCCCATTTTCATATAGCCACATATTTATTAGGGATGCACGCAAAGGAAAAATAAAAGCATTGGGCAGTTCTGCTCGCAGATGTTCAACACTACCTGTTATTAGCACTTTGTAGAGCCATATTCCTGAGGCAAATTCTTAAATTGATTCATTTTTAAACACACAAGTACACTTTTTGATTTATCAGTCAAAGCCGACTTGAGTTAATCCAACTCGATCTGGCCAGACCAATGGCACCTGCTGAAGAGCAGACAAAATGACGAACATGAGAGAGTATGCAAATTATGAATTCCTGGCTACTTATAAGTTTTACAAAATTGACAATACTGAAAGGTGAAAAAATTGCACCAAATAAATGTTTTAATCTCTGAAACGTTTGGTTTAATAATGGTGAACTTGGTAAAATTAAAATAATTCCATTTAATCACACTCTTTTTCATTTAAATTACCATAGAGTCTTTACAGTACAAAGTTTTACTTTTGTGTTATTTTACGATGAGAATGTGATAATTTAGAAAATCAAACATGTTGACCCCATCTTTTTTCTTTAATATTTGATTATTCTCATATGCCAGAATTCAAAACTACCTGATAACTTTTAAGTCTCCTTGTCTTCTATGGGTTGCCCTCTTGCCTGATCTTGTGCCCAAGTATGTTTCACTATAATGAACATCATGACCTGACATGACATGACCTGAACTCTTCTTCAGCTACTTCATAGTCAGAGCTATCTCTGTCACTGCTGTTCATGTATGCAATGACAATGACATGTACCGCCTGTATAGGCAGTAGCAGGGCAGTAGCTGTATGACCTTTGACAATTTTGACAATAATTTTGTTCAGTTCATACAAGTACAGTTGTTCTACTTCCTACAGCATATTGAACTGTCCAGTGTTTTGCTTGCAAACACAGCCTGTGAATATGTACCCTGCATTTGTATCATTGACAAAATGATTTTCACTCTGGACTCTAATTCAATTATCACCCAATATTCATATATACAGGCTTTGTCAACAAACTGAATTTGCATGTTTTAGGATGCTGTAGGGAGACAGCAAGAACTGTATTTGATTACTGCACAAAAATATTGAAAAAAATATCAACAGTTGCAGCTTCTGCTCTGATACTTGGCCTACTTGTTTGTTTTTTTACAAAAATTCATACATTTTTAGAAGTATTCTACACAAAAGTACTGAAATGTGACAAAATGGTGCTAGATCTTGTTAATTATTACTAACATTAGAACAATGGATGATATGAACCCTTTGCACCCTGACCCCCTGGTACTCTATGACGTCATGGGACATTATGTCCAAGCCAGGTTCAAAGGGTTAAAATCTTATTAAAATTTCATTAAATTATCCATCAAAACTTGGAATTGTAAAAAAAGGGAACCAAAAAATGTTCAGGTCCCCCTTTAGGCAGAGGAAATCTTCAGTCCCCCCAGAATTCCTCCAACCTTCCTTCCTATTTTTTGTGAATGCAGCCTTACCTTAAAATTAAAGGGATATAGTCGTCGGAACCGCGCTCAAAGGTCGTATGGGACCCATACGACCCATGGCAACAATGTCTCCACGGTACAAAGGTGACTGATGACAGTTAAAACATGTCTGTTATAATCTATCATCCCTTAAATGTTGCAGCTATGATGATGAAATGCACCTTGATATCGTGCACGAAATACAGTTTGAAAACAAGAAACTCGCACAGGCGCAGTTCCGACGATTATATCCCTTTAACAACCTATTTATTAATTTTCACAATAATAGCCAAGACACAATGTAGACACACAACACATTAAAGCACATAGAAGACGAGGTAGGTGATGGGTGAAGCCACTTTCCCTGTATTACAATGTCTTAGTAAGTTCAAAAACTTTACATGCTATATAAAAGCTGATACAGCCCTATGCAAGATCAGTGTTCAATCAATCTATGCCTGAATGAGAAATATGAGAGTTAAAAAATAGAATGCGTATGGTCACAATTTTCAGGGCATATTGATAATTAATTACGAAGTTCTGGATGGAAGCGTTGTAAAATTATTATTAGAGTTTTCAATTTATATAATTTCATATTCTATACTACTTTGTTTTCGGTTTATGCTGAAAAATTTGTCTCCATATCTTAGTGTTATTAGCTTAAAACTGAATCAGAAACTCAAGCTCTCCGACTTAATGTATGAACGATTGCACTTAACAGAATTCAACATTGAGGGCGCTATACACCAGACCCGAGAAGCCCCAGTATAAATGTCGACAGTATACATACAGTCAACACACTGTGCCCTTCAAACGCGAATTGATACATAAAAGCTGTTGTCGTCGCCATTGTTTTGCTGCTTAAACCAATAAGAAAATTATTATTGGACTACAATGCAACGCTGTAAGATTAAAGAAAACCTATCCGAAACCACTCACGTTTTGCTTACCACAAGTTCTGCAGCTGCTAGCTGTCTGTCAACAAGAAAACGGTGAGACTTTGCACAACTGATTTCGATACTGATTTAATCATCTCTTTCGTCATCAGTACAAATATCACAATCAAAACAAAATATCAAGAAAATCAATGCACAGATTGCCTTCCTCCGTTTAAAAAATCGGATAAAATTGAACGTGTCAAAGGAAAGTTGACCGGCTACAGAAAAGTAAATACGTGATAAAACAACACCAAACTTCATTGCTAGTAAAACAATACAACACTAAGATAAAAAGTATACAAAGACATACAATTTTGAAAAAAAAGAAGTAAAATTAGAGTGAACTTGGTTTATTTGTCACGAATGAAAAATACCGCCTTCCATATTGACCTCGATTTTTCAAAAGTCATTTTCACATTCTCTGGTCAGCTTGGAAAATAAAGGTTGAATATACGCACCGTGAACACCGGAGTCTGAACAATCCTACCCCTTAACATTTTGTTGTGGATTTAGAACTACCGTGTGCATTTACCAAATTTTGCCGCCCTGCTTTCAATTACAAAAAGCAAATTTTAAAGTCGGGGGAAAATATAAAGTGCAGACGAAAAACCAGTGTAAATTTGTAGTCTTTTTTGATATTGCAGCCCTAATACTACATTTTATTTATTATAAGCAAACGGAAACACTCTGCGGATAAATTATATATACAGGCAAAATGTTCTTGTGAGGATACGAATGTCTAAACATGAATTAAACAACTGTAGAAAGCTGACATGAAATCGTCCTTTAATACTGCTCACAAGTAAATGTACAAGAGTCACCGATCATTCTATCTTTTTACCCCCCCCCCCCCCCCCCCCCCTGTATACTCGTCGAAGCTTCTCTCAACATGTAGCTGTGCCATAGCGCCCTCTGCACAAGCTCTGTCACAGTTCATCATAATGGCGTCGGGTCAACATCGTGTTCGTACTGAAATTGGATATAATATACTTCATGAAGGCGTGATTTTGGTTCATTGATTGAAAATTTTAAACCATTCATGACTAGAGATAATAGAGGATATGCAGGTAATTTTAAAACATTATTTTGCACACACAACTGTTGATTCCCCATTCTCTTCGAGTTGAGATATATGATCAGTTCAGTAATGCGGCAGTCAATGTAAACCCCCACCCCCACCCCACGGACAAATGTGGGGGATTAGCCATGTTTGCCATGAAACTGTGCCCGAGGGGGTGGGGCAATTGCCTCATTTTGATCCCCCTATTCCTGTAGCCTTGTTCACATTGGCAACCCAACTGAAATTTGGGCCGACGCAAAATAATCCGGCATCATTTTACAAGTGTGTAGCCACAAACTGATGACGTCAAAATCGCCGTACACAAAACACAGACGCCCCGTAATTGCGGCACTGACTAACTAATAAGGTTAAAATGATATAAATTTGCACTTTCTTCAAATCACTGTCACAATTTCCGACTGCTTAGTTTTTGTATCGGGTGAAGTACAGTGGGGGCCAGGAATTGGGGTTAGCTGACCAAATTGTCGGAACGGAGCGAGCGAAGCGAGCGGAGTTCCGACAATTTGGTCAGCTAACCCAATTTCTGGCTCCAACTGTGCTTCACCTGACACAAAATCAAGCAAATGAAGACCATCACAGACTTTTTAGGGTTAGGGTTAGTTAGTTCATGTGATCGCGGCAATAATTCCGTCTCATTCCGGGTACAATATGTCCCCTCTCACGTTTTATTCATCAAATTTGTTGTCATGTACAAACTGACCCTGACGGCAATGGCCATATTGACCCCTTTTCAATATAGCCGTTGCCAAAGACGGCACACAGTTACATAACAGAATTCAGAGTTCATTCAAATGCAAATAATAATCAATATGACGGCCAAAAAATCTTTGTATGTTTTCATTTGCATTACTTCTTCCACAGACCGAAAATCACACCTTTACATTAGTTCAAACTCCACAGATTTGTTTCCTTTATCTTTGCGATCATGCCTCCCAATATATTTTTAGCCAGGCTGTATTATGGAAATTAATGAATACACGGATGTAAAAAAAACCATCTATAATGAATTCAAGTTCCGGAAGTCCAAATACAGCTTGAGTCGACACAGTGACAGACATTTGGTGATTGGAGTCATTGGTCGCGATATTTGTGCTTGCTTTTTAATTTCTGCTGACCGGCGTAGTAATGCCAATGCTTTATCGATTTGTTCCTACAGGTTCCAGTATTATTCCGATGAATGGTAGGGGGCTTATTCTTCGTTGTCCAAGTCTCCTCAGTTCTCTCATTTCACCGCTAATCATTGTCTTCATTTTGTGGATCCTCAAACCTTCGCCCACACCAACACCTTTGAAGGCATGTGGATGCATGCCATGCGAACTTGGATTGGCTTCACATCTTCAGACTCATTTCCAACTCATCTTTATGAGTTCATAGGGCGGAGGCGTTTCAGCGATAAAGCTAAGGCTTGGATTTTACTTGTTCAACATATTTCAATTCTCTGTCCTTCAAGTTTACAGTCCCCTTCATCAATTCATTGCAACTCTGCACATAACACCATATTATGCCAAATGTTTTGAGACGGTCTAAAAACTAATATCACGCCTAAGTTTACAACTCAGGAGGCCACTGCCGCTGATGTGTGACACTGGGAATTCACAAACCAGACAAAGTTCTTGCTAGTGACAGTATATGGACCCTAAATCATTATATTGGCAGCGAATTTCGTTTGCTTTTGTACTTAATTCACTTCGTCGATGGGTGGAATTTTTATGTTATTTCTGTGGCATATCCAACAAATTGTTGTTCACGTTTTCATCTACAATAGCAATGAAATATTGCATTTCATACACGTTGAGTGATGAACCACTTTTATATAAAAGTGTATCCTGTCAAAAACGGAACACACACCTTTCGTATTGTAAAAAAGGCAGCAAATGACAAATTCAATAATAAATGTCAAACACAAAGTTTTCAACATATAAAACATCCTAAACAAGTGACAATTTTATACTTGAACTGTGCAAATACAACAAATAATATGAAAAATATTCAAACAATAACAAATCTGCACAACAAACACGACAATGCAGAGAAAAAAATAAAGACAGGCAATAAAGCAATCAATGCAGAGGCATAAATTCAATAAAAGAAGGAAAATGCGTAAAAGACTTTCAAATCATTACAAGTGAACATTATAAATTAATCAGTTCCTGCTTAGCATTATCATCCTAACGTTTATATGAAACATTGCATCCCTTTCTCGCAACTTGTTCTCGTGGAGTACAGGTTATAGGTAGTGCTTCACATGCTTGAGGTGCTGGGTTCGACCCCCGGCAGCGGTAATAGTGATTGTGTAAAAAAATGTAAATAAAAAATAACACTCCTCTCCCTTAATCAACCGTTGCTTCCACATAGGTATCAGGCTGGCTGAAGAAGACGTGGATAGAGTAATAGGATACTACAAAATGAGGGAAAGGAGTGAAGATAGTAAAAAATTGGGACCCTTCTTTTCAATCATTTCCCCCTAAGTTTCCAAGCCCCCATTCCTAACTCTTACCCCAAAAATAATTTATCGCCCCTTTTAGAACGTAACCTTTGACCTCATTTCCATAAGTATGCACATCTTTGACGTCATCAGTTTGTGGCTATACCACTTGTAAAATGGTGCCAATAATCCTCCTTTTGGGAACAGATTTGGTCCATGTCCGCACTTACCAGTACCTGAATTAATGGGCCGACGTAAATTTGAAATTTGTCGTCCTTTGTGACCTCTGACCTGTCAAGGTTCAAGATGACGTATTTGAATACTGGCGCGCTGTTTCTACTGTTCATATTTTCCGGCGGTTTTTACGCACAAGAAGGGCAAATATGACTATCACTCTTCATTTTATGTCTCCTCCGTGCTCCAGCTCCAGATAGTCCCACGAACCGCCATATTCTACGCGCCAGTGCGTTACTCAAAATGAACATGTGAGGGCTTCAACTGGGACCAGGGCCGACGTAATGTGTCTACACAGGTGATTAGCATCGGACCAAATTTTGCGTCGGCCCTGAACCCCCCTTCTCACCGGGACCAAACTGTGTCGGCCCAAGGCCAACGCAGTGTGTCCACATTTGTTTATTTTACGTAGGCCCCGGCCCAGCACCAGCCCTACACCGACGCAAAGTGGTCAATATTGAACAGGGTATATGACGGACAGGCGCAGAAGACGTGCGTAAATAACTGTGCATGCGCAC
Source organism: Ptychodera flava (assembly GCF_041260155.1). Taxonomy (NCBI): domain Eukaryota; kingdom Metazoa; phylum Hemichordata; class Enteropneusta; family Ptychoderidae; genus Ptychodera; species Ptychodera flava. Next base: position 41,329,499 of record NC_091928.1, read on the forward strand.
GTATGCAGGGCCTGAAAATTACGCTGATCGGCGTGATTTTTTTACCCCGGACCAGTATAAAATTACACCTAAAAAGTCCGTGGACCAACTACAAACGGGAGTCAATTTATTTTGCAAGGGAATTCCAGTGTTTTTCCCAGATTGTGTTCTAGTGTCTTTTGACGCAAAATTAGAAACTACTGGTACGTCCTCCCATAATACGGGAGTTACTGAGACGCACTAAAATCAGGCCTAGAATTACACTGAAACTAAGAGCCCATTGTGAGACTACCGGTATGTCTTCCAGCTACAAAATTACAATAATTATTGCGTCTGTTAAGTCAATCAAACATTTAAAATTTAGTCTATTTCTTTCATCACAACGTAAACTCTTAAGGTAAAATAAGTTACTCTGTTACAGTCTGCAATTCATGATATGAGCCAGGCAATGTGCATCCACTATACATTAGCCACTCAGGTATGTAGGAGTATCTCATAACCATACACTCCGATTTCCAAAACCGAGTTGGACCTACAAGTCCGAGTACTCAGACATGCATACTCCAAGTAAAACTGCTTACTCGGACTTGTATACTCCGAGTACATGGCCTATACTCGGACAACGAGGGACTGTGATTTTACCCTCAGAAGAAAGCTCAGCTGCCACGGCCGGCGGCAAAGTTTTTTGAAAGAATTTTTTGACTAAGATCTAACATTTACAGTAAAACCAATAAACTTCAGACAAGTCCAGCCAGTCACCCAGTTCGATATCGCACAATCGTTCCATTAGCGAGATCAATGCATGTCGTCAGGTCAAGTCAGGTCATTTATATTTACGACCAAGTGGTCACTCGCACTCGGTTCATACCATACATGAGCGCATTGTGCTCATGTCATTTTGAAAAATTATTAGTTAATTATTTTATTAAGACATAAATATGCCTAAAATGCTTGGGCAAGTCTATCGGCCTCGCCGTGATCGGGGTGATCATGAAACGGTGTTGTGCCCAATTCAAGTCATGTGTCAAATCAGGATCTGATCCGGTAATGAAATGAAAAGACAAGACAAACTCATAATTTGTGTGACGGCAGCTACACTCGACAATGACAATGACTTGAGTGTGTTGTACAAGATACACAGATCAGAGATCAGACAGATCGCGTTAACAACTCTTCTCTGAGCGACTGGAAGTACTGCAGTGTATACGCTGTTTGCAAATTTTTATCACAAGATCGAATATTTCCTGTGTTTTTCCAGCATTGATTTTTCTATAAGCATGTGCCAATTAGAGAAAAACGTGTCAAATATCCGACATTTCCAGAATGGTGGAATGAGGATATAGATCCAGCAATTAAAATTAGAGATAAATACAAAAAGGGTAAATCACATGATTGATATAAACATTGGAGAAACAAAGTTACATATTTAATTAGAACGGTGAAAAAGGAGTTTTACAACAGTATGCTTGACAAGTATTCGAATGAGTTCTGGAAGTTTTTAAACATTTTTCTCTGAAATCAAATTCAAAGAATCCCACTTTTCTTACCACTGCATACCAGTGAGGGCATTGAGATATCGGAACATAAAGAAATGGCCAATGCTTTCAATAATTTTTTCACAGATATAGCGTCCAAGTATATCAAACAAATCAATTACAATGGTGATAGTTTTATGCACAAATTAAAAGATTTTATATCAAAGAATCTGCTAAAGATACCTGTGTTAGATGAATCAGAAATTTTGAAATTTCTTACTGGTCTGGTATAAATTGCAAGAAATCCACTGGTTTAGACGTTATAGGTGCACGCTTTTTAAAGATTGGAGCCAATTAGATTACTCCAAGCCTCACAGTACTTTTTAACTATGCAATTACATCCAGTTCCTTTCCACAACAATGGAAATCTGCCAAAGTTACACCATTATTCAAAAAAGGTGCAATCGATAATGTCTCAAACTACAGACCGATTTCAGTTTTACCTGTTCTTTCTAAGCTATTGGAAAGACATGTTCACACCCATTTTTATGATTTTCTCTCTTGTCACAACTTATTGTCCAACAATCAATCTGGTTTTCGTAAGCTTCATTCCTGTCAAACAGCTCTTACTTACCTTACAAATTTATGGTATCAAGAAATTGACAAAGGCAACCTTATTGGGCTTTGTTGATAGACTTCAGGCAGAGTTCGCGTTTACACAAAAATCGTGCGTATTTACGCATTGAAATTGACTCTCTACACATTTTTTGCATTGTTATGCGTTTTCTATACGCAAAGGATAACAGTAAAATGTTTCCAAAAGCACTACCCGGGACTGAGCTTAGGCCACAACCAGACGAGATGAGTGCCCGCTTGACATTAAATTTGTTGCAACACATTTCTGTCAATCACTCATTTTGTGTGGAAAGTTTCGGATTCTCTGGGCGTGGTCTGAAAAATCGGCATCATAGTTCAAAGGCACGTTATCATGTCAGCTGTGCCTATGAACTACGTTGCTAATTTTCAGGCGAGCGATAGTTTCTGAAACTTATGACACAAAGTGAGTGATTGACAGAAATGTTGCAACAAATTAAATGCCAACTGTGCACTCTCATCGCGTCTCACTGTCCCCAAATTTGATCAAAGCACACATGCAGCATGGCGTCGAAGCAAACAACTCTATTTTCTTTCAACTTTGCTCCACGAGTCCGTGAAAAAATGATTCAGAGGGTCAATCGAAAGACACTACTGGGCAACCCAACATGGAGAACATGGAGAAGCGCAGTGAAATTGAACCCATGTCGGAATCCACGACGTATTGTCCTGTTGTCGCCGATACAACAACAGGGGATCAGCGCCACAGTGAAACCGTGAGCCGTGATGATGATGCACCGGTTACCAAAAAATCCCGTCCACAACCACACGCAGGCTACCAAGAGCAGTGGAAGACTGAATATCCATGGTTACGTTTTGATGTAATCAACAACAAGACACTGCTGTACTGCCAATTATGTGAAAAAAATGGAAAGCGGAATGCATTTACCCGTGGTTCGGCTGATGTACAGAAATCCGCTGTCAAAAGGCATACTCAAGACTGATGATCACAGAGATGCATCAGGGTCGCTACATTCACGAAAAGTACAGCGTTTCACAGAGAGGGCCCAGTCAGTCTCCGATGATAACAGCGTGCTGTTCTGAGAATAGAATCTCACACCCCCAAGGACCTGGGATCAGATTTCTCACACGAGTTGGGGATATTTTGTCTCACACGAGCCGCAGGGCCGTCGCAACGGTGTTCGTGTTCGGCTGAAACAACGAAATTTGTATCTAATACACATGCATTGTGTGGCTCACAAACTTGCTCTCGTTGCCTCTGATGCCAGTCATGGTGTTGAGAAAATTGCCAGTACAAGAAAGTGGTCAATAATATCTACAATTTCTTTGAGTATTCTGCCGTGAGGTATGAACGCCTTCGAGAACTGAATAAAACTCTGGATAATAATGACTTTCAAAGTTTGAAACAACCATGCTCTGTTCGATGGTTATCTCTCGGGCGAGCAGTACGTGCGATACACGAAAACTGGCCTGCCTTGGTACTAGAGTTTGAAGAAGAAAATCGTAAAAAAAACAACGCAACTGCAAATGGTTTACTGAAACAGATTAAACAGTATTCATTTGTCGCAACCACATCAATGTTAATGGATGTCATTCCGGTCATCCACTGATGTAATTTTGTATTTCAACATGACTCTGTAAATCTGTCTGTGATTGAGCCCATGATTCGGGCCACCAGCGCAGAACTTCAGGAACTGCTAGACGACATTGGCGAACACGAAAGTGAATTCCAATGAGAATTCGAAAGCGACAATAATCTGTACCGTGGCCAGATACTCACGCAAGCTGCGCACAATCATGTTGTAGGCCACCAGAACTGTCGTCGTGATTTTATTCAGCTCCTGATCGTAAGAATGGAGGAGCGTTTTCCCCAAGATTGTGCCGATATGTTAACGTGTTTGGAAAAAATTCTCAATGCAAGTAAGTTTCCCGAAAGAGACATGGAACTGTGAGACTATTGCACAGATTTGCTGGATACCGTGGCAACGCACTTTGCAAACCGTGATGATGCAATCTCGCCTATCGATGTTGATTCCCTGCGCCGAGATTTCAGACCAATAAAGTTCTCACTGAGAGCGCACGGAAATCCCAATTTTGACGAATCATGTCGACTACTTGTTCAAGAATATAGTGAACTCTACCCTGCTTTTAGTCAGTTGGCCTGCATGGCGCTCGTCGTGCCCGTGTCATCTATTCCGTGTGAGGGAGGCTTCAGCTGCTAAAACAGAATAAAGACGGCCAGACGCAGCAGACTCAAGGACGATCACGGGGACAATTTGATGTTACTTAGCATGGAAGGCCCGCAATAGGTGAATGCCGATTTTACTGTGCCAGGGAGATTTTCATCGCTAGAGCTCGTCGGAATCCTGATAAATTTTGAACACTGCAGAAGTGTTTGGATAAGCTGCCATAACTCTAACCATGGAGGTATCTGCTACCTCCATGCTGCCCGATGTGTTTTGACGGTCGCATGTATACCCTTCGCTGTTACGTTTCAGCATGTTTGAAACAATGCCCACTTGTTCAAGTTGTTCGTTAAAGTTTTCATTAAAATAATCTTACATCGTACAATCCGAATATGTAGTGTAGGTTTTTGAACGACACACTGTATTTTGCAGTCAGTTTTTTCATCAATCGAGTGCTGAAGTGAAATTACGCAGTCAAATACAGCCATTACGAAATTTAGCAGACTAATGCGTATGCCGTAGGCGAGGAGAAAAAAGTCACCGCGAAACTGTCAGGAAGACATTTGGCCTCGTTAATCACAATATATTGCTGCAAAAACTGAAACTTAATGGGTGTTCCTCCAAAACTCCTTTTTTCCTTCCATCATATTTAACAAATAGATCCCAGTCAGTTAGCTTTAATGGGACCTTGAGTGACGCTCTTCCACTTAGTGTTGGTGTCCCTCAGGGCTCCATTCTAGGTCCTCTTTTCTTCCTTTTTTTTATTAATGATCTCCCCCTAGCTTTAGACAATTCAGAAATCAATATGTATGCTGACGACACAGCGGCACAGGCGGTTGGCCACAATATCCAAGAACTTGAAACTAAGCTCAATGGTGACATGGCATCCATTTTGAGCTGGTGTTGTAATAATAACATGTGTATAAACATAGAAAAGACCAAGGTGATGGTCATCGGAACCTCCCAGAAAAAATCTAGAACAGACAAATGTATAAAAGTTGTTTGTAATGCGAGCAGCTTGAATGTGTTAAGCAAGAAAACCTTTTAGGTCTGTCAATTGATGATACTTTGACCCGTGGTAAAGTTGCTTTTAAGCTTTTACAGTTAAAGCGTATACGATCATTCTTAACTAAAAAAGCAATGTTGACGTTTTATAATTGTTTCATTTTACCTCATTTTGATTATTGTTCGTACATATGGAGTCATTGTTCAACCACTCTTTTATCTTGTATAGAAAGACAGCAGAAAACTGTTGCTAGAGTGATTTTAGATCAAGATTTTAATACTCCGAGTTATGTTTTATTTAAATCCTTAAGGTGGTTGGTAAGGTGGTGAAAGAGTTTCATACAATGAATCAGTTTTAATGTACAAAGTTCTGAATAACCTTGCTCCTGATTATCTTAACATTTTTAGAGGTGTAAGGCAGATCCATGGACCTAACACAAGGTCTGCAAACAGAGAAGATATGTATATTCCAGGGCATAGAGCCCAATTTTTCACAATAAGTTTTATGTACAACGGGGTTCAAATATGGAATACTTTGCCTGGAGAGATAAAATCTAGCTCTTCACTTCTATCCTTCAAAAGAAATTGCAAGTGCCATTTTTTCAAATAGATGGGATAATCTTACTTTTCTGTAATTTTTTATTTGTTTTTAGATTTTTTTTTACTTGTAGTGTTTTTACATTTTTTTTCAAAGTTTTATAGAGTTATAAAGTTTTCTTCCTGAATTATTTTTTAATGTAAATATTGTAAATGTTGTTATACTCGTCTCTGTGTGAGAAGAGCCTGAGGCTCAACAGTTTATTGAGTTAAAATAGAGTCTAATAATAATAATAATAATCTAGAACAGGCACCTAGAAAGTCTGCAAGCTGCTTTACTTTCTCTTAGTGACAGTCTTTTCTTCTGTTGGACAGGCATTATAATTATCTTTCCGTTTTCATGGACGACAGTCACATTCATAGTCATATTTTATCCAGTCAATTGAGTCAAATTTTACAGCTGTGTTTCCTTAGACACAAGGATGGTGGTGTGTTGTAGTTTCTAGGTGCTGGTTGTAGTTTCTGGTATTTCAGTTAATCCACATCTCTGGAAATCCATGACAGCAAACACAGTGGCTGCTACATGTTTGCAATACCCACCCAACCCTGCTTTACAAACACATTTCTTACCAAGTATTTTACCAGAAATCAAATTTAAAAGAATTAGGGTGGAATACAGTTTACTGTGGGGTACTGGATTGTCAGTTTTGGAATATGATTACAACCATTGATTTTATAAGTAATAATGACTGATGTTCACTGTCATGAAGTAAAATATCCTTCACATGGTTACTTTTATAGAAATTCCAACCACTGTCTCTGTGTTTTCTTGCTGTACTCAGGCAGTTGTCACACTTTGAAATGAAATAGTCAAAGATAGCGCTATCTGTAAGATCAGGAAGACTACTCAAATTTCTGGTCCATCCACCTGCAGGAGGGTATGTGAGCAATGATCCACAGTGATCATGGAAACTGGAACATTACAAACTCCAGTTTTGGTGACTCCATCAGGGTCAAACAGGTACTGCTCATCGCATCCATGACCAATATACAGGTACACTCTATGAAAATAAAAACAAAGGATACTTCATTATCTAGGCAAGGACCTGTATCTCAATATAGCATTTTAGAAATTTAATTGAAAGAATTAGTCAAAGTTTATATCATACACACAGGTTTGAACTTCTTTTTAGGATTGAAAAACTATCTTTGAGAAAACATCATTCAGACGCTGTCAGTTTAACCTAGTTTGCCAACAGGGGGCCAAGAAAAAAACAAACAAATAAATAAACAAACAAAATATAAACAAACATACAAACGAACAAATACATAAATAAATAATAATCACACAGACAGACAAACAATTACATAAACAACACAAACACAATATCATAGAATGTTTAATAAAGAACAAACATACGAACAAACAAGTCATCGTTGATGACACAGTCCCCACTTGTTAATGGGTACTTTGATTACATGTCCTAAGAGGATAGAGTCCTCTTCATTAATTGAGACATGCCCAAGTTTTGGCTAAGGACACGAAAAAATTGTAACAAAATGGCTGCCATGCAGCCATATTGGATCATATCAAGAAACAAATTGACATACATATGTATGACATAGGTTAATGTCCTTGTACCAACTTTGAATAAAATCGGTTAAGATATGCCTTAGAGTATTATGGCCTTCGACAGGAAAAAATCGTAATAAAATGGCCGCAAGGCAGCCATATTGGATCGTATCACATAACAAATTGACATGCATATGTATGACATTAGTCAATCTCCTTGTACCAACTTTGAATAAAATCCGTTGAAACATGTCTGAGTTATTGCTCTGTACATGAAAATATCATAATAAAATGGCTGCCTAGCGGCCATATTGGATCGTATCACATAACAAATTGACGTACATATGTAAGACATAGGTCAATGTCCTTGTACCAACTTTGAATAAAATCGGTTGAGATATGCCTGAGTTATGCCTCTGCATATGAAAAAATCGTAATAAAATGGCCACACAGCAGCCATATTGGATTGTATCACAAAACAAATTGACATGCATATCTATGACATTGGTCAATGTCCTTGTACCAACTTTGAATAAAATCGGTTAAAACATGTCTGAGTTATGGCACTGTATATGAAAATATTGTAATAAAATGGCCGCCTGGCGGCCATATTGGATCGTATCACAAAACAAATCAACATGCATATCTATGACATGATCAATGTCCTTGTACCAACGTTTGATAAAATCGGTTGAAACATGTCTGAGTTATGGCTCTGTACATGAAAAAATCGTAATAAAATGGCCGCCATATTGGATTGTATCACAAAACAAATGGATGTGCATATCTATGACATTGGTCAATGTCCTTGTACCAACTTTGAATAAAATCGGTTGAAACATGTCTGAGTTACGGCTCTGTACATGAAAAAATCGTAATAAAATGGTCGCCTGGCGGCCATATTGGATTGTATCACACAACAAATGATGTGCATATCTATGACATTGGTCAATGTCCTTGTACCAACTTTGAATAAAATCGGTTAAAACATGTCTGAGTTATGGCTCTGTACATGAAAAAATCGTAATAAAATGGCCGCCTGGCGGCCATATTGGATCGTATCACAAAACAAAATGACGTGCATATCTATGACATTGGTCAATGTCCTTGTACCAACTTTGAATAAAATCGGTTGAAACATGTCTGAGTTATGGCTCTGTACATGAAAAAATCGTAATAAAATGGCCGCCTGGCGGCCATATTGGATCGTATCACAAAACAAATCGACGTGCATCTGTATGACATATGAAGTAATCCTTGTACCAAGTTTGAATGAAATCGCTTCTTGCATCTCTGAGATATCTGCGTGAACGGACGGACGCACACACGCACGCACGCACGCACGGACGCACACACGCACGGACATGACCAAACCTATAAGTCCCCCCGGACGGTGTCCGTGGGGACTAATAAATGTATGCACATGCACAAACAAATATATATATATATATATATATATATATATATATATATATATATATATATATATATATATTTATATATATATATATGTATACATATATAAGTGTACTTTTGTGAGTGTAAGAGACAGCATATTGAAGAAATGATTGATTGAACAGCTCATGCAACATATTCAACATGCAACAGCTGTTTCACTACAAGTATAGGAGTAGTGGTACTGCCGTCGCATGTCGGTATGAGCTGTTCAGTCAATCATTTCAATCTTTTTTCAATATGCTGTTGTCTCTTACACTCACACACATACATTATATATATATATATATATATATATATATATATATATATATATATATATATTTATATATATATTATATATATATATATGCATGTGTGTATACATTTGTTTGTTTGTTTATATGTTTGTTACTTTTTCAGCATTCTATGATATTGTATGTTTGTTTGTTTATCTATTTGTTTATGTTTGTCTGTTTATATTTATGTATTTGTATGCATGTTTGTTGATTTTTGTTTGTTTGTTTGTTTTTTCTTGGCTCCCCTATGGTTTGACCTTATCAAAAAATCAAAACACCACCTTATATATTTTTTGTAACAGTATCTCAAACGTGAGAGTAGGACTGTGATCTCAAGAATATGCACTCGCCAGGCAGTATGGCGCGTGGTGAAGGAATTATTGCACTCTAGAGTATATATCACACAGTTCAGCAAAGTACATCATGACATACTCTGTCATGTTTTTGTTTTCGTTTTTTCGAAATGCGGCAATATTTAATTTGGTCCCCAAGTCCCGCTCTTACGCCAGGCTAGATTACTGTGATTAGATATAAGATGAACGTGGGACTGTGGCCAGTCTATTCGTCAAAGCTTACATTGTACACGATTGAGACACCGAAAAAACACTACAAAACCCGTACGGTCCTTACCACAGTGCTGACACGGGCATTTTCTGCTCCTTTCACTGTCACTTTATGTTTAGGGAAGTCAAACAAGTGCAATCATGTTTTGTTTTGATTTTTGGCTAATAGACGTAGCAGGTAAAAACGGCACATCCTCCTGCATACAACTTACGAAAACTGGTACTACGGTATTTAAACTTGAAGTGCAGTGGCCTCGATGCAGTTATGCTTCACATTAGCACAGACACAGGCGCTTAAACCACTGTGAGCACAGAAATGGTCGGTCAAGAACAAAACTCAAGTTCTTACACCCAAAGTATTATCATTTGCGGTGAAATCACAAATATGTGAATGATAATTTTTCATCACTTTCAGAAAAATGTTCATATTTTGGAGCAATGACGGTAGCAACCATGGCCAGCGCAAGACTAGCTGTGAAAGTGGAGGCATCACGACACAAATCTGTAAAATTCAACATACAGGTTGGAAAAAAATACCTTTCAATGTGTTCTCGCTTGTTCCCTTGTAGACTGGCACATTTTCTGCATCTCAGCCATCTCTTCAGCTCTACTAAAGACAACTCTTCTAGTTTACAACCTCGCAACTGTGCCCCAGGAATCGCTGATGACATGTTTACTTTTACATAAATATTTATGTTCTAGAAACTGACCCTTGTACCCGAGGACAACAATGCATTGCGCCTATGACGTCATCGCCATCTTTTATGCAAATCGGCCATTGTCTGCAATCCTTTGATGACAGGTATGGTGACAGGACAGCCTGATTGGTTGATCTCCTATTGTCATGGTAACTTGTTATTTTGTATCCAATCCAATTTTGTATCCATCCACTGTAACTATGTGTGTACCATCTCTGTTATTGGCTACGTTGATGTTATCCAATGATGCATCAGGTTTTCTCACCGTGGCTTTCACTTCTTGTTTTGGGATGACTTGTTTTCAGTGGAATCTCTAGTTGTGATCAGTAGGTCTGCAGAGTCACTTTTCCAGAGATTTTTGGAATATGTTCTCAATTGTACACTTTGAGATTTCAATGTCGTATTTGAGATTCAAGAATTCCCAGACTTCCATGCTCAGAGAATTCATCATGTGGTGTGAATATAAAGTCCTCACATTCATTCTTCACTGTACCGGGGGTAATTTCCATGGTAATTAGTTGTCTGATGCGAGTGCCAACATCAACCTTTGTTGAGAGAAGTTGAGCAGCATTCCCATGATGCATCAGTGTCTCTATGTAATTGCCTGCACTCTTGATGTTTCCATGTTTTAATTCCATCTCATCAATATCAGCAGCTGCTCTCTTGATTTTCATTTTGTAATTGTTTTTCAGTTCATCTATCAGTCTCCGCTCTTCTCTCTTTATTTTCTTGATGATTTCTTCTGCTTTCATTCTCACCTTCCTTTCTTCTCTGCTGTACTGTTCTGTAAAATCAGTGTGTATCTGCTTGGCCAGGGTTTGTTCTTTTCAGCTTCCTGTTCTTTCACTTTCAGTTTGTCAACCATGGCTTTCAATTCTGTAAGATACTCATCTGCTGCATCTTTCAAGTCTCTGTGTACATGTTCTGTTATGCGATGTGTGACTATAGTGCAGTCTGTACAGACAGGTACCTGACAGGTGTCACAGTAGAATTCAATTTCATTCTTTTTATGAACTCTGCAATATTCCACTGTTTGTAGTGTCACAGGACTTGTTGACTTTGCTGTTTCATATTCTTGGATAGTCATCAGTTTATGTGTCTGTGTGATTGGCAGTTTTCTATGCGCCTTTACACAAATGTTACAAATATAATGTTTGCACTCCATACATCTGTGAGTGACTCTATTTTCTTGACAAGCTTCACAGTTGATCTCAGTTCCCTGCATAGACTCCAGTTGTTGCTTGAATATTTTAATCAGATCGCTCATAAAGGAGTTGCCTTTTATCGCTGGCACTTCTCCAACAGGAAGCTGATAATGCTGTCGACATTCTGGACAGTTTAGAGATCCAGTCTTCTCAACCAGTGTGACTAAACACTGCTCACAGAATGTATGGAGACATGGTAGAATTTTAGGAGACTTGAACTGCTCCAGACAAATGGTACAACACAGGAAATCTTCACTGATTTCTTCCAAAACTTTGCATTCAGCAGCAGCAGGCATTGTACATAGGTGTGTCAGTAAACCAAATTGAGACAAGTACAAGGCTGTTAACAGATAGAGCTCCTTTACATAATATTGCAGATGCAGTTTATGGTGTCATGTGACCCATGAATAGTTAGCATTCTAAAGTTATAGAAATACGAAGTGAGCTCTCTACACTAAGATAGGGAGTAACTTTTTATTACCCACTTCTCGATCACGCGATTCATTATAATATTGAATACCCTTGCATACTAACATGTTACAAAGGTTAGAGGTCATTTTCACAAGAATAGTGTTGAAGATATACCGGTATATTTATTACCCAGCGTTTTTATTTCACATCCAGTGTTAATGTTTGTTAAAAACCCCAGCTGATCTTTCTACAGTATTCCCTATCAACCAAACTGACTCACCAGTGACTCAAAAATGTGCCTTGACTCAATAAACTTATAGACTTTGATACGGACTTAGTATTCAGCAGAATAGAAGAAATTTTAATAATTTTTCAACAGTCGTGATTTATAATTATATTGCATGTTTTAAGAAAAAATACAACACAGTCCCCCTTGCAAGGAGGCACTGTGATTATTACAACAATACACCTTATCGAAATACTAATTTACATCAGACATTTCATTTCTGAAAATACTTGTGTACCTCCAAATACTGCTTGAGAGTAACAAGTAACAAGTGCTAGTTCTATCTAAAATATTTCCTAACAAAATCATGTGCCTGCCAATTTGACATGATGCAAGGAAAAGCTTAAGACAAATGATAGCACTGATAGCATTAATTAAAAAATCCTCAAGGTTGCAAATAGTTCACATATTTTAACATTTCCTGCCTATCCCGGCTATTGTAGCTCTTTATGTAAACATGGTCAATACCAAGAGATGGAACTTTTGATATTGGGGAGGGGGATCCAGAAGAGTGATGGGGTGGAATTATTTTTTTACATGATCCTTTGTACATTATTTTTTCCCCTCTCTCCCACCTTTTCTTTATGTCAAGCCTTCTCTGGCTGATTATTTTAGGACATTTGCTTATAAATGTACGTAGAATCTGCTTGTCCCATTGCTATAGAAGTTGACATGCATGCTCCTAAGTTGACTTCCAGTACCTAAGTTGCAGACCTTAATTGCTTTTGTCATTCTTGTTTTTCTGGTTTAAATATTTTTGAATGGAGCAATTCACACCGAATGTGAGCACACTGTCCTTGACTGTATTTTTTTATCCAGATAGGTTTGTCACATTAGCTTTGAAGGTCTGAGACTCATGATATATTTTCTCTTACCACTGAATCCATGTTACAATCACCATCGTCTTCTATTTCATCATGAAATGTAACTGGCTGAACTCCCCCACCATCTCCTGAAAGGAGAAAAAATGAATGATCAGCATGTACCGTAGTAAATTAATGTCTGACGTTGAACTTTGTTGAGTGTATACAATAAGGAAGAGAGCAAAATGTTGTATTTTTGGTCATGCAGAGACATGTCCTATAGGTGAATCTTACAAGTTTATCACTTTAAATCATATGGCAGTTTTCAAAGTCATAGCAGTTTTATGCCAGTTAAACAAAGTCCACATTAAGGGAAGTATATCTGGAATGAATATAAGAAAGTAATAAAACTTTCTTAAGTACATTGACTTTGTGATTTAATGTATTTTATTTCACAGAATTATGACCATGTTTCTTAAGCAATCAGAAGTATGTCATGTAAATATTTCTACGTGATATCAGTACTAGGGTACAAGGTGTCTCATAACAATGTCCTTTAGGAGAATGGGTTTCTAGTCATGGATGTCTGTAGTTTTTATACCGATGATTCGATCCCTTTACGTAACCTTTCAACATTGGCAAGGCTGCAAGGGTAGTAATCTTGAATTGTGTATCTCAGAGGTTAGGTCCTGGATGTCAGAAAATTTTCTCTGCTTAAATGATCAGAAAACTGTGCCTGTACCAGTTCTGAGAAGGGGGTCAGAGAAATTGGGGTTGTTGATACTTTGATTCCTGTTCACTTTCAGGCCAAGAGCCTCAATGCAGCACTCTCGACTCCAGCATCGCAATGAAGCCTCATGTTGGTCAGATCTGCCTTACTTGCAGAGAAGTTGTATGGGTGTGCGGCCACACACAAAATCCCAGGACCCATTTTAGACCTAAAATACCGTTATTAGAACCCCATTTTTAGACCTTTATGACCTTTGACCCAGGTCAAAAGTTACAGTGTAAAAATTTGCAAAGCGTTACAGGGTAAAAAGGAAGTATTTGCAGAACTGGGTTACCGGTAAAGCCTACCGCTATACCGCATTTTTGCCTATATTGTTGCTGGCCGAGCCATGATTTCTGAAAAACATTTCCCTAGAAATACTAGAAAATTTAGGTGAAAGAAAATGTCTTTCACCCTCACCAAATTTTGGTCCAGCTTCTAAAATTATCAGTTATCTGCAGTTATGGTCTGACTGGTATTTTTTTTAAATTCCCAACCACAAGAAGCCTTGCTGTTGTCTGTAATGTTGCCATGGTTGACCTGTCATGATAAATACGAGGAGGAGTGGAGCCATTTTCTTTGGATATTTTCTATGGGCAAAAATCTTCATATATGGAGTTCTATAACCAATCAGTGACGGTGTGTAAAACCAAGTCAATATTTCATTTGGCTAAAGCCAGGGGGTCTCTTTCATGGTTCCCCTGCCACAGAAAAAGAGATATCAATGCTTATTGAGTGCGGCCTGGTTTACAGTGGAATTGATACCCCATTTTAGACCAAGTTGCTGAAATACCCACCCCAATAGGCGGCAGGTATACATATTGGCAAGTAATGGAAGTGACCCACTTCAGGTTGCAGTCCCCGTTCTTTGGAACAATCTTCCACTTTAGATCCATGCTCCCCTACACTCTCTTCTTTTTAATCAAACCTTAAAATGAAACTTTTTAAATTATATTTAGTTAATATTTTATGTACTTTTTTGGGGTGATTTAAGGTTACCAGATGAGTTGTTGTGCAAATTACGTTTTTGTTGCATGTTAGATTTTTAGTACTTGTATATTTTTCTATTAGTTGTGAGCTTTTTCATTTTACTTGCATATTTTACATTTTTAAAATTAGTAGTGTAATTTTATAGGGTTTCTGATCACTTTTTATCACAGTGGATATAGACGGTTTATAAATAAATTATTATTATTGTTGTTATTATTATTATTTTTACAATGAAAAGAGTACACAAAAGCAAAAATATTGTTCACCAATGTCTTAGACTTGCATTTACTGGGATATGGTATATAATGCATTTATGATAAATAAAAGATCACTTAAATTCTGTGACAAGTGTTTTACAATTAACAAAAAGATTACATAAAGTCTTTGAAAATATGTATAAAATTAAATTGAAACAAATAGTAAATTGCTAGAAACATCCTTTGTGATGATTTAAATGAGAAATATTTAGAACAACTTACGGTTCATGAGAAATGTTCAATTTCTTCAAACTTAACCGTATCATATGTAGCTTTCAACTGCAGTGTTATTCCCACTTGGCAGCTATCTCTATCATTTCATCTGTTATCAGCAGTGGTTCCAGTGCTTTGGCCAGATTTCTAGATCTACAAGTCTGCTTCAATCTGTAGAGATAATAAAGTGTTAAAATCTTCAGCAAGATTCCCAAAGACTCTGCTGTCATAGTTGTTGGATCCAGACCAACTTTCTCCTTGCAGACTTTCTTTACTTCATTGCAACTGTCTTCATCTGCCAGCACAGCTTGCACTCTGCGTTTCAGTCCATGTTCACATTCTCCCCATGCAGCCTTCACCTCATTCTTTTTCCTTTCCTGCAGCCTTCGAAGTTGTACAGAGAGGGCTTGGGTTTCTTCTTCTAGTTCTCTGAGACGTTTTTGGAACATCTCTTCATCCAGGGCTACTTTAACTAGGCAGTCTGGAGTAATATAATAAAGATGGCATATTAAGTCAGAAAACACATTGTTGTTGATAAATTATCATGATAAAGTTGTTGTTTGCTTATCTGTTTGTTAATGTTCTTTCATTAAAGGTTAATAATGTGAATAATTTCTACTGATGATCAATGCTAGCAATTCTTCAACTAAAACTGCTGTATACTCCTAAACATGTATATCAACATTAAAATTGATCCTCAGCTGCCAATTTATTACAACAATTAATTGCAATGCTGCCTTAATTATGAGTATAGCCTGTCCTAAATTGTACAGTTTGTACGCGAATTAAATGGTAACTTCTTGCAAATGTGCCTGGAATTTTCTATATAAAATGATCACTGCAATAAAATGAACAGAATTTACAACTGAAATAACTGTAAAATATCGGCTTGATTGATAGGGCCGTAAATCTCGTGACTGAGATGTGGACATGACAATGTATAAAGTAGAATAGCTGCACTGAAGCTGCCTTTACAGTACTATAATAGTAACCTGTCTACAAACTATGGCATTGTGTGATAAACACTCTGTCCTGTTTGCAAGGCAATGCTCCGCTACTGAAGGGTATGATCATTCAAATTTGGATGTGGTGATAAACTACCTGATTACAATTTCCGACCTTTGCCTCCTCAATGTTTGTTTTTTGATTTTCAAGCTCAGGCGATGTGGTCATTGCTTGGCCAGACTCTGCATCTTCCTCATCCTCGGCACCACCAAGTTTTTTTTCAACTGTTTGGCTTCCAATACCATCGTCTTTAGTCACAGCTACATGTAGTGCTGACATTTTTCCATTCACTGATTCCACAACTCCCTTTGTTGATATTGAGCTTGATTTTCCATTGTTGCTTGCTCTTACATCAGCTGGTGTAGTATAAGATTAAAGAAGGAGAGGTGGTCAACACACCCTTATTGTGCTTTATATTAATGCAAACTTATAGTGTTCGTAGCATATTATTATAAACATCTCATTTGAAATCATTATTTTGCACAAGCACATTCACAATCTACAGGTATGTCTTCCTTTTCAATATAAGCCTTCATGGTTACCTGACTTTTTCACAGTAACTTTAATTTTTCATGTGATGTAGATGTCCCATAAAAGGCCAAATAAAAATCTCCTGGTCACTTTGACTTCTGATACAAATGATAATATTGAATTTCATCATGCGCTAGCTTCCAAATTGACAGCCTTTACACTGTAATGTTATGCCAATTTTATACAAAAAACAGAGAGTTTGTCGAATCATAACGACATTTCAAGTGACATTACTTTATGAAGAACATGATATACAGTGTATGGATCTTCCAGGACATGGTACAGTAGAGAAAATGGCTGAAAAATTTTTTTCTAAACAAAGTTCCTTAACTATGAGAATCTTGTTTCTGCAAACAGGCAAATAATCAAAACATTACTAGCTGTATATATTTTAATTTTCTAGCTGATAATTGTTATGATAGCAATCTTCAAGCTCAGCTATCCTGGTAAGATTTGCAGCTTTCCGGATAATGTGATTTTACGTACCACTTTTAGCTACTTCCTGGCCTGTGCACTCATCTTCATTTTCTTGTGTTATTGTTTCCTCTAATAAAGATGCAAATTTTGCAAAACTTAGAGTGATAGCTTCACACTTTGCAAGAGCAGTTTTCAAAGCCCTAGCCTTCTTGAAAGCCACAGATGTCTCTTCTAGATGTTGTGATATTTTCTCTAATAATTTTCCCTCACTTCTTCTGACAACACAGTAGTCAACATGCATTTCTAAATGTTTCATTACAAAGTGACCAAGATGAGAATCATATTGGACTGAAGTTGGCAAACCAAAAGTCATGGCTTCCAAGCCATAAAAGCTGTAATCCCAATAGCATGGTGAAGGCAGGCAGAGATGAGACTGCTGTAGCGATTTCAGTAGAGATTTTCTTGAGTGCCCCGGCTGGAGTATTGGGTACACATATGGACTTCCCGATGCATTGGCTAAAATCTTCTGTTCAGTCTTGCCAGCTTCTTCAGAAACTCCCTGTATCTTCCTCTGGGTGGCTGTTGTAATGGTCTTTTCCACGATTAGCTGCTGTACCAATGGAAGCTGCGATAGATTTACACCCTTCTATGGCATTCCGTGTATCCATCTGACCACATGTTAGTATGTGGTGTTGTGTGATTGGCTTATTTTTTGGTTCTTTCTCCCAGAAACACGTTTCTGGTCGTGGAAGAATCTCCTCATGTGGAATGACTGATAAGTCTTTACCCTGAACTTCTGCCCTGTATGCATTCTCAAAATAATCATAGATGCAAGGTCCTATGGAAAACAGTATGTCTGCCTCACTTGCCATTTGCAGCATCTTTTCTTCAAATTCCACCTGACCATGCTCTTCAGCTTGCAGGCAGTTAGCTTCTGGACGAGCATGATTGATAAGAACTAGCTTTGCACCAGGAAGAGGTTTCTCCTTATATCAGCAGCAGCACGTCCTGTCTTTGGAGCATAACCAATTACATATTGAACATTTTCTACTTCTCTCAGGTCTGGATAGTAGATTTCATGATTCAGCAACCATTCTAACTTTGGAGGATCATCTCTGTGATCAGCTTTCTCTTTCCTCTGTGCTGGTATCAAGGTTACACCACAGTTCTCAGCATCTTTCTTCTGGTCATCACTGATTTTGACATCAAGTACTGTAGAATAAGCTTTCAGAGTTTCTCCTGCCTTGGCCTTCCTTTCACAAAAATCTTGGACAAGAGTTCTGTGAAATCCTGTTAGACCTAAGGCATCTATGTTCCAGGCTTCGTTAATGAATATTGCCACTGCAGGTTGATCAGGTGGTGGATGAACTTGGCACCAGGGAACACATGTGTTACTTGAAGTGTGGCTGCTGTATTCTTGACATTTGAAGACCATGCAACAACATGCTGGATGTTTTCAATTTTTCCAGTCCTGGATAGTAGAAATCAGGAAAGAGAATCCATGTGATTGCAGGGGGATCTTCAACAGGATCAGACCGTTCAGGTCTGGAAGCTGGAATCAAAGTTACACCATATCTTGCTGCATCTTTCTTTTCTTCCCCGTCCACTTCAACATCAAGGACAGTGCAGTGAATTTTAGAAAATTCAACCGGTTTCTTCTTCAGTGTATTTTCACAGAAATCTGTGATAAGTTTCCAGTTGGCTGGGCCGTATGAATTTCTCTTCCATGATGTTATAAACAGTGCTGCAGATCCTTCCATTTTGTTCTTGAATTGTGAGCTTCTTACCTTGAAAATGAGTTGAAAATGGTATCTCCATCAAAGTCACATATACTCCCTGTTACAGTAATTGGCCACACAAGCTTCAAAGTTCAGGGGAAAAGATCACTAGAAAATATATTTGCATCATTGTTTGTAGAGTTTACAGGTCAGGAACAATGTGTGCTTTCATTTTAAAGCCAGTTGTTGTTTACATCTCAGCTCATAAAATTCAATTGTATTAAAAACATCTCACATTTCAGCATTAATATGGTAGATCAAATGTTATATTTGACATTGCCTTCAGGGCATAAGTTTTATATTTTTTGCATTGTTTTGTCCACGAAGGCATTTTTACACACCTGACTTTGCTAAGGGGTGACATTTTATGACATAATTATTAAACCGGTGTGCGGGGTATAAAAGGCCCCAAACTTATTGAAAATTCATAATGGCGCTTGAGTGACAACTGGCAATAGCTAGGTAGACCGCTCCGTGAAAATCGGCCTAAACGATTCTCAAACATATATTATTGGCATACCATGAACATAGACTGTTTGATCAACTTTACCAGGCAGTGTTGAATCTAGAGCGCGCCATCGCGGGATTGACGCGTTTCAGCAAAAAATCCCGCTCTGAAATCTACCCAGTGCGTCACTTTGGGCGCACTCACAATGAGGGGGGTCTGTAAATAGGTCAACGTGTGTTTTCTTTCATTGTTAAACGTAACCACTTTGCGTGATGATTTGCTATATTTTGCTAGAATGTTACCAATGATTTCATTTATAAATACTTTAGCAGCACACGTCCGTTTGTGAATGACATTTGCGTTTGTTACATTGTCAATAAAACTTGTTTGTGAATGTACTGACTGACAGCCGTGACGAGAAAAAAAATTCACGTACGGGAGTAATTTCAAACTAACTCTCACACAGAAAGGTTTTTGAAAAATGTAGCCAACACACCTATTCCATTCAAAAAGAAAAAACATGTTCTTGATCAAGCGGAAATCAAACCAAATTCCAAAATTTTCTGAAACATTTCATGTGTCCACATGGATCGAGATACTAGACGTAGCTTGGTTCATGTTGTTTGTCAAAGTCGTTATGCCACGGTCACGCATGCATGGCTTGCCAAGAAATTCGATCTAGCGAGAACAACAGTGAATATCTATTCAGATCTTATACCAGACGGGTCATATGTCAAGTTCTTCAGTAAGAATGCATTTACTAATACTTGCACGGCTTGCATTGTCAGAGTCGGGACGTTGTGCTGTGTTTGTTTTGCCTCGATGCAACACATGGTGTCGGCCATTTTCCAAACTTGCTTAGGACAAAGCGTCATCACTCTAGACTCCCTAGGTTACCCTTTTATGTCTATGGGAACTTACTGCTGCAGAGATCGAGACTACTTAGTCATTAAAAAAAGTCCTGCTCTATCAATGAGAGCTGTGAAATGACAAATGAACTTACTTTTCTCACTGTGGGGAAATTGTCAATTGTATTTTTGCATAATACTGAAAGAATTATCTCTTGAGACTAACAGAATGTGCTGCATCTTTTCTATGAATGTGAGTGAATTTGTGATACTTTATTCAAAACAATTATATTCTTGAATAGATGTACAAAGACTTCATAGACTTATTTTAAATAAATGCTAATTTAATATGCAGATTAATATGCAAATTTGCTGCCAAAAAATTGTCCCCCAAATTTTGAAAATGTCCCCCAAAATTTAAGGCAGTGGGCCCAAATGTCCCCCAATCCTAAGATCCTAGATTCAACACTGCTAGGTCATACAGGTATCTGCAAAGTTTCACAAAGTTTTTTAAAACTACGACGATTAGGGGAAAAATCGCTTTCTGAACAAAGGGAATGGCCCTCTGGAGACAGTCGTTCCATGATTCAAACAATTGTCAATCATTCGTTGACGCGCAGAGGCGTAAACTGGTCAAACATTTGCTGTGCATACGAGAACAATTACGATGTAAACAAACTGTATGTAAACTTAGAGTTATATCAGCGGGCGAAGGATGAAAACTTTGTGTTGCCATCAACTCTTTTGCTAGCGTTTATGGTGCAATGACATCACGAAAGTGAACCATTTTCAGACGTGACTTAGCAAGAGGACTAGTCAGTAAGCTTACCCGTAGTACGATGTTTTCTAGCGAAAAGCGCGTAAGCAGAGTCCGTAGTTTGCACTGAGAATGGCATCGAAAACCATCAAAACATGGCGGTAGCCTCCATGATCAATTTAATTATTGTCAGTCGAAGAGATCCATGTTTTTAACAACTCCCCCTTCCAAATCTACGGCCGAACGTGACGGTAGGCTACTGAACAGTTGTTTTGGATATATATGCTGGCCCCGAAAACGGCCGTATGTACACGTGTTTTTACACGTGGAAATGACATGTCGTGTTCGGAGGGCTGGTACTAGTAAGGTACATACCGATTATCCCAATAACATTTGGACTTCTGTGATGAGAATTTAACAAAAATTGTAAGATATTGGAACAGTTGAAACATTCTATCTTTCAGTTCAAGATGAGCAAGTAAGTGCCATCACCCAATCTTGTAAACGCTTTAGGATACGCGTGTCTGAGGACAGCTCATTGATTCCGCGCTACATCGTAATAATATTTCGGCAAAAGCTGGACTTTAATTCCTTCAATAACCATGGAGGTAGAAAGAAAGACAGAGAGGAACTCAGTCTGTCATTGATTCCAGTCGAAGGTTAACAAACGTTTCGAGCAAAACTTGCAATTGCTCCGAAAATAAACATAACTCGTGATAATTTTTCGATATCACCCTGCCGCCAAGCAACCGAGCAACTGACTGCGATCGCTATTACAGATATCGTGATACACAAGATTCAAGGCAGTCTTGACCCTTCCGTGAACTTCTTTTATTTTTTGCGATCGGTCATGACGTCGCCGTTTACCTATTTGTGCCATTTTCCTGACGTGTTCCTTTTCCTTCCTAGTTTTTCTTTCTTTCTTTTTTCTTTCGAGTATTGCCGTGGCATAACTGAAACAAACCGGGAAAGGAAGGCTGTACGTACCCAAGCCTGAGTGTGATTTGAGAGCAAACAGATTACGCAGATAATGCGAATGATCGCAACCGTTGCCAACAGACTCATTATGCAGAGCCATGCCCCAAAACGCCCACCATACTTGGCACTAATCCTGATCCCAGTCCATTTCGAGCCGGGCTTTAAGAGGCCAATACTTAAGAATAGATAAATGAAGCCTGTGTGTAGCCAACAGTGAGTAGTGTCAATCTACTCAATTCATTGATGAATAGAGTAAATAAGGTGAATTTCCTGACTGCAAAAAGTGCCCAGTAACGAGACCATGTACACCTTTATTTCATCTCCAAATAGTTTGTGTGTTATAAAGCTTGTTTTAGACTTTACTCTTCCCATTTAGTCAAAGACCTACCAGAAGTGTCAGAAACCTCTTGTCTAATAGGATCTCATCATTTTTTAAAGACGTTTCCAACATTCACATGTCTAAGTCACACAAAAGTCATGAGATGTATTCTGGTCATTTTTTGTGATTTTGTTTGATACGAGATACTACTTATTTTGTTTGACATGTTGAAAGATACTGAATGAATGTAACATTGCATATATTCAATCCCGGTTTTGGACAAGATACATGACACCATTGCAAAAATTAATTAATGGTCATGGCCATTAATTCATTTTCGCGATGGTTTCATTTATTTATCTAAAACTAGTAACAAATATATGCATGGTCATCATTCATTCAGTATGTTTCAACATGTCAAGCAAAATAAGTACCGGTAGAATCTTGCATCAAGCAAAATTCATAAAAAATGGCCGAATTTGTCCCTTTAACACTATTTTAGCAAAGTATGCTATTTCATAATTAAATTAAGAAAATATTCAAGAAAATAAAATTTTAAATTTTCTGGTGATATGTTTTTTCATATTGGCTATACAAATGTCTACTAGCCAGAATGCAAGAGGAAGATAACATTTAATGAATTTAGTCATGGTGAATGCAACTGCCAGAGAAAAAAGGTTAATACATATTCATCTATTACTGTATGTTACTAAATCCCTGTCATTTCACCTCGTTCTTGTATTCTTGTTGTCATAGAAAGGTCATTTAAGGTCACACAGTCAGTTAGGTCAAACAAGCTGAACAACCTTTGTGCTTAAGCTTCACAACTACATAGAGTAGAAATTGCAGAAAATTTTAGGCATATTTGGGTTCACAGTGAAAGTTCTTTGATACACTAATCAATATCACACTATAATTGCTTGTCACATTACATGCAAGTGAAATCACTCTAACTCTGTCTGTCACAGTTTCAGTGGCCATTGGATATCAGAGATCCTTGTTGAGTTGAGACAGAAATCATGACAATTGACCCGAGCTTTAACTTTGAAACAAAGTGTACCATACCTACCGGTAAGTCTCTGGATAATTATCTGTACGTTTACCACAAGGTCATCAAATTCTTATCCGATGTATTGATCTGAAATTAGTAAAAAATTAAGCCACACGGAAGTCAGACTCGTAGTGCAAGATTGTTGTACATGTACCAACACAGCTTAAGAGTCCTCACGTGATTAGGAATCAGATAAGTAAGTTATTACCTGGCAGCTCGCCAACATGATGAGGACAAATTAAGCTCTGTTATGACACCTAAAATTGTTAGAGAGCATTTTCATGGATTATTTAGGCCGCCGCAAGCAGAAACACCCCTAACGCAAATTTTTTATCGATTTTTAGTTATTGGTATTTTCAAAAAGTGCTTATGATGTAGTTCCAGAAATGCATGTGATCTACCCAACTTGTGATTCTAGCCTCTCTAAATCAGGGCTGAAAGAGACCTTTGACATATGCAAATTTATACATAATTATGGCCGCCCATATTGCAAAACATGGAAATGCAGGTCACTTTTATGTGACGCAGAGACAATATCATTGACTGTGATGGGATAAATTTTATACCACACTCTCAGTTGTCATGGCGAAAACATAATGGTGGAGCTAAATTTAGGGTTGTACCATTTTTCACATGGAGGTGTAAGGTACATTGCACATCCTGCAATTTTTCAATAAAAGTATGTGTACTATTCATCTTTGTGACCCATTTTGTCTATGTTTATGATGCAAACTTTAAAACATCAAGTTGCTTTAACGTATAATGTGTACTTATTGTCATATAATCACAAATTTCCGAACAACAGGTTGCTAGGTAACTGAGATGTGTATAGCATTACGGTATATAAAACTGCCAAGAGTGTGAAGCTTTATAGACATTAGTAATCTAAACATACAAATCTAATACCATGAATACTGGGCCACATAATCCTGCTCATGGATAAGTTATAGGATAATTTTCTTTCCAAATTTCCTTTTTGTTCATTAAATAGAGAGTCATACCATTATAAATGGGGGTGTAAAAAAGATACATCATGTGACTTATTATGGAAAAGGCACTTACTGTTATTTTTATTCCTTCGAAAGCAAACTTTTCATATCTTACTCTACAGTGAAAACAATTATCATTTTTATGATAAATTTACTGCATAAAAATATCATGAAAATAACTAAGGAAACATGTTGCTAAGCAACAAACATGTTTATGATATTGCACAGCATACACAGAGATACTAACAAAGCTGCTATTCTTTACCAGGATTCCATTGTTTTACAAATACAAACACATAGGAGTGAATACTATTCACTTAAGCTATTATATTATATCAACTTGTGTGTCTTTGTTGTCTTATTTGAGTATTTTCGTCACTTTAAGCCCCAAATGCAGAAAATGGACGTGTGAGAGATCGATCGTCGGAAATTTTGCGCCCGAGACCGAGCATTTTTATGTTGGGATTACGTACACGCACACAGTATCGTACGATAAATACGCATACGTTCATCAACATTGCATTTTATTCGCATGCAACGCGAAGACTATCATTAAAATACCTGCTGCAGACACAGAAAACAGGTCAAAATAAGAGTTCAAATCAAAAGAAAAAGTAACAATTTTTTCGTAAATTTACATATGAACAATAGTCCTGGTTTTTTTGGCATACTAAAAATAGATTTGTCTCATTCTGTACCGCTTACGCGTATACGGTATACGTCGACCGTCGCGACATTCAGAGGTGGTACAGTGAAGTTACAGGATGTATTTTTGATGGATAATTCGGACGTACCAGAAAACATGCAGTTTTGAAATAATCCAGACGTACGATGACTGCAATTGTGATGAACAGTTGTACAGTGTGTGTTGCCCGATGCAGCGAGAGCTGGACGCTGATATTGTTCGTAGCATTTGATGTCAAATTTTGTCGCAGTCGCCAGGAGTCTTCCCATTGTTATTTTGAACTTCTTGGTCTACATCGTTAGGACACCCTGGTCTGTTGCAGCCCAAACTTTGGTAAAGAATATCTGACATACCGTTACTGTGAGGAAGTGTCAATTTATTAGTGTGTGAACGAATACTAGCTTCATTTTAAAGAGCGGTAGGATATATCACGTCTCGATTCCCGCAATATCAAGAAAAGTGCACGTTGCGCTGTCGCCTCACCCCAATGCAATAATTCGTCTACATCACACTCAAATGTGCTGCTTCAGAGATGTATTTTATCATCGATCCAAGCTTATTTTAACCAAGAGGTGAGTTACAGACCCACACTTTATCTATGTATCAAAATTCGGTATTCTTTCTTTGAAACAAAGCGGACTTTCGGTTTTTCGCGAGGGTCTATGGTTTAGATGGGTACGTTCAAATGCAGCGAGTGGGAAATTTTCGAAAATGCTGGTTTAGGGGCCCGTTTTACCACTGCTATCAGTGCTAAAACAGTATTAGCATTGCTGGAATGAGCTCTCGTCCAATCAGAATGGCGCATGGTAGCATGATATAATATAATAAATGATAAGGCATCATACAAAATATAATGATGGATGGTTAAATGATGCCTAGTGATAAATATAGGTAAAACAATTGATTATGCCATTGCTACATTCAGATGAGAGCTCTCTTTACAGAAAATGTAATTCTAGAATACACCTGTGTTACTGAATTTATCAATAACTTTGACCCCCTCATCATACTTGCCTCTCAGTAAAATGTACACATCTTAATCTATATATTTACACATTACACCAAACATTGACATTTTTCATTTCATTGACACACAAGTAGCATAGTACTAAGCTGAGAACATATCTGTGAACACTGGCTGTTAATGTGGACTGCAATGAGAAAGAAATTCATCTCTATAGGGTTCTCTAACATACGGCAACACTTTGCTATGTAGTTCTCTGTGCCTTTGAAGACTGATCCCACGTCCTGCTGGTAGTACAGGGGGTTCCAATTCATTATCAGGTGGCCAAGTAACTCCCCTTTTAACAAGATATACCCTTTCTTTTGGATCAGCTACACCGTCCCTCACATATACAGCACCTGGATCATCTTTAGAGAAGCGAAAATGATGAAATTTACTGATCCCCTTTAAATTCTTCAGATATGACATTAAACACTTATCCCATTCCCGACACTTGAAATTTGGTTCTGACTTGCCCACTTCCATATACAACCTTGATTTGTTTACCTTTGAAACTCTTATTTACAACAACTGATAATTGACTCATACTGTCAACATCACTTCTTCTGTACAGCTCCCTGATTTTACCAAATGCAGAGTCCATACACATTAAGTGTGACCTGCCTCCATGAAGTGATAGCTGATCTCATCATGCAATCCTTTACTGCAACGATAAATGAAATAATGTATGACACTCTTGTTTTTATTTTGGCCCGCACAATTATCAGCATGAAATGCAGCATGCTTTTCACCTAAACTAAAATTAGAGAGGAAATCATGAAGCATACTGATGACATTATTTGGACCATGGCATTTCTTGTTGTCTGCTTGAATAGTTTGAGATTCATCAAACAAATAATTGATTTGTTGCCTACATGCTTCATTCTGAATCCCAAAACAATTAACTCTAAGGGGATTCAGGAAATAAAGTGGCCCAACCTGACGTGATTGATGTGGCAGAATAAAACTCTGGGCAAAATCAAAAGTGTAGTGAACTTTAAACAAATCATGGCAAGAAAATCATAATGATCAGGTCTAATAGATTCCCTGTGAGGCTCATACTCTGTACATGCAGATTTAATACACTGATTGAAAAAGTTCCTTTCTGACTGAGCACTAATATGTGTTCAGTGAAGTCTGTGGTTGCAGAGAGTTTGTCATCTTCAGATGTTGCACACTGAATTCTGCGTCTGTATGCCTCATATTTGTAGCACACGTCTGTCCTTGGCTCCATCCGTTGAATGTGTGGAACACAACTATTCCAAATACTTCGAAATGTTGTCTCACCCACAATGATGCAGGGAGGATCACTTTCTACACAACATTTCTTGTATTTGGAATAAACTTCTGTTTTAGTATCACTGGAGGGTAAGTACACTGGAGGACGACCATCCCTACCTCGAGGGGCTGCTGGCATTGGAAGTCCATGTTCTTCAGCATACCTGATCAAGTACTGGACAACATCTTGAATCACCTACAGATAGAAGCAATATTGACAGTGCTTATTTCAGGAAGTTTCTCTCCCATAGATGACTTACCATCAATTATACATGTAACCCAGGTAGTTAAACTGTCAGTCAACTAAACCTGGACCCAAGTTCATATTATCCAATTAACAACAAAGGAAAGAATGATTATCGTACAATTTGAGTTGCAGTTTATGTTGAGGTTTATTTCACTACACACTAATGATGATAAAAAAGTCTACAATGATTAGCCGGCAATACTGTTTAAACAGACAGAAACTCTAGACACGCCCCTATCCAAGTTCATATCAATTACAGTGTTCACTCAATAGACACTCTCCAGAATTGTTCAGGGTTCAGAGGCCACGTCGATCCTGTTGCTACGGTTACGAATTCCTTGATGTAACCTCTTCCAGTTCGGGTGGGAAACTGATTCACACAAAACTTCCTCCAGACACTGAGTTCTCCTTTGGGATTATCTCATTAGCAGTCCAAACGCTTCCGTCAATGGGTTGGTATGTCGGGAACTAGAAGTTCATAAGCCATGCAAAAAGACAAAAAGCACTTACAAATTACATAAGCTCTGGAGTCAGCAGATGGTGATATCAACTGGATCTTAATCCATGGCACGGCAATGCCATTCTAGTCACTTGTCAAAATGAACAAATTCATTTTCTGTTGAACTATTGGTATTCACAAATCAAAACAAAAAGTGCAAAACTACTAAACAAATCAATCTATTACTATGGAAGTTTGAAATTCAGAATGGCTCACAGTCCAATTGGGAAAGCACATGGCCCCTCCAATCTGCCTCACAATGGGTGTGGTCTCAAACTTCAAAAAATACACCATGAAAACACGTTGCAAATCCAGCATTGCAACAAAAGTGAAAACCTACCTAGAAGCTAATAAGCCATGTTAAAAGACCAACCACGTCGTCTTGGTTATTGGCAAGAAGAACTAATTCCCTTAGACCGAGTCTCTGAGGACACCGCGACATTGCACTTTTATATGATATCCGATATTTACGGCTACTAGACTCTACAATATCGAACTTAGATTGAACGATGAGGTGGTGAAATCTTTACTTGGCTAGAACGGTGAGGTTGTGAAATCTCCGATATATATCGGATATTTACTTGCGATTTGATAGACTCTAGTACGTCTAGTATCGATGCTAGAGTCAGTCCTTGGAAGTCGGGCTTGGCCAGAACTCTGAGTTGGTGAAATCTCCGATATATATCTGATATTTACTTGCGATTTGACAGACTCTAGTATCGTCTAGTATCGATGCTAGAGTCAGTCCTGGAAGTCGGGCTTGGCCAGAACGGTAGAGGTTGAGAAATCTCCGATATATATCGGATATTTACTTGCGATTTGACAGACTCTAGTATCGTCTAGTATCGATGCTAGAGTCAGTCCCTGGAAGTCGGGCTTGGCCAGAACTCTGAGGTTGTGAAATCTCCGATATATATCGGATATTTACTTGTGATTTGACAGACTCTAGTATCGTCTAGTATCGATGCTAGAGTCAGTCCCTGGAAGTCGGGCTTGGCCAGAACTCTGAGGTTGTGAAATCTCCGATATATATCGGATATTTACTTGCGATTTGACGGACTCTAGTATCGTCTAGTATCGATGCCAGAGTCAGTCCTTGGAAGTCGGGCTTGGCCAGAACGGTGAGGTTGTGAAATCTCCGATATATATCGGATATTTACTTGCGATTTGACAGACTCTAGTATCGTCTAGTATCGATGCCAGAGTCAGTCCCTGGAAGTCGGGCTTGGCCAGAACGGTGAGGTTGTGAAATCTCCGATATATATCGGATATTTACTTGCGATTTGACAGACTCTAGTATCGTCTAGTATCGATGCCAGAGTCAGTCCCTGGAAGTCGGGCTTGGCCAGAACGGTGAGGTTGTGAAATCTCCGATATATATCGGATATTTACTTGCGATTTGACAGACTCTAGTATCGTCTAGTATCGATGCTAGAGTCAGTCCCTGGAAGTCGGGCTTGGCCAGAACGGTAGGGTTGAGAAATCTCCGATATATATCAGATATTTACTTGCGATTTGACAGACTCTAGTATCGTCTAGTATCGATGCTAGAGTCAGTCCTGGAAGTCGGGCTTGGCCAGAACTCTGAGGTTGTGAAATCTCCGATATATATCGGATATTTACTTGCGATTTGACAGACTCTAGTATCGTCTAGTATCGATGCTAGAGTCAGTCCCTGGAAGTCGGGCTTGGCCAGAACTCTGAGGTTGTGAAATCTCCGATATATATCGGATATTTACTTGCGATTTGACAGACTCTAGTATCGTCTAGTATCGATGCTAGAGTCAGTCCCTGGAAGTCGGGCTTGGCCAGAACTCTGAGGTTGTGAAATCTCCGATATATATCGGATATTTACTTGCGATTTGACAGACTCTAGTATCGTCTAGTATCGATGCTAGAGTCAGTCCCTGGAAGTCGGGCTTGGCCAGAACTCTGAGGTTGTGAAATCTCCGATATATATCGGATATTTACTTGCGATTTGACAGACTCTAGTATCGTCTAGTATCGATGCTAGAGTCAGTCCCTGGAAGTCGGGCTTGGCCAGAACTCTGAGGTTGTGAAATCTCCGATATATATCGGATATTTACTTGCGATTTGACAGACTCTAGTATCGTCTAGTATCGATGCGAGAGTCAGTCCCTGGAAGTCGGGCTTGGCCAGAACGGTGAGGTTGTGAAATCTCCGATATATATCGGATATTTACTTGCGATTTGACAGACTCTAGTATCGTCTAGTATCGATGCTAGAGTCAGTCCCTGGAAGTCGGGCTTGGCCAGAACGGTGAGGTTGTGACATCTCCGATATATATATCGGATATTTACTTGCGATTTGACAGACTCTAGTATCGTCTAGTATCGATGCTAGAGTCAGTCCTTGGAAGTCGGGCTTGGCCAGAACGGTGAGGTTGTGAAATCTCCGATATATATCGGATATTTACTTGCCATTTGACAAACTCTAGTATCGTCTAGTATCGATGCTAGAGTCAGTCCTCGGAAGTCGGGCTTGGCCAGAACGGTGAGGTTGTGAAATCTCCGATATATATCGGATATTTACTTGCGATTTTACAGACTCAAATATATTGATATATTGATATTAGAGTCCCCATATCGCCGATAAATATCGGGTAAATATCGGAGATTTCACAGATCCGGCGTGCCGAGGTACAAGGCAAGTATTCTAGTATCGTCTAGTATCGATATTAGAGTCCCCAAATCGCCGAAAAATATCGGGTAAATATCGGAGATTTCACAAATCCGACGTGCCGAGGTACAAGGCAAGTATTCTAGTATCGTCTAGTATCGATATTAGAGTCCCCAAATCGCCGAAAAATATCGGGTAAATATCGGAGATTTCACAGATCCGGCCAGACGAGGCACAAGGCAAGTCATTCTTGTATCGTCTAGTATCGATATTAGAGTCCCCAAATCGCCGAAAAATATCGGGTAAATATCGGAGATTTCACAGATCCGGTGTGCCGAGGTACAAGGCTAGTCATCATAGTATCGTCTAGTATCGATATTAAAGTCCCCAACGGCTTCCCATGGAACGACGGTATTTTCATTCTAGTATCGTCTAGTATCGATACTAGTCCCGAAAACGTCGATATGTCAAACTTCGATACTAGATTGTAAATATCCGATATTTAAAAATTGTGCAAAGTCGCGCCTTCATGGAGTCTCTGCCCGCACAACCACACCACTCCACGCAGTATCTGTCTGCTCGCAGTGCATTGTGGGAGATAACGGCAATCAAGAAATTCCATCTGATTACTTAACTGTCAGATGGGATGGAGATCAAATCATGTGACTTACTTCGTAACCGGGGTTTACATACATTTCTACCACATTAACTTGAAATTTATGCCTTCTGTAATTGACTTCATATTCTTGACAATATCAATCACATTATAATTTGTCATACATAATCAAAATTTAATATTCCTTTTTTAGCTCACATTTGGTTTTACCAATGTGAGTTTATCGTATAGGCTGAAGTCGATGGCGTCTGTATGTATGTGTGTATGTATGTATGTATGTATGTATGTATGTATGTATGTATGTATGTACGTACGTACAGTATGTCCGTCAACATCAAAAACACGCAAACCGCTGCACGTTTCAGCTTGGTATTTGGTGTGTGGATGCATCCTGGGCTATAGATGGGATTTTGTTCAAATGAAGTCTGCATTGCCAAAATTATGCAAATGAGCTTACAAAATGTGAAAATGGTTAAGAATTAATAACTCAAGAACCGCTTTTTTGATTGTTTTGAAAATTTGTGTGCAAGTACCTTAGGTCAACCTTATACAGTTTTATGAATATTGTGAAGATATCCTTAATTTTGTATTTTTGCTGAATTTTTTGGTGATTTTTCTCATTTTCAGTAAAAATTCTTCTTCTCTGAAACCGCCAGCCCAATGGCTCTCAAATTTGGGTTGTCTCTTTGCAAGGGTGTTACTCTTCTAATTTGTTGAAATTATGACAAAATTGGGAAAATTACTATTTTTGTGCAATTTTGTCATTTTTGGTCAAAAAATCTTAGACAAAGTTTCCTTTTTAAAACCCCTGGACAGACAGCTTTCATATTTCGTACACAGACGTACACAGATGACAATAGTTAGATATGTGGAAATTGTCCTGAAATATAAAAATTGTATTTTTAAGACAATATTGTCATTTTTGGTCAAGAAAACTTTATCTCAACATTACTTGTTTGATAGCTTTGTAATTTGGTATAAAGTCCCTTCTTTGATAGCTTCGTAATTTAGTATAAAGTCCCGAAAGATGTTATTAGATAAATTTTCTGCTCAAAGTGTTGGGAAACCCCAAAATTTGTATATTTTAGGTACTTTTCTCAGTTTGTGACCTTAAATGACCTATACTAACCCAGGATATGTTGTGAGACAATTTTGAAGGCTGTGAACATAATTTTGTCATATTTGATACCAATTTGAAGGAATATTTGATCCAGAAAACAAAGCTGAGGTAATTTTTTTTCATTTTGGACCAATCTTTGCAACTTTTCTATGTAAGACATACAAAAACTGATGAGAAATTTGGATCCAGGATAATTCCAGATGTTGTAATCACCACCCACAGTGGAAGGCATTTCACTATCTGTAACTAACTTAAGTGCTGTTTACATTAGAATGATAACACTCATGGCATTAATTAAAAATCTCCAAGGTTGTAAATGTACTTCCTGTCATTTGGTCTTATGTAATACCAAGGGGTGGAACATTTGATATGCAGGAGGGGGTAGGGTTTAGAAGATCAATAATGTAGCATTACTTTTTTACCAGATCCCTTGTGCATTTTTTGCCCACTCCCTCCTTTTCTTTTTTTCAAACCTTCTCTGGTTTTTGTTGTTGACATTTGCTTATGTATTTAGGATCTGCTTCTCCCATTGCTATAGAAGTTGATATGCATGTTCCTAAAGATGACCTCCAGTACCTAAGTTGGAGACCTTATTTGCTTTTGTCATTCTTGTTTTTCCTGGTTTTAATATTTCTCGAATGAACCAATTCAAACCGAATGTGAGCACATAGTGTCCTTGACGGTATTTTTAAAAGATATTTGACATGTCGATTTTATAAAAACTGTTGTAGTAGTCTGATATTTAATGGCTTAAATTTAAATTGAAATGGTACATTTATTTATAATTTGTACCATTCAAGAGTAATTTCATTCCCTAATGCTAGTTTAACTTAGACATATGGTGACATATTCATGGAAAAAACTCTCCTCTCATAAATTGTTAAATGTTTCTTTTTCTAATGTTATTAATATTATTATTATTATTATTATTATTATTATTATTACTATTATCGTTATTATTATTATTATTATTAGTAGTAGTAGTAGTAGTAGTAGTAGATTGATATCAATAATAATGATAATAATAATAATAAATACAGGTGTATTATCCTTTTCTACATAATCACCTTGAAATTCTTTATGAAATCAGTAACTCACCTCAAAGGAATAACTGTTGACAGGTTTTCTTCCTTTCAGCCCATGTTGTCTTGGTGTCACACCGTTTTCTTTATAGTGTTTTTTATGTTCTTGAAAGCTGTTTCCCCTAAAAATGAAATCAAGACAAATTATACAGACCTGTATTTACACTGATTCTCAACTCATTTATCTAAATAAACTTCTTGAGTATTGAGAAGAAAACAAAATTTCTATTACTTGTTTATATGCCAAAATCATATCAGGCAATATGCATGAATTGTTTTTCAGTGTCATCATCATCATCATCATCATCATCATCACTGTCATCACCATTATCATTATCATTGAGAAGATCAACACAATTACAAGTAAAACATAATCTGATGTACAATCCTGACTATCAAATAATAATGTTCACAGTATGTTTTAATTTCACATACTGTAGCTCAAAACAATGAAAACACATTTAAATCTAAGGATTGTCAAGTGATGGGAAATGTGAATCTACTATAGAGAAATTTGATTTAAAAGAGAGAGAGAGAGAGAGAAAGAGAGAGAGAGAGTTTTTATTGTTCAACCATAGACAGTAGAGAAAGTCTATGCTTCAATCAAAGAGAGACTTTTAGCATAATTAAAGCAATACCGATACAAGCACCGCTTAATTGTCAAAACTCTATCTTTGTTTTCACAATTTCCAATTGACAGTGCCACGAACTGAACTATTTGCATTGTTTCATGTAAATATTTTCAAGCACGGTTACGTTTAACATGTGAACATGTTTGTCCTCAGTTTGTCCGGAAACAGTCTGAATAGAACGATTTTCATAACTTTTAGTTTTGTTTTATCGCTCAATAACTAAAGATGGAAACAAAAGAACTATGAGACCAGCCCCAACGAGCGAAGAAAAGACACATGAACATGCATGTATAACAAAAAGAATATTCACTACAGGTAACTCACCGATGTAGTGGCAATATCGCCACGCTTTCTCACAAACGATGTCGCCGTCAAACTGATATTGAAAGCGTTGATATTCACGCTTGCCTACTCTAACCAGATCTCCAGAGTACTTCATCTGATCTAGTTTAGCTAGTATCAAAATATCTCATTGATCTTTTGAAAATTCGGCCATATTGATGCGATGATTGAAAATAACATCAAGTCTCAGTTTACTGAAACATCGGTCACTGCAACACTGTTCTGATTGCAAAGTCCGTTCAACTTCGGCTCTGTCAAGTTCGTTGTTTGGACCTGTGTTTGGATGGCATGAGGAGTCCGATGCCTGATTTCCAGCACTCTGTTGCTGTACAATCTCGACAAATCAGTCACCGTTACTTTGTCATTGGACTCACCGTCGTCATCATTCCGATGTTACCGTCTGACGGATCCTGAGAATTCGTGTTCGAAGATTCTCTTTCTGGAACGTTGAGAACTTCATAAACAGACACGATTTCATCATGTCGTTCCTGAAGCAGCTGAAATAACTCAGGATCAAGATCGTAATCGATCGGACACTGGACATATTGTTGGTGAAAATCACACAACTAAAAGTGCATGTAATCTGTGCACTGCCACTACACAGACTGAGGTCAATATGAAGTTCACAAAGTTTTGGTAGAACAAAGGCGCCAACATGCTTTCATATGCAAATTTCATAAAGTAAACAAACGACCGTAACGCAAAAATCTGTCCGAAAGAACATGAAACTTGATTTGAAACTTCGATACTGCACGCAAATAGTAGAATTCAATTAGACCTTATTATTTGATTTATAAATAACAATTTATCACTGCATTTTAAAGGGTTTCGGGAAGATATTTTGACCCGCCAAATTTCACGCTACTCATTCATATGAATGTGGACACCTTCCTTTTCAAATGCAAATTACTCGAAATGACGTCAGGCAGCGTCCGGGGTGTTTCTGCTTGCGGCGGCCCATTTAACTGTAGCACTATCAACAATACCAGCAGTTATGTTTCTGTGGATGTTGTCTGTTGTCATATATTTTTAGCTACTATAGACTATAGTCTATAGAAGCTATTGGGATGGGTATCCGTCCGGCGTCCGTCGTCAGTCTGTATGTATGTATGTATGTATGTCCATTTGTGAGGTGTCCGTCCACTCAAATATCTTGAGAACCGCAGTACTTACTGATTTGATATTTGTTGTGTAGATGAAAAATATGATTTTGAGAAATTTTTTTTAATTTTTTGATATTGTTGAAAATATGCAAATTAACGCCAAAAAAGGCGTTTTTGGTAAAAAATCTTCTTCTTCATAACCGCTGGTCAGACAGCTTTGTTATTTGGTATACAGGTCCCTAGGGATAACCCAACTTAGATTTGTTCAAATGGTGATGAAATATGCAAATGTGTATTTTTAAGGAATTTTTTTGTCATTTTGGTCAAAATTTGACTTACATTATATGTAATTCTTGTACTGTATAAACCCTATCAATTCACCCAGAAAAAAATAATTAATATATGATTTTAAATAATTGAATTAATTAGGAAGTCATCAAAGCCAAAATAATTTTAGTGTGGAATTATCAGAAAGTTCAACTTTTTTTGACAGTTCATAGTGAATTGAGGATTAAGACATGTAAAGGCAACTTTCCTGAATCCCAACTTTGATATATTCTGAACCACCATTTATGTTATCTAAAAGAAATTGCTCATAATAGTTTGTCACGATAGGGTGGTCAAATAAATAGAGATAGAGAAAGTTCTAATTTCCATTTATGGTTGACTTGGTAAGGATAAAATAAGATTACTTTTTGAGGAAAAAAATAGAGTGGTCAATTAAAAGAGTGGTCAAAGTGATAGGGTTTTTATGGTAAAGCTGGGCAGTAAGATTCCTCATGTGCTATTTATAGCAATTATGCAATCTGTGTAAACAGTGCAATGAAAGTGTAACATGATTCCTTATAATGCTTTTGATGACCTTGAACTTCTTAAGTTTCAAACATTTGTCTCTTCAGTGTGCTTTCTCTGAGTATGTACAGTCTCAACTTATTCAACAGAACTTACTTAGAATGTTAATTTGAAAGTTAAAATGTGCTTGGTTAATAGGATGAAAATACTGATATTAAAACATAACCAGCTCAAGATTCTTTATAACCTGACAGATATGCTGATTTTTAATGACGTAAATCTTGATTTAAGCATTAAGTCTTGTTTACTTTAATTAGAATGTAATTAACTCTCGTTTATTTGCTATTATAGACTAATATAGTCTGATGAAATATGCAAATCTGTATTTTTACAGAATTTTTTCCATTTTTGGTCAGGCCATCCTGAAATGAGCTATCAAAGATATCCACCTTCTTCATCAATACTGTGTCACAAAAGGTTATTCTCTACATAACACAGCAGAGCTCTGTCAACTGTTGAGCTGCTTGTTTTTTTCAAAACCGCTGGTCAGACAGCTTTAATATTTGGTTTACATGTCCCTAGGATGACCTTAGTGAGATAATTTCATACAGTCAGGAAATACTTAATTTTGTATCCATGTCTATTGTAGCTTCAGGGACTTGGCCCAATGTTTTGACTATGACCTTGTTTTGATTTACAGTAAGACCAAACATATCAATACGATTACTGGCATATATTGGTATATCTACCGGTATATTCTTACAATAGAAGCCCTTTTTGAACCATATCATAACCTATGGCTTCAAAGGTATGTGACCTAGTACAGCTGTGGAAGGTAAAAGACATGCAATTAAGTTAATAATCTCCTCTTCTCCAGTAAGAACCTTCAAAGAAAAAGTATTTTCACCATATCACATGGCTGAAGGGCTTCAAAAAATGTGATTCTTTCACTTTTCTAATATTCAGAAATTCCTTTTGCAAATACAGGAATTGTCCAGATCTGTAAACTAGTACTCATTGGGAAGATTTTGAACCTGGCATGATAAAACCAACAACTGCTGTAAAACTAGAAGACAAAAAAGACGTCTTCTTTGTAGCCAACAAAAAATAATTAACAATCTGCAAGCACGATTTAAAATAGATAAGTTTTTCTTACAGAATTTGCCTGCATTGCGGAACAGGAGAATGACAATTTCAGTCAACTGAAATACAACACATACCAGTTTCTGAACATGATAAACAATAAATAAAGAGTTGAGATTTTCTAAAAATGTAATCCTTTTGTGAAGTTTGTGCAACAGTACTCTACAAGTTTTAATTGCTTATCATACTCCATTGTTTGAATAAATGTTACACTTGTGGCCCATTGATAAAAGAGAATCTCGTGTTACATGTAGATTTTTAGCATCTGTATCATCAACATGACCCAAGTACTTGTAGTTGGTCAAATTCTAATAATTACAATGTCCCTAAATGACTCAATACTTTGTAAGTCATTGCTAAACAGATTTATTTTTGCCACTTCTTTTATTGTTAAAAACACGGGAGACAGGAGTTTGTCCTCTGGGGTGGGGGAGGAATGAGGTTCTTTGTACAATTGTTTATTTTATTTATTTTGTTTTATTTTAATTTATTTTGACAGTGATATTTCAAATAACTATTTCAACAGAAGTTTAAGCTCATTAATAACGTTTGCAATATTTGAAGTTTATTCAGATGCTGCCTCAGTACAAGCATTGTTTCCAGGTTTGTTTTATATTATCCAAAGGATTTATTGTGCTATCGTCATATTGCAAGAGGAGAATGTTTTGATACTGGTAAAAATGAAAATATAAAGTAAGATAGACAGAGTCTCATGAAGTGGTTAAGTTATTCAATCTCATGAAGTGGTAAGTTATTCTAGTCAACGGCCTCTCCGCAGTTATGGTTTATGCCTGAGCCTTCCATTTTTGATGGAAGTTTAGTGTATACATGTATTATAATCCGTTTTTAGCTCCCATATATGCATATGTATATATGCAAATGGGAGGTATTCTTATAAGGTTGAAAAATGTCGTCTGTATGTATGTATGTATGTATGTCCGTCCACGTCAAAAACTCCTAAACCGTAGCACCTGCTGTCTTAGTGTTTGGTGTACAGGTGCACCTAAGGGTTGAGATGTGAATTTGTTCAAATGAACATGTCAGTGCCAAAAATATGCAAATGATGGGAAAAAAGGGAAAATCCTGCAAATGGCTAAAATTCAGTAAGCATTGGTCAGATTTGCTTGAAACTTGGTATGCAGATTTCGTAAGGTATTCTAAGTTATGTGTGCAAAAATTGGGGGGAAATTTGCATGTTTGTATTTTTAGTGTATTTTTTCCTTTTTTAGTCAAAAAATCTTGTTCTCTGAAATCACTCCTCTGATTGCTATGAAATTTATTATTCATGTTCCTAAGGATGACCTCAGTCATGCTTGTACAAATTGTATTGACATTGTCATATTTGTAATTTTGGGGCAATTTTCCCAATTTTTGATAAAAATTTTTTTATCCACAAACTACTGATTTGATAGCTTTTATATTTGGTATACAGGATCTAAAATTAATCTCAATATAATGTGTTGAAGGTATGTTGAAACTGGCAATTTTTTTTTATTTTTGGGGCAATTTTTGCCTTTTTTGGTCAAAAATTTTTTCTCCTAAAACTTCTAAACTGGTAGCTTTTATATCTTAGTGTACACGTTCCTAGGGTTTATGTTAATTAGATATATTTAAAATTAGGATGAAATCTGCAATTTTGTATTTTTTGGGCAATTTTTCTCATTTTTTGTCAAAATTTGCTTCTCAAAATTTACCAGTCTGATTGCTTTGATATTTAGTAAACCGGTTCTTAGGCTTTTTGTAAATAAGATATATTGAAATTAAGTTGAAATCCGGAATTTTGAATTTTTGGGGCAACTTTGTGAAACTCTCAGTTTTACTGGGATATCTTTCATTTTGTATTTTTAAGATTTTTTTTGGTAATTTTATACCTACTGGAACTAAGAGAATATAATGTGGTGATTTAGTAAGCATTTGATATGGTAAACTGTATTTGGTGTTGAAATGCGGTAAAAAAATCCTGGCAGATTTTGAAAAAATTCCAAACAAATGCCAATAAAAAATTCAGCCAGAGAAGGTTTGACAAAAAGAAAAGGTGGGAAAGTGGGGAAAAAAGAATGTACAATGGATCGGATAAAAAAGATTATGTACCTCATCGATCTTCCAGACACCATCCCTTATCAATGGTCCAACCCGATGTATTTTTGCACGCAATTAACCATGCAGTGTATTTTAGTTTAAGATGTCAAGTTAGGTAAGGATTTGAAAGGAATGGTCAACTTCACCACAGTTTAACTTTATCTCTTGTGTCATCATCCTTGTGTAATTGGTTAAGTTTGTAAGTTGTTCCAGATGTGGATGCACCAGCTGTTCTGGAAGAAAACAATGTTTACTTTTCCCTGTAGGGTTTCTGAGATAATGATTGTATGTTGAAATTTCTCCATGTATCTGGTGTATGGGCAAAGTGTAAACATTGGTTGCATGTTATGTATTTCAGTCTATGTCAAATATTGTAAATGAAAATCATGAACAGTTTGCTGTGTGCTTGAAAAAGATAACATATTTGTCAATACATAAACTGCCTTGCAGATTGATTGTCTTAAAGATTATCACAGAAGTAGAAAAGGAAAAGAAACTAATCAAATTGCTGTAACGTATTCACTCTCAGTGCCTGTATAGGCCTATACTTAACTATTTTATCATTACATTCAGCTGTTTGTTATATCTTTATCACTCTCCATGGGCCAAGGCACACTTGGGGTCAATGTCATCACTCTGTGCCAGTCTGTGTATATGTCAGTCTGTCTGTATGTATGTCCATGTTTCATACAATTGTTGACTTGTTTTGATAACTATATGGGAGCGAACAGTGATGTTGTCACTATTTTTTATTAGCTCACATTTGGTTATACCAATGTGAGATTATCGTATAAGCTGAAGTCGGTGGCGTCTGTATGTATGTATGTATGTATGTATGTATGTATGTATGTATGTATGTATGTATGTATGTATGTACGTACAGTATGTCCGTCAACTTCAAAAACTCACGAACCGCTGCTCTTTTTAGCGTGGTATTTGGTCTGTGGATGCATCCTGGGCTGTAGATGGGATTTTGTTCAAATGAAGTCTGCAGTGCCCAAATTATGCAAATGAGCTTAAAAAATGTGAAAATGGTAAAAAATCAATAACTCAAGAACCGCTGGTTTGATTGGTTTGAAAATTAGCATGCAAGTACCTTAGGTAGACTTTATCGTGAAGATATCTCCAATTTTGTATTTTTGCTGAATTTTTTAGTTATTTTAATTCCTCATTTTAAGTAAAAATTCTTCTTCTCTGAAACCGCCAGCCCAGTTTCTCTCAAATTTGGGTTGGATGTTTGCAAGGGTGTTACCCTTCTAATTTGTTGAAATTACGACAAAATTGGAAAAATTACTGTTTGGGGCAATTTTTGTCATTTTTGGTCAAAAAATCGTAAAAAATATTTTCTTTTCAAAGCCCCTGGCAACAGCTTTTATATTTGGTGTACAGATTTCCAGGAATGACAATAGTTAGATATGTGGAAGTTGTCCTGAAATATACAAATTTGTATTTTTAAGACAATTTTGTCATTTTTGGTCAAGAAAACTTGTTCTCAAAATTACTTGTCTGATAGCTTTGTAATTTGGTACAAAAGTCCTGAGGGATGTTATTAGATAAATTTTCTGCTCAAAGTGTTGGGAAGCCCCAAATTTTTATATTTTAGGTAATTTTCTCAGTTTGTGACATTAAATGACCTACACCAACAGTTTCGAAGGCTATGATCATAATTTTGTCATATTTTTGCTATCAATTTGTAGTAAAATTTGATCCAGAAAACAAAGCTGAGGTAAATTTTTTCTTTGTGGATCAATTTTTGCAACATTTCCATGTAAGACACACAAGAACTGATGAGAAATTTTGATCCGGGATAATTCCAGATGTCGTAATCACCCCCACCTGAAGGCATTTCACTATCTGTAACCAATTTAAGTGCTGTTTACATTCAAATGATAGCACTCATAGCATTAACTAAAAAATTCCCAAGAGTGTAAATATATTTCCTGCCATCTGGCCTTATGTAAACATAATCAACAAAGGGATGGAATTTTGATATTTAGGAGGGGGTAGGGTCACTTTTTACCAGATCCCTTGTACATTTTTTCCCACTCTTTATTTTTTCCCCACTCTCCCACCTTTTCTTTTTGTCAAGCTTCTCTGGCCAATTTTTTGTTGACATTTGCTTATGTATTTAGGATCTGCTTGTCCTATGCTATAGAAGTTGATATGCATGTTGCTAAAGATGACCTCCAGTACCTAAGTTGCAGGCCTTATTTGCTTTTGTCATTCTTGTTTTTCTGGTATAAATATTTCTTGAATGAACAGATTCAAACCGAATGTGAGCACACTGTCCTTGACGGTATTTTTGAAGTTTAGCATCTACCGGTACCATAACTAAGGAGAGGTCGCTGACAAAGTTTTCCAAACTGACTCATTGACTCATTGACAGTGATGGCCACATGTCTAAACACCCTGCACCTTGAAAATGAAATACTTAAACATTTGCTAAAACTCCCCTCAAGCAAATTTTCAACCATTAACTTTCTAATCATGATTAAAAATCAGGCGTCACCAGATACCGATATATGAAATTGAACTGGAAAATGTTGGTACTAAGAAAAAAATTACCCAATATTTATGGATATTTGAAATTAAAACTGGACGCTATCCCCGTGTTAACTCTATGCTGAAAAGTAAAATTCCCAATTTTTCACAAAACTAAGATGATGAAAACTTTATTTTCTCCACAAGCTTCAAAATGAGTCCCAACATGTGGTAGGCCAAAAGAATATTATAAAAGTTAGAGAGTCTGAATATCTGTCCCTGAGGCGCATTCTACTTTAGGCTAGAGCTCTTTGTGATGACTATCTATCATGTCATCAAAACCATAGACTGTCGATATCAAAACTGACAAGCTTTTTCTCTTGTTTCTTGTGCAGGGACCTGAGCATCACCGAAATCACAGACTTGTAAGTAGTCATATTTCACTAGCACATATTAACATTGAAACAGTTTTGCTGTCCATTTTGCATTGCTTCTAATGTCAGAAAGCAATTGCTTTTCAAGCCAACAAAATGAACATCAAAATTCAGGTATACTGGTATATGATTTTCGTATTAAGCAAGTTTTGTCCAACTTCAGTGTTACTGTGCTGTAAATTACATATACCTAACTCAGCAAAAGGTTTGAAAAGGAAGACAATATGTGTTAAATTTCAAACACTTCCTTTCTGTATCATTAATTATTCCTCATTGATCACAAGTGATTGCAGCTAAGAAACAATGGTTGATAACAATTTGAAGGATCACAGCTGGCTGTGAGTGGGACTGGGAAATTTTCTCACATGACAATATTTTCTGTAAAGGGAAAACGTTCTGTAAAATCTTTGATGCTAAACACCCCATTCTAGTTTTCAGAGAAAGATTGAAATAATAATTAGCCACAGAGTTTAAAAAAAAAATTGAAAGATTTATTAAGTTCAATACTTGTCTACAAAGAAAGGTGATAACAATGATGAGCATTCAGTTACATAAGTTTCACATGCCAAAGTGTGGTCTTGGATAGCTATACCCCTCTGGACATGTATGCGCCAGACACTTACCATAACCCTTGCCCAACTATGTCTGAGTGGTAACTAGGAGTAAGTGCCAGGTTACACTAAACAAAGGGTTGGGATTACATTAACTGCAGGCATTCTAGGACATTTAAACCCCTTCTTGTTTACCCAGATTTGCCTGCTTGGACACCTTCATGTAGCCTTACCCTATCCAAAACCTAGCCCCTAACTGAAGGGTTTGTAAAATGTCTGGATGGTAGGTGTCCTCATACCAGTAGGGAAGTTGAATTCATTAGAATACAAAATTAACGTATATTCCGATCTACAATTTACCAATTTTTACAGGCTGTCATTGAGGAATAGGTCAAGTCAATGGGCAAAGTAAGTATTGGCTTGTCAGACAAGATGACCATCCATCATGATCTGCACAAGATCACCATGCATCCATTTCAGGTTCATGGATGGGTCATCTACCTGATATTCATCCATGTGCTCTTGTCATGATCATAGCAATTCTATACTACCAATTAATGTGCCTTTTCTGTTCCGTAACATATCCAAAATTTGTATGGCATAGCACTTTGTCCTTTTGTGTAATCTTAATTTTATAATTTTTAGTTCCCATATATGCATATGTATATATGCAAATGGGAGGTATTCGTATAAGGTGGAAAAATGTCGTCTGTATGTATGTATGTATGTATGTACGTATGTATGTATGTATGTATGTATGTATGTATGTATGTATGTATGTCCGTCCACATCAAAAACTCCTAAACCGTAGCACCTACTGTCTTAGTATTTGGTGTACAGGTGCACCTAGGGGTGGAGATGTGAATTTGTTCATATGAACATGTCAGTGCCAAAAATATGCAAATGAGGGGGAAAAAACGAAAATCCTGCAAATGGCTAAACTCAGTAAGCTTGGTCAGATTTGGTTGAAACTTAGTATGCACATTTCTTTGGGTATTCTAAAGTATGTGTGCAAAAATTGGGATGAAATTTGCATGTTTGTATTTTTAGGGTATTTTTTCTGTTTTTAGTCAAAAAATCTTTTTCTCTGAAATCGCTCGTCTGATTGCTCTGAAAGTTAATATTCATGTTCCTCAGGATGACCTCAGTCATGCTTGTACAAATTGTATTGATATTGTCATATTTGTAATTTTGGTGGCAATTTTCCCAATTTTTGATAAAAAAATTTTTTATTCAAAAACTACTGATTTGATAGCTCTGATATTTGGTATACAGGTATCTAAGATTAGTCTCATTATAATGTATTCAAGGTATGTTGAAACTGACAATTTTTTTTATTTTTGTTTCAATTTTTGTCTTTTTTGTCAAAAAATTTTCTCCTAAAACTTGTGATCTGGTAGTTTTGATATCTAGTGTACAGCTTCCTAGGGTTTATGTTAATTAGATATATTTAAAATTAGGATGAAATCTGCAATTTTGTATTTTGGGGGGCAATTTTTCTCATTTTTGTCAAAAAATTTGTTTCTCAAAATTTACCAGTCTGATTGCTTTGATATTTAGTAAACCGGTTCTTAGGGTTTTTGTTAATAAGATATATTGAAATTAAGTTGAAATCCAGAATTTTGAATTTTTGGGGCAACTTTGCAAAACTGTCAGTTTTACTGGGATATCTTTCATTTTGTATTTTTAAGATTTTTTTTGGTAATTTTATACCTACTGGAACTAA
Source organism: Ptychodera flava (assembly GCF_041260155.1). Taxonomy (NCBI): domain Eukaryota; kingdom Metazoa; phylum Hemichordata; class Enteropneusta; family Ptychoderidae; genus Ptychodera; species Ptychodera flava. The sequence goes on from NC_091928.1 coordinate 41,374,371, forward strand.
TCACTCTCCATGGGCCAAGGCACACTTGGGGTCAATGTCATCATCTGCCAGTCTGTGTATGTCAGTCTGTCTGTATATGTATGTCCATTAGTAAGCATTTGGTATCTCTTGTGTCATCATCCTTGTGTAATTGGTTAAGATTGTAAGTGTTGCAGATGTGGATGCACCATGGGTGATTTAGTAAGCATTTGGTATGGTAAACTTTATTTGGTGTTGAAATGCGATAAAAAATCCTGGCAGATTTTGAAAAAATTCCAAACAAATGCCAATAAAAAATTCAGCCTGAGAAGGTTTGACAAAAAGAAAAGGTGGAAAGTGGGGAAAAAATAATGTACAATGGATCGGATATAATAGATAATGTACCTCATCGATCTTCCAGACACCATCCCTTATCAAATGGTCCACCCCGATGTATTTTTATGGGAAATTAACCATGCAGTGTATTTTAGTTTAAGATGTCAAGGTAGGTAAGGATATGAAAGGAATAGTCAAGTCCACCACAGTTTAACTTTATCTCTTGTGTCATCATCCTTGTGTAATTGGTTAAGATTGTAAGTTGTTGCAGATGTGGATGCACCAGCTGTTCTGGAAGAAAACAATGTTTACTTTTCCCTGTTGGGTTTCTGAATTGATGATTGTATGTTGAAATTTTTCCATGTATCTGGTGTATGGGCAAAGTGTAACATTGGTTGCATGTTATGTATTTCAGTCTATGTCAAATATTGTAAATGAAAAATCAAGAACAGTTTACTGTGTGCTTGTAAAAGATAACATATTTGTCAATACAAAACTGCCTTGTAGATTGATTGTCTTAAAGATTATCACAGAAGTAGAAAAGGAAAAGAAACTAATCAAATTGCTGTAACATATTCACTCTCAGTGCCTGTATAGGCCTATACTTAACTATTTTATCATTACATTCAGCTGTTTGTTATATCTTTATCACTCTCCATGGGCCAAGGCACACTTGGGGTCAATGTCATCACTCTGTGCCAGTCTGTGTATGTCAGTCTGTCTGTATATGTATGTCCATGTTTCATACAATTGTTGACTTGTTTTGATAACTATATGGGAGCGAACAGTGATGTTGTCACTATTTTTTATATTTTGAATTTCTTCCAATCATATTGCTATTTTGTCACTCAAGTTGTTTCTTGCAATCATCTAGGCAGCATGGATGCTTCCTTTGGTTTGTCATCATTTACATTTGCCTATTTCATGATGAAAGATGACCCAGCAATGCCAATTGATTGCTGCCAGTGACTGTTCATGATTATGGGTATGTGTAATGTTCAAACAGTCGCCTTCCTTGAACTATGATTTCTTATGCAGTATTTTTCATATGCTGTGTTTCATGTTTTGTGAGTTAAAGTACACAAGTTGACCTTATTGTTCCAAAAATTAAGAGTACATTCATGAAATTTTTGATACTACAATTTGTTGATCTGCTCACAAATCCACTTTCAAGATGTTTTTTACTCATCTTTCCCTGCCAAGATTGGTAGATTTTGACTGGAGAGTTGATCTGAAGACTTCAACAGATACAATCAGTAGAATGTCAATGCAACATGTGTACTGCAACTCAAGGTAAGTTTATCCTGTTAGGTACAGGAAAGGGATATGTGATTAAGGTGGTATTAGTCTAGTCGGAAGGTAGGGTTCCCATGCACCCCATGGATGTATTTTTTTAACCTACATTTTTGTAATCCTTAGGGTCTATATTTAATGAATTTTGATGTTCCCAAAATCAAATAGTGTCCCATGGGGTTCATTTGGCGCCATCTTTGCCGCCATCTTGGCCGCCATCTTGGATTTCAACAATGGGGTAGGGGTCACGTATTTACCGCTCGACGGAAATAGAAACAATAAAATACGTACTATAAACGTTACATTTTTAGAAAGCTAAGATCATGGCCTTTTATTGATATATAACTTAATAGGGATAAATTAATATTCGAATGTCGATTAGACTTTATATCGGCCATTGACCGTAAATCGTAAAATTTGCTAAATTTCACACCCAATAATTAAGTTCCCGTTCCTCCAAACAATTTTTCATAAGGTATTTATATATTTTTTGGAAGAACTCAGTGCAATAAACAAGAAAAACAACATTAAAAGTATGTGTCTTGAGATTTAGTGCGTGCTTGGGCTTGTTTTCTTATTACGCGGTATGCCATATATCCGTGTGTAACATAAGGGGTAGGGTAATGTTTCCCTTTCTGTTTCGAATCATGAATGATGAAACCATATAAATGTTACATTTTTGAAAGTGCTGCAACAGACCTTTCTAAAAATATATAGATTTATGGGGAAAATTGCATATTTAAAAGTTACAAAGCTTAAACCTTTCAGTTTGTGTCGATTTTAGTGATTTTTTAAGAACGAAATTACAACATATGGGGTAGGGGTAATGTTTCCCTTTCTGCCTCGAACCATGAATTATGAAACCATATAAATGTTATACTGTTTGAAAGCTCTGATGAGGGCCTTTCCAAACATGTATAGTTTTATTGGGAAAAGTCGCATATTTGAAAGTTACAAAGCTTATGCCTTTCAGTTTGTGTCAATTTTAAGTGATTTTTTAAACAAATTATAATATAAGGGGTAGGGGTAATGTTTCCCTTTCTGCCTCGAACCATGAATTATGAAACCATATAAATGTTATACTGTTTGAAAGCTCTGATGAGGGCCTTTTCAAACATGTATAGTTTTATTGGAAAAGTCGCATATTTGAAAGTTACAAAGCTTATGTCTTTCACTTTGTGTCAATTTTAAGTGATTTTTTAAACAAAATTATAATATAAGGGGTAGGGGTAATGTTTCCCGTTCTGCCTCGGACCATGAATTATGAAACAATATAAATGTTATACTGTTTGAAAGCCCTGAAATAGGCCTTTCCAAACATGTATAGTTTTTATCGGGAAATGTTGCATATTTGAAAGTTACAAAGCTTAAGCCTTTCAGTTTGTGTCAATTTTAAGTGATTTTTTTAAACAATATGGACAAAACAGTTCGTTGGCCAGGTATCGAATTCATCTCCTCTAAGGCATTTTGCCCACTATGATTTTCTGTTAGCTAATGTTCTCAGCTGTCATAATCTGCTTATTTTCCATTTAACTGATGGTGTGTAAGAGTGTAATGACTTGTTTGTGAAGGGCTGTCACGCCCCTAGTAGTAAAATAGGAATGGGTTGGGGGTAACATATTTACCGCTAGTCGGAAACAAAAACAACAAAGTACCATAAACAATACATTCTTAGAAAGCCCAGATAATTCTCTTACCTTTGGTATACAACTTAATGGGGATAAATCAATATTCAAACATCGATTAGGTTTTAAATCGTCCATGAAATGTAAATTGTAAAATTTGCTTAATTTCAAGCCCAATAATTAAGTTCTTGTTCCTCCAAACAATTTTACAAGGTATTTATATATACATGGTTTTCAACCGGGACTCGAACCCACACGCACGGAACCCAATCACCTAGCGTAGAGGCCAACAGACAAACCAGACAAATGCAGAGCCATGCCCCAAAACGCCCAACCTAACTTGGCACTAATCATGATCCCAGTCCATTTCGAGCCGGGCTTTAAGGGAAGTGCGGTGGCCTTTGAAAGACCCTTTGGTTTGGTTTTCTACCGTAGTATAGGAAGAAAACCCGACTTATCGTCGCTGCTGTGAATGTTTTTGTTGTTACTAGCCTCTTTTTTTGCCTATTTGAAGAATCGTCTTTGCAGCCTTCCATCCTGCGTTCTGTGTAGCGAGTGTCTTCGATCTCTCTCTCAAGTTTGTGATGTACAACTGTCTTGTGTCCCGGTGCTTTATTGGGTGTAGAGGTAAATAGTTAAAGATCAGGATGATAAATTGGTCGCCACAGGTGTCTTTCCAAGTGTTGCCATTTTTGAAGGAATTCAACACTTGTTATTTTGGCCTGGTAAGTATTCTTTAAGGTGTACCTGTAGGCTACGTGGTACTGAATAGGGGCCACTTAGGTTTCAACACATTTGATACTCTTGGCTTTCGCTTATACCCCGTTGTATGAGTAACTGGGATCGGAAATGGGAAAGGCTTAATTAATATCCATCTTTGCTAATATTAATTCTCGTTTGGCTTACAGATGGCCACCTCTACTTGTTTCGGTGAAAATTTGACTTTCAATTGGACAAAACATTGAGTATGACTTTCTTCTGTGTGTTATTTAGGCCTATGAAAAATATGAAAATTGCATACATATTGCTGTCAAATATCTCAAATCTTAGATTGTAAGAGATAGGCTTAGGCTTCCCTGTAATCATACAAATGAGACAAGTGGGAATTTATTGGAGTAGATTACTGTAATCGAAGAGAATGGTTGACACTATGGAAAGACTTATCTCGGACAGCAGGGACCTGACTATGAAAGAATAGCACAGAATACTTGCCCAATGTATGAACTGTTCATGTATAGTACAGGCAGTACTGTACAACATGGAATGTAAAACATACAAATCAAAAAAGTGGCAAATTTTCTCAACTTTTCACAAAGTTTATATTCCATCATTAATATCAGGATTAGGATTTTCCCAATCTATAAATAAGCTATTACTTGACTACACCTTGATTCAGCATGACTAATATTTTGCATTTGCCACGCAACCAGCCATGCCCGTCCCTGGGATCGCGAACAATGCCTTAACGAAGCTTTTGAACTCTTTTTGTGAATTGTGTAAGAATGTCCACTCTGTGGAGTATAATGTGTGAAGCCGTTGTCTAGCTCGTTTGACTCTGATGATCATGTTGACTTCTTTTTTCTCAGCTGCTGGTGGCTGATCTAACTCGAAAGTTAGATCAATCTAGTCTCTCTGATTCGATCATGCTGGTGGGAATGGTATCTTCAAGCATTGACCCTAAAACGTCCGTTTTTAGGCTTATGCTTCAAAGACGTCAGGGTCTAACATTTGTTAAATGTCATCCATGATAAGAAACTAATGATAGATTCACTCACAAGGCTTTTTAAACATTGAGGTGTCAATGGGAATATAAGCCTTTTTAGTAATTTTCTGAGGTTTGTCTCGCCTTCTTATTGCTTGGTGTAGAGAGTGTTTGTTCGCCTTCTGTTTACTATTTAGTTGCGTAATTTGAATGCGTTCTGTGACATTTGGCTTTTCGGGTTTTAGTTCCAGAATTATTTTGCTATTGAATTTTAGTACCAAGTCGAAAATGTAATCCTCATTGGGAGTATATAGTTTTCTGCGTTGTAAAATAATTTCGAAAAATTGGTTATGATCTCTTGTTTTCTGGTAAGGAAAGTAAAGTGTTGTCGATCCATCTATCTTAGTATGGAGAAGCTATATTGTGGATTAATGGTGATTGGTTTTGAGCGATAAAAGATTCTCTCGTGTTCCCGTGTGGCATTGAAAGTAACACTATTAATAGTGAGCTCTGATTTGCCCAGACGGTCACGTGACTGTGCATATATTTACGATATACTGTAAAGTTGGCCATTCCTATCTCCAAAGTGGGTTTCTTTCACATTGTTTTTATTTTCATCACAACTTTCAATTACTGATATAATATAGCGATAAACAACCCCTATAAGTTGGGTACACCACTCGAGCTCGGTTTTGACCATTTCACTCCTTATACACACGAGTGGAGTTCGTGCGTATATGTTGTTTACCGGTCGAAACCGTGTGGTATCCTTTCCAAGTGGTGCTTTATTGCTTATATATCTCTCGCGATGCAATTAAATAAAAGGGATTGATTGTTGCTGCTGTCATATCAACTTAGCATGACGACTATGACATCCAATTTAGTGTTTGTGGTTTGAAATATATAATTTTTGACATATTATAGCTGTTAACTTTCTTTCCCTAATTTGCGTTATTGAAATGAGTAAAACGTCTTTTATTTACCACCATTTTAACTTTTAGTGCTATTTAATGCCCTATAGAGTATTTTTCTATGTTCCTTTTAACAAGTAAATGTCAGTAAAGTAACACAAACTTTTGAGTTTAGGCATTGTCACTGCATAATTTTTGAGTTTACCCCATCAAGCCATATCTTGTTGGAAAAACAACTGCGTTAGTGTTTCAGAGATATGATATTTATGTGGCTTCCTTATTCGCTGCGTTTGGTAGGAGAGGAAACATTACCCATACCCCTATCCCTTAAATGTATATTATAGAGGGGTGTACGGCATACCATATATTAGGAAAACAATCGACGCATCCCATAAATCTCAAGATACACACTTTTAATGTGTTTTTTTACTTCTTTATTGCATGAAGTTCTTTCAAATAATATATAAATACCTTGTAAAAATTGTTTGGAGGAACAAGAACTTAATTATTGGGTTAAAAATTAAGCAAATTTTACAATTTACATTTCATGTCCGATATAAAATCTAATCGATGTTTGAATATCGATTTATCCCCATTAAGTTGTATACCAAAGGTAAGAGAATTATCTGGGCTTTCTAAGAATGTATTGTTTATGGTACTTTTTTGTTTTTGTTTCCGACTAGCGGTAAATATGTTACCCCTAACCCATTCCTATTTTACTACTGAGGGCGTGACAGCCCTTCACAAACAAGTCATTACACTCTTACACACCATCAGTTAAATGGAAAATAAGCAGATTATGACAGCTGAGAACACTAGCTAACAGAAAATCATAGTGGGTAAAATGCCTTAGAGGGGATGATTTCGATACCTGGCCAACGAACTAACTGTTTTGTGCATATTGTTCAAAAAATCACTTAAAATTGACACAAACTGAAAGGCTTAAGCTTTGTAACTTTCAAATATGCAACATTTCCCGATAAAACTATACATGTTTGGAAAGGCCTATTTCAGGGCTTTCAAACAGTATAACATTTATATGGTTTCATAATTCATGGTTCGAGGCAGAACGGGAAACATTACCCCTACCCCTTATATTATAATTTTGTTTAAAAAATCACTTAAAATTGACACAAACTGAAAGGCATAAGCTTTGTAACTTTAAAATATGCGACTTTTCCCGATAAAACTATACATGTTTGGAAAGGCCTATTTCAGGGCTTTCAAACAGTATAACATTTATATGGTTTCATAATTCATGGTTCGAGGCAGAAAGGGAAACATTACCCCTACCCCTTATATTATAATTTTGTTTTAAAAAATCACTTAAAATTGACACAAACTGAAAGGCATAAGCTTTGTAACTTTCAAATATGCGACTTTTCCCGATAAAACTATACATGTTTGGAAAGGCCTATTTCAGGGCTTTCAAACAGTATAACATTTATATGGTTTCATAATTCATGGTTCGAGGCAGAAAGGGAAACATTACCCCTACCCCATATGTTGTAATTTCGTTCTTAAAAAATCACTTAAAATCGACACAAACTGAAAGGTTTAAGCTTTGTAACTTTTAAATATGCAATTTTTCCCCATAAATCTATATATTTTTAGAAAGGTCTGATGCAGCACTTTCAAAAAATGTAACATTTATATGGTTTCATCATTCATGATTCGAAACAGAAAGGGAAACATTACCCCTACCCCTTATGTTACACACGGATATATGGCATACCGCGTAATAAGAAAACAAGCCCAAGCACCCACTAAATCTCAAGACACATACTTTTAATGTTGTTTTTCTTGTTTATTGCACTGAGTTCTTCCAAAAAATATATAAATACCTTATGAAAAATTGTTTGGAGGAACGGGAACTTAATTATTGGGTGTGAAATTTAGCAAATTTTACGATTTACGGTCAATGGCCGATATAAAGTCTAATCGACATTCGAATATTAATTTATCCCTATCAAGTTATATATCAATGAAAAGGCTATGATCTCAGTTTTGAAAAAATGTAAAGTTTATAGTATTTTATCGTTTCTGTTTCCGTCGAGCGGTAAATACGTGACCCCTACCCCATTGTTGAAATCCAAGATGGCGGCCAAGATGGCGGCAAAGATGGCGCCAAATGAACCCCATGGGACACTATTTGATTTTGGGAACATCAAAATTCATTAAATATAGACCCTAAGGATTACAAAAATGTAGGTTAAAAAATACATCCATGGGGTGCATGGGAACCCTACCTTCCGACCCGACTATATGTGCCTTGAAAGGAAAAGACTTAAACTTTTGCTCAAACTTTCCTTGATGAAACTTTCAGCAATTCTTTGACCAAACCATGAATGAAAATCATGGGTCATCATGCAGAGTTTGGTAAAAGAGAAACCAATTACCCAACATTATGCGATATATTTGATATTCAAAATGGCCACCATCCCTGTGTTTTATATATGGAGAAAAATAAAGTTTCTGATTTCAGAAAAATGTAAGTCATTGAAAGTTTTTCTTACACCAAGAGCTTTGAAATAAACATACACTAACTGGTAGATCAGAAAAGTATTGAAAAAATTTTAAGGGCCCAAATATCTGTCCCCAACGCGCATTCTACCTTGATCGAGGGCCATATTCTATGGTGTTGCACACATAATGTACAGCCATAGCATACAGTTGTTGTTTAAATATTTTCACACTTTCAAGGTTCTCCACAAGGGAATTTTAGGTATGGGCCACCCCACTGTTTTGGAGCAATCTATTCATATGGCAATTACCAAACAAATGGAATACGCAAGCACAACAAACAAATTATATGCATATGATACATGTTATGTAAATTAGTTACCTTTCAGTTTTACTAGCTGTTGGGAACACTTGATGCTTTGATCGTTCATTCTAGAGGTCAAAAGAAGTTAATTTTTCAATGTTTGATATTGAACCCCGGGGGGTAGCTCCATGGCTAATAGTACGGGGGGGCTCCGCACGAACATGGAAACCCAAACTGTTGTGATACCAGTTTTGAGCAAAAAACCCTACCCTTTCTGATACCTAGTTGTGGAAAAGCAGCTATCTCTTGGCGGGGTAGCGTGAGTTGCTATATGAGTGGCGGGTTGACCTTTCACCCGCATAGCAACTCACGCTACCTCGCCAACAGATAGCTGCGTTTCCACAGCTAGGCCGTGTAAATAAAATTCTTTGTTTGCCGTCCTTGGATTTTTGAAAAACCTACCAGCCAGCCAGCAAAAAAAAACAAACACAGAAAAAAAACACAACACAGATCAATCGCATAAACTCTAACTTTCCCATCGGTTTATGGGTCACAAGTATGAAAAAATCATCTGTTACATTTACAATGCAGTGTTTCTTATGCTCTTCATTAGCACGCTGAAAACAATGCGTGGAAACAAAGGTTATACTTGTGTAAATACAACAAGCATACTTCAAGTTAGAGTGAGGTGACTCTGAGTCTGAACAAAAATTCCATAATAAACAATGGCAATAAACACTGTACCAGTACATAATGTACAACATGTACAGTGTGATAGTAATCAACTGGTTGCGTTACGAAGATCTACAGATTGTCTCTGACGGAGATTTATGCACTGGGTGGTCATAGGTGCCAGTAAAACTATTAATTACAATAACAAGATCTCAAATATGAATAAAAAGCATATTTGCGACAAATGCAACTTACGTATACGAGGATGTTTACAAAGTTTTGAAGAAAACAAAATATGAATTAACACCTAATGAAGGAACCTAAGAATTTCACGTAATGGGTTCAATTTTGCAACGTGTCTAAGTGACATTTGTATATTAATTATAACACGTAAATTTAAGATCGAGACCTGTATTGATGTTAACGATAGGACGTATGTTTTTATCTTTAACCCTTTCACCACCATGGTTTGTCCCAAATCCATTGTTTTCTATGGTTAAGTTGGACCTGTATACAGGGAACTGGGGGTGAAAGGGTTAATTTATATCTATCATGATCAAAACCAAGCTTTAAACTTAGTTTAAAATCCCATTCTAAAATAATACGGGAAAGGACAAGAGAGAAAAACACAACAGACAGGGCAGGAGGACACAACGACCAAAGAGTAGTCCAGGGCATTTAGACAATTGGAGAAGCGTAGCTTGGACGGCACCTGTCAAGCTTGTCTACCGAGAAGTAAAGTCTATATAGTACCAACGAAACACTATTTCGAAATGTTGGGGTAAGCTTACAACAAAAAGGTGTTCTTGCAAAACCTGAACATTCCACATATTAAACTGCAAAAGTTACTGAGTATAACAAAGTATAGATGTCACTCAGAAAATAAATGCTAAACATCTTGGTAAAAGGTGAAACTACTGTCTCTTCCATACAACACAGTCCCTCTATCCATAGTGGATAGAGGGACTGTGCATACAATTAGAATTTTTGCAGTGAGAAGAGTGGGTAGCTGAGCAAATCATAACAGCCTCGAGTACAAATCCTCTTTTTTAAGTGTCAAATAAATACAAGTCTGAGCACTGTTTCTGTTGAGTTAAATGCTCCATTAGCTGTAACTTTAAAGGCTATTTATTCTGAATTTTGTGTATCAACTAGTCTTTTACCCGAATTCTAATAGCGCTGATCTCGGTGTCAGGTTTGTTACTATATATAGCTGCGCGCGCGACTTCGAACACCGCTGCCTGAAAATCGGACAAATTGTGTTACTGCATGCGCGGTCGTTGTTGCAACTTGTAGTCTGAGCCATAAATTCATATGAATTAAGTGTGACTTTCTGTATGCATTATGACGCTAGCAGGTTTTGATTTCATCGTTCTTGCCGAAAATGCGGACAAATTTTTGCACATTAATGAAGAAAATGACGTTAAGTGATCAGCGCTATTGCATACTAAAATGCTGAATATTCTGTTTGTCAAGACAGCAATGCCGAATGGCCATTGCTATTTTTGAAAACTGAATTCTAATCCGGACTTATAAAATGACCACATCGTTTTTAGCACAAAAACAGTGTTCAAAGTGAAAGCAACTTATACTGCGTACAAACTATTTGGAGCATTCAACAACGAACATTTCACCGGCGGTAACTGCTTGCCCCACCACCGGGCTGCTTGCCCCCTCGTGATCAATCGCGGATCGCGCAGAAGCTGATGGAAATTCAGTTCCATTCCTTATTCGAAGCTAGACCAGTCAAGAATTGTTTTCGATCCGTCTTGTATGGAGACCAAGCCAATACAGCGCACTTCCGCCGATTTGGAAACTTTGAGGGAGAAATAAACTTGTGAAACGGTCGATCGATCTTCACTTACGGTATACTGCAGTCCACTACAACAGGAGGTGCACATGTACACTTTACGTACAGCGGTTGATGTACGATAGGTAATCTGATTTGTATCGAAACGATCGTACGACATTTGCGTTTTTGAGACATTTGAGTAAGTTGCTGCGTCATTGCCAACAAAGGAAGGACACAACGCGTCGTATTTTCGAGCATACGATCTGTGTTTGTTTTTCATATTTCGTCCAAAAACCTACCCGCACGCGGACGGCAAACAAAGAATTTAATTTACGGCGCCCTATCTGATACAATACAATACCATACGTACGTATACAGATACGACTCACTCGCCTTGCGTACCAGGGGTACCAACAGTCAAACCGACAGATCGGAAATATTGATGGTAGATCTGGGATGTAGATACATGGGTTTCCAGTGTTGACAGCATGGTTTTTTAACAAACGTCAGTTTGTGTTTAAACCAGACCCTTTCTCATACCAACACCTCGTGAAAAGTATACCCTTTCTGATACCAAACAGCGCAAAAAAACGACCCCTTTCGCGCGGACCCTCCCCGTATAGCCATCTATGGGAGTTACCCCCCCGGGTATTGAACCAATGTTCAGTTTTCAAAATCTTTTAAAAAAGAATGTTTCATCATTCCAGATATGAAGCCAACAGATGTACGGTACTTCTATATCAAGGGAGTACAACAGCATTTACCATTGTCAGAAAATCGGTACCTCATGATCCTTTCGCAATAAATGATGCAAAATGAATTCAGCAAATATTTCTCTTTCCTTTTCAGTCTTAAGTCAGCAGTTACATCGTCATAGCAACAGGACGGACATTGTTAACTCAAGGAGAAACCATTGTACAGCCATAGCTAAGTGAATAAACCCTAGACAACAGCCATTTTAGAATTACCTGGAACTTTATTATGGTGGATGAACTTTAGATTTTGCGCCTGGAAATCATTTTCCAGTAATACTGCTATTAGTTTTAATAGACCAGTGTTTTTTTTATTCTATTATTATTATTATCATTAGTAGTAGAAATTTTAGTTGTAGTGAAATAAACCTTAGTATAAACTGCAACGCAAATTGTACGATAATCATTCTTTCCTGGTTTGTTGATTGTGTAATATGAACTTGGGTCGGGTTTAGTTGACTGGCTAAATTTAAAGTCAGTTTAATTACCCGGTTACATGTATACATACTGAAAAGAGCTCATATGGTGAGTTGGTTGCATCTGTATGTCTGTATATATGTATGTTAGTACGTGTGGATGTACGTCCGTCGAACTCAAAAACTCCCAAACTGCTGCACCTACCATCTTAGTATTTAATGTACAGGTAGACCCAGGAGTCAAGATGTGAATTGTCCAAATGAACATGTCAGTGTCAAAATATGCAAATTAAATAAAAAAAAGGGAAAAAAGGGTGGTATTTTTCATTTTTGTTCTTAATTTTGTATTCGTTCATCATCCAATGGGTGCTAGCCCATTTACCGGATGAGGTACCCATAACCCACTACCCAAATGGAGCACTGAGGAGTAAAGTGCCTTGCTCAAGGGCACAACACCGAGTTAGAGTCTCGACTTCACCGTCCTCCGACAGTGAATCTGCTACTCTGGATCTACCGGGACTTGAAACAGATCTCGAACTCACCAATATCCTCCGTTAATGAATCCATGAATTATCTGAAACAGCCTACACATCTAAGTGAGAGGTTCTATATGGCTTGATCTCATAGGTATGCAGTGTACCTTCTGTGTGTGGGAGTGGTGGCAGTAACTTAAACAGCCTACTGACTGAGTCCCTGTCATTGTTCATGAACTCTTACATATTGGCAGACCTGCTCAAACTATGAGGGACTGTGTTGAAACACTCTTCTGCTATGCATGTTCCTATAAAGTTGACCTCCAGTACGTACAGTTTCAGACCTTATCTACTTTTGTCATTCTTGTTTTTCTGGTTTAAATATTTCTTGAATTGATCAATTCAGACTCAATATGAGCACACTGTCCTTGATGGTATTTTTGTAATTGGGCTGATATGTCAAGAAATAGTACATCAAATTTCATGAAAGAATTGTACAGTTTTGAGATCACACTGCTTTAACAGTGAATAAAGACATTTATCAGTGTCATGTTACTTATGTTTAATTGCATATTTAATGAACTTTCCTAATTAGACTGATATGCCCACAAATACTGCATCAAATTTGAGGAAACTTGGTACAGATGTTGATCTCACAGTGTCGTCAAAATATTTTAATGACACTTAGCAGTATCATTTATTTTAATTACTAACAAGATGCTTCGCAAAACCCTACTGAATGAATGTTTGTGAAAGAGATAACTGGAAATGCATGATATGATGCTTGTACTGTCGGGAATAGTCAGATCTGACCGTCGTCAGTCTAGTGAAGAAATGATACCGCAGCATCTCACACTCAAAATCCATACCTGCCCTGTGAAGCTGAGTATGAGGATGACGCCAATTTTACACTCGCAAGTGTTTATCTCGCCTGAAATACACACAGCAAGTTGATTACAAAGTTGCACATTCCCAAAAAGGCAATTAGGGTAAACTATTTTACGGAATCGGTTTGGAGACCATGATGTGATTAAGCCTCTCCATGTTTTTTTCAGTTAGGCCCCTATAGTTATTTCGTAATATACAGAAAGAGTTGGGGATTGATATCTCTCAATCCCTTCCATATTATACTATCATTTGTCCGAAAATGAAAATAAGGAAGGTCGGGAAGAAATGATCAAATAAATAAAATTATGATTCTCCGGCATCTTGTGTCTCTTCGGTCATTGGTGGAGCTCAGACAACTTGTGGTTAGGGTACCATTAGATTTAGGTGGATGAGATTCTTGGTATCTCCAGGTGAGTACATGATGTTGTAGCTGAGGGACAGTTTCAAATAGGGTCAATAATAGCTCTACGGCTTGCTGATTTTCACCTTGGTTATCTTATTTCAAACTGTAGTCCACAACATGGTATTCACAGCTACACGTAATCATACTAAAATGCCACCTTGACTTTCATTCATTCATTCTTCATCAGTTTTGAGAAAAGCATACCGAGCAATAAATAATGTTTATTTAATATTTATTTCTGGGAACCCCTAAAAATTCAAGTAGATGCCAAATTTATTTCACACTATATTTGTACACTTGGTATTTCTGGATACACTGGTATATTTCCTATATTAATGATATACATGTATAGCATTGAACAAAATTTTCATCTATTGATTTTTGTCTGCATATTCACGTAGTATTTGAAATAAACAACCCTATGTGCTACACTGTTTTCTGGATATTGAAGGTGTCATAATTTCTTTCCAGAGAGAGTGGACGTACCATAGCCAAAGAAAAGTGACTTTTGTGTTGAAGAATAAATTATGAAGATGTTAAAGTATGAGTCATTGCTAAAGGAACGAGTAAAGTGTTGTATTTATGACCTGAAAAGATACAGACGTGTTGAAAATTATAACTATCAACAAACAACAGTACAAATAATTATCCTGGATTTCATGGAAATGTGTCAGGACTTTCCCTCATTCAATCTTTGTCTCATCATCATGTTATTTTTTGTGAGTTAAAGTTGTCATTTATATAACTTTTAATGTTGAAAAATGATCAATTCATTAAAATGTTCGTTGTCTGCTCGCAAAGTGATTCTTTTTCACCCTGGAGTGCGGAGACAAAACGTGGGACGCCACACTGTTTGATTGACAATCTTGTGAGACGAAAGTTGCAACTGGTGAACCTCTCACAGACCTTGTTGTTGATGAACTTCCCCCCACGTGGTATAAAATTGAGAAATATTCGGAAAGGACCAATCATTGCGCAAGTTTTAGAGAAGACAATCAACCCGAGTGATATGGGAGGGCTTTATTTTTAAAATATCATCCAATGATAGTTTGGACTTATTTTATAGACATCCTGAAGGAGAGTCATGCATTGATGCCAAGTCACAACTTTGAACAAAGCGAGAGCCCGGGGATGTTTGAGTACGATCACCCGGCCTCGACAATATTTACCCCAGAGACCGGCGTTGGCGTAAAGTTTTCTTACTACTATCTCGCATTACTTTTTTGCGGATATTTTGTAAATCACACATTTCCAATTGCGTAAATAATAAGCTTATGCTCCATGCACTGAGAATAAACCAAGGGACGGACTATGAGAACATTTTTACGTCCTTTCGTGTGATGATCGACCTTCGCCACTCCATCCCGGTGTCAGCCCCGGCCGGACTGGATGTGTTTGTACACCACATCCCTACTCATTGTAAAACTTTATCTTTCTGACATTATTATCCAAACATCCTTTCACAAACTCCTCACTTTGCGCGATATGCACATAAATATACGTTTTCCCAGGCCAGGAGATACGGCGCGCCTTTCATCGGCTTGCAAAATACATAGGAGTTCGTTGACCTCATTGTACGTCCGAGCGACCGACTGGGCGAAGCGCGCGAAATCGAAATATCATTTAAAAATTGGAAGTTTTGAATAGTTCATGTTGTTTAAAGGTTATAATTTATAAAAGTTCATGGCTCCTATCATATTCCTATCTATTGATCTAAATCTACGCCTCTTTTACGAGCGTACACCGTTTCGGTCACAGGTTCATGTTTGTATATATTGTCTGCACGGGCGAAACATCGTCGGGGGGTGCGACTCCGCGGCTTGTCCGGAGTGTTCGTTTGATGCCGCTAATTCACATTAAATCAAACCCATTCACAATTTTAAAGACGGGACGAGTAAACAAAGGTATGGCTGGAGTAAATTAACATGTTTCGGGACATTATACGCGTAAAGATACTTGAAATTAGCGGTTTTCGTTTGTGATGAATTTGTTCCGTTAGAACATAGGGTAAGCGACGCGTCGGGGGGTCAAGTATAGCGGTCGGGCGCACTTACAAACAAAAAGTCGGTCGCGAGCCCCCACCGGAGACGGGATATTATAATTATTATTAATCGCAAAGACGGAGATGCTTCGCAAAACCCTACTGAATGAATGTTTGTGAAAGAGATAACTGGAAATGCATGATATGATGCTTGTACTGTCGGGAATAGTCAGATCTGACCGTCGTCAGTCTAGTGAAGAAATGATACCGCACCATCTCACACTCAAAATCCATACCTGCCCTGTGAAGCTGAGTATGAGGATGACGCCAATTTTACACTCGCAAGTGTTTATCTCGCCTGAAATACACACAGCAAGTTGATTACAAAGTTGCACATTCCCAAAAAGGCAATTAGGGTAAACTATTTTACGGAATCGGTTTGGAGACCATGACGTGATTAAGCCTCTCCATGTTTTTTTTTTCATAGTTATTTTGTAATATACAGAAAGAGTTGGGGATTGATATCTCTCAATCCCTTCCATATTATACTATCATTTGTCCGAAAATGAAATAAGGAGTCGGGAAGAAATGATCAAAATAAATAAAATTATGATTCTCTGGCATCTTGTGTTCATTGTGTCTCTTCGGTCATTGGTGGAGCTCAGACAACTTGTTGTTAGAAGGTAACCGTCAGATTAAGGTGGGTGAGATTCTTGAATCTGCAGGTGAATACATGTTGTAGCTGAGGGACAGTTTCAAATAGGGTCAATAATAGATCTACGGCTTGCTGATTTTCACCTTCGTTACATAAATCTTATTTCAAACTGTAGCCCACAACATGGTATTCACAGCTACACGTAATCATACTAAAATGTCACCTTGACTTTCATTCATTCATTCTGCATCAGTTTTGTGAAAAGCATACCAAGCAATAAATAATGTTTATTTAATATTTATTTCTGGGCACCCCTAAAAATTCAAGTAGATGCCAAATTTATTTCACACTATATTTGTACACTTGGTATTTCTGGATACACTGGTATATTTCCTATATCAATGATATACATGTATAGCATTGAACAAAATTTCATCTACTGATGTTTGCCTGCATATTCATGTAGTATTTGAAATAAACAACCCTATGTGCTACACTGTTTTCTGGATATTGAAGGTGTCATAATTTCTTTCGAGAGAGAGTGGACAATGAGATACCCCATAGCCAAAGAAAAGTGACTTGTGTTTTGAAGAATAAATTATGCAGATGTTAAAGTATGAGTCATTGCTAAAGGAACGAGTAAAGTGTTGTATTTATGACCTGAAAAGATACAGACGTGTTGAAAATTATAACTATCAACAATTTCTTTCGAGAGAGAGTGGACAATGAGATACCATAGCCAAAGAAAAGTGACTTGTGTTTTGAAGAATAAATTATGCAGATGTTAAAGTATGAGTCATTGCTAAAGGAACGAGTAAAGTGTTGTATTTATGACCTGAAAAGATACAGACGTGTTGAAAATTATAACTATCAACAAATAGTTATCCTGGATTTCATGGAAATGTGTCAGGACTTTCCCTCATTCAATCTTTGTCTCATCATCATGTTATTTTTTGTGAGTTAAAGTTGTCATTTATATAACTTTTAATGTTGAAAAATGATCATTTATTAAAATATTCGTTGTCTGCTCGCAAAGTGATTCTTTTTCACCCTGGAGTGCGAAGACAAAACGTTGTGGGACGCCACACTGTTTGATTGACAATCTTTTGAGACGAAAGTTGCAATTTGTGCATAGTTGTTGATGAACTCCCCCCCACCACGTGGTATAAATTGAGACAATATTCGGAAAGGACCAATCATTGCGCAAGTTTTAGAGAAGAATCAACCCGAGGGATATGGGAGGGCTTTATTTTTAAAATATCATCCAATGATAGTTTGGATTTATTTTATAGACATCCTGAAGGAAAGTCATTCATTGATGCCAAGTCGCAAAGCGAGAGCCTGGGGATGTTTTCAAGAGTACGAGCTCGCCCGGCCTCGACAATATTTACCCAGAGATCGGCGTTGGCGTTGATAGATCATACCATGTAAAGTTTTCTTACTACTATCTCGCATTACTTTTTTGCGGATATTTTGTAAATCACACATTTCCAATCGCGTAAATAATAAGCTTAGGCTCCATGCACTGAGAATAAACCAAGGGACGGACTACGTCGCATCAGAACATTTCCACGTCCTTTCGTGTGATGATCGACCTCCGCCACTCCATCCCGGTGTCAGCCCCGGCCGGACTGGATGTGTTTAATCACGGCAATTTGACAGCAATACTTGAAAAGAAATACACTACATCCCTACTCATTGTAAAACTTTATCTTTCTGACATTATTATCTAAACATCCTTTCACATACTCCTCACTTTGTGCGATATGAACATATATACGTTTTCCCAGGCTTGGAGATACGGCGCGCCTTTCATCGGCTTGTAACATACTATGTGAATTGGGAAAATACATACATACATGTTTTAAACTCAGACAAGACAAAATATAAAAGACAAAGTAAACTATTTATGAACCTTTAATATGTTGACCTCATGTATAGATATTTATATTTATATATATATATATATACTCTTTCATTGTTGTTTTTGCAAAACCTTTATTGTACTTTATGATCAAGATCCCAACTGGGATACGATTTCAATAAAGGCTTAGGGATGGACCATTAGATCTTGGGAGGGGGGGGGTGGTCACAATGAAATTGTGAAAATTTTTTTTTTACTATTGTAAATTTCTGAAATTTTTTTTTCCGATTGAGATTAGCTGTGCAAATTTTTTTTTTCAGAGTAAATTTTCAGATATATAATTTTTTTTTAGTTCGTCGCTGTCTGAAGATAAAGAGGGCAAAGATGTGGTGCCAAGCACCACAAGCGGCCACGCAAGCGGTCACGGGGGGGGGGGGGGGGTCAGGAGAGGGGTGTCCCCCTGCTGCTGTTGGAGCTTTTGAAAAATAGAGATTACAATGGTGTTATTTGGTGGCACTTGGGGAGTATTTTTGCGGGGGGAGGTCAGGAGGGGGTGTCCCCCTCCTGCCGTTGGAGCTTTTGAAAATAGAGATTAAAATGGTGTTATTTGGTGGCACTTGGGGAGTATTTTTGCGGGGGGAGGTCAGGAGGGGGTGTCCCCCTCCTGCTGTTGGAGCTTTTGAAAAATAGAGATTACAATGGTGTTATTTGGTGGCACTTGGGGAGTATTTTTGCGGGGGGAGGTCAAGAGGGGGTGTCCCCCTCCTGCCGTTGGAGCTTTTGAAAAATAGAGATTAAAATGGTGTTATTTGGTGGCACTTGGGGAGTATTTTTGCGGGGGGAGGTCAGGAGGGGGTGTCCCCCTCCTGCCGTTGGAGCTTTTGAAAAATAGAGATTAAAATGGTGTTATTTGGTGGCACTTGGGGAGTATTTTTGCGGGGGGAGGTCAGGAGGGGGGTGTCCCCCCTCCTGCTGTTGGAGCTTTTGAAAAATAGAGATAAAAATGGTGTTATTTGGTGGCACTTTGGGAGCATTTTTTTCGGATTACACATCTTCCTCTGAAACATGGTCTTCTTGCTCCTCAGTAGCTTCCTATAGTTTTGAAAATTGACTATTTTGGTTTCCTGGCTTCCCTTTCTACTGCGTGCACGTGGTGAAATGGCTACATTCACACCAAACATCATGCATATCTCATGATTTACAATTGATTTTGACAAGCTGAGAAGCTAAAATAAGCTAAATAATATAGTTAAATTTGCATATTTGTGTTTTTAGGGCAATTGTTGCCCTTTTTTGATCAAAACATCTATTTCTCTGTAGCAGCATGTCCAAATTGATTGGATGTGTATATATGTGTTGAAATTTCAATATTTGTCTTTTTAGGGCAATTTATGCCATTCATGGTCAAAAAATCTGTATTCTCTGAAAGGGCTTGTCCAATTTCTTTGAAATTTGCTACACAAAAACGATTATTCATGCAGATTTATTCAGTATTTGCTATCGAGAAACTTTCAAAGTTCAACCCCTTTTGTGTGTTTTTGTGTTGGGATTTGTTGGATAGATGGCATTCTACGTAGTGTATTGTTGAATGTTAAAACATGTGTTGCTGTTGTTTTTTGAGGCTGTTTTTGAGAAATTTGAATTGAAAATGCCTTTTTAAAAGCAAAATAATACATAATGACTTGATATGTTGTTTTATCATTATTGACGTGTTTCTACTTGTTCACCCATTCTTGCATTCATCATTGCAATAAAATGCTGTGAAAAAAATGAAACTGATGTGGCCTGCATCTGTTTACCTTGATCTTAAAAGGCAAATACAACTTTCTGTCTTGACAACCATACCATAGTTTCAATGTTTTACCTAGTGTCCCTGCTTGGTTTGTACGCAGGAAACAAGTAGAAAACAGGTTCTATAATTTCATAATTTTCAAGTGATCAGAATACAAAAGTCCTGAAAAGATAAGATAATCACAACTTCCAGTACAAGGGATACAGTCACTCTAAATGTATAAATTAAAATTAAAAATGTGCCGGGAGGATGTACTAAAAAATACAGAAAGTTGCTTTCTGTCGGTAAAATCTACAAAAAATTCAAAATTTTAAAGACTTTTGCAGATTTTTTTTTTACGCCTTTGTCTTCTTATTTTTTTTTTATTTTGCAAACTAGTTTGAAGATTTTTTTTTTCCTAACTTTCTGCTCTGAAAATTTTTTTTTTCTGTTTTTGACCACCCCCCCCCAAGATCTAATGGTCCGTCCCTTACTTACTTTACTTTACTTTTACACAGGAGTTCGTTGACCTCATTGTACGTCTGGGCGACCGACTTGGGCGACGCGCGCGAAATCGAAATATCTTTTAAAAATTGGAAGTTTTGAATAGTTCATGTTGTTTGAATGTTATAATTTTTAAAAGCTCATGGCTCCTATCATATTCCTATCTATTGATCTAAATCTACGCCTCTTTTACGAGCGTATACCGTTTCGGTCACAGGTTCATGTTTGTTTGCACAGGCAAAACATGGTCGGGGGTGCGACTCCGCGGCTTGTCCGGAGTGTTCGTTTGATGTCGCTAATTCACATTAAATCAAACCCATTCACAATTTTAAAGACGGAACGAGTAAACAAAGGTATGGCTGGAGTAAATTAACATGTTTCGGGACATTATACGCGTAGAGATACTTGAAATTAGCGGTTTTCGTTTGTGCTGAATTTGTTCCGTTAGAACATAGGGTAAGCGACGGGGGTCACGTATAGCGGTCGGGCGCACTTACAAACAAAAAGTCGGTCGCGAGCCCCCCACCGGAGACGGGATATTATAATTATTAATCGCAAACACGGAGATAATTTAAGCAAACAAATTAAATCAGGTGAATGTCAGAATAATCCGCAAGAAACTTACCAAAATGTACCTCATTAAATGCGATTGTGTTTGTTTATATTTGCCTTTATTATAATTTCTCGCGCGGGGCACCGTCAATTGTTAGGGTAAGCGAGAGTACACGGGATTTTGCGAGAGATTTTGAAAAATCGCATTTTTTATCAAAATTATGAATTTTTATCAACATATTACTGTACCACCGTGTTCCTGAATGAGAAGAGAACGTGTGGCCACAAAACAGGGTCTCTTTACGATCTGTGCTTGGAGAACGGGGTGAAAAAAAGATCCGGGCGTAAATAGGTCAACCTGAATTCTTTTTACTATATAGTAGTAATAAGGGAGCATTCGTTATTTACGGGGAGGGGGGGGGGCCGGTGGAATTTGAGCGACAAATGAAACGTAAAAAGCGACCCCCCTCCAAATCAAATTTCTTAAATTTGACCCCCCTCAATTCATCAATTGTAAATGTGACACCCCCCCCCCTGAAAAAAAAAAATTCATCAGATTTGATTCATTAACCCTTCGCACCCTGTGGGCCCGGGCTGAAAAAGTTTCCTCACATACTAGAGAATCAACATTTTTGGTGAAATGCCAAAATCAAATTTTGCACACACATGAACTTGTAATCGCTGTAGTCTAATCAAGTACACTAATATCAATAATCAAGAGTACATAAATACACAGATTTACCTAGTTTTATATTGGAAAAAAATTATTCATAGTTTCCATATATACAAGATAGTGAATCAACATTTCGGTGACATTCCAAAATCAAATTTCTTGCACAAACATCCACTTGTTACCACCCTAGTCTAATCAAGTAAATTAATATCAATAATCAAGCGTACATAAATACACAGATTTAACTAGTTATGTTATGGAAAAAAATTATTCATAGTTTCCTCTGACAAGATAGTGAATTAACAATTCGGTGGAAATTCCAAAATCATATTTCTTGCTCACACATGCACTGGTAACTACCCTAGTCTTATCAAGTACATTAATATCAATAATCAAGAATCTATAAATACACAGATTTAGCTAGTTTTGTATTTAAAAGAAATTATTCATAGCTTCTCATAGATTATGTATGGAGGACCTGTGTATTTTCTATTTTGCCTGGGAGTTCTTGTGTGTTATCACTGTATACCTAGGGTACGGTGGCCCAAAACTACCTGTTCTCCGCATTCAAAGTCTGCGTCGCAATCAAATGTTTTTCTCTCACATATGTCTCTGCATTCAAAGTCTGCGTCGCAATCAAATGTTTTTCTCTCACATATGTCTCTGCATTCAAAGTCTGCGTCGCAATCAAATGTTTTTCTCTCACATAAGCTTATGTCTCCGCATTCAAAGTCTGCGTCGCAATCAAATGTTTTTCTCTCACATATGTCTCCGCATTCAAAGTCTGCGTCGCAATCAAATGTTTTTCTCTCACATATGTCTCCGCATTCCAAGTCTGCGTCGCATTCAATTGTTTTTCTCTCACATATGTCTCAGAGGTATGCCTCAGTGTACGTTATTCCGCGAAGCATAATTTCTATCGAACAGCGCTCTCAGACGGTCGCTATTGACAACGACGAACATTGTATCAAGTTATTTTCAATAGATTATCGATCGAAAATTTGTTTGGACGGGCCGGGCGCTCGTGTGTTGAGGTCACGTCATAAACATTTCCACAATAACCCATATATTGACTTATACACTTAAATATCAACATTGAAGGTATCCGTTGGTTTCCTGTACTGAAATTAAATCGACGACAATTTTTTTAGTTTTGGTGATACTTTTACGTACGTTTCGGCACATTTTGGCGCACCTCGGCGTAGTTTGGCGCCATTGTGAACGGGGGGGGGGGGACTACACGCGAGTGAGCGAGACAACAATGTATCAATTTCGGACAAAAGGATATCGATCGATAACGTTCACTGCACGATTACAGTGGAGACTCTACGCCCGTTCGCCTCTGTTCTGTGTTATTCTTGCAGTTTACTTGGATTTTCATAGTTAATATTCGCCAAAATTTGGTATAAATTACAACAACCTGACTGGTATTTGGTCTGTATAATTTAAGAGACGCTAACCGATTAAAATGGGTCAATATTAGACCCTGATTCTGCATATGCAAACGCTGTAAGATCGCCATTTTATTGAGGGCAGGAGCAAAAATTCAGCGATCGGAAAAATAAAATGCAACTAAAACAAGTTTCGTCGAGAAATTCAAAAACTAAAACGACAGCAATTTTGTATATATATCAAGGAAACACCGTGCCACTTTTCACTATAATTGGTTCAGAATTGAGAAATTTGAACGAGCGATAGTTGTACGGTCTGTTCTGTACATTAAACGCAATTGTTTCTATGGGAAATCGAGCAGAGTAGACACATCGTAAAATGAAAAATACATCTGAAAAAAACCGTTGGTTTAACTTTTTCATTTCGCTGTTATTTTTTATAATATTTGGTATGACACATATCATGAAGGGTAACTAAAACTCTATGGTTTTATTTTTTTTAGTTTCCCTCTTTTTTATGAAATGACGAGTTGAAGATCGTTTTGCTGTTGACTGTGTTTTTACTTGATTTTGCATATGTCTCCTATCGCTTACGTATTTTTTGGAATTCCCTTGTGAAATTCTTCCCAAGATATTATAATTGTAAGGGCAGCATATACGGGAAATAGGACCTGTTGCTCTTTCATTAATATTTAGATGTGCAGCAAGGAAATACGGCGAAATTTTCAAATTGACTCTCCGAACGCGCACTCCACGTATGTGTGGCAAAAATTCGGGACGCTATATACCGTACAAATATGCTGCCCTTACAATTATAATATTTTGGGAAGAATTTCACAAGGGAATTCCAAAAATACGTAAGCGATAAGAGACATATGCAAAATCAAGTAAAAACACAGTCAACAGCAAAACGATCTTCAACTCGTCATTTCATAAAATAATAGGGAAACTAAAAAAAATAAAACCATAGAGTTTTAGTTACCCTTCATGATATGTGTCATACCAAATATTATAAAAAATAACAGCGAAATGAAAAAGTTAAACCAACGGTTTTTTTCAGATGTATTTTTCATTTTACGATGTGTCTACTCTGCTCGATTTCCCATAGAAAACAATTGCGTTTAATGTACAGAACAGACCGTACAACTATCGCTCGTTCAAATTTCTCAATTCTGAACCAATTATAGTGAAAAGTGGCACGGTGTTTCCTTGATATATATACAAAATTGCTGTTGTTTTAGTTTTTTGAATTTCTCGACGAAACTTGTTTTAGTTGCATTTTATTTTTCCGATCGCTGAATTTTTGCTCTTGCCCTCAATAAAATGGCGATCTTACAGCGTTTGCATATGCAGAATCAGGGTCTAATATTGACCCATTTTAATCGGTTAGCGTCTCTTAAATTATACAGACCAAATACCAGTCAGGTTGTTGTAATTTATACCAAATTTTGGCGAATATTAACTATGAAAATCCAAGTAAACTGCAAGAATAACACAGAACAGAGGCGAACGGGCGTAGAGTCTCCACTGTAATCGTGCAGTGAACGTTATCGATCGATATCCTTTTGTCCGAAATTGATACATTGTTGTCTCGCTCACTCGCGTGTAGTCCCCCGTTCACAATGGCGCCAAACTACGCCGAGGTGCGCCAAAATGTGCCGAAACGTACGTAAAAGTATCACCAAAACTAAAAAAATTGTCGTCGATTTAATTTCAGTACAGGAAACCAACGGATACCTTCAATGTTGATATTTAAGTGTATAAGTCAATATATGGTTATTGTGGAAATGTTTATGACGTGACCTCAACACACGGGCGCCCGGCACAAGCGGCGTCCAAACAAATTTTCGATCGATAATCTATTGAAAATAACTTGATACAATGTTCGTCGTTGTCAATAGCGACCGTCTGAGAGCGCTGTTCGATAGAAATTATGCTTCGCGGAATAACTTACACTGAGGCATACCTCTGAGACATATGTGAGAGAAAAACAATTGAATGCGACGCAGACTTGGAATGCGGAGACATATGTGAGAGAAAAAATATTTGATTGCGACGCAGACTTTGAATGCGGAGACATATGTGAGAGAAAAACATTTGATTGCGACGCAGACTTTGAATGCGGAGACATAAGCTTATGTGAGAGAAAAACATTTGATTGCGACGCAGACTTTGAATGCGGAGACATATGTGAGAGAAAAACAATTAAATGCGACGCAGACTTTGAATGCGGAGACATATGTGAGAGAAAAACATTTGATTGCGACGCAGACTTTGAATGCGGAGATATATGTGAGAGAAAAACATTTGATTGCGACGCAGACTTTGAATGCGGAGACGTGTGAGAGAAAAACATTTGATTGCGACGCAGACTTTGAATGCGGAGACATATGTGAGAGAAAAACATTTGATTGCGACGCAGACTTTGAATGCGGAGACATATGTGAGAGAAAAACATTTGATTGCGACGCAGACTTTGAATGCGGAGACATATGTGAGAGAAAAACATTTGATTGCGACGCAGACTTTGAATGCGGAGACATATGTGAGAGAAAAACATTTGATTGCGACGCAGACTTTGAATGCGGAGACATATGTGAGAGAAAAACAATTGATTGCGACGCAGACTTTGAATGCGGAGACATAAGCTTATGTGAGAGAAAAACATTTGATTGCGACGCAGACTTTGAATGCGGAGACATATGTGAGAGAAAAACAATTGATTGCGACGCAGACTTTGAATGCAGAGACATATGTGAGAGAAAAACATTTGATTGCGACGCAGACTTTGAATGCGGAGAACAGGTAGTTTTGGGCCACCGTACTAGTGAGTCCAAGACGGGAACTTTCCAGAGAGTGTTTTACGTTGCATGCTGCACTGGCACTGGAAGGTTTGAGTGTCAGCGTGTGCTTTTTAAGTCAGATATTTCTCTATTTTGAGTCTTACTCAAGTCAGCAGATATGTAAAGAAACCGGTGAGTGGCAGAGATCGAATTTTGTGCGGATCGGACAGTTTATTTAAACCCTACGCCATGCTCTACTTTAGTCGATGGACGAACATTGCTCACACAAGTGAAAGCCGTGCCGTATATTTGCAATATACGCACTGCTAAGATGATAATATCGCCACAAGTTGAAAGCTGATCTTTCTGCAGCAAATTGTGTGTTAACTGTGAACTTTATTCCGTTTATGAGTTCAGTCAGATGTCTGAGATTGTCATGAGAACATTATTTATGATTGTTCCACTGAACTTTTGTCGATGCGCGGAGTTAGTAGAGTAAGACTTCAGAACGATGCTGAAGTTAGACTCGGTTTCGGATTCGGTTTCGGATTCGGTTTCGGATTCGAGTGACTGAAAGAAATTTTGTATTTTCAGCCAATTAATTATACTGTGGAATCCTTTATTTTCACTTGGAATTTATTTTCGTTACTTTCGCTAGACTCTTTTCAGCTATAATAAAATCCAATCAGACTAGAAGAAGTGAAAATAAGACACAAGAAATCTGTTTTCAGTTAAAATAAATTCCAGTGAAAATAAAATATAGTCCGCAGTACTTTCGTATGCAAAGATAAATAGGTGTTGTCGAGAACAAGTTTTTACTGGATTACCTGCTGGCAAATGTAGTATATATTTTAAAGCATAAATTCTGTGCATGTTCACAATTAAAATAGGTAAAAATAGAAATTACAGAAAACTCCAAAGCACTTCAATTCGAAGTCGAAAGGAAGTGTCGAGCAAGGAAAACGTTTACAAAAACAATTTATACTTTAATTTCTTTATATGTCACAATGTGTGTCACGTGGTGTAATGCTAATGTGTTGTATTACTTTGATGTTTTGGTTGATGTTGTTCTACATAGATTTCATTTTGAATGTACAATACTAAACTGCAGGACTAAACTATCAGTTAATAGGTTGTATAATAAAGATTGCATTGAATAGTCTAAACTGCATAATGCCCATTATTGCTCATAAGTTGTAACTTTTGACTAGTTTTTCAGCAGTTTTGTCTGGTGTATTCATGCACTATAGTTTCTTGCTCTACTGCCAAAAGTATTTTGTTTTTTAAACTGTATAAATTATGATTATGTGCGCAACATTATGTCATGAAATACATGCTACATGTGCAGTAAGGTGATCTAGTTAAAATATCTCCTTGTGCATCAGTAGTTAACATATCCTTCGAAAAATAATAACTTAAGCTGGAAATATAAAACTATTCTCAGTTATTCGAATCCGAAACCGAATCCGAAACCGAATCCGAAACCGAATCCGAAACTGAGTCCAACTTCAGCATCGTGACTTCAGATTAGTTCGGCATGTCCCGACCGGAAGTAAACAAAAGATGTAAGAATATTAGTAAGATGGCTGCTCCCGTGGTAGCTGAACTGGACGCTGCTTAGCAGTGAATTGCATGTGTTGTCGCCGACTTTCATGTGCAGACATTACACGGGACTTACAATTGTGCTCATCATCGAACATTAGTTAAAGTCGCATGTGAACTATTTGTGTTTCCCAGCCGCGTCGTCAAGTCTGAGGTACCTCTGCGGTACCGTTAAGTTTTCCATAGAAATTGTTAAGCATTTAGAAAGGGTTTGAACAGAGTTTTGTTCTGAAAGTGTGTTCGACTCCTGCCGTCGGGAGGTCGATCAGTACGGTTACTGTTACCATGGAGTAATATTTATAGTTTTGGGTACGGTTTTACTATTTTATATGTAGACCCCGATATTTGACACAATATATACAGAAGTTGTTTGTTACATTATATGACTGTGTGTTGGTTCCTCATTTCGGCAGATCGTCCATGTAGCCGACACGAACACGAAGTGTGTGTTACCGGCTATCAAAAACTATGAAAAATAGTAAAGAATGAGCTACAAAATCACTATCAGTTTTAAGTTGCAGGTAGAATAAGTCTGTGCCTTTGTAAAAAATACTAAAAAAATAGTAGAAAGTGAAGAACCAGCTGAAAGTTAGTTGAGGAGACCTTGACCGCATATCATTTGCATCTCATTGTCGGCTACATGGACTGTGTGCCCTCATTTTTGGCAATTTTTCATGCCCCATGCTGTGTAGCCCTGCGTACAGGTGTGTGCACGTGTGTTCCCAGCATTATATGGCCTCTACCACAGCCCTGCAATGGTCTTTGAACAGACTTGAGGTCTCTGCGGCCTGGATCTGGACCGCAATGAAGACTAAACGGTCTTTTTGGCCGAAATTCTGCTCTATTGGGGCAAAATCCTTTCCCTGCCTACCTTTACCTCCTAACCAATCCCAGAAAAGATGCGATTGACTTCTCCTAACGTCCAAAACCGCTCATTTTCTGAAACATAACATACTCAACAAGTTGTTTACCCATGGAGATCCCCATTTTGAATCTCGCTGCAGAGACCCCAGTTATCTCCACAGACCGTTGCAGGGCAGCGTGGTGGAGGCCGTATACGCCAGGAACACACAGACCTGTACTCAGGGCTACATGCTCTGTTGCTGCTCTAGAGAGGTTAATGCCAGTCTCGGACTTGTTGGCCCTGCTAGAGAAATAAATTTGGCTGAGCTTCGGTCGGTTATTATTCTGCCGTCTCGAAACATCGGTTACACAAGCAACATTTCGGTGAAATTCCAAAGTCAATTTTGTTTTCCATAACTCAACACAAACCTTTGTAAAATTTGACCCCCCTTCAATCATTGATTGTAAAATTTGACCCCCCCTGAAAAGCGGTTTTGTAAAAGTCAACCCCCCCCCTGATTTCCACCGACCCCCCCCTCCCCGTAAATAACGAATGCTCCTTAGCATATACATATATGAATTTTTAGCTCACATTTGGTTATACCAATGTGAGTTTATCGTATAAGCTGAAGTCAATGGCGTCTGTATGTATGTGTGTATGTATGTATGTATGTATGTATGTATGTATGTACGTACAGTATGTCCGTCAACATCAAAAACACGCAAACCGCTGCACGTTTCAGCTTGGTATTTGGTGTGTGGATGCATCCTGGGCTATAGATGGGATTTTGTTCAAATGAAGTCTGCATTGCCAAAATTATGCAAATGAGCTTACAAAATGTGAAAATGGTCAAGAATTAATAACTCAAGAACTGCTGTTTTGATTGCTTTGAAAATTTTTGTGCAAGTACCTTAGGTGAACCTTATACAGTTTTATGAATATTGTGAAGATATCCTTAATTTTGTATTTTTGCTGAATTTTTTGGTGATTTTTCTCATTTTCAGTAAAAATTCTTCTTCTCTGAAACCGCCAGCCCAATGGCTCTCAAATTTGAGTTGGATCTTTGCGAGGGTGTTACTCTTCTAATTTGTTGAAATTATGACGAAATTGGGAAAATTACTATTTTGGAGCAATTTTGTCATTTTTGGTCAAAAAATCTTAAACAGTGTTTTCTTTTTAAAACCCCTGGACTGACAGCTTTTATATTTGGTACACAGACGTACAGAGATGACAATAGTTAGATATGTGGAAATTGTCCTGAAATATACAAATTTGTATTTTTAAGACAATATTGTCATTTTTGGTCAAGAAAACTTGTTCTCAAAATTACTTGTTTGATAGCTTTGTAACTTGGTATAAAGTCCCCAGGGATGTTATTAGACAAATTTTTTGCTCAAAGTGTTGGGAAACCCCCAAATTTGTATATTTAAGGTAATTTTCTCAGTTTGTGACCTTAAATGACCTACACCAACCCGGGATATGTTGTGAGACAGTTTTGAAGGCTGTGAACATAATTTTGTCATATTTGGTATCAATTTGTAGGAAATTTTGATCCAGAAAACAAAGCTGAGGTGAATTTTTTCATTGCGGACCAATTTGTGCAACTTTTCTATGTAAGACATACAAGAACTGATGAGAAATTTGGATCCAGGATAATTCCAGATGTTGTAATCACCGCCCACAGTGGAAGGCATTTCACTATCTGTAACAACTTAAGTGCTGTTTACATTAGAATGATAACACTCATGGAATTAATTAAAAACTCCCAAAGGTTGTAAATATATTTCCTGTCATCTGGCGTTATGTAATACCGAGGGATGGAACATTTGATATTCAGGAGGGGGTAGGGTCTAGAAGATTGATGAGGTACGGTAGCATTACTTTTTTACCAGATCCCTTGTACATTTTTTTACCCACTCCCACCTTTTCTTTTTATCAAGCCTTCTCTGTCTATTTTTTGTTGTTGACATTTGCTTATGTATTTAGGATCTGCTTGTCTCATTGCTATAGAAGTTGATATGCATGTTCCTAAAGATGACCTCCAGTACCTAAGTTGGAGACTTGTTTGCTTTTGACATTCTTGTTTTTCCTGGTTTAAATATTTCTCAAATGGACCAATTCAAACCAAATGTGAGCACACTGTCCTTGACGGTATTTTTTTGTCTTTAGGGTAATGTCGAGAAGGACTGCATCAAACTTTATGAAATATGGTACAGGTGATAATTCTGTCAGTGTTATGATAGGATGCAAAAATGTTGACAAGAAACCCTGTTTGGACTGGTCACTTTCTTCAGTCTAGGGGGATGGATTCATAGGGTGAGGGGGGGGGAGTTACCCTGTTTTTGACTTTGATGATGGAGGGGTCTCCATAATTTTTAAATGCCCAATGGGGGGAGGGGGGTCAGTGTGTTCTTGAATTTTACAAAGACTCGTACTTGCTGAAAATGTATCTGCCAGCCATGAATTTCACCATGCCCTTTGGGCGCATGACTTTAATATATATATGACGTATATATACCGGAAATACTGTAATTTCAACTTTTTTAATCATTGTTTAGTCAATACAGGACAAGGGTACTAGTCTGGAAAGATTGTCGCTGAAAGATGTATCACTAATTTGTTAGAAAGACATGACAGAGACTCTAATCTTGACAGAGACAAAACGCCAGCACCAGAACTCAGTGGGTGTCCGTTACATGTAATAATCCTTTACAGGTGAACTTACAAGCATTTGACCACTTACTCCATAAACACTGCTGATCTTGCCGTTAGACACATTGATACTATGTTTACTAGCCAATATCACAAATAGAACATGAAAACCTTGGTCTATTTTGAATATTTGAAAATAAAATATCTTACAGGGGTTGACTGGGTTGTCCACTTATAAAAGTTTGGTAAACCATCTTCCTTTCTAGCATGAGTAGAACTCCAGGTGAAGCGTACGACCCCTTCTACTTCTACAGACACTGATCTGCTGATAGTGCTTTGTTAATTATTTAGTGGCTTTGCAATCTAGTGTTTATGTTATCAGGATTAAATTTACACCAAACGAATCAACAAATTGAAATCTGTACTGTGTACGAAAGTTTTTGTAGTCTGTCAATGTCCATGTTTTGTGTTTTCCATGTTTCAAACATTTGGAACAGGGTAGTCACCCTGTTTTCTAAAGCTGGAAGAGGGGGGTCTGCCACTTTTTGACGTCAGCAAAATATTCCACTTCACACACACCAGCCCCCCCCCCCCCCGACCCAAGAAACTGACCAGTCACTAATACTAAATATTTTCAAAAAGCAGAGAATGTAAAATTTAGTATGGTAGCAATGGTTTACCCAAAGGATGAAGGGGTGTATATTTGGGGTGTAAAACCTCAATTTTGTTAATAAATGATGAAAATTAGGTCAAAACCTTGATACTGTTTTCTGAAATGTAATATTGCACTTGAAACAAGAGTTTTTGAAAAAAAATGACTATTTTATTTTTGCATTGTCTATCCTCGTTCCAAAGTGGCATGGTTTGAGAGACTTACACTCAAAAAAGTGATTAAAAACATGATTAGCAAAATTAAATCTTATTCAAAATTGTCATTTTGTTATATTGCATTTAAAGCACATAATGTGAAAATTTCAGAAAATTTGACCCAGCCAGAGTTGAGATAAAATCTTTTGAAATCTTATGAAATTTTACACCATGCATATGGCTTGACTTTATTGATAGTTGCAGTCACATGACCAATGTGGTATAAATCTTACAGCATGCATTTAATGACTTGACTTGATTGATAGTTACATGTCATGTGACCAGTCTGGGATAAAGGGGACCAAGGTACATAGTTACAAAGGTACGTGTACACAGACTGGTGAATTTTTGTTGAAATTACATTTGTGTTATGAACAATATCTTGTGATTTCCTTATATTTTTTGATGCCTGGATACAGGAATACTGAGTAAACTAAGCAGCCTCTCAGTCATAATCCAATCTGACAAGAGCTTGTTACAAGGTATGTTACATTGCTTGTTACCTAACTGCTGCTATTGTTTCTGTTTTCAAACTTCATGCCTTCATTCATTTTTCTGTGAGAATGAAATATAGCGGATAAACCATGACTAAAATATTTCAAGTTTAAAAGCATTTTTATGCTTCCATACCATTATATGTAACATGTCTAACTGGTATGTTCATATAGTAGAGAGAGTTGCTAGACCTTGTGTTTGTTCAGTGTCTGTCAACAGTAAAGGCTTGAGAACAGTAGCATGCCCACAGCTAATATACTTGGTAGGGAGATTTGATTGTAACTGAAAATGTGGAGTTGTGAAAGTGAACATTCAGATGTCTAAACAGCTATTAAATGAACAAAAAAAAGTGATACGTGGTTAAATATGTAAATTTTTCAAATTGAGATCTTACTAAATGATAAATTATGTGTCAGTATGAATATAATTCTATGACACAATGCACAATTTATGAAATTCCTTAGTCATACTGAACATTTCACTGACAAGCAAAGTAAAACATTTCACCATTACTGATTTAGATCTATACTATATATTGTTGCGTCTGTAATAAGCTATAACTGATGGTTGCTATGGAAAACGTCAACTTGAGTCCTCTGTCTGTAAATTTACTGCTTAAATATTGACTTAGTCAGCTGTTCTCCCTTCCCATAAACATTAAGCACCTGGATTCAAAGGAGAAACTCTACCAAAATATCTAAACTTGAAATTATGATTTAGAAGGTCTCCAATATCAATCATGTGTTTTCTGATTGAATAACACAAAAGTTTGGTGTTGATTAGAAAAAAATATTGAATTTATGCCCACTGAAACCTGATTATTGGAAATAACATATCTCTATATATAGATTGTTTGACCTGCCCCCAATAAATGTTTTAATGGCAGATGAAGGTTTATGGGACATTCATTATGTTTTTTTTTTTGCATGAGGCCACTCGAAGAAAATTCTTTGTTTGCCATCCTTGGGTTCTGAAAAACATACCAACTAGCCAGGGAAAAAATAAACAGAGACAAAAAACAAGTGTATTGACATAAGTTCAGTTTAAATTTATTTTCTTTTAGAAAAATAATGATTTTATTTGCCATAGGGTTAATATTGCCTTTGTTTTCTTCATTTTCTCTATGCCATAGGGATCTTACCGGTATATGTATGTGTGTATGTATGTTAGTGTGTGCATACCGGTATGTACATCAGTCCACATCAAAAACTCCAAATCACACCACCTACCATCTTAATGTTTTGTGTACAGGTGCACCCAGGGGTGGAGATGTGATTTCTTTAAATGGACATGTCAGTGTCAAAAATATGCAAATGAGGTAATAAAAGGGAAATCCAGCAAATTGCTAAAACTGTAACCACTGGCCAGATTTGGTTAAAACTTAGTATGAAGGTTCTTAATGGTGACTTAAGTTAGATTTGTTCAAACTTTGGTGATATTTTGACAGTCTTATTTTTGGGACAATAATCTCGTTTTTGGTCAAAAAATCTTCTCTGAGAGTACTTGTCCCATTTCCCGGAAACCTGGTATGTATAATCCTAGGGATGGCCTCTGCCAGATTTTTTGAAATTGTGGTAAAATTTTCATATTTGTATTTTGGGGGGCAATTTTTCCCATTTTTAGTCAAAAAAACCATTTCTCCCAAAGTATCATTGGATTGCTTTGAAACTTGATAGTTTTGATTCTAGAATTGTCTTCTGTGAAATTGTAGAAGTTGTGGTGAAATTTTCATATTTGTTTTTTTGGGCAATTTTTAACATTTTTAGCTGAGCTGGTTTGGGTGCATCTTTGATAAAAAATCCCTTGGGACGCTACAGTCTTTGCTCTTTGACCTGGTTCACCACAGCTGAAATAATTTAATGGTTTCTTGTTCTTGTTATTGTTATTGTTGACTCTCTTACCAGATCGCCGCAAATCTGAAAGTTTGGTTTTCACCTCAGATAAGTCTCTTCTGGTCTGGTCTAACTTCCTCCGGTCTTCATTTAGTTCTCTGCGTAACTTCTCAACTTCACTACAACTCCTGTCGTGACAATGACTTTCAGTTTCTCTTGTGGATAATTTGGAACAAAGACTTCTGTTCTGTGGTCTGCTCATGCTGTTCTTGCATCAAGTGCAGTGATTTACATATTTACTGAATTCTAAGTGCCTTCAGTTCTGTGCTCTCAATCTCAGAATCATCATCGGGGTGAGTGGATGCGTGGGAGGTGAAAAGCATGTGGGTGAAATGGGAAAAATCAGACTTCTCTCTGCCCACTGAAGTACTACCTTATTTGGTCATGCGGGGTCGCAAATCTTATCCCTGTGTTTCATTTTCAACAGGTTGAGAAGGTTTATATTTCTTTGACTCTGCTAGAGATATGGCCAATCTTTCCCGCATACTGATGTTACAGAGATAATTTATCCCACACAAAGGTACTGAACCTAGCGGTCATTGATACCAGTAAAATAATTAATTAAAACAACAAGATCTCAATTATAGTTGATTTCCATAAAAACCATATTTGAGACAAACGCATAATAACGTTCATTACGTTTAACGAGGATGTTTACGGAAATCTGGAATATATTTAAATTATATTAAGAGTTATGAAGGTAGTCAATTACGTTTTAACCTGTCACTTTTAAGATCCAGACCTGCATTGATGTTTAGGATTGGATGTATCATTTTATCTTTAGTTCATGTCTATCGTATGATCAAAGCCTCGCCTTAAAGATAACGTTTAAAATCCCATTCTAAAACAATACAAGTGAGATTAGATTGGAATAGAGAGAGAGGAACACAGCGGACCCAAGACATTTAGACTATGGGAGAAGCGTATCTTGGGCGATGGCAACTGTCAAGCTTGTCTACAGAAAAGTCTTATGTAGTACCAATGAACTCTGAACGTCTCGTGTAGTCAATACACTGAAGATCCCCAGGTTACTCTCAGCAGCCAAGGCGAGTTCAACAAACAAACCCCCTTTGAAAAAACGAATAGTAGAAGGGTGAACGGAATGTTACTTTGAAGAAGGAAAAAACGCTTAGTAACACTGACACTTTTCTTTGGTGGTGTATTAGGGGTCAATTCAGACTCCTATTTAACTTTGACAGGGTCAACGAGAGGCTGGACATCAGTATTACTGTCCCATTCCTTGGAGTTCGAGGATAATACCCTTGAGATCTCTCCATGCCGACTACAGCATATGATACCAGACAACAACTGTTGTATGACAGCAAAGCTCATCAGATGCAACTCAAATACACACTGTGAACCATTACTCAATGTTTCGCATACAGAAAATTCAAATGTATAGTGAGAGAGTACCTGTGTGTGCGATTTCCAATACGCGAGAGTCCTCCATACATTGTTTTAGTAAGGCATATGCTCAGCAAAAATTTATCTGCAGAGAATGGGGCAAGTTGGTGATGCAGATAATCTGGACAATGGAAGTCACTTGGGTATTAAAGCATGGATAGAAATCACTAACACACGTACATATGAGCTATTAAAATTCTTGTATTGAAATAAAACAACAATCATGAAAATTTGCCCAAGAACAATACAAGTAATGCTTGAACTCTTATGCAAAACAACTTTACCTAGTGAAGCTAAACAGTTACCAGTTAGTACTTCGTGTAATGATCAATGCTGACAAAGTTTCACTGTCCGATGGAGAAGGTCCGCTGACCCCCTCCGAGCTCAGACATTATCTCCGTCCTGTGGCGGAGCAGGTCAAAAGTTTGCATAATTCCATCGTCCGCTCGCACGGCTCGTTAGCCAGACACGAGTCTTCCACTAACCACGCCGTGCGGGACTCGGCTGAAGCTAGCAGCCAAAACCTAGCAGCCAAAACTATGGTGTGGAAGCTAGCAGCCAAAACTTGCAAGCCACTTTCCTCCTATATTTTGAAGTCAAGTGGACATCAATCTAACATACAAGGTTCTTTATACATGTATCAACACAAACACATCATTTACTAATTAATTTCTTTGCATAAATTATCTCCATTCTAATTAGCACCTGGTATCCCAGCTAGCCTATGGCTATAAAGCACAATGCATTGTCTGCTGGAATGAAAGAAAGAGTGTGGCACCCATTACACCTAGCATGTCTTACTCATATACATCCATACTAACAAACTACACTTGTCTCATTTCTTAATTAATTTCTTTGCATAAATTATCTCAGCTTTAATTATAACCCATATGCTAACCTATGGCCATACAGCAGAATATAGTGTCTGCTTGAATAAAGAAAGAGTGTGCATCCATTACACCTAGCATGTCTTACTCATATACATCCATAGTAACAAACTACACTTGTCTCATTTCTTAATTAATTTCTTTGCATAAATTATCTCTGTTTTAATTATCACCTATAGCCATGGCCAACAAGAATATAGTGTCTGCTGAATGAAAGAAAGAGTGTGC
The DNA here is from genome assembly GCF_041260155.1 of Ptychodera flava. Taxonomy (NCBI): domain Eukaryota; kingdom Metazoa; phylum Hemichordata; class Enteropneusta; family Ptychoderidae; genus Ptychodera; species Ptychodera flava. Next base: position 41,411,404 of record NC_091928.1, read on the forward strand.
ATCCATTACACCTAGCATGTCTTACACATATACATCCATACTAACAAACTACACTTGTCTCATTTTTAATTAATTTCTTTGCATAATTATCTCCATTCTAATTATCATCTATATGCTAGCCTATGGCCATAGAGCAGAATGCATTGTCTGCTGGAATGAAAGAAAGAGTGTGCATCCATTACACCTAGCATGTCTTACTCATATACATCCATACTAACAAACTACACTTGTCTCATTTCTTAATTAATTTCTTTGCATAAATTATCTCTGTTTTAATTATCACCTATAGCCAATGGCCACAAGAATATAGTGTCTGCATGAATGAAAGAAAGAGTGTGCACCCATTACACCTACCATGTCTTACTCATATACATCCATACTAACAAACTACACTTGTCTCATTTCTTAATTAATTTCTTTGCATAAATTATCTCTTCTAATTACATCCTATATGCTAGCCTATGGCTATAAAGCACAATCATTGTCTGCTGGAATGAAAAAGATGAAAGACAATAAAAGAAAGTGTGCACCCATTACACCTAGCATGTCTTACTCATATACATCCATACTAACAAACTACACTTGTCTCATTTCTTAATTAATTTCTTTGCATAAATTATCTCAGCTATAACCCATATGCTAACCTATGGCCATACAGCAGAATATAGTGTCTGCTTGAATAAAGGAAAGAGTGTACATCCATTTCACCTAGCATGTCTTACTCATATACATCCATACTAACAAACTACACTTGTCTCATTTCTTAATTAATTTCTTTGCATAAATTATCTCTGTTTTCATTATCACCTATATGCTAACCTATGGCCATAGAGCAGAATGCATTGTCTCCTGGAGTCAGAGAAAGAGTGTGCATCCATTACACCTAGCATGTCTTACACATATACATCCATACTAACAAACTACACTTGTCTCATTTCTTAATTAATTTCTTTGCATAAATTATCTCTGCTTTAATTATCACCTATAGCCAATGGCCACAAGAATATAGTGTCTGCCTGAATGAAAGAAAGAGTGTTCATCCATTTCACCTAGCATGTCTTACTCATATACATCCATACTAACAAACTACACTTGTCTCATTTCTTAATTAATTTCTTTGCATAAATTATCTCTGCTTTAATTATCACCTATAGCCAATGGCCACAAGAATATAGTGTCTGCATGAATGAAAGAAAGAGTGTTCATCCATTTCACCTAGCATGTCTTACTCATATACATCCATACTAACAAACTACACTTGTCTCATTTCTTAATTAATTTCTTTGCATAAATTATCTCCAATTAATTAACATATATATGCTAACCTATGGCTATAAAGCAGAGTGCATTGTCTGTTTGAATGAAAGAAAGAGTGTGCATCCATTACACCTAGCATGTCTTACACATATACATCCATACTAACAAACTATACTTGTCCCATTTCTTAATTAATTTCTTTGCATAAATTATCTCTGTTTTCATTATCACCTATATGCTAACCTATGGCCATACAGCAGAATGCATTGTCTCCTTGAGTCAGAGAAAGTGTGCATCCATTTCACCTAGCATGTCTTACTCATATACATCCATATTAACAAACTACACTTGTCCTATTTCTTAATTACTTTCTTTGCATAAATTATCTCTGCTTTAATTATCACCTATATGCTAGCCTATGGCCATACAAAAGATCATAGTGTCTGCCTGAATAAAAGAAAGAGTGTGCATCCATTTCACCTAGCATGTCTTACACATATACATCCATACTAGCAAACTACACTTGTCTTATTTCTTAATTAATTTCTTTGCATAAATTATCTCTATTATAATGAGCATGTGCATGCTGGCTTATTGTTGTAGAAGTGAATGCATGGTCTGCTGGAACAAAAGAAAGAGTGTGCATCCATTTCACCTGCCCTGTTTTCTGCACTTACATCAATACTTACAGACTTCATATACCTCAACTCTTCAATTATGTCTTTTGAATAAATTATTTCTATTGTAATTAGCATCTGAAAGAATGTGCATCCATTTCACCTACCCAGTCTTATACATATACATCTATACTAACAGACTACTCTTCTTCCATTTCTTAAATAATTTCTTTGCATAAATTATCTCAATTATAATTGGGATGTATATATGCTAGTTTATGGCTGTAGAAAAGAGTGCTTAGTCTGCTGTGAAGTTTGTTAGTATAGATCTAAAGACACAGGACAGGCTAAGTGAAAAGGATGCACACTCTATCTTTCCAGTAGACACTGCATACTATGTATAGCCATAGGCTAGCGATTATGTGGTAATTAAAATGGAGATAATTTATGCAAAGAAATTAATTAAGAAATGCGAAAAGCCTTATTTTTAGTATGGATGTATATCTGTAAGACATTGGTAGGTGAAATGGATGCACTCTCTTTCTTTCTTTCCTGCGGACAATTGTGCATTCTCTTGTATTCACAGGCCAGCATAAAGGTGAAAATTAAATTAGAGATAATTTATGCAAGGGAAATAATTAAGAAATGAGACAAGTCTTAGTTCTTAATATGTCTATGTCGATGTCTATGTGTAAGACAGGGTGGGTGAAATAGATGCACACTCTTTCTTTCATTCCAGCAGACAATGCACTCTGCTGTATAGCCATAGGTTAGCATATATATGTTAATTAAATGGAGATAATTTATGCAAAGAAATTAATTAAGAAATGAGACAAGTGTGGTTTGTTAGTATGGATGTATATGAGTAAGACATGCTAGGTGTAATGGGTGCACACTCTTTCTTTCATTCCAGCAGACAATGCATTGTGCTCTATAGCCATAGGTTGGCATGTATATGTTAATTAATTGGAGATAATTTATGCAAAGAAATTAATTAAGAAATGAGACAAGTGTAGTTTGTTAGTATGGATGTATATGAGTAAGACATGCTAGGTGAAATGGATGCACACTCTTTCCTTGACTCCAGCAGACAATGCATTCTGCTCTATGGCCATAGGCTAGCATATAGGTGATAATTAAAGCTGAGATAATTTATGCAAAGAAATTAATTAAGAAATGAGATAAGTATAGTTTGTTAGTATGGATGTATATGTGTAAGACATGCTAGGTGTAATGGGTGCACACTCTTTCTTTCATTCAGGCAGACACTATATTCTGCTCTATGGCCATAGGTTAGCATATGTATGTTAATTAATTGGAGATAATTTATGCAAAGAAATTAATTAAGAAATGAGAGCAGTGAAGTTTGTTAGTATGGATGTATATGTGTAAGACATGCTAGGTGTAATGGGTGCACACTCTTTCTTTCATTCAGGCAGACACTATATTCTGCTGTATGGCCATAGGTTAGCATATAGGTGATAATTAAAGCTGAGATTATTTATGTAAAGAAATTAATTAAGAAATGACACAAGTATAGTTTGTTAGTATGGATGTATATGTGTAAGACATGCTAGGTGTAATGCGTGCACACTCTTTATTTCATTCAGGCAGACACTATACTCTGCCGTATGGCCATAGGCTGGAATATATATGTTAATTACTTGGAGATAATTTATGCAAAGAAATTAATTAAGAAATGACAGCAGTGAAGTTTGTTAGTATGGAAGTATATGAGTAAGACATGCTAGGTGAAATGGATGCACACTCTTTCTTTTATTCAGGCAGACAATGCATTGTGCTCTATAGCCATAGGTTGGCATGTATATGTTAATTAATTGGAGATAATTTATGCAAAGAAATTAATTAAGAAATGAGAGCAGTGAAGTTTGTTAGTATGGATGTATATGACTAAGACATGCTAGGTGTAATGGATGCACACTCTTTCTTTTATTCAGGCAGACACTATATTCTGCTGTATGGCCATAGGTTAGCATATATATGTTAATTAATTGGAGATAATTTATGCAAAGAAATTAATTAAGAAATGAGAGCAGTAAAGTTTGTTAGTATGGATGTATATGAGTAAGACATGCTAGGTGTAATGGATGCACACTCTTTCTTTCATTCCAGTAGGCAATGCATTGTGCTGCATAGCCATAGGTTGGCATATATATATTAATTAATTAGAGATAATTTATGCAAAGAAATTAATTAAGAAATGAGACAAGTGTAGTTTGTTAGTATGGATGTATATGAGTAAGACATGCTAGGTGAAATGGATGCACACTCTTTCTTTTATTCAGGCAGACAATGCATTGTGCTCTATAGCCATAGGTTGGCATGTATATGTTAATTAATTGGAGATAATTTATGCAAAGAAATTAATTAAGAAATGAGAGCAGTGAAGTTTGTTAGTATGGATGTATATGACTAAGACATGCTAGGTGTAATGGATGCACACTCTTTCTTTTATTCAGGCAGACACTATATTCTGCTGTATGGCCATAGGTTAGCATATATATGTTAATTAATTGGAGATAATTTATGCAAAGAAATTAATTAAGATATGAGAGCAGTAATGTTTGTTAGTATGGATGTATATGAGTAAGACATGCTAGGTGTAATGGATGCACACTCTTTCTTTCATTCCAGTAGGCAATGCATTGTGCTGCATAGCCATAGGTTGGCATATATATATTAATTAATTAGAGATAATTTATGCAAAGAAATTAATTAAGAAATGAAAGTGTAGTTTGTTAGTATTGATGTATATGAGTAAGACATGCTAGGTGAAATGGATGCACACTCTTTCCTTGACTCCAGCAGACAATGCATTCTGGTCTATGGCCATAGGCTAGCATATAGGTGATAATTAAAGCTGAGATAATTTATGCAAAGAAATTAATTAAGAAATGAGACAAGTGTAATTTTTTAGTATGGATGTATATGTGTAAGACATGCTAGGTTGGATGGATGCACACTCTTTCTTTTATTCAGGCAGACACTATATTCTGCTGTATGGCCATAGGCTAGCATATAGGTGATAATTAAAGGAGAGATAATTTATGCAAAGAAATTAATTAAGAAATAAGACAAGTGTGGTTTGTTAATGTGGATGTATATGTGTAAGACATGCTAGGTAAAATGGATGCACACTCTTTCTTTCATTCATGCAGACACTATATTCTTGTGGCCATTGGCTATAGGTGATAATTAAAACAGAGATAATTTATGCAAAGAAATTAATTAAGAAATGAGACAAATGTAGTTTGTTAGTATGGATGTATATGTGTAAGACATGCTAGGTGTAATGGTTGCACACTCCTTCTTTCATTCCAGCAGACAATGCATTGTGCTTTATAGCCATAGGCTAGCATATAGATGCTAATTAGAATGGAGATAATTTATGCAAAGAAATTAATTAAGAAATGAGACAAGTGTAGTTTGTTAGTATGGATGTATATGTGTAAGACATGCTAGGTGTAATGGGTGCACACTCTTTCTTTCATTCCAGCAGACAATGCATTGTGCTTTATAGCCATAGGCTAGCTGGGATACCAGGTGCTAATTAGAATGGAGATAATTTATGCAAAGAAATTAATTAGTAAATGATGTGTTTGTGTTGATACATGTATAAAGAGCCTTGTATGTTAGATTGATGTCCACTTGACTTCAAAATATAGGAGGAAAGTGACTTGCAAGTTTTGGCTGCTAGCTTCCACACCATAGTTTTGGCTGCTAGGTTTTGGCTGCTAGCTTCAGCCGAGTCCGTGCGGGATACCCCCACTATTTTGCGTTAAGGAGTTTGATGGAATTAGAAAATCAGGCGGACCAATCAGAGCACGCGTTACACTCAAAGAGAAAACCACGCCTACCTTCCAAACGCCGACCACCGCACTGTTTGTGCACAGCTTTTCTCTCGATTTACTTACTGGTTTACTAGACTTGGTTCAAGTGCGTGATTGTGAGCATGTGAGTTGTGTGAACGTCTGGAATGCAATGATCTGTGTTCTGTTTTCATGTGAAATGTGTGAGTAGGATTATGTGAACGCGTTGAGCGGGGTGAACGCGATACAGGGGAGTTTTACCCGGCACAAACTAACTCACTACTGCTGCTGCACAGACCAAATAAAAACGCGTTCGATCGCTACCAAATTTTACACGAGGAACTTTTACAAATCATTTTATTTTTTGAAAATTCACCGACTTGAACCAAGTCTCTGGTTTACCTTCGTCCTGTGACACCCTAATGGCTCAAACGGAGATTTAGGAGTGGGAAGGCAATCTTGCCCGAGTTTAATACAGGATTTGATTGTCATGCATGGGGAAATCTTACTGCGTGGTGGGGATAAAGTTACGGGCGATTTTCTCGTCATTCAGAGAGGTGGCGAAAAGTTCCGTTTCAGTGATCGTGGGTTACGAAATGTATGGCAACGCTTTGTATCGTGTAAAGCGTTAGATATCTCCCAAAGAAAAAAAATCGACGAATAAATATGGCGATAGTGCAGAAGATGACTTTGAAAAAACTGACGCTTGAAGTCTATGAAAAATTCACCGATGAGTAAGCTTATATTGCTTGCTGACGCTTGTAGTCAATGAAATATTCACCGATGAGTATATTGCTTGCTGTGATGAATAGGTCAATTTTTTTTTGAACAACATCCAAACAAAATCCGGTTCTTTGATTTCCAGTCCAAGCATATTTCACAAAGTCCTAGTCCATGTTTTCGAGCCATGCTTCTAGTTGTTTCTCCCGCGGCGTGTCGATGTTCTGTTCTGGTAAATCCTGTTCATCGTCTCACAATGTTTACAATTTTTCAAAGATATGAACAACAGAATAGCAGCCGGTCCGCGCCAGTTGACAGGACCACAATGTCTGAACAACGTCTGAGTAATGGGTTTATCGTGAAATTTTGAGGTCAAAATTGGAGGAGTGGTTTAACAGATTTACTTGGGCGGGTAGAACTTTTCTATTTCGCGCCGCGATCTTTTGAGTTTGGCGGGTTGATGTTTTCACCTTACAAGTTGAGCGACAGCTGGGAATATCTTGCGGTACGACGCGCTGGCGGCTGGGCCTTTGTTTTGACGTTTTGAACACATCAGTTATTTCAGCAGTAGATTTCAGTAGCATGAAATGTAAACAGTGACCACGAATACTTGTAAATGTAACACCGAGAAAAAAGTGGGAAAAGACCTATACTACTACATTCGTAGTAACCGATTATCTGATTGGCTACTTACTGGTCACATACAGTCGTGTGGTGGCGCTTTAAAAAACACGATTTAGGGGGTCTATCAGCCAAGGTCTGATTTCGGGAAGCATCCAGCTGCCCGGAGCGGAGACCTTGGCAAGCGAAGATGGCATAATTCATTGCGCATGCAAGGTAGACATTTAGCAACATGATGATCAATGTAAGACGCAGTCTTGGCAAGCTGACAAGCCAATTAAAACTGTGTGGGGACTCTTGTACTGACACAAATAAATGTTATTATCACTGTCCAATCTGCCCAGCCTACGATTTCCGGCAAACATGCTACAAAAAGTCAGAAGCCATCTCGTCGCCAGTCATTGGCAACACCCGACCGAGGACGCTACGGACTGAGATAGATTTGAAATTTCTTATCATGGATATAGTTTTAATGATAATGCTGTTTGCTCCGAGCTGGGAAATTTTAAAGTTTCGTCATATGCACAGCATGTTGGATATTGCAGTTTGTTGGAAACTCAGCATTTTTCTTAAATGTTGACTATAGATGGAGACTCGAGCATATTGGACGATATTTCGGACTAAGCTTGATTGGTAATTTCTTGACGTGGACGGAATTTTAATCTTAGTGCAGTTTGCTCCGAGCTGGGACATTTTTTGCTCACGTGTTGACACACGTGAGCATATGTCGCAGCGATGTCTGTCTGTCTGTGTGTCTGTGTGTCTGTCTGTCTGTCTGTGTCTGTCTGTCTGTCTGTCTGTCTGTCTGTCTGTGTACTCAATATCTCAAAAACGGCTCATCAGATCAGAATCAAATCTGGTACATAGATTCAGTTTGCAAATGGCAAGAACTGATTAGTTTTTGGTGGGTGTGGCTCGCTTACTTTTTGCTCATTTGCATAATTAATGATTTTAGAAAAAACTGATATATATTGACAACGACTGCACATAATTTGATGAGATTCACTACAAATGTTGATCACACCAAGATATATCAGCTGTGAAAGATATTAAGGGGTGACGTGAAAGATAATTACTAATTTGCATGTTTAATGAAATTTCCTAATTAGAAGTATATATCTGAATATACTCAATCAAAATTGACGAAACTTGGTATGCATATTGAAGATACTATGATTTAACATTATTGAAAGTCAGTTAGCATTTTACTTCATCCAAATCCTAATTTGCATATTTAATGACCTTTTGAAATTAAGGATATATATTTGAAGTTACATGACCAAAATTGATGAAACTTGCTATGTACATTAAAGATACTATGATAGAACATTATTAAATGTCATTAAGCATTTTTACATCAGCCAATTCCTAATTTGCATATTTTATGAACTTTCCTAATTAGGGGTATTTATCTGAATTGACGTGACCAAAGTTGATGAAACTGGCTATGTACATTAAAGATACTATGATAGAACATTATTGAAAGTCATTAAGCATTTGAACTTTAGCCAATTCCTTATTTGCATATTTAATAAACTTTCATAATCAGGGATATTTATCTGTATTGACCAGACCAAAGTTGACGAAACTTGCTATGTACATTAAAGATACTATGATACGACGTTATTGAAAGTCATTAAGCATTTTTACTTCATCCAGCTCCTAATTTGCATATTTAATGAATTTTTGAAATTAGGGATATATATTTGAATTTACTTGACCAAAACTGATGACACTTGCTACGTACATTAAAATACATAAAGATACTATTATGTAGGCTAACATTATTGAAAGGCATTAACATTATTGCTTCAGCCAATTCCTGATTTGTGTATTTAATGAACTTTCCTAATTAGGGATATATACTAGAATTTATTTGATCAAAGTTGGCATAACATGCTATGTACATTGATGATTATACCAGGTTATACCAATATTGGAAATCATTTCGCACTTAAGTTTTCATGTCAGCTAATTTATAGTTTGCATATCTAATTAATTTCAAAGTTTGGAATATATACTTTAAAGGACTTGACCAAAGGCAATTACACTTGCTGTATAAATTGGTGATACAATGACAGCAGTCAAAGAAATAAATTATTTTTATTTCAGCCAATTACATATTTGAATACTTAATGACCTATAGAGTTAATCTGTGGTGAATATTGTTCATTATGTTGATCATAATACTTTCAATGAAGTTGCAAACATGTGGCAAAGGTTAAAATTTACATATAACTTCAATATATAATGAAACATGTGAGCATTTACAGTTCATATCTGGTTTGCTCACGTGTTGACACACGTGAGCATATGTCGCAGCGATGTCTGTCTGTCTGTCTGTCTGTGTGTCTGTCCGTCTGTCTGTCTGTGTGCTCGATATCTCAAAAACGGCTCATCAGATCAGAATCAAATCTGGTACGTAGATTCAGTTTGCAAATGGCAAGAACTGATTAGTTTTTGGTGGGTGTGGCTTGCTTACTTTTTGCTCATTTGCATAATTAATGATTTTAGAAAAAACTGATATATATTGACAACGACTGCACACAATTTGATGAGATTCGCTACAAATGTTGATCACACCAAGATATATCAGCTTTGAAAGATATTAAGGGGTGACGTGAAAGATAATTACTAATTTGCATGATTAATGAAATTTCCTAATTAGGAGTATATATCTAAATTTACTCGATCAAAATTGACGAAACTTGGTATGCATATTGAAGATACTATGATTTAACATTATTGAAAGTCATTAAGCATTTTTACTTCATCCAAATCCTAATTTGCATATTTAATGACCTTTTGAAATTAAAGATATATATTTGAAGTTACAAGACCAAAATTGATGAAACTTGCTATGTACATTAAAGATACTATGATAGAACATTATTAAATGTCATTAAGCATTTTTACATCAGCCAATTCCTAATTTGCATATTTTATGAACTTTCCTAATTAGGGGTATTTATCTGAATTGACGAGACCAAAGTTGATGAAACTGGCTATGTACATTAAAGATACTATGATAGAACATTATTGAAAGTCATTAAGCATTTGAACTTTAGCCAATTCCTTATTTGCATATTTAATGAACTTTCATAATCAGGGATATTTATCTGTATTGACCAGACCAAAGTTGACAAAACTTGCTATGTACATTAAAGATACTATGATACGACGTTATTGAAAGTCATTAAGCATTTTTACTTCATCCAGCTCCTAATTTGCATATTTAATGAATTTTTGAAATTAGGGATATGTATTTGAATTTACATGACCAAAATTGATGAAACTTGCTATGTACATTAAAGATACTATTATGTAGGCTAACATTATTGAAAGGCATTAAGCATTTTTGCTTCAGTCAATTCCTAATTTGTGTATTTAATGAACTTTCCTAATTAGGGATACTACTTGGATTTATCTGATCAAAGGTGGCATAACATGCTATGTACATTGATGATTATACAAGATTATACCAATATTGGAAGTCATTTTGCACTTAAGTTTTCATGTCAGCTAATTTATAGTTTGCATATCTAATGAGCTTTCAAAGTTTGGAATATATAGTTTGAAGGACTTGACCAAAGGCAATTACACTTGCTATGTAAAGTGGTGATACAATGACAGCAGTCAAAGAAATTAATTATTTTTATTTCAGCTAATTGTATATTTGAATACTTAATGACCTATAGAGTTAATCTGTGGTGAATATTGTTCATTATGTTGATCTTAATACTTTCAATGAAGTTGCAAACATGTGGCAAAGGTTCAAATTTACACATAACTGCAATATATAATGAAACACGTGAGCATTTACAGTTCATATCTGGTGATAATTAAGACACATAGCGTGCCTGATATTCCAGCAAAGTGATGACATTTTTCGTAAGCATGGACTTTAGATATTATTAATATTATTAATCTTTATTTAAACTCAATAACAACATAGGTGAAACACCTCTTTTCATGGAGGTCGAATAGACAAAAGAAAATCATATTACAGCACCAACTTGAAAACACGAAAAACACAGAAGTGCAAATATCAAAAAATCTTCGAAGAAGCATCAGACAAGTAATAGAATACAAAAAGTTGTTACAAGATTTCTTAAAGCTATGATTGATTTGGGGAGATTATTATATTGTTCTGATTGGAAGAACGAAGTGATCTGGAGGGATATACTATTGAACATACTGGCTACATAATCAGGGGTTAGATTGTGAGTTGCTCTGTAAATTTGGGCGAAGATATAGTCCTGAGATTATTGTAGATGCAACCAACGTGAATGATTGGTCATTTTTTGGCGTGGACGGAGTTTTAACGTTAGTGCAGTATGCTCCGAGCTGAGACATTATAACCGTTTCGTCATATACACAGCGTATAGGATCTTGCACATTGCTGCCCATGGCCTTAAGATAGAGTTATGAGCTTATAAGAGGATACAACGAACTGAGATAGATTTTAAATTTCGAAGCCTGAACGTAGTTTCCATCTGCATTTTACTCCGAGTTGAGACACATTAAAAGTCTCGTCATATAGGCCTACACAGCGTATTGGATATTGCAGTTTGTTAGAAACTTAGCGTTTTTTCTTTAAAATATTGACTATAGATAGAGTGTCGAGCATAATGGAGGATGCTACGAACTGAGATAGATTTGAATTTTCTTATCATGGAAATATTTTTAACGTTAGTGCAGTTTGCTCCGAGCTGAGACATTTTAAAAGTTTCGTCATATACACAGCGTATTGGATATTGGGGTTTGTTGGAAACTCGGCGTTTTTTCTTAAATGTTGACTATAGATGGAGACTCGAGCATATTGGAGGATGCTACGGACTGAGATTGATTGGAAATTTCTTGACGTGGACGGAGTTTTACCTTAGTGCAGTTTGCTCCGAGCTGAGACATTTTAAAAGTTTCGTCATATACACAGCGTATTGGATATTGGGTTTGTTGGAAACTCGGCGTTTTTTCTTAAATGTTGACTATAGACGGCGACTCGAGCATATTTGAGAATGCTACGGACTGAGATTGATTGGTAATTTCTTGACATGGACGGAGTTAACATTAGTGCAGTTTGCTCCGAGCTGAGACATTTTGATAATTTATGTAAATTACACATAGCATGTCGGATATTGTGGCAAAGTGATTAAATTTTTCGTAAGCATGGACTTTAGATATAGTCCTGAGATTATTGTGGATGCAACCGAACGTGCATTGAGTGATTTGTCAATTTTTTTGGCCTGGACGGAGTTTTAACAGTTTTAACGTTAGTGCAGTATGCTCCGAGCTGAGACATTATAACCGTTTCGTCATATACACAGCGTATTGGATCTTGCACATTGCTGCAATAATGGTTGACTTTTCGTATCACTGGCCTTTAGAGAGAGTTGTGAGCTTATTGGAGGATATAACGGACTGAGATAGATTTTAAATTTCGAAGCCTGGACGTAGTTTTATCTGCAGTTTGCTCCGACTCGGAGCTGAGACATTTTAACTCGTCCTAGGCCTATACAGTGTATTGGATTTTGCAGTTTGTTGGAAAACTTAGCATTTTTCTTAAATGTTGACTATAGATAGGGTGCCGAGCATATTGGATGGTGCTACTTACTGACTCGGAGAGATAGATTAGTAATTTCTTAACATGGATGGAGTTTTAACGTTAGTGCAGTTTGTTCCAAGACAGATGAGACATTTTGACCGTTTCGTAATAGTATAGCGTATTGCATGTTGCAGATTACTGCAAATAATTGACTTTTCGTATCCGTGGACTTTAGATAGTCCTGAATTTATTGTTCTTGTACTATTCATATCGTGTCGGATATTGCAGGTTGCTGCAAAGTGAATGACTTTTCTTATCCCTGGAATTTCATAGAGTCCGGAGTTTATTAAATGATGCTGCAGAGCGAGATAAATTGGTAATTTCGTAGCCTGTACGGAGTTTTAACGTTACTGCAATTTGCTCCGAGACATTTTGATCGTTCCTCACACACACTGCGTATTGCATGTTGCAGATTGCTGCAAACAATTGACTTTCCGTATCCATGGACTTTCGATAAAGTCCTGAATTTATTGTAGATGCCACGGACTGAGATAGACTGGTCATTTCAACACGATTGGAACTAATTTGGGATAATTGGATGGTGAAGTAATGTTTTTAAAATCTGCAAATGTAAGCTAATCTGCTTTTCTTTTTACGTTACACACTTGTTTTTATGAGTAATTTGTAATATTGAGACATTCAGCTATAGGGCACCTAATATTTTTGAGAAATTTTAATAATATGACGATCCAATTATCCCAAATTAGTTCCCATCGTGTTTTTCTTAGCCTGGACAGTTTTAACGTAAGGGCATTTTGCTCCGAGCTGAGACTTTGATAATTTTGTACCTACACATAGTGTATCGGATATTTCAGATTGCTGCAAAGTGATTGACTTTTCGTATCTGTGGACTTTGATAGAGTCCTGAGTGTATTGGGGAATGCTACGGACTGAGATAGCATTGTAATATCGTGTAGCCTGGACGGAGCTTTAGCGTTACTGCAATTTGCTCCGAGCTGACACATTTGACCGTTTCTCCATACACACTGCGTATTACATATTGCAGATTGCTGCAAACTATTGACTTTTCGTATCCATGGACTGTAGATAGGTTCTGAGTTTATTGTGGATGCAACGGACTGACATAGATTTGAAATTTCTTTACATGGTCGGAATTGTTACCTTGGTGGAGTTTGCTCCGAGCTGAGACATTTTATAATTTCTGTACTATACATAGCGTGTTAGATATTGCAGATGGCTGCAAACTATTGACTTTTCGTTTGCATGGACTGTAGATGGGGTTTGAGTTAATTGTAGATGCAACAAGACTGCGATAGATTTAAAATTTGTTTTCATTGTCGGAGTTTTAACCTGGTGCAGTTTGCTCTGAGCTGAGACATTATTTCATTTTGTACTATACATAGCTTGTCAGATATTGCAGATGGCTGCAAAGTGATTGACTTTTCATATCTGTGGACTTTGATAGAGTCCTAAGTGTATTGGAGAATGCTACGGCCTGAGATAGATCAGTAATTTCTCGGCCTTGACGGAGTTAGTTTACCGTCAGTGCAGTTTGCTCTGAGCTGAGACTTTAATAATTTTTGTACCTACACTTAACATATCGGATATTGCAGATTGCTGCAAAGTGATTGACTTTTCTTATGTGTGGACTTCCATAGAGTCCTGAGTGTATTGGAGGATGATGCAGACTTAAACGGATTGGTAATTTTTTTTAGCCTAGACGGAGTTTTAACGTTAGTGAAGGCTACTCGGAGCCGAGTCATAGATTGTCGGATATTGCAGATTGCAGCAAAGTGAAACTGAAGACAATAGATAGCCGTGAGCATATTGAAGAATGCTTGGAATTGAGATGATTTCGTCCTTTCTTAACAAAATAGGAGTTTAACGCTATAGTGCAGGTTACTCAGTTCTGAGACAATTGTTACACGCATAGCTGGTGCGGTCAGATAGTACAGATTGCTGCAAACTATTTTCGTGTCACAACTACACGCTACTGTAATCTTTTCAATTCATGGAGGGTATTCTTGTGTCAACTTTTTTATCTCATAATTCGGCGAGCAGCATCGGAAAGTTGGAATCTATTTGCGTCACAATGTGTGTTGTACAATGGAGAGAAGGAAATGAAAGCCGTGGAGTTTTTTTCTTTAATCTTCGAACACTTCCTTGACAAGTGTTCACAAAATAACTTCGGAAATTGCGAAAGTGACGTCTATTCGCAAATACTGTTAACTTTTAGAAATCTCGTAATGTTTTCGTTGTAAATATTTGCTAATTGCCATGGAGATTATTTCGACCCTCTTATCAAAATTGAAAATTAAGCTTGTGAACTTCATAATGTGTCTGTCTGCCGAGCTTTTCTAAAATATTAAAACGTTTTGTAGTGGACAATATGTGTTTAGCAACACTTAATCCTCTAATATGGCTTTCAGCTGACGTTTCCTGTCCTGTCAAAATGATAGTCTTTTTCGTTTTATGTAAGCTTTGGAAACCACAAAATAATAATAATAATAATAATAATAATAATAATAATGACAATACAGGAAATCAGTATGGAAGAATTTCCTCTCTGCCCTTTGACCGTAACGTACAACTTTTAAAATATCACTGATTAGGTATTTGGTTGTAGGAAAATAAATAAATTCCTTTCAGGGAAAGTTTTCTATTTGGCGACAGGGTTTTTCCTCAGCTTCCTAAAGGGTTGGTAAAGTAAAAGAGAATTACAGTCAACTCGCACTTTTTCCAACCCGCCCAGAACCAACTCGCCCGATTCCAACTCGCCCGATACCAACTCGCCCGATTCCAACTCGCCCGATACCAACTCGCCCGACTCCAACTCGCCCGTTGTTTTGAGATAGGGTGTTGTAGATTCTATATACGCTAACCCGATGGCCCAAGGCCAGCTATTTTCATGTCATGCCAGGCCAGTAACTCGTGAAAGACGGTCCTGCTGTTCCTAAAGAAGTGAGCCAGTACGCAGTAACTATCCCTATACGTAAAGAAGCCGAACGAAATTTATTCTTTCAAGAGATTTGCAAAACGTGAAATTCGCAAATAAAAAGTTTTCCGTGTTGGCACATATTTCAAGCCGCACCTGTGGTTCTCAATGTTAGAAATAATTGTTGTTAGAAATAAAACGTTTTATACGTACCAGGTACTCATAAAATTGCAAAATAGTATCGGGCGAGTTGGCATCGGGCGAGTTGGTATCGGGCGAGTTGGAATCGGGCGAGTTGACTGGTACCCAGTAAAACAAGGTTCTTTTACAAGGTAAAGCGAAAAAATCTTGTAGATTATATTGGCAATGTCTACTTAGCATGCGCAATGAACTTTGCAATTTGTACGACCTGCTCCGTCATAGAACGGAGATAATGTCTGAGCTCGGAGGGAGGTCAGCGGATACTTATGATGGGGGGTCCGATCAGCAAGTGTAAGCTCTTGGTGGTCTGTTATAGCTGATTAGTGTCCGTTATCCGATCGACCAGTCAAACGTTACTGATGTATACAGGACAGCCTTGTACACTCTTCACTGAAAAACGTCTTTGATATGAAGTAGTTCTCCAAATGTGGCAGCTGAACATATATCCGACCATTTTTCCCACTGTGGTTCACGTCCTACAATACTTCTTGCTTCGTTGTTTTTGAATACATCGAGTCATTGTAACATAAGAAAAACTCTGTATTGCCCACTTCCACAATTTGCAACTCCCCTGTGAAATGTACCGAGCGTTTTCTCTGTTTGTACTTTAATGAACACTGGGAACACTTTCTGATTATTCTAACCTTCAACAGTCATGGATTAATGTGGTAAATAGTGAACTATTGGCAAAAATCATAACCAGTTCGCTTGTGACAACATGGGTGTCAAATACGCTCTGAGTTACTTCAATTAGAATGAATTGTGGGGCTTCCGTTCCGATATTTCAGCTTTAAACATGGATCGCCTTTATGTGAACTGTCTATTAGTGCCTCTGTATCTGATAACAGCTGACTCTCTCTCTCTCTCTCTCTCTCTCTCTCTCTCTCTCTCTCTCTCTCTCTCTCTCTCTCTCTCATATCATTTGGAGCTCACTATTGTTGCTTTTCAGAAGTTTTGTATTTACAACAGGTGTATCGCTTATATTTTCTGCTTCTTCTGTATGCGATTATTGGTTGCTTTTGGAAAATACTTTTAGAGGAGTAAGGTCCTGCAACAGTGCATACAACAGAACAACAGAACCGCTGTACACATCGACATTTTTCATGTTGATGAGTTTAAATATCAAGTCAGTAAATTATATCGAGTATAGCCATAAATGAGCCACAAAAATATGCCTGCACCACCGAATATATACGATAGCTAAGGTTCACTTGTCATATAATGCCAATTTGTACCTTGACTCAGAGGGCGGTGATTGTGTTCCTTGTAAGTTTTGAATACGAAGTATGAGATGCATCCAGCAACAAAAATATGAGCTGACGATGTAAATGAGGCCTACTTTCAAAATGTTTTATTCGTACTGCGACAAAATGTACAATGAACGAGTTTTGCTGTACTCTCTTCAAAGTTTTCTGTAACCGGTTCGCAAATTCATTTCTAAGATGGTAAATTCGGCATATGGGACATCTAAGGACATATATGATTCATGAAGACGAACCGACTTGTAGGGCTACTACATTCGCATTGCATTCATAGGTGCCTTAGGGCTACTTACTCTGTGCACTGCGCGGCAACTCAATCGAGCACTGTCTTGAATGCTGGCGAGAGTTCCATTTTAACATTTAACCCGATTTTTGGTGGTCATGATTTTCGTGAAAGGCTGACAGGTTATTTTTCACACGATGGAGAAACAATCATTTTAAACACACATCGGCCTATGTTTTACACGTACCGTGGTACTGAAATTAAACGGAAACGTCCTTCAAATTGAGAAAACTCGTGTTGAAATATTAGAGATGAAACTGGAATTACGTGGGGAGAGGGGGAAGGGTACGTGTTTTTTAGGGTGGGTGGCCATTCTTCGCGCAAAGTATTTTGAAGGGTCACGAAATTTCACGCATGGCTTTTAAGGAGGGTCGCTATATTTTGCACAACTGTGAAAAGGCAAGATATGGCCAATAAAGTGCTGCGCTTAAAATTATCAAGTCGTTATTCTATTCACAATTTTCCATACAAAAGAAGCTATTTATCTGTGTTTGATAATTGATGTTAATATGCTTTGCTTGAAGCTGGAGGTAAAAGTGCATGTGTGTCCAAAAAAATTTGATTTTGGAATTTCATCAAAAATGTTTTGTTTTTTTACTATACATGAAAACTATGAACATCTTTGCCATACCAAATTAGCAATATCTGTGCAATTATAGATTTGTCACAATTGATCTGAATGTAATTCAGTAGGATAGTTTGTTTACCAAGTTTATATGTACAAGAAATTTCATTTCGGAATTTTATCGTCCGAAAATGGTGATACACTATACAAACTAGGCCTAGTCTATGACAAAAGTATGAACATGTATTCGAATATAAAACGAGCATCTATGCCTTTATATATGTTTTATAATTGATGTAAATGTACTGGATTGGAATCGGGTGATAACTAAAGCAAATGTGTAAAAACAATTTGATTTAGAATTTCACAGAAAATGTTGATTCATTATATATGGCAGTCATGAGAAAACTATTAATACAATTTTTCCAATATTAAATTAGCTAAATCTTTAATTTTGATAAATGTTTGACGATTTATATGGATGTACTTGATTAGATAGGGGTGTTTTATAGTGCAGAAGTAGACAACAAATATAAAATTGGAATTTCACCCAATATATTAATATGCTGTTAAATATTCACTTTGTCAGTAATAAGTTTCTTTACAAATCATAATAGTACTCTCTGTACAATTACAAGCCAAACTATTAAAACATTGGCACTATTGTCCTTTTTAATTGTAAACATCCTATTGTATTTCAAATAGTTGATAGAATTCTTTATGTGAAATACTATATCTTTTTCACCGAATTAAATCAAAACCTCAAGAACGAAAGTGATTATAAGTAAACCCTTCCCCTTTAATTTCTGTCAAGTGCCTTACTATTTTGCGCCTCGAGCTCTCTTCTCAGGGAGAAGGCGCATTTCAAGTGTATTATTGTATTATTATTATTATTATTATTATTATTATCTGTGAATTCTGAAAGTGTACTACTATCCCTTTAGTGAAGTGGAATTGTTCAACAGCTGAATAATACTCTAAAGTGATGCAGTTGCCATCAATCCTTAGCAACCAACTTCTATAACTTTAGGGACGAGCAAGCAAGGTGGACATTTGTCGCTTAAACGTAATAGCCGAAGCATGCATGTATGATAAAAGTTGTTATCGCACGAAGTTTGGTCGATACGCGACGTCGAACGAAATATCGACCAAACTTCGTGTAATATTCCTTAAGAACCAATATATATGCTGCCATTTATGGTTACCCTTTCTCTTAAAATAGAACGTTGATGGTGTTATATAAGAGACTGAAGATGTTCCGCTTTATGTTGATAATTTTGGTGTTTGTCTGGATAGTCAAACAGGAAAATCCAGGTGTGTATGCAAAATTTTTATCTTAGATTCCCTTGTTCAATTCTTACAATAATGATGTTAAGACCATATTGGTCACAATTTATTATGTTCCGTGTAACTACTTGAACTTGTATTGCCTTTAGTTAGATTGAACATTTTTGCCTGTAAACAGGTTTGTGCAATGCCAAACTACAAAGGAAACTGAAAGACATCCACAAGCAGCCAAGCGAATCTATTGAAAATCCTACATCTAAGGATTACAGAAGATATCAACAAGAACCAAAGAAGAGTAAGTACCCGTATCTTAGTTCGTCATCCGAATAGTAACAACATCACAACAACCAAATAAAGCAAAACATCTACACAGAGAATGAGCATTCAATGTCACAATGATGTTATACGAGTTTGTTATAGGACATAATAAATAGGAACATTTTAAAACATCACTACTTAGTAAAGACAGTTACACTCATAAAAACTGAATTATAATTCCACCTATCAATTACATATGTAAATGTATTTGTAGATGTACGCGTACATGCATGTATTTGTAGATATACGCATACATGCATGCATTTATATATACATACATACAGACACTTACCTATTCTCACACACATATATATACATATATACAGTCTAACATATATTAAGTAAATTGCTTTTGAAATCATTCATTGTTTCTATCAGACGATAGAATATAATTACTTTATAGTAACAACATGTGTTCTTAAACCCCATATGCTATTAAGTCATTTCTTCCCTTGGCAGGTAATACTTATAATAAGATGTTTAAATCGCAAATAAATTCCTAATCAGTATGACGCTTTCAGCTTCCGGCATAAGTGAACCTAACTATAGCGGAAAAACACCTAAAATCTGAGAAACACTTGTACAGTCAGATTTTATTCATGATTTAGTTACATGAATTAATTCAGCAAATAAGTTCACGATCACTATACTAGTCTACGCCCGTAAAAAACTTTGGCACAAGTAAACGAACGATAAACAATATATCTCTTAAATAGCAGCTTATTTTGACAAATGACCTGTATAAAATAATGCAGTAAAGAAAACAATGAGCTCATGAACAGCATATATCGCTCATCAAACTTGAAGCACAACTGATTTTATATTTACACTTTATATGTTGAGATAGTTATGCAAGATTCGAGGTCGTTGGTGGATCATATGAGCACAGTTCCATTAACAAAGTACCAAGAAGAACAATCTTTTACAAGCATCATGTTCGGTTCTTGTTTGAGGGTTTTTAATGAAGAGGATATAAGAAGTCTTCAACTGTACAAATAAGGAAGTGATTTTGTAAATGTCCATCGAAATTTCTTCACCATTGGAGAATTTTTTCAGTGTTATTAATTATAATACCATGAGCGTCATTTGTGCCAAAATCTGCGCGAAATCGAGTGTTCTTATTCAGTACAAATGTTAGGAACAGGCATTTTCCCCGATGACATTAACGTGCCACCATTTCTATTCGGAAATGATTTTGTCTGAAATGTTAATATGACTTTCAGAAACTACAAAAAAGCCAAACGACAAAATTGGTGTTTGTTAACACATTTTATGACTAAAACTGTAAACATCACGCATCACAAGATTTGATCATAAGTGATAAACACAGGTGTAAACTTTTGATCATAGGAGAAGAAGGAAACAGGTACATTCTGGGATTGCTGATCTATCACTTGGTTATCAGATGATCATGATAGTCTAATTAGATAAACAAGCTACACCAAAGTGTGGCCTTTCCTGTTGGCGTATGTAGTAAAACGGCGACTGCTACTGCGGGAGCAAAATTTTATCATGAAAGCATTTGTGTTTTTGCAAGTCACACGATGTCTTCTTAAGGATGACTGTTGGTGGAAAAAGTAAAAACCAAGCAATTGCCATAGCAAAAGTGTGACTTAAAGGTTTATAAAAATGAAAGTTCTACAAAAGTGAGTTAAAATTGTGGAAGGCACAGTAAAAAGTGATTCACAAAATAAGCAAAGGTAATTGTATAATACCGGTATGTTCCAGTACACCGTTGAAGGCAAAAGAGGTTGAGTCTGCAGCAGTCTGCCCAGTTCTGACTAAGTCAATGACATCGGCAGGTCAGTCAAAGCAGTCTGATGGCTATGCTGCTTGACAGCGGTGGGGACTAGGAAAAATGATTGGCCAGCATGCTTGTATTGCAAGAAAAAGTATTTGTTGTTTCCTTGCATCTTCAGCAGACATCTCAGGCTGATATCTCTTATGTTATCAAGCTCGACGTTCAAGGGCGACACCATCGCTCCAAGCCTGTAGTTGCAAATGCTTGTCATGTTCTATGTATATGTAAATAGCAAAATGACAATCTGGGTCATTACTAAGTACAGGGCAACCAGAGCAGTCCACTTTGACCCCAGTATTGATATAATGGGTTCACCGGCATCCGGCTGGCTGCGCCGCTGTCTCTTGGTACAATATGACAATAGAGGACAACACCGTCCACTATAGCATATCAACTGAGGCAATGAAAAGGACACAGCGACCTGGCAACTACAGCATCGACAACCTAATGAAGGGCATCGAGCTGCAAAACAAGATCACCTTCCAAAAAATACAGCCAACAGGCAAAGTGTACCTAGATCTGGCCAAAGAGTGGAAGATCGACTTTAGCCCTGACGAGAGCTTCGCACCCCTCTTTGAGGGCCCTGGAGAAGATAAGCATCTTTACTGAAGCTTACCAGGCTACCCTCGTTAAACAAGGTTTAATAAAATAAAATAAAATAAAGTTACAAAAAGATGATCGTGAACAAAAGAAGAGAGCCACAGTGGGCGGATTTTGTCAATCTCTAGAGTACATGATCCACTGCGAGGCTGTCAATAGGGCCAACAATGCAATTACACAGCTAGGCCGACCTCTGCTACAGGGCTGTGGGCAGTTGCCTGCATCTCCCTGAAAGACTATCTGCAAACCTTCCCTGAAGGACACCAAAGTAATTTGTGAAGTGGTCTATGACATCAGCAACCCCTTCACGATGCCCATCAAGTGGGATAACAGCCTCAGCAGTATCAAGCTATGGTTACAGATCAGGAGGGCCAGCTCGTCAATTTCAATGATTTCCTTTGGATAGAGTTGACTTTTCAGATCATCCGATTCAGATCCTCAGATCCTCATATCACTTCAGATTCAGATCTCAGATCTCAGATCCTATAACTTCAGATGCAGACCCGGAATTCAAATTTCGCAACTTTCAAAGTTTGATGTGATATACTTATAAATAAAATATAATTTAGATTTTAAAAGGCTTTAGAAATCATTTTATTTCTATCTTGAATCTTGAACTTAAAAACTTATGATCTCAGAATCAGAAAGTTACCAGTCGAAGACAGGGTGTGCAATAATTCCACTTGTTATGTGATCACGTGTGTAGGCAATCAAGCAGGAACGCACATCAAGTTAGTGCCAATATACGCCCCTATTGTCAATACATAGAGATAAACACACGAGCAACCGAACGATCAAGACCGCGACAATCATGTAAATGACGGCTATCGAATGTCAATATATTTACCATCGTTCATAATATTGATGGTGAGGGAATATAACTAACCAATGTTGGAGGCCAGTGACCCAAGGCGTGATCAGGAATTCAGGGGTCGGAAGAAGCAAGTTAGGTAAACTGTAAGTGTAAACCAGTGTTCGTTGAAGCTTGCTGAGCAAAAACGTTTTTGTAGACAATTTTTTATACCTGCCCTGTACACATATTCAAATTATTATTTTAAATGTTGTAATACTGTTAATATGGGTATTGTAAACGGCTTGTAAATTCGAATCTACGTCGGAAGTTCTAGGATCTGAGATCTGAGATCTGAATCTGATCTGAAGATCTGATGATCTGAATCTGAGGATCTGAAAAGTCAACTCTACCATTTCCTTTGCACCTTTTGTCTGGAGTTGGTATAGCGTGATGGCCCAGAGCAATGCAAAGGCAGTGCCGTGCAGCATGGAAGGTAGCTCTCTTATGACAGTGGAGGGGTTTCACTCTATTGAAAATGGAAGCAACCACGGGTCATCAGCCCCACGCAATCTTGCAAGCTCCTCAGCCTGATGACTAGTTTGCTGTGTTCCTTTCCTTAAGGTGCACGGCCAAGCAGTTGATTCACTTCATTTTTGTCCAGCCCCATTCTATATTCTTTCATGATGTTCTTATTGTCTATCTTGCTTGGAGCGTAGAAAAGCACATTGGGATGCTTGTCAAGCATCCCAATGTACTCTCCAAACCCCTTGCTGATGCTAATCTATTCAGCTGTCTATTGCTGTGTCGAGGACCCCACAATGAGGTTGTCGTGCCAATTGTTGAACCCCAAGTTGACCAGCTCGTTGCACTGCTTCTTCAGTCTTTTGACATGGTGTAGTCATCTAAAACAATCAGCGTCTGCATTCCTGCATATGCTTTCTGGACCATTTTCATCCACTCTTTGACATCTGTGTAGGAGATCAGGAGAATGATGACATCATCGTCTATAAAAGGGAACATCTTGTTGTAGGCTTTGTTGTTCAGAAAAGTAGGGCACAAGTAGACATTGCAGTCAAATTTCAGATGATTGGGGTCCTTTCAACAGGCTCATCAGGTACTCTGACTTGCTGCAAACAGGTTGGCCCACTGTAAGCTGTGTCTGCCTATACTTAGAAGAGATACTGCTGAGACGGTTTTGTTCCCATGAAACGAGTGCATCAGCCAGCACATCGACTTGTGCCAGCAGCTTGACATTGTGATCTACTGTGGCTGTTTTTTGTAGATATCTAGCAGCACCTCACCTTTTGTGTTCATCATTCTGAAGTCGTTGCCATGGCATGTTTCCTGCTTGATGCTTCTCAAGCCTACGAGCAGAATTATTCTTCGAGAAATTGATCTCACGAAGAAGGAGGTCCTGGTCTTTGATGCCCTCTGCGAAGTATCGGCAGACCTATTTCAAGAAATGTCGTTGGAGCATTTGCTGGGCATAGACTTTGTTCACAATCCCTTCGATCATCACACTAATGCTTTCAAGGTCTGGATTCACGAGCAGCTTGCTATCTAGCTGTGCTTGCACCTGTGTCTTTGTGAATAGAATGAGCAGCCCTTTCAAACTGCAGCGAGGGACGTTGGCATTCTCAATGATGATATTGTCACCTTCTAAAAGGGGAAAATATGAAAATGCTGGACATGCTCGTACAAGAAACTCTTGCCACTGTTATAGAAGCCGCAACGTCTCGTGGCAAGCCTCGTCTTTGATTGTTTCCTTCTCAATCTTGATACTCATCAGTGAGTACTCCCGGTCAGCAGTGTCCTCAGAGACTATAAGTTGAGCTGCCAGCACCAGGGTGACTTCCAACACAATGTTGCTACCGAGTATGCTGAGATAAGCGGTGCCATGGCCACAAATGAGCGGGTGCCAAGGCTTGATAGCATAATCCTTCTGATAAACGCCAAACAAGCGTTGTCCTCAGCATCTTAGGCGTCGGCATCACCAGCACCTCTTCTCAGTTTGCAAAGGTTCAGGGCCTGGATGCCATAAAGTCTGATATTGTTTCAAGTTCTCTCATGTCTGCAAAGATCTTTGTGTGTCTGGATCGTGTGGTATTGCAACAAATTGAGGAGCAGCTCGCCTTCGAATTTGTATCCAGCTAGCTGACTATGTTTTTGGACACCTTCTACACACTGTGTTGTTTGCATGGCCTTTTTTTTCGAAACTTGGGCACAAGCACAACACCAGATTTCAATTTCGGCACCAGATGTACAGAGCTTGCCTGGCTGCTTTTGGCTTGGATTACGAGTGACCACATGATAAGTCGTAGCTGCTTTTGTTCCTTGCAGAATCTTGTGGCTATAAGCGATAAAATGGCCGACAAAAATATCGAATTATCGGGACTGGGAGGAGGAGGAGAAGGTGTATAATGATCCGAACGAGACATTGGAGAAAGAGAATGCCCTGGGGGTGCCGGTGCTGAGGCTACTCCTGTGTTAGACAGACTGACAAGACATCAACCAGAGCTCATACAACAGGCAGCAAAAGGCTATCAACCAAGCAAGTGTAGAGCGCTCCAGGTGCTATGCAAAGGTTGTAGGTAGACAGCTGTACTACAAGGGCCTGAAGTTGACCGACATTCAGTAAAGAAATGAGACAATAGAAAGATGCGACATTGAGGAGAAAAAGGGTGGGAGAGTAATTTTAAGAGAAGTCCTTGGAAAGGCCCCAGATGTCAACGATGACTTACTTGAGTTCATAGTTGTAACCCCCATGAAAAGCATCTCCTCAATCTGTAAATGAAAGCAGGTAGACTCTGATGATGTTGGCCGGTTGCGAGATCACCTGACCAAGCTCATAGAGGACTCCAGCAGCAATATGGAAAAGATACCAGGAATCGAGGACAGAATTGCTGAGTCTGATTTCTTTAACCCTGAGTATGTAGTTTACAAAGACGAGCTAGCCCTTGCAAACAAAACTCTTGGGGAGCTGTAAGCAGAGAGGAACAAAATACTAAGCCCTGGCTCCGATGGTGAATCCCTTGAGTTGACGCCTGAGCTCGAAGCCCAACTAGCGAAAATTGACGACCACATCGAGTGATAGTAAGACCTGGAGAGTTCATGAAAGAATGGCTCCAACAGGCCACTGAAAGAAGTTCTCAAGGATCCAGATCTGGAGCTGAAAACGAAGATGACAGAGCAGTTCAAATGGAAAGGGCTCACCATTGGAGCACTGCTAACTGCCGCAGGACTGGCGATCACAGCACTTGCTCTTGGTCTACGAAAAGTCAGCCGTCCATGAAGTGCGAAAGGTGTAACCTAGGTGTTGGCCAAATGGTGAAAACATATGATGTGACAAAGGAGTGGCCAAACAAGTGGGCCAGTGACTGAAGGGACTTGCTGCAAAAGTGCTGCAGCACCATTGTCAGTTTCATCCTGAAAACCGCTGGCACCATGGTGGGCTTTGTGGGCGAACAGCTGTTGATTTTCATGATGGCGCTTTTATTCTACATATTGAATAGGCTGACAGTATAGGATGAGGATGTTAGGCAAAAAGAATATCCCAAAGTTTCTTCAGAAACACAGAGAAGTCTATGGCATCAGCATTGATCTGGAATGTTGCAGCCTACAGGGAGCAAATAGAACATGTCCGCAAGGCAAACCACGGCAGATGGCTAACAAGCAAGGTCTTATACTGCACCATCCTTGATTTTGTGCCAGAAGGCCTACATTTTCGAGAGGGTGGACTTCATAGATGTATTCCAGACCCAGAGGACAGTGAAGAGCACGTTATTTGAACGAATATTGGGTACTGAAACTGATCCATGATAACATAAAGTACAGATACATATTTCAAGTGAAAAGAGATTTACATGTAAAATTATATATCCATGGTGCATGTCTCAGTCAAAACAGACACCACCAAGTTGGCTGATTATGTTTAGAGAACAGCCGCTTCTTACTGGCGCAGTTACAAGTTGATGGGCTGAATCAATATGGGCCTTAACATTGCAAAAAGTGTTCCCATCATCAGCACGCGTGTTGCTGTCATTCCTGCCCTACAGGCAACCGCCCTTTCTGGCATTATCATTGAGGTCATCCAGACGAGCACTGGGGTGGCAAGGAAAACAGACAGATATAAACTGCTCTACCTCTGGTATAAGCAAGTGCTCACAGAAATAGTACAAGCAACTGCTCACAGAAATAAGACAGAGAGTGGTGCGCCCACAGCCAGGGATTTATGATTGTTTGTAATGTCAGACCTCCAGTCCCCCAAAACCGTGGCATTGTTCTAATATCAGAGTTGCCGATGAAGCGCGAGTGTCATTTTATATAAAAGTGACCGGATACTGGTCCAGGGGGTGTACTTTATATGTTACAGGGATAGCAAAATAGAGCCAAACAGTACTAGAAGCTATCGATGCATTCGCAATCATTAAACTATAACTCTCTTTAGTTAGGGAAGACCTAAGCTTCCCTTCTGAGTTAGTCATATGACAAGTCAATTGACGGCCGCAGGTTCGAAACTGAGCACTAAATGTATAATTTACACTATGTATAGTTACCTTGAAACAGTAATGCATCGATATTTTATGCGTCACATTCCCGTTTGTGAAAAATTATCCAAGGGCTAAAACACGAACATCTGGATATAGTAAGTAATGTAACAAATAGGTGAATGATCAGCATGTCTTCATTCGCAAGTTATTTTTTTTTACACGAAACAAAAAATCAATCACTATTTTATATTACTTTTTGAAACCATCGTGTAGAGCAGATTTCAGGTGAAGAATTGTACACGTTTGAGAATCGTTTTATAAACGTATTGTGTTAACCTTTGTTTTGTCGAATCACTTATCGATGTTTTCGATCGACAATCTACTAAATTTTCTTATATTTCCACAGTTCCAGATGAATATAGGCTCACATTAACAGAAAACTTTAACGATTCCATGTGAGACTTACATAATGGGTCATGCATTCAACCAATTGGATTTTACCGTCAATTTTGAATGGCATCGAAACTCAACACAGGTAGGTACAACAGGCATGCTTTTAAAGTATTTTCAGAGTAGGCAGTCATTTAGTGATAAACAGACTAGATAATGATTTCCAGCTTACCTGACACTAGAAGTCGTCATAGCTAATCATTTAGAAGCTGCATGTCCTTATAAACACGATTGGAACTAATTTGGGATAATTGGATTTTCATATTTTTCAAATTTCTCAAAAGTGTTAGGTGCCGTGTAGCTGAATGTTGCAATATTGCAAATTACTCATAAAAACAAGTGTGTAATGTAAAAAGAAAAGCAGATGAGATTACATTTGTAGATTAAATCGGCATTACTTCACCATCCAATTATCCCAAATTAGTTCCAATCGTGTTCACTGTATTTTGTATTTTGTATTTTGTGCCCTGTCCGTCGCATTGTAATGGGTCGTCCTAAACCACTGGAACGACCACAAATACACAGCCATGGTTTGTTTATATGCCAATGAATTTGAATAATAATATAAAATCATAGTTTTACAGCTAAGACGTAAATTGTATTTGTACAAGATCATAATCATTCACAAAACAAAACGAAGCACTTGCGGGCCACGGTTCGACACTTTAACGGCGAGCCTTGCCAAACCCGTTAATGTAGGTTTTCTTTCTCACACGAGTCCATAAATAAATGTTAATGGTCAGTGCGGCGTCCATTATTTCTATATTAATACTTATACTATCTGAGAGAATATAGATATCAGATCAGTCATCAACAACTGATCCATAATGTGTATGAGTTCTGCTCTGGCCGCTGCAAGTCTTCAACCAAGCTGGAGGTCACCAATAATTGTCACAATTGCAAATAAATTAAAACTTAGCGTCCAGACCACAAACTTGAAGTATGTCTAATAGAGGCTGTACATAACCAGCTCATTGCTACGAAGATGGTCAACAGATAATTCTGCATTTCCCCACCAGTCATTATCTCTCGGCACTTTCTGTAAAGGTTTTCTGTCAAGGTTGTCACTGAGTTTCCGCTAAACTATCTACTTAGTGCCTCACTCTGAAAACGGCCGTGTCTTGTTCTCATCCAACTTTTCTGGAAGCTCTTTGCTTTGGATACATCCAGCGATAACACTATTAAGACTATCGTATTTCGCTATCTTTTTTCTCCGACTGTCTTTGTCATAATTAATCGGTTACTTTACAGCTATTGTTAACGAATGATGTTGAACGTCTGTACAAATCCTGACTTCTTTGTAGACACTTTTGTGGAACTCAGTAGATAAAATTCGACGTTTATTATTAAGCATTCCGATATATTTTTTATGAGTCACTAAAACCTGATTGATTGTACATCTGAGTCCCTTCGGACCTATGCTTTCGTTTGTTGATGCTGGTATTACTACCATCGCTGAACGTATATGGCACAGAAAAAGCAGGCTGAATCCGACTGACCTCAATAGGGTGAACGGAGTCCATTGGACATGTCATTTGAATGCGTATACCAAACCATCCCAACTAGAATGAACACCAGCATCAATTAAACCTCACCAACAATTTGGTGACCAACCTGATTCGCATATTCTTTCCTGCTATATCATCTGAAGTTGACAGTCTTTCCCCTTACGTATACCTCAACGTTTCTTCAAGACTGACTTATTACTAACACT
This sequence comes from Ptychodera flava, assembly GCF_041260155.1. Lineage (NCBI taxonomy): Eukaryota > Metazoa > Hemichordata > Enteropneusta > Ptychoderidae > Ptychodera > Ptychodera flava. Next base: position 41,440,714 of record NC_091928.1, read on the forward strand.
GTTTGGAGATATATATTCTGATTATTTCCACAAACCAAGCATGTTACTTCCCGCCAAACACCAAGAAGGAAGGTGGTTAACAGTGCCCATTCTACACAGCTCTTGCTCAGTTAGTTCCTCTCTCTTTAACTCTGGTTAACAGGCTGATATACTCGTTCACCAAGACCCGGATACACTCACGAATTTCGTTGAGTATGAACACTTAATACAGACTTGGCATACCCTAGCTGCATTTTAGGAGCCTTGGTTGCTTAATATTAATCAGCGAGAATGATCAATTTGATTTTAATTTCTGATTTATTGTTCAAGTTTGTGTACTTCCTTTTGGGTGATGATGGCTACGATGGCACTGCATCAGTGATTGCTTTGTCATTGTTTGTAGATTTCCTAAAATTGTTCTCGTTTATTTTTATGCTTGCATCAATCGAAACATTTTAGTTCTCTATTCATAATCTCGTCCTTTCCTATTTAACACATTTCATCTATGTGTATCGTAATTACTTATAATGTATGAATAAGTGCTCCGTCCCTCTATTAATTCACACATGCACATTCAGTCCAATTCATTAATTTCTGGTCCATCGCAAGCAGCGTTAACATACTGAACCCCTGGTATGAAATTCGTATGTTTAAAGGGACAAAGTAGGCCATTTTTCATGAATTTTGTTTGATACAAGATACTACTTATATTGTTTGACATGTTGAAAGATACTGAATGAATAGGTGACCATGCATATATTTGAACCCGGTTTTAGACTCAATACATAGAAACCATCACAATGGTCATGACCATTAATTCATTTTCGCGATGTTTGAATATATACATGGTCACCAATACATTCAGTATCTTTCAACATGTCAAACAATATAAGTAGTATCTCGTATCAAACAAAATTCATGAAAAATGGCCGACTTTGTCCCTTTAAAAGAGTTTGCTATCTTTGAATGACTGAGGTTCATTTCACCCATTCCTCTTTTATTTCTAAAATAGATTGAAGATGACGGTATACATATTACGATATCAGAAGTTTACTATGAATTCAAAGATGATTTTCATCATTTCACGTCCTTCCTGTCTATATACAACATGACTGAATCGTTATATGGTAAATACTTGTGCAGAGCGGTTTTTTATGACCAATCTAGCAACCGCAAAAAACCACAGTTTCTGACAATGGGTGAGGATGTTTATTATCTGAGGCCGCTCCATTGGAGAAAACAAGGTATTTGGTGTTTGTTTTCATCCTACAGTATATATAGTATTTTAACAAGAGAGAATTTAAAACTGAGGATAATATTTGCTGAGGACAGTGAAGAGCTACAGAAAACTTTCTCCACGTTTAGTTAATTTGTTACGGTAACCACATCGTGCTTAAATCCTCTTCACGACAATAACACCTATTTCATCGTTATTTTCAGCGAGGAAACTTGCAACATGGTTGATGGAATCTCGTTGGCAAAATACGCGAATTCAAATTCTATTAGCTAAGGTAAATGCACAACGACGGGAGACACTGCGACAGGGTAGCGGCTAAATTATCAAAGGAACAATTTGATCAACTCCAGGACACTAAAGAAGTCTATGAAGATGCTATATGGAAGTTATTACATCGCACCGAGCGTTTACGTGTGTGGTATGAAGGTAGTTTAGCCTTTAATTTCAATATAAATACACTCGTCAACTAAACAGTCATGCATACGTTCGGCTTGTTATGGGACATGAAACAGATAAATGTGAAATGACGATAGAATAAGATAAAAAAATTCCACTGAAAGATGTGCTGACTTGTCAAACTTGCTGTTCGGCAATATGAGCTTGTGCATCATCTTTTAAAGTCACAGCATACATGTAGTGTTTATTTTCGATGAACAGACTCAATATACACTTAAAAATTTTAGAATGTTATTCTTTGCATTGTCGTCGTATTGCATAGATCCAAAAACTTTAGTTGTCCTTTAAAGCTTGACGAACTTTCAATTTTGATACTTTATTTATACCCAGCAATGGAAACAACAATAGCCAGCAATTTTGCCCTTTGTGCAAGTGATAAGAAGAAGAGTCCCCTTTCCTGGGCCTCTGCCCTACATTGCTTCGTATGGATTCTCTGAACTAATTAAATGAGGTAGCAACGAGGTTATTGGGAAATAGACGGTTGACTCTCGTTTTTTTGCGGAAATATCTAGCATGATGTACATATTTGTATTCCGTTGTTTTGTCATTCTCACTACATCAATTTCATGTTTGAACACAAGCCTACTTACAGCAGAAAAATACTCTTGCAAATCATTTGCGAAAACGATTTAAAAGTTAGGCTAACTCTTCAGAAGCATAAAAGATATGTGTTTTTTTTTGTAGGTGTGGAAACTCGTTTTGAAAACATGAAAAACAATGTGTAGCTTGTTGAAGAAAATACAGCAGTCTGTGGAACGATTCTAATTTGCTACTTTTGAAGAATAGTTCTTACATTATAACAGTTGGTCTGGCTAACTTCCTTGAAGATTATTGTGCTTCTTTCTTGCAGCTTTGAGGAATTTATTTTTTCATCTACTAGTCAATTTCTGTGAGTGGGTGATTGGTATTGTGTCTGCAATATTGGTATTGTATAAAATATATCAATATATAAGGATAAAATTAAAAGAAAGGGAGATGAAGAAAAACTACGCTTTACTGGAAAAGATCGCTGGCATGGGTCTAACGTTTCGCCATCAATGTAAGTGTAGCATTTATAATCCTCATTAAAAGAACCTTATACATGCCTAACGTCCACCTTGTTGTACATCATGATTGGCATCAAGCATTTCATAATTACATTAAGTACCAAAACCGGACATTCAGTGTGATTTATTCATACACTGCCTGCTGTCATAAGGAGCTAGTCTAAATTTGTCGATCTAAATTTAGTATCCCGAACACAGCACTAAAAAATATCCCGAGACTTTTCGATATATATCCATTGAAATAAACGTAGGCGAGCTAGAGTTCCATTATTATCGCCAGCAAAGTATTCTCGTCTTCTCTGTCAAAATGAATAAATAACCTCCTACACTGCAAATTCTTCTGGCTTGAAATAATATAATCACTTGGTTTGTATGTGGCTTGCGGGTGAACCAGTGTGTATATGTTTGAAATATTTCGGTTTGCCCGAAATCCACTAAGATTTTTTGGTTTGAAGTCACGCCACCACAAAGAGTATGAATGGCATGTATTCATACCAATACATAGGTGGATTATGGGCTTATTATCAAGCCCGTCATGGCATAAATTTAAGCCGAATGGCTTCTTTTAAGCCTGTCAAAATATAATTTTATTGGTTTAAATTTGAGCCACTGGCATCGTTGGTTTGTTTATATACCGACAAATTCATTGGCTCATCTTTAAGCCAACCACAAGTGGCAACTTTGTGAGCATGGTTTAAGTTTAAACCATTCAAGCACTTGAAATTAATCGGCCTGTTTTCAAGCCATTGTCATGACAGTCACTGGTTAATATCTAAACCAGAATTGTACATCACGTCAAGTACATTGATAACAGACATGGACGGTGTGCATCAATGCCTGCATTCAGTGCGACAGATTGATTAGCTTTATAATTTTGTCGTACGATACAATTTTTAGGAAGTTTTCAATTGAACAGAAGATATGAACTTGCTTCAAGTAGGCCTATGTGGGTACATGAATATCAAAGCAATAATTTGAAGGAATTAGGCCTAATGGACAATACTGAAATAGCATTGATCGCAAATTACGTCATTTTTCTTCATTAACATGCAAAAATAAATGTCGGATTGTCCGCATTTTCCGAGAGAACAACGAAAGTAAAATCCACAATCATTTATGGCTCGCCAGACTATTAACATTGCAACAACAAACTTTGGTCGAATTTCAGGCAGCGATGTCGCTCGCGTAAGCTTACAGCTAAGCTTATAGTAACAAACCTGAAATCGCGATCAACGCTAATTGTTGGCATATCCTGATTTTTTTCCAAGCCACAGCCTTGATCTTGGGATACCGGACAATGCCGATGTATTTTATTAATAAGGACATGTTTAAAACGGATGTGCATGCCCCTGACGTGAGCCAAAAGCATGCAAGCCAGATCACAGCTGATGATGTTGAGAGCCTGTGTAAATAAACTAAAGTCAACGGTCGGTGTCGTTCCGTGACCTTTGACCGACGATTCACTCTTTGTAACTGTACGCTTTAACATAGTCCAATTTTACACAATGATTCGCCTAGCCAATTTTAATTTCGTTATAGATATATATCTCCGTGACATATGTAAGAATTATAGTACTTGCTGATTGATCGTACTCTTTAAGTGACCGCTGTCTAGTGGAATTCGCACCCTTTCACTTCAAAGTGAGTGGTGTATGAATTCCTATGTGAATGCAGATTGCACGTCAAGCCACAGCCGAGATGCAGCGCGTAGCCGAGATCCCGGCCGAGATGGTACTTCACGATCGTCCAACCTTTCCGAACTCCATTCCGAACTGCGGTAGTCCTGTCAGTTTACCTTCAAAATTTCCCATAGAACAGTCGACAGTAATGGCTTCCTTCACCGATGAAATATGACTTCGGAAGAACATGTTATGTGCAGCCAAGGACTAGTGATGGAGAATCTCTGCTACCTCCATGGTACAGTGAAACTATATTTGCATTCATTGTATGGGACTATGCATGGATTTAGAAAGAAAGAACCGACGTCTTTGGAAACGAAGGCAAGTAAGCTTTATTCCATGTTATATTCCATGTAAAATGTGCAAAGTCATTCATTTAAACCGGGCTTGAATTTGTTCAAACACGTCGATCGTGTTCCAAAAACATTTCTGGGAGCCGCCATTCCAACTTCCGGTACAGGCGGCTCACTGATGCCCTACGCTCAATGTTTATGGAACACGATCGACGTGTTTGAACAAATTCCAAACCCCATAAACGACAAGGTTAGTGTAGTATAGTGTTTGTCTTCAGTAGTGATAAATCGGTACGACCAAATTCAGCAAATGTAGCATTTCACATCAACACGCCTCGTCCAGTGGGATGCACTTATTTGGAACTCTAAAGGGCCGTCGGCATTGTAGCGCTACTTTCAATAACAAACATAGACTGTTTCATGGATGATATTTCTTGTTTCTGTTGATAATAACCTCAGACTGGCAACTTAGATGATTTAATACAGTCAGGTATACCTCACAAATCATTTGTCAAAATGACGTTATGGTTGATTCTGTTATTCAAGGCAAATTTATGTTTCCACAGCTTGATTTTAACTTTGGTCCTTCAACATCATTGCTTACACACATCCTGTGAGCCATCTTGTCATTCAAGACAGGTACATACTATACTAAAGTGATTCATTTTCAGAAGATAACTTATTATACAAATGTTGACCAATTACTTCCATTTACCGGTAATATATACTTATGTGTTTCTTTTTCAACAGATGGTCCAGGGCATGATATACTTGATACAGAAAATGCCTTGAGCTCCACAAATGAACAATGGATTCTCTGAGTACAATGTGGAAGCAGAATAAAGACTTTTTTAGATGCCCTCAGATATGGTGGAACTCAGAAAGTGAATATAAAAGGTGATCAAATATCGTTGTGTGCAGCGATAATAATCATGTCAGGCGTGAATGTTCCTCATATTTCCTCATATTACTCTAACACTTTGGGTTTTGTTCAAATTTCAGCTGTTATTACATATCTGTGACGTATCTTTGTCGTAGTCACACAACAGACATGATAAGCATTTACACTTATTATTGTTATAATTTAAGGTTATTCACAAAATTCTGGGATTTATATCCGAGTACATCATGCAGCGGAGGTATTGTCCTCGAAGCTACGCGTCTCGGACAATGCCAAAGCGTACGATGTACGGTATTTTGTGAATAACCTTATTATTATACACCTTTTTTAGTCCAATTTTTCCGCAAAAAAGTCAAAATTAAAGCGTTTTTGGGGTGCCTGTCGCGTACTACACTAGACGATTGCAAGCAAACTGAGAACACGTTCAGCATGTCGGCTAAGTGCACGGAACGAAATTTCAAACCTGCGCAGCACAGTGTACATGATAGAAATTGTAGGTCAGCAGCATAATTTAACTCTAATTCAGTAACATTGTGAAGTAGTAACATTGTGAAGTACTGAATGTTTAGAAGTATACTTTTTGTTAAAAATTTAAAATCATCTCTCCCTTTTTCTGTTGTTGTAGGTTTTTTAGGGCAAATGTCAAATAGCGTCCAATAACACCAAATGTTATTGTACTCCGCCACAAAGTTATTTGACTCCGCATCCTCTGATACTGAAACTTACTGTACAACGAAACTCAATAGGTTACAGAAGCAGGTGTATAATAATCAATCACATGACTCATGTGCCACTTGCATGCACCTAGTTTATGATACTGAATCTTAGTCTGATGTATAGAAGTAGAATATGATCAACATAATTTACCATTTTCCTGATTGTAAACAGATATCAAACTTGAGTTCTCAAGAGTGTCTTTTGTGGAAAAACTGCAGTTGGACAAATGGTCATGCTTGTTGAAAAAATTTGTTACTATAATTCAGTGCAAATTAGTAAAGGTACATTAGCTGTAAGTTTTAGCAATTTTCAATCTTCATTTTTGTGTGTACAAACTTCAGTTTCGATAACTATATAACAGTCTCTTGAATACCAATATTCTGCTTGACAATGTACTGTGTACATGTTTAACAACCATTGTTGTTGTTGACAAATGAATTCTATACACCCTTTGCGCCTGTCGCCAAGGGGCATGGAACTATGGGAAAATACTAACCGGAAGTGTGGTAAAACATACGACGACTCCTATACTTTAATACGGAAAGGTGCGATTTTTGAGCAAAAAAAGTGAGTGAAATACGAAGTGCATATTTATGCTACAACAAGAAAACACCTAATGGTGCATGAGACTAGCTCTGGTAAGTGTTCGTGTGCATTGTGTAGCTCCGTAATATTTTATAACTGTAGATATCGGCGATTTTCGGCCTGCGAAGCGGCCAAGTTGTAGACTCAATACGAGAGCGGGTGACGCGTACTGTGTCACACTGCCCTGCTGACAGTAGCGCCGGTATGTTGACCGCGCACTTCCCGTAGCCAAGGGACCTGTGTAGTAGCACAGCGGAAACAAATTTTTCCCCGAATGTTCAATTTTTTTCAAATATTTCAAAAATAAAAACACAGCAATGAAAATATAAGTCAACAAAGTATGAATTCGTTAAATTTTGATTTTTTACCTGTAATTCTGAAGATTTTGACGTACCGGCTATGTTATGCCGTCATACGTTGTACATAGCGCAGTGAAAGTCTACAACTTGCCCGTTTCGCCTGCCAAAAATCACCGATATCTACAGTTATAAAATATTACTGTGCTAAACAATGCACACAAACACTTACCTAAGCTAGTCCCATGCACCACTAGATGTTTTCTTGTTGTAGCATAAATATTCACTTTGTATTTCACTTTTTTCGCTCGAAAATCGCACCTTTCCATGTTAAAGTATAGGTCGTATGTTTTACCGCACTTCCGGTTAGCATTTTCCCATAGTTCCATGCCCCCTCGCAACAGGCGCAAAGGGTGTATTCCAGACTGAAATTTGATTTTCAACAATAACAATGCTACAAATATACACATATGAACTGGGTTGATAATGTATGTTGGACATTCATCATGTCTTAAGAAGTAGAACAAGAAACTGCAGTTTTTTGCACAAAATAAAACTACTTGGAAATTGCCAAAAGTTACAGCTGATTGAGCTTTCAACATGCCGGATTTGATTACTGTCAGATTCAGTGAAAGGGCTTCCGTGTAACACTACACTGGAAAACTCTTACAACCCTGTTACCTGCTGAGGGCTGGTTCATGGATGTACACACAGCTGTACCAGCCCTGAGAAGCAACAGAGACTACCAGCTATTAAAATAATATCCCCAGTATAGCATAGTCAGAAAAATAAGTAGCACAGCTATATTTTACATCCATGTGTCAACAGTCCAGTACCAGTGTGCGAAATTAACGTCGGTCCGACGGTCCGAGACTGACAGATTTCTCGTCGGGCCGAAAGTTTTTAGCAACATGTCGGTCCTTATGACCGACTGGAATTTGGAATAAATGATGAAAATTTCTCCGTCAAGACCTGTAACAGATGCAGATGATGACTGACTCTGAATCATGTGATTCAGACTTGAATGTCAGGCACCTGTCAACGTTTTCCACCGTGGGAGTGCAGGGCAACAGGGGATATTGATCGCACTTCGTGTCCTGATAGTGGGGAATTCGATCTGTATGGTACGCCAGACGGGGGGTGACAATGTCGCACATAGTAATTTTTGGTCTTGCGACGTTTTACTTTTACTATGATTTACTATGATTTACTATGATTGCCATGGAAGAAACCATGGCAAGACAGGGAAGGAAGCCTTAAAGGCTTATATAATCCCTCATTCTGTTCATATGCTGGTCCAGTCTTATTGTAAAGTCACACACAGTTTTGGCTTGAATACATGCTCAGGCAAGTCATTCCAAGGGGATACAGTCCCTTGAGTGAAACAATGTTCCTAGTATCCAATCTGACAGTTGATTTGGCAAGCTTTAGTGAGTGTCCTCTGGTTTTGCTTGATGCCCACCCTCCGGAAAACCTGAATCATGTCCCCACGACGACGTCTTTCCTCCAAAGTAGTTAAGCTCAAAGCCTTTAACCTGTCGTTGTAACACAAATGCTGCAGTTCCGGTATTAACTTGGTAGCTCTTCTTTGTATGTTCTCAAGTAGATCTATGTCCTTCCTGTAATATGGGTTCCAACATTGAATTGCATACTCCAAGTGTGGCCTGACAAGAGATTTGTATAGTTTCATGATGATATATTTTGATTTGTACGTTATGTTCCTTTTAATCATTCCAAGTGTTCTGTTTGCTTTCATTGCTGCTGCTGCACATTGATTGCTTGGCTTTAGTGAGTTATGAATTAAAACACCCAAGTCCTTTTCTTCTGTTGCAACTTTCAGCTGAATGTCATTCATTGTGTAGTCATATGCTGGATTTGTTTTGCCAATGTGCATTACGAAGAGTCTAATCCCCTCGATCGACGCACAGAGCACGGTGCAGCTGATTAACATTCAGATCAGTATGAATTACGTCCGTGCATGCAGATTCTAGCAATGGAATGCATTGATTTTGGTGCAACAATGTGACACAATATTATAATAATACTCGTCTAGTGAGTGTAACCCTGGTAACGTTAGCATATCTGTGTCATATGATAACAACACCCAGAATCACTTCACTAGTTCCACACTTTTAGTGTTTGGAATTTACATGTACACAAATGTACAATACAGCCCTTCATTTTATAAAACTGACTCCGTTTTCTTTGCTTTGATTTTCCATTGAAGCGTTCAAAACATAAGCGGTTCATAGAAGAGTTTAAGACAAAAACCCACTACGAGAACAGCGCTGTTGACTAAAATAAACATATTTGGTTTTGAACATGGAGGTATTTTTTTACATCCATGGTTTTGAACTACGCCCGATACAAGGACTAGATGTTACACGACAGCCTATAAGTGTGCTACCTGCAGTCGACAGGCAAGTTCACGTTTCGCTGCGTTTGTTTGTGGACCGCTAGAACATCTTGCTTGCTCGTTGGTCTTCAACCAAAGTTCACAAGGCCGACTGTTACCACGATATATCGTGATAACAAGTGTACATTTTATAAAACAGAGCGGCCTTATCATTAACAGTTTTGTCGAGTTGCACGATCCGTCGTGTATACTCTCAGAGGCCGAGAGTAGGGCTTCAAATTGTTTCAATGTATACCGTTTTACGACAGGTAGGCAAACTCACCGTCATCCTGGACTGTATAGGCCTAAATGTAGCAAAAATTACGTCTTTAAGATTTTACGGTATCATTAACTGATCGTGTCGATGCATGGTTTTCAGTAGTATCGAGTGTCTGTCAAACTTTTCAGAGTCATTTTAATAACTTTAAGCTTTCAAAGGGCGATGAGACCCAGCAATCACTCAGGCAAAACTTTTCGATCAGAAAATATGTGCCATTCATGCTGTCTGCAAAAGTTACGACACTTGTCCTTTAATTAAAAGTATAACTTCGTCTGTTTCTTCATGAATGCAACAGAGGTCATATTTAAGCATATTTATTTATTGAAAAATTTTGAAAGTAATCCATACGTTATATAAAAATACATACCAGGTATTCTATCCCTTCTGTTTTACGTTACAATTAAAAAGTCTTAGTGATCAATGTTTGCTTAAAAAATTATTCATACACTCCCTTTACTCATGACTGTTTTCAGGGTACTAAGTTATTCACTCACTCTTCTTCCACCTGCGTTGGTTTATTTCAGAAGTGATTTTCAGCTCGCCAACCATTTTCAAATCACAATATCACATGCCCTGGTGTAGTGTACAATTGTACACAGCAATATAGAGTACACCATTCCCCATAGAAAAAATCGCTTTCATTATCCACATGTAGCCAGTGCATGAGCCTGTATTCCCCGGCCCCTGGGTGTTTGACATCATTTTATAGTCCGAGAGTGGGGGATTTGACATGGCAAGAAAAAAATGTCAAATTCTCCTGTCAGTCAATAGGACCCCCCCCCCCACCGTGGTGGAAAACATTGATAAATGTGTGCGCATAACAGATCCTGTCAGATTCCAGACCATGTAGATGAATATTCATGATCATTCACTTACACTATTCTGCAATTTATGTGAAAAATAGTCTTTTGGAGTGAATACTTGCTGACTCTACTGATAAAAGAACATGAAACATTAAATATTACAACATTCAAAAGCATAGTATTGGTGGAGAAGTTGACTTCAATGGTCGTTAACAACTGCCTTTATTGAGGACCGGCAGTTTTCTGTAAGGACCTGAAGCTTTGGCTTGGTGCAGGTCCTTATGACCTGAAGCTATTTTCTCTTAATTTCGCACACTGTCCAGTACAATAGTTTTGCAAATAGTACATGCAACATGGGTTTGAAAAAATGAACTTGAACATTTGCTTCCAAATCAACCCTGTAGAAGCAACGTGTACAGTTCTGTAATGGGGAAAATTCCAACATAACTGGTACATGAATGTCTGCATAGGCACAATTGCACTGTGTGTTTACAATAAGGCTGGTACAGGGAGGTAAGCTTTTATGTGACCAGGGTGAAAAGGGGCTAAAAATTTCAACAGGGCTGGTATGTGGATGTGTTCATCACTGTGCCACAAATGCTGAACACCGGCCCTGGTACAGGGAGGTGAACAGCTTCTCTGGCACATACATGTAGTGCTAGGCACATTACATACGTACAGCACACATTCCTATACCAGGGCTGTGTGAAAATTACCCCTGCTACAGTGTTGTCAAGTACATAGGTGGTACACAGATGTGCTCCTCAAAGCTGTGCTAGGATGTTGTACAAGGACATGGCCATGCCAAATCTGCATTTGTCAATTTGTTTCAAGATATAAAGGCAAATATGGCCATCAATCACTCTCCCATTCACATGAATCATATGTTTACTAGGTAGATTAAGGCTTAGTTATGTTGTTCTGATCTCCATTAGCCACAACTTGGGGGCTTCCTTCCAGCATGTTTTGTTCTGCTTATCAACTACAGTTTCCCATTCAAGTCATTGAAACATGATGAAATCCCCAATGTTAAGCTACTCAGTACAGTATGTACATGTAGCATTGTTATTGCTGAAAATTTCATTTAGGGCCGGACAAGAATTCATTTGTCAATTATAAAATGATCAAATATAAGCCTCATTTACTTATTTCAAAATACATAATGAGAATTATATGATCAATGATGAAGGCTGCATAGCCAGAGTGATAAAATGCTTTCTCAAAGGCCTTACTAACTTCTTTACAAGTCTCAAAAGGACATTGCACGGTGACTCTGATATCTTGCCTTATAATAAATTCATTTTGATATTCTTGAATTGAAATTCATTATTCTGAAATTCACACCATAGTTTTACACATTTTTGCCAGTGCACTGTTGCAGCAAGCCTATGACATTGACAATAACTTGTAAGATCTATCTTTGTCATGCTGAGAGACTTGCCCTGAGTAGTCATGTCAGATTATTGATGCACCATGAAAGACTTGATGATCGGTTCATGCAGTCAAATATGTGTTTAAGAACATGACTGTAATTTAGAATGCTACCAATGAACATTCCAATATACATGTACAAATTCCCTAAACATACCAGTTTCTAGGCCTTGCCCTCATTGTACTAGTAGCTGGGCACTAAGTGTTTTACCAGGAGCTAATCTTGTACCTCAAATTTTGAATGTTTGCATCTTTTATATTCCAGGATGCTGGAAACTCGCATTCTGTGGACGAGATGCAAAGCAGCAGCCCTGTTTAGGTGTGCTCGTCTATGAAGGAGCAAGCAGTTTGTGTTGTTTCTTGAAGGTGTTATATTCTGCAGCATGGAAAGAGACAATGTTGTGCTAGGTTTGCTTAGTTATGTAGGGTTTCAAACTTTGATTACATCAGATGTGTGAAAGGAACATTTCAATTTGTAGAGTACTTCTGGCTTGACAAAGCTGGGATGTGAAGTAAATGGGCTGACAATTATGAGTGGTCTGTAGTGTGCAGGGGATTTCCCAGTGAAACAGCTAGCAATTTTGCATCAGATGCATGAGGTAAACTTTATAACATCAAATTATGTTATCAGTATGATTTTACAAGTAGCATTCATAAGAATGTCATTTTTAGAATTCCCTTGTAAGTATTAGATTTAATTATGTTGCAACAATTACTGTTTCATTTCTTGTAAATTGCAATAAATGTTAGTCTGAAATTCATTTTGATGATTGTTGTTGTTTTTTTTTAATGTAGCTTGCAGGATTTCTAACTACTTCAGCTGTTTTTTGTGTTTCAGATGTTTTACAGTCCTGCTTTGTGTAGCTCCATCACATAGATGACCCAATAGGCCATTCCATTGGATGAAAATCCTCCCCTTGTCTGCAAAATTTGAAGAAATCCAATTTAAATTTTAAGGATGGTCAGAAATAATTATCCCCCCGGCAATATGATTCATATTGAACTGGTTTGTCAGCAAGCCATACAGAAGCCCTAGATTGGCATGCCTGCAAGCCAGCTTGTAATGGCTTGTTGGTAAACCAGAGGAAGCCTTAAAGTGGCTTGCCTGTAAACCAGAATTAGTCAGAAATTGGTTTGTCAGTAAGCCACATTGCACTAATATTGGCTTATCTTCAAACCAGATGGAACCAGAATTGGCTTACTGTTGAGCCAGAGAAGTGTGATATTGGTTTATAAAAAAGCCACTGTTCAGTATTATCTGGTATATGGGCAAGCCACAGTATCTTAAACATGGCTTGCTAACAAGCCTAGTTCGTATAATAGTGGATTGCCTGTAAACCATTCTTTAGTACTAATTGGCTTACTGGCAAGCTGAAGTGATCTTTACTTGGCATGTATATATGCCGTATCAAAACCCAACTGGGCATGCACAGAAACCAGACTTGGCATGCCAAAAGCCAAATATAAGCCAAAATTCACAACTCGAAACAATCCGTTTACTGACAAACAAGCCGGTTTATTTTTGGCTTGAATTTAGCTGCCCTTAAAAATTTGCAGTATACTGTCTTACAAACACATTCACCATGCCCCCGGAAAGTGACCAAACTTAGTGACTCACTCCTGCATGCCATTTTACAGTGACGGTACCAATGATTTTGACGATGAGATACAGCTGGATATTGATACACTACCTAAATAGGTTTGTCAGTTTGCTGTCCAATTTACCCTTTTAGTGGTCAACTTTTACAACTTTGCGCCAACATCAGACAGACTAAAACAGCAGGTGACGCAGCAAGATGTCTGTAAACTAATTTACTATGTAGTATGTTTATATCCTTACAGCAGCTATCAGTTTCAATGGTGACACACACAGAGACTGGTTGCCAGTTTTACAAGCAGTTCAAATTCACGGAGAGGTGGTGCAAGACGACGTTACTGCAAATTTAGACTCAGAGACAGTGTTCTTTGAAGTTGAATATCAATAAAGTTCATGACTTCAAAATAATAGAGTGATGTGTAAAATGAACAGACTTTACTTTTGTTATCAACAAATGAATGATACCACATTTCTCAATGAGCTGACATCGGGGCCTACTTCAGTACGAAGTGAACTTGGGGGTTTCAGGCTATTTCGTGAACGTCATTTGTTTTCTATATTGACAAGATTGTAGCGACAAGCGATAAAAACATTGCAACATTGTAAGAGTGTTTATCATTTCTAGTTGATCCGACGTTTTTATTAAACACAAAAAAATCTAAAACTAACAACCCAAGGTCTTTGTGTCAGCAACTTTCTAGCCTAAAAAAACTCAGACAACAGTTTTCTATATTGACAAGATTGTAGCGATAAAACCTTGTAACATTGTAAGAGTGTTTCTCATTTCTAGTTGATCCGACGTTTTCATTTAACAGAAAAAAAAATATAAAACTAACAACCCAAGGGCTTTGGGTCAGCAACTTTCTAGTCTAAAAAAACTCAGACAAGTGTTTTGTCGAACGAAGAAATAATTCAAAACTAAAACATTTCTCTTCAACTCAAATCTAACCAAAATCTAAAAGTAGTACAAAATGGATCACACAAAAAAGTAGTAAATTGTGCAATGGGACGTGTACTTATTTTTCAAATTTTACTTGAAGTAGACGACCTGAATGGGTTATATTTAATTGTCACAAGTACTATAATCGCTGGTAGTGGCAATAGTTGCTAAATCTAGCAATGTTATATTTTCATTTGGCCTATTCCAAAGTACATTTGGTTGCTGAGACGTGGACATAGTTTTGGTATGCGTAGCTGAACTGCTTGTAAAACTTGGCAACCAGTCTCTGTGTGTGTCACCATTGAAACTGATAGCTGCTGTAAAGATATAAACATACTACATAGTAAATTAGTTTACAGACATCTTGCTGCGTCACCTGCTGTTTTAGTCTGTCTGATGTTGGCGCAAAGTTGTAAAAGTTGACCACTAAAAGGGTAAATTGGACAGCAAACTGACAAACCTAATTAGGTAGTGTATCAATATCCAGCTGTATCTCATTGTCAAAATCATTGGTACCGTCACTGTAAATGCTTGTGCTATTATCATGTACATTCAACTGAGTAATATGTGGCATCACAGCACTATTCCCAAACAACTTAAAGTCCTAGGTCAAAAAAACACTTTTTTCAATGATTGTAGCTTTACAGTCGATGAGATTAGCAGAAAATAGTGTTTAAATACTCAGTTGTTCCACTTCAATTATAAACACAGTGTACTCTCAGTAGTCAAAATTGGGCCATTAATAGGTTCTGCCATTAATAGGTTCTGTATAATATTTCTCCACTTTCTGGTTCATTCCTGAATATACTTCAGAGAACTGTTTCCATTTCCTTCCCTATTTCCTTTGATCGACATATTTCAGCAAATTCTAAATACTACTCTGAATTGCTATTAAATCAAACTGTCATGCAAATCTTTACCTTACTCATGGATGTATTTTGCTTAGAAAATATGTACTTTGAAACAATGCCGGGCCACAAAAAATGCCCGAATATACGGTCATGTAATTCAACAAATGACCAATTAAACACGGCTAGGTAACCATTGCTTATGTTTAAGGGCGAAGCATGAGATTAAAAAATACCTTGATCAAAGTCATAGAAATACAGCTCTGTTCTGTTCAGGGAGAACTTTTGCCAATCCATAGTGATCCTATTTATCCTATGTATTTCATTGTAATTTAAGGGGTAAAAATGACATGCTATATTTCGACTGCTGTCACAAAAGAAATATCAACTCATATGCTGTAGGAAAGCGCCATAAAAAACCAAAATGGAGAAAATAGTGTCATATATCCCGATCTGTATATTTATTTATCTAAAGATTAAATTAATATACGAGCTGTTGTCCTTATTTGTACAACCCATCTCTTTTTCTTTCCTTACGTTTGCATCTACTGCCATTGCCAGTACAAGTTGATCAACTGGTGTTGTCACAAGATACATGTACATGCATGGAAATAGATTTGTATCGCGAAATATCGAGAAATACCTGTATTTTTCGGATAAATAGACCAGCAAGTCTAGTATCAGTCGAAACTGACTCGATCGGTTTCCGTCATTTGTTACTGTGCGATCCAGTTTTAGTGTTAGGTAATTTGCACTGTTCGTCACTATTAACTCCGTTCTGTAGATCATTCCAAAAACGTCCACAGTATTATTCCGGGGAGGGGGCAATTATACCGCTGGCCGTAGAAAACTAATTTTTCAACAAAAACTCTGAATAAAAATGCAGCAAGAGAACAAAACTCAAAAGCATATGCGCATTGAAACCTTTATAAAAAGGACTAATCCAGTTCAAATTTGATGAAATCGATGCTTCGATCTACTTTCCAAAGGACGATTTCTGGAAACAATCTGCCAGTGGGCTAAGTATCCCGCATTCTACTAACGCGAATGTTTACTGCGCACCTTGAACGCATGTAACTTCTTGCAGTTACGCGTTGTTTGTCATGTTTTCTCTTGCCAGCTACATTTTGATGACAAGTTATGCTGGAGTTGTGATTGGTTCAATTGGACGTGATGTGACAGCAAAATTGCTTCTGATACTTGATTAGATTGTAGTAAGATTTATCACTAAAGTCCTCGGGTATTTTGAAAGATCAAGGTAACATCAGTAGGCACATTGGCAGCGCTCTGCAGTTAACGGGAACGTGCTGAGTAACGCCGCTCAAAAGAAATGCTTAATCCATGTGTATTTTGGGGTCATGGCCTTCAGTTTGGGGTCACTGCTTTGTGAAGACTGAGCGAGTACACGTTGAATTTGACCGCATATGGGGAAATGTCTTGAAAAAAGTTAAGTCACAAAATGCTACTAACCTAAATCCTTTAGTCGCCTTTACGACTAAAATGGTCGCAACTTTGATCTCTATATACTTATATCTGTGGGCAACTAAGGATGACACCGCACTGGCTTTGAAACATGGGGTCAAACTGCCACAGTTGTCTCAGACACACTCGATTATGCTACGTCTCACCGTGGCTTATTTTAAAATTAACACTACTTACTTTAATTTTACTTTAATTTTCACACTAACAATACAATATAGACACAGAGCACAGTAAGGGAGCCGTCATTATTTATGGCCTGGGGTGGGGTCACTGAAAAAATCGAAAGCTACGAGGGGGGTTGCTCAAAAGTGGAGAACATGAAGGGGGCTACTCAATTTTGTTGATATGTACTGAAGCATTTAGTGACGTTATGAATTAATGCAACAATATAAGTATGCTTGAGATATGTATGTTCATACCCGGTATATGTACACGCACATACACACACACACACAGACATATATATATATATATATATATATATATATATATATATATATATATATATATATATATATATATATATATATATATATATATATATATATATATATATATATATATATATATATATATATATATATATATATATATATATAATATATAATCATAATACAGGCGGTTTCAAGTAGAAATAAAATCTCATTACCTATGTGTTTCACGTTACTGTGATCTTCAGACAAGAATGATCAGCTATTCGACGTGGCAAGCCTTATGTTAGAGGCTAGCACTGAGCACATTTTTCAGTATTTCCTGATTGAAGATTGGTATACTTGCCTGATCATTCATGAGAAACGTCTGCTTTCTATATTCTACATTGTATAGGTTACCGATAGTGGAAAATGTGTAAAACAAGCTAATTCTGATTCTATAAAGTTTAAAACCAGTGGAATGTCTTGAAAACAAATCCATCATTTATTGCAGGAAAATAATAATTAATAATAAATGTGAATAAATGTATGTCTATCGCTATTTTTCCGTTTTCAAAAATGTAAACTTAATTGGAATCAGTGAACTGGAATATAAGTTTTGGAATACTGTCTCAAATTACTGTTCCTTTGAGTTTTTTATACGAAAAAAATCTGAAAAATACTCCCGAAGTGCCAACAAATAACACCAGTTTAATCTCTATTTTTCTAAAGCTCCAACAACAGAAGGGGCGACACCCGCCCTCCTGACCTCCCCTGCGGTCGCTTTTGGTGCTTTTGCACCACATTTTCGCCCTCTTGTAAAAACTCCTACGGAGAACATTGCATGTCATCAGAGCACTGGATACAGACCTGTACATCAGCCCCTGTCATAGCAATGGAACCTCTTTCCGACACAGACCTGTACCACAGCGTCTAATCAGGGTCTATACAGGGCCAGTCGCAGCAGCAATCCATTTTACTGTATAGATATTTAACTTTCCAACTTTTTTTTTTTGGGGGGGGGGGGGGGTTCACTCAAATTTCTGTAGCAGAGAGGGGGGTTACTCAAACACATCATGGTTGGCAGGGGGTGTTACTCGAAATTTTGGAGTTTCTAAAGCAATTCCTCCGACCCCCAGGCCGTAAATAATGACGGCTCCCTAAAGCACATGTAAGACGAGATAGGTTGTGTGTGAAGCCACTTTCCCTGTATTACGTTGCACATTTCATGGGAGTACAGTTTTCGTTTGTGAAATTAATTGTTAATCGCGCCGTATTCTACCATAATCTCGAACAGTTTGGTGGCCACTCTGTAACTACACATTTTAAAATTGTGTACCAATTTTAATCTGGCTCAGACAATCAATCGTCATATTTTGCTGTGATCCCCAGACTCTGGCCTGAATTTTTGTGAAATATAAATCGCGTACATACACAGAGCCTTCAGTAAACGCCATTTGTATTGGAGGTGACAACTATCACAAATTCTTCGCTAGAGAAATGGAGGAAATCAGGAAAGGGATAATCGAAATGAGTCATGAATATCTTTGGTGCTGCACTGCTAGATGGTCTCATTGTTTGTCACGATGTTCTTGGAGAACATGGGATCATGTTCTTCATGAAAGATGTGCGAAGTTTTAAACTTTAGGGCATACCAGAAGGCCGAAAGTAGTCGATAGTGGTATATACAATGATTGCGAACCTGCAGTTACGGCAATTTTATAGATGATGTAGTCCAATCAGTGATTTGCTAATCGTGGAAATAATATGATGGTATAGCGTCGCATATTTTCTAAGTAATTCGTATTGTCACCCAACCATAAATAATATGATGTAAATGATAATATAAAAACATTGTCAAATAAATGTTACTGCATATTTTTTTCAGAATTATTTTGCCTTTCGTTCTGGAGAGAGATATTTTCAATATACACAGTAAATACAATGTTCACGAATTTGATGTAGCCAGCATAACTATGTACTGATTTCAATGTTTAAAGCCTACAATTCTGTTTTGTTGTTTTCATTCATTTGTAGGTTCTACATGTGACCATGACGTGTTCATTACAGCTTGTGAAGGAATTGAAACATTTGTTGAAGACGAGTTAATACCAAAGATACAGATGGAATGGAAATTAGAAACGTACTACGCTCAAAAGGACCAGCCGGGCGGGGTTGACATGTTAGACGTGGCACAAAAAATTAACAAAAGCAGGAAAACACTGGTAGTTCTGTCACAGAACTTCATACAAAGCGAATGGTCGATTCATCAGCTCTGTTTAGCTTACCACAGAAAATGTATTGAGTCTAAAGATAGTCTTGTCATATTGCATTTGTCAGACTTAATAGATAATCCATTAGAGCTGGAGCCATTACTTCAGGGAAACAACTACGTAGATTTTAGAAAGGGTAGTACAAAAGAAGCTTGGGATAAACTGAAACGTGTGTTAACAAGTTAATTTAAAGAAAAAATGAAAGGCATAAAGAAAGGTCATTCTTTTGGAATTATCTTTCTGTCACAGAATGAGTCAGCTACTCTAATGTTGGCTTATTATCTTACTTATCCTTCTTAATACAGGCTAAAATAAAAAAATTATTGGTGTAATAAGATGGCCGGGCGGGGTTATAGACTGGATTCTACGTGTCCGTGCCGATGTCTATGATGACATCTCAGACATGCCCCATGAACTTTTACCATAAATGGCGATCAGCACTTTGTTTAGTCTTGATTCAAGTCGGTGTGTTTTAATAAAATTATTATCACGCATTAGTGTTTCTCTAATACATCGCATTGCAAGACAGTTTTATGAATCACAGACTTGAATCAACTACACATATAGGTTTAAATTTCAACCGTTTTGATGTATTGCTGAGATCGTTACCCAAACCCCGACCAGTTCATCGAGATATGAACTGAACATGATCGCGTTTCAGTATATATTGCAGTTGTCTGTAAATTTAATTTAAACATTTCCTACATGTTGGCTACTTCACTGAGAATGTTATGATCAACATCCTGAACTAAGAAGTAACGAAAAGTTCTCTTATTCCACTGTAAATGAGCATCACAAGTGTGGACACTGATGAAGGACAAGTGATTTATTCGAATGTGTCTGTTTTGCTAATTCACAGTGGAAGAAGATAACTTCCATCATGCTTCCATAATAAACATATACAGTATCGTCATGAACAATATCCATCAAAGATTAATTCCAAATGTCATTGAGTATTTTAATACATAATTTGCTTAAATACAAATACTATATTTCTTTTACTGCTGTCATTGTATCACCACTTTATATAGCAAGTGTAATTGCCTTTGGTCAAGCCCTTCTAGCATATATTTGCCAAATTGATTAGAGATACAAATTATAAATTAGGTGACATGAAAATTCAAAATATCTTTCATAGATACAACATAATCTTCTCATCAATATATATATAGATATATATATATATATATATATATATATATATATATATATATATCATAATAAACTTTAAAGAGTCCTTCTAGTTTCATATCTCTAATGGGAAACGTAGTTTAATACGCAAATTAGTAACTTGCTAATGTAATAATGCTAAATAACGTTTTACAAAATAATATTTTATCATTTTTCTTCATTATACATAGCGGGCTTCATCGATGTTGATTACGTCACACAAGATATATATATATATATATATATATATATATATATATATATATATATATATATATATATATATATATATCTTCATAAACTTTATAGAGTCCTTCTAATTTTATATCTTTAATGGGAAATTTATTTTAATACGCAAATTAGTAACTTGCTGATGTAATAATGCTTACTTATTTTTCAAAACATTATATCATTTTTCTTCATTATACATATCAGGTTTCATCGACGTTGATCACGTCACATAAGATATATGCCTGATGAGAAAAAAAAAACTTTGAATATGCAAATAAGCAATTTATGTTTTTTAAAATCAAAACTGACTTTTGACGATATTATAGCATAGTATTTACAATGTGCATAGGAAGTTACGTCAACTTTGGTCGCGTCAGTTAAGATATATCTCCTTAATTGGGAAAGTTTGTTAAATAATGCAAAATGGTAAATAACTAAAGTACAAAACTACTAAATGGCTTCAATACTGTTGTATCGTAGGTTCTTCAATATACATAACATGTTTTTCAACGTTGATGAAGCCAATCAAGATATATTTCTCTAATTAGGAAAGTTCGTTGATAGTTTTTTTTTTTATTTTTTTAATATCCATCATCAAACAGGCATTCCCTATCACAGGATGAGGTACCCATAACCCACTACGCGATGGAGAAATGAGGAGTAAAATGCCTAGCACTGCATCAAACGCAATAATACAGATAAATTCAAAATAATGAGTTGCCTGTATTATAGAATAATACACGTGAGTTCACATGAGTCCACATGAATACAGGCTTGCTGAATACAAACAATGGATTCTTGACTGCATTCATCTGTATATAAACTATTCAGCTACAACACAGTCAATAATTCATGGCATTACAGTAAGTATTATAGGGTTTTCATGCAGTGCTAGAGCCTTGAACTCACAATCCTGAGACAGTGAGTCCGTTACTCTGGACGTACTGGATCTCAAACCAATCATCCTCTGATAGTGAGACCGGTACCCTAAAGCACTGCCCCTACGGTGCCTCTTCAATATGCAATTAGTAATTTGTGTTTTCAAAATATCTAAACTGAGTTTTAGTTATTTTTGTTTCTGTAATGTACAGAGCAACTTTCGTCAATTTTGATCAAGTTTATCGAGATAAATATCCCTCATTAGGAAAGTTCGTCAATATTGGTCAAAATTGGTAAATGACTTTCAATATTTTCTAACTTAGCTCTTTGATGTTCATTGTAAATTTTGTCAATTCAGTTCACGTCAATCCAATTATATATCCCAAATAAGGAAAGTTCGTTGAATATGCAAATTTAAATTAGCCGAAGTAAAATGCTTGAACTTCAGATCTCTATGTCAATCACAAGTATTGTTTACTTTGATGAGGTCAGTTCCGATAGATATCAATCATTAGGAAAGTAATTCAAATATGGAATCATCATTAGTAAAGTAATTCAAGTATGGAAATTAGTAAGACTGCTTTCAGAAACACCTGGGGGGGGGGGCAGGAAAGTCAAAACAGTTCTCAGATTTGAACCTGTAATGTGTTCAAGTCGTGACCCCTTCTGACTTGCTATAATTTTGAAGCCCCCTCAAAGGAAGGCAAAATGTGGCCGATATAGTGCTTCGTTCAAAAATAGTATATTATAATACGCGGGAGTCTATTCGGCAAACTATTAAAGTTTTTCTCGTTAGACAAGCTATATCTCTACATATATGCGTAATAATTCTTGTAAATGTACTTTGCTTGAATTGGACGGTAAAAAGTGCATGTGTGTACAAAAAAATTGATTTTTAGATTTCATCGATGGTGTTGATTCACTATACATTGTAGTCTATGAAAAATCTATGAACGCGTATTTTCCAATAAAACAGTGGTAATATCTGTTCATCTCTTGACGTTTGATAACTAATATAAATGTAGTTGCTTAGCATGGGGTTGTTTACAAGTGCGCATGTTACGAGAAATTTGACTTTGGAATTTCGCCGAAAATGTCGATCTACTATACATGGGAGTCTATGACAGAACTAAATATTTTCCCATTTAAAAATTAGCAATATTTGTGCAGATATGGACCCTGAATAATTGATATAATTGTACTTGATCAGAAGAGGGTGGTTACATGTGAATATGTGTGCAAGAAATTTGATTTTGGAATTTCGACGAAAATGTTGATCTGCTATACATTGTAGTCTATGAGGAAATGTGAATATTGTTTACATACAGAACTAGCTAAATGAGTGGATTCATGTAATGTCCTTGATTAGACTAAAATGGATACAAGAGCATTTGCGAGCAAGGAATTTGAATTTGGAATTTCACTGAAAATGTTGATTCACTATACATTGTAGGCTATGAGGAAGCTAAAAATAACCCATAGGTTATCAGCTCCAAAATTGTTATTCAAAGATTGTTTGACCTGAAGCTTCCAGTTGTTATTGTTGACAGTATGCACTATTCTAAATAGTATATATTTACTATTCTAAATAGTTTGCAATCTGTCAAAGTCCTCAAAATTAAAAATGTACATATGGCGACATAAATGTTTGACACTGACCTATACCAAATGTATTGTCAATGGGAGAATGATATTAACTAAGTTATCTCCCAAATTGGTATTGAAAGGTCAAGTTGAAATTTTTAGTCATTACACAGGAGGATTTTGCTTAATAGAGGGGTTTGGTGAGTAGATATCATGACAACCTACATCTTTTGGCTCAATGAGGCTGCTTGGATCATCACTAAATTGTAGGAAATGTCAAAGCGGCAGAAAGTATTTGAAAAGGAATTTGATATATTGATATATGAGTCCCCCTCTTTGCAACGTCTTATTTTCAGATCGCCCCTGGTGTGTTGTAATTTTTTCAAGTCTTCCTGAAATCTCTCTCAGGAGGTGTTTGAGAAAGTTTTTCTGTAACTGTTAAAACAACTTTCATTATTGTTATATCAGTGTATTAAAATATACAAAGCAATATTAATAATTTTGATCAAGTTAATTAGGGTAAGTAGGGAAGTTCATCAAAATTCAAATTAATAATTACCTGAAGTAAAATGCCAAATGACTTTCAATAAGTTTAAGTCAAAATTATTAAGTATTTTTAAAAGTTCATTGCAAGTTTTGCCAACTTTTCCCATGTCAAACTAAATACATATCCTAATAAGGAAAGTCCATTGAATCAATAAATATGTAATTAGTTAAAGTGAAAATGCTTAATGACTCTCAATAATGTTGTTTCATAGCACGTTTCGTCAACTTTGGTCGAGTCATAACAAAAAATAGTAAACTTCATAGATATGCAAATTAGGTATTGGCTGAAGTAGAAATGCTTAATGGCTTTCAATAATGTTCAATCATAGTATCTTCTATATGCATACCAAATTTCGTCAATTGATATATATATATATATATATATATATATATATATATATATATATATATATATTATATATATATATATATATATCCCTAATTACGAAGGTTCATCAAATGTGCGTATAAGAAATGCTTAATGGCTTTCAGTAATGTTCCATCATAGTATCTTCTATATGCATACCAATTTTCGTCAATTGATATATATATATATATATATATATATATATATATATATATATATATATATATATATATATATATATATATATATATATCCCTAATTACGAAGGTTCATCAAATGTGCGTATAAGAAATGCTTAATGGCTTTCAGTAATGTTCCATCATAGTATCTTCTATATGCATACCAAATTTCGTCAATTGATATATATATATTATATATATATATATATATATATATATATATATATATATATATATCCCTAATTACGAAGGTTCATCAAATGTGCGTATAAGAAATGTTAACTTTCTTACCTTTATGTCTTCCATTGCGGATAAGTAGTTGTGTGATCAACGTTTGTATCCAATCTAGTCCGATTTTGTGCTTGCCTTCATGTCAGTTATTGACAAAGCATGGAGTTACTCAAATATAAGTCATAAAATACGTTCAAAGTTTTCCTTAGAAATATAAATACTTTAAACTGGTATGTAAGGTCTGCTATGTAAGAAACAAACATAAACTTTGAGCATTTTATTTTACAATAGATATATTACACATTATACAGATGTCATTTTGATAAATATATAATCAATACCAAAAAATGATGCAAGTACAATTATTAATACTGTCCTGTTAAATTGATCCCACGCTGTGTCGTGCGCACCTCTACTGCGCATTCCACGAGTTTCTCTAACTCTTGCCTTGAATCCATAATGAAGAACAGAAAGCCATTCTCTACGCAAGAGGGTTAAAAGCTGTCTTGGCATCGCTAGAAATAGGCTTTGGGAGACCAAGGATACATTAATTCCAGACCTTCTGTTTGCTGATCTACCAGGATTTATTTTGATGCCAATCATGGAGAGGCTTAGCTGATTTTCGATCACTTTCTGTCATCTGCGTGTTGGACTATCCAGCCATCGATTAATCGCCACAAGGTAAAAGGCTGCTGACTTTATACAAGAGCCATACTCTCCACACTCACCACGTTACCAAAGGTTATAGAATATTGGCCTAGCTAAGAAACCCATGTCAACTGGTGAGTAGCGGCGGCATACAGTTTGGTCGATCTAAGCCTTAAGTTATCGACTCAACAGTTTATTTGGTCGGCGCAGCTTCACGCCCAATTTGGTGGCAACGAAGGGTAGAGCTGTATACGGTAAGAGTGGAAGTTGATTTATTGTACATGACAATGTATCTGGCCAGGTCACTCCTCGAGCGCTAGTCGTCGAGATCACGAGATCTCGTATGGGTAGCAATAGGTGTGTCTTGAAATCAAATCCTTCAAATAAGGTGAGAATTTGTCCACAAGATAAGTCATCATACGATTGCTTCGATTAAGCAAGACAGTACGGTACAGTTCAAAGACAGAAAGCAATTTGATAGTTGCGTTGTATTACAAACCTCAGAAAGATAATACCACGGTTGCAGACAAGAGATCATCATCAAATGAGAAATATTTTGATGGGACAAATTATTTTAAAGAGTACCAAACGCATTTTAAAAGTTGTGCAGAGTTGAACGGATGGACAGATGATAAGGAATTTGGTATGTAAATGTCATATTTGCGAGGTCAGACAATACAATTTATTGCCCATGGAAAAAGGAAAATTACAGACAGTGAAAATTAACTGAGATTTTATGCAAACGGTTTAGTACTGTAGGACAAGAGGATGCATTTCTATAGTTTGTTAGCAAAGGCAATTGTCAGGGAAAAGCTGAAGACAGTCACACAAAGAGCTTGCTCAACGGGTTAGGGAAATAATTTTGAAAGCGTATCCAAGTGCACAAGGATATTCTTTGGAAAGTTTGAGCATAGACACCTTCTTTGAAACATTCTATGATATCAATTTGAGACGGAAAATTAATGAAGCAGATTGGCGTCAAAGAGCTACTCCAGATTTGTGGTACGAGTAGCACGGTTAGAAGACAATTTTCAAATGTGGGAATCCCAAAATCGTCCTACACAACAAACTATGTCAAAAGTAAAGAACATCTATCAAATGAAAGTCCAGGTGGGACGCCGTCTTGCCTGAAATTTCTGATCATCTGAATAATTTGAAAAGGATATTTCGGAAAATGATGTTTCTAGTAGTACCGATTCTGTCACAATAATGACATAAAAGCTACAAGATGTTCATGAACATGCTAGAGAGCAATTACAAACTACTATGCTCAGAGAGAAACGGCATTATGGCCGATTTTCTGCAAAGCAGGGGTTTAATGTTGGTAAATGTGTCTAGATGAAAGACGTCGTAAAGGTCATTTTCCTACATTACAATTGACATATGAGGGTCCTTATTTGATAATTGATAAAATCTTAGATGTCTTTCCAGCAGTTTTCAGAGCGCCGGTAAACTTATCAACAGCGCTGTCAATATTTGGCAAGCTGTCTATTGAATATTTGAAGAGACTTGGTACCTGAGGTGAAGATACATTTTCTAGGAGAGCATTTCTGAAATGTTCGCACCATTTAAAACTGTCAACATTTGTACACTCGTGCTTGTTTTCACTAGTTACATAACTGACATTTCTAAATACATTACATTTAAATTTACATGTTAACGCCATATGGTCTGACTCAGTACGTTGATGTACATCAAAATTCACCACACTGTCAAATAATTCAGAAGAAATGATGACAGAATCTACAACACTTGCCTAAGCATACGATAAACATGTGAAATGACCAACTTGATCTTCACCTCTTCGATCATTTACTATATGCATACCTACTTTTTTACACAAATCAATCAAAACCTTGCCAGCTGGCGTTACAACCGAATCTCTGGACTGATGGGATTTGCAGAATATATCTGACACTTAACCAATATCCCCCAATAGAGGTACATGATCAATTGAGTCGTCTATAATATAATCCTCAAGTGAACCAACTCTGGCGTTAAAATCCCCTAACATAATGATAGAACTATCGGCGTTGAAAGATCGGACATTGACTAAGTAATCCTCTAATTTTTCGATTCACTTGTGCTATTTTCTGGCCGAATATAGCTACAACCCAAAATAACATTTTTATCTCATGAAATACTGATTTTTCAATTTTCGAGAAAAACACAATTTTCAAGATCACTCTGACTTTGCTTAACTTTACCGATCCATTTTATAATATAAATCGTAACACCACCACTTGGTCTACCCCTTCAAGACTTTCTTGTGGCTGCGAAGGAAAACAAGCTACAATCGGAAGGAAATGACAAGTATCTTCTTTTGTACAAAAAGTTTCCACTAACAAACAATATCAAAACTTTGACAGAAAGAGGTAAACTCTGCATTGCACAAGTGTCTCTTTAAACCACAAACATTCCATACAAGTAACGAAACCTCTTCATGCCTTTTTTCATTTGGCTTTGCCACACCCCTATTAGGGTCAATTACTATCTAAAGTAAATGACCGCTCCGAAATCAGTCCAGACTCTTCGTCAACTCTAAATATACCCTTGCCTGTACCGTCTGTAACGGGAGTTACCTAAGCATTCACGCTGTTGCACGGTATATTTGAGCGCGCCGTAACTTTCGGAAATTATCGAAGACTGACTTCTGCTTTACAGCTCAAGATACTTCAGGTTAGGGGTAAAGATACGGTAACAATATTTTGAAGATGGGAACGGATTTAGAAAGTTATAGACGAAATATTGGCTGTTTTGTGGCGGTAACACTTCAAGACAGCGTAAACCGGCAAAGATGGCGGTGTTACACATTCCAGCGGTCAGGTGTTGTATTACATTGCCGTAGAGGTATAGTATGTCTTGTGTCACTTCTTTTACTGGCCGGCGACGTGGAACGAAACCCGGGCCACCTAAATTGAGAAGTAGTGAGTCAGCTACAAAAGAAGATATCAGCGCCCTTCATGAAAAATTGGATGCAATTCTGAATGACATCAAAACATGAGCAAAACTTTCGAACTTATGCAGACTAGGCTTGACGACGTAGGAGAGATATCGATAAAAACATGTCCTCAAAGACGTAAAGTTTGAATTCCGGTGGCCCACCTAAATTCAGCTTCCGAACATCGAACATTCGGCACTGGCCATTGTCAACTAGGCTAGAGAGTACGAGTGTACGCTGACGCTGCTGTACGCCATAGGAACACTCACGTCTATGATCAGTCATGCCCAGTGGGAGAAAGCCGAATCTTACTGACTCGGCAAAAAATCGAAAAGAAAGTTCGCTGATTCCACCAGAATCAGCTTAGGTGACTGGTATAGCCGCCGGGAAAACTATCGAGAGCGCTCGGCATTCTTACCCATTGATAATCGATGCATCGATGGTCTGTGACTCAATTCTGGTCGCACACAGATTAACCCTTTCTACAGGAAAACTGTCTAAATATTTAGAGTACATTTGACTTGAAAAAAACCAACATTTCATCACGGAAACACCCTTGATAATCGCGGTCGGCACACCTAAGTATAACACATTTTTGCCTTGCTAAGAGCGCACTGCACGGATAGCCGACTCGAGTCGACAATGCAATACAATACAGTGGCAATGGACATTGACAGGATTTCAACATTTTGAAACTGAATATGGCAAAAACTACCTTGACGCGGTAGGAGATGATATCAGTGATATAAATCTGAACTGTACATTTTCTTGCATATTCAAATTGGAAACATTTTTACGAAACGGAACTTAGTTTCGGCCGACAGGCTGTCTCGGCACTGGCAGACGACAAAATGTAGTCATCAGAGGCGGCTAATATTTTACACATAAAAAACTGATATCTATGTGGTATTGGTTAAAAATATAATACAACTGATTGAGAATAATGAAAACGACAAAAACTAAGGAGAAGTTTAAAAAAAGAACTTACCTGAGGTAAAGGCATAATGCTGTATATAATTAATGTTCGCAGTGCGAGGTAAATTAATTGCGTCGTTCGAACTTATTATGGACTCCCTAGAATATCGTCAATCAGCACAACAACAAACCTTCGGGGGGTTTCGGGTCATAATCAGAAACGATCGTAAAACTTCGGGAAATGACATGTTTTTATCGATATCTCGCGATCCACACGCAGTCGCCATATCGAATATCGACCGTTGACATTAAAAATGTGTTTCAAAATGTTTCCAAGTGCCGGGAGCCCGACTTTAACATGCTTCTGCAGCTGCAAAAGTTTATATATAGGGCGTCGTTACAGCTGCAAATTTTATGTAGGCCTATATAGGACCTCGCTTTCGTTATACAACTGCAAAATTTTATATACAAACTCTTTTTGAGAAGCTGAGACTCAGAAATATATATATATATATATATATATATATATATATATAAATCGTTGTTTTCGAAACAAGATAGTGACTTCCAAATGTTTATTAATGTTTTGTCTCAATTGATTTCCATAGAAAACGTTGCGTTCATAATGCTGTACACAAGCAGGGCTCGTGTGTTAGACAAGACCATAGAAGGAAAGTGCCCAGCGTACGATGCTGTGTGTTCCAGGTGTTATACGGTGGTGGACGGGAGGCGGTAGGCCTATACCACCGCACTGGGAACACAGTATCGTAGCAGGGCCTTAGACTTGGTTCAAGTCTGTGATTTGTGAATGTTTGAGTGGAGTAACGCGACCATTTGTGTTCTGTTTAATGTGAAACGCGTGAATGGGCTGAACGCTGTACAGGGGAGTTTCTGTCGGAATCTCCGGCGGAAACTAACTCACGACTGCGCAGACTCAAATTTATTGCGTTCAATCGCTCGGAAAACCTGGCCTTGGCTGCCAATTCAAAATAGGCTTTTATGAAAAAGCCTAAAAGGAGAGACACATGAGAAACTACTACAAATGATTTTATTTTTAGAAATTCACCTACTTGAACCAAGTCTAGTGTGACACTTGTGGCCAATTTACCTTGGTAAAGGAAAATCTCACATGACATGAAGCTTTACTGCATCCGTATAATCACGTGACTCACATACTTGTAGTTGGTCAGAAAATTGAAAAAAAAGTTGACATGCCATGCATCACCACATGCATGAACAGGTTATAATTAAAAAGTCAGCCGTTAGAAGTATAGCGCCCTCTATGGTCGTATGTCTTTCTCGATTCCTAATGCTCTCGCATGAGTCAGTGCGAAGACAATGAACACAACAATGGCTGCCTCCTTGCCCATCGATTGATTGGCAAGATAAGTTTACTATTGGCACATAGCATCACCGCGAACACTTACAGAAATGACGTATTCAGATATTTTTTTTTACCAAAAACTACAGGGAAACATCTTATCTGTGTAAATTAAAACTATAGGGAAACATGAAATATGTGTAAATTATGGATCTGCTGAGCTTTTCTGGTCATTGGTAGTCTTTTTACAGCTGCGTCAGTGACGTGTCAGATTACTTGTTAATGAAAATACAAAGTAAGATAGGCAGAGTCTCTTAAAGTGGTTAATTTTCGTGGTCTAGGACCTCTTCACTGTTATGGTTTGTGCCAGGCTTCCATTTTTATGGAAGTTTTGTGTATATTGTAATCTATTTTTGATGAAAGTTAAGCATATATCATAACTGAGAAGAGGTCCCAGACCAGGTGTTCCAAACTGATGGACCCACTGACAGTGATGGCCACATGTCTAAATGCCCTGCTGAACTCAGCAAGTGACAGGCCATTTCTGTCAACAAAGACTCAGATGCTATACGATTCTCTATTCTGAACCATACAGTATACCCCCTGGTGTGTTTTATGAGTCCGTTACTTTACAGCTCTTTGATTTTCACCACAATTAAAGCAAATCTATTCCGCTACTGAGGCAAATTTTGGAACAAGCTATCAAACCATGACATAAGTGTGATACAACTAGATCAATTTCATCAGTCGTTTTCAGCAGGCAATAGCTGTAGGCAATATTTCTGTTCCTCTCGTTTGATTGAGTGATTACAGGAAAATGAACAAAGTATTATCAAAGCAGAGTTGTCCACATATTAAAATAATTGGGAATCCAATATCAATTGATTTGGATTGTAAACCCTTACTGTACAGCACCATAACAACAAATCATGTACAGTATTGTGTAGTATGACTTTGTCTGTGATAGTGAAAATGGAAAAAAGTATGGTAAAATTAAAATTTACCATGATTTCTCAATATAAGGTTATATGCTCATTTTCAGATCTCATCATTCAAAAAAGCTTAACAATCCATGTACCCTGGAAGTCACAATGTCACACACTGCTGTGACACAAGCTGTCATGTTCCGTTGAAAGTCAACAAAAATATCCATGATTATTTGAAAGGAAGAGAAGTGTGTGAAAATAATGGCTATCTATACCGGTATGTTCTAGGGGTCTGAGTTGTCTAAGGCTATTGAATACATCATAGTTTATATTTTAAAGTTTCCTGGTTTTAACCAATGTGAGCCGAGAGCAATGGATAAACCTGGCAAAAAATTTCCATCTCCATTAAAGGAGATTGGAGTGTTAGTTAGAGTGAAGCCATACCAAATAAACAATCTCCTAGGCATTTTGTAAGTTGACATTAAATGTACATTTATATGTATAATCATGCCATAGTGTAAGTTTTACTAAACACTGTTGATTTACCTTATTATGATATGCATTTATCAAGATAGTTGACCCCTTGAAATACTTAAACATTTGCTCAAACTTTCCTAAGCAAACTTTCAACCATTCACTTTCAGAATCAGGAAATAAATATCAGGGTAACCACATGTTTAGCTACATGTGCTCTGGTTCGTATACGTAATTCGGCTGATTTTCCAAGGAGTACTCAAGATTTTCACTTTGACCGGCCGTCACTCTATTCACGTTCGAACGCGACCTCCTTATTCGCATATCAATAGAAGTCAAAGTACGCTGCTGGGGTGAAAATCTTGAGCACTCCTTGGAAAATCAGCCGAATTACCTAAACGAACAAGAGATTTTTGTTCACAAAGGAGT
The DNA here is from genome assembly GCF_041260155.1 of Ptychodera flava. Lineage (NCBI taxonomy): Eukaryota > Metazoa > Hemichordata > Enteropneusta > Ptychoderidae > Ptychodera > Ptychodera flava. Next base: position 41,473,203 of record NC_091928.1, read on the forward strand.
TAGGGAATGAGCAATAATCAGAGTTCAGGCAGGTATAGGTCATTTTATTGAATTACACTCACTTTGGTTTATTTTGCCGTTCACAATTCCGACACAAGTGGTGTTGCCGTAGTGGACCCATTTTCGCCGCCAGTTTGCCCGCAGCTACGTGGCGGGGTTGACCTTTTGATGACCCGCATAGCGACGCACGCTACCCCGCCAACAGATAGCTGCCTTTCCACAGCTAGCATAGGTCGAACTATTAGAGGTTTGTAAAATAATTAATTTTCCAAAGAATTGTGGATGGTCGAACTAATGGAGCAGTCAAACTGATAGAGTGATTACGGTAAGACATGTATTTGAGAAGGACATCTTCTCAATATGCTGTTTGACATGTTTTCTCTGAAAAGAGGGGGATCCATGGAAGAAAGGAAGAAATTGCAGTGGTTTTGAGATGTGGGGTCAAAGGGTCACAGTTTTCTTAGACACGCTCAACTGCGCCCATGTCTCGCCATGGCTTAGGCTGCGTTCACATAAAAAGGAAAATGAGAGCAACTTTACATATCGTTTTCTACCTTTGATAGTGATGCGGTATGAGAATAAATTTGTTCATGTCACGAACAAGAGTTTTTTTCTGTTCTGATATTTCGGAGTGGGAATAATTTTAAGCCTTTGCTTAATGCTTTGATTTCAACATTTGTTAAAGTTTGATCTGAAAGGTTTTAATAAATCTGAGATTCTTTTGCAGTTCTTGTTTTTCTTGACCTTTCGTTTGTTTTTACGGGCCATGTGTCGTTCTTTTACGATTCTGGCTTCTCGCTTGTTTTGATTGAGAAGCCTTTTTTCGTTTGTTGAATTATCTGTTTGCTTTTTATGTTTTAGTGTGTGCGGTGGCGGACACATGGTTGTGTTTAACGGTAGTTCTCTTTTTGGAGGATGTGGTGGCCTTGAAAAAGGCCGGGTGGTTTTGTTAGAAAAGAATCTTTATTTCTTCTTGCCTTGGAAGCTAGCTTGGCTTGCTTTTTTGCAACTTCCGTGAATTTTGTGAAAAGCTCCTTTGCCTTTCGTTTCTCACCTGGTTTTGCTTGTTGGTCGATTTTCTCGTTTGTGGCCGTGATTAGGGCGCTGATTTCGTTTTCGTGTTTAACTTTGTGAATTGGCAGGTATTTTAAGAGCAGTTTGGCAAACTTGTTTGAGCTGCGTCTTTGTTGTTTCTGCCATTCATCAAAGAAATTAACGTTCGGTTTTGAACCAGGCAGTCTTGGTGTAATACTGATTTGCAGACCCTTCGGTATTTTCAATTCGAGGAAGCCTTTCAGACTAACTTCTTGTTTGTCGATATTAAACACCGCAGTATACAAACTCACCAGTTTAGATTTCGCTCGTCTGATGGTTTGGAACAGTGCTGATTGTAACCGAATTTTCGAAGGTGGGTTGGCTTGTTGGCTGGTGTCCTTTTCTTCTAGGAGAGCACCGTCTTCGTTATCCTTGCCTTCAGTCTCGATTTTCGGGAGTTGGTATGGTGTCGGGAAATCGTCGTCACTGGAGCTGCCACTGAAAGACAGTATGGCGTCACACGCGATCTCGTTTGTTGGTTGGCTCATCTTCAGTATGACCTGATTGCGTTGATGAGACCTCCTTATGTTAGGATGAGGCCGGATGCTTTTATTTAAATTAGCTTCCGTAGATACCGTTGTTTGTGGTTTTATGATTGGTTGAAAGCTAATTTGTTGAAATTAGTTTAAGAATGTTGAAAGCAGTAAGCTGCTGATGAAATTTCATCTCTACACTCGGTTTCCTTTAGACCCATGATTATTTTACAAAAAAAAATCAGGTTTTTGATTCTCATTCTGGTTGGTCAACCCTGTTTTTCATGAAACGGTTACTGGGGTAGTCGATGATACCCCGAAGCGTATTCTCGTACTTGCAAGCCCTCGACTCAGATCACACACGGTCTTTTCATAAAATGGAGTGTCTGTGCTTGTAACGTGACCTAAGAACACAATGTATATAAAAGAAAATGAGAGCAACTTTAAATATCGTTTTCTACCTTTGATAGTGATGCCGTATATTGAATCGATCCATGTGGTTTTATGACATGAAGAAGCATGGCGAGACACCGATGAATCGATAGTGCTGTGACTCTAGCCATGTGATTTGGGTCCTGGGGAAACCGGTTACGTGTTAGACTGATTCGTCTTAACGGTGTTTCGGAACCAGAGTGCAGTTCCTTCTTCTTCATTTTTTTCTAATATAAAACACAAAACTAACAAATTCTGTATATTTATAGACACTGATGTCCTATATGTTTTCCTCTCTTGTCTTTCATCAGTTTTAACTGCTCAGGGTGTTTAATGTAGGATACCACTGCATCTTCTTTGCTGGAGCTTGTCGATAATGTGTATGTAATTAAAAGAATCAATGTATTTCGTCAGTAATTTCCGATTCAGGAAATATCACATGGACAATCAAAGGTTTGGCAGTAAAATAAGCTTCTGTTAAAGTGACCATTCCACCCCGAAGATAGGTTTATAAAAAGTGACCCTCCCCGAAATTCCCCCGGCCCACCCACCCCCTGTAATTACTAAAGGCTCCCTAATACAAAGGAACGTGAATGTGCAAAAGTGTGACGTCTCCCAACAGGCTAATTAAACATTATTTGTGTTATATTTCCACTTATGATCAAAAATAAATTATGAATATTGATAAATTATTAATATGAATGTTACAGAATAATAAAATCTTGCTTCTTTACAAACAATGTCGTCTATTTTGTGTAAATTACTTTCTGGAAATCCCATTGTTGTTATAATTATGATTATTGATAAATTATGATTATGTTTAATAAATCATATTTTACACACTGTGATCTGCTAATGTAAACAAACCTCTGGAAACCCTTATTTATTAGTTCACAATCTATGCCAAAATATACAAGTGACACCATGAACCATTTTCAGTCTACGGCGAAAATGTTCATTCTACGGCGAAAGTTACTGCACAGTACTGTGTAGTAATTTTCGCCGTAGACTGAACACATATTACTTTTTCCTTGAAATAGATATTGTACCCGATGGAAGTGGAGACCATTTTATATTAAGTTATTAAGTTATATCAAAGGGCGTTTCAGTGGGCAAAATTTTCGTCTAATTCAAGATATTATAGATTATTCAGAAAAGAAGAAAAGGAAGGAGCGATATTATTCTTAGATTTCTGCAAGGCATTTGATACTGTAGAGCACAAATTTATGTTCACTGTCTTGGAAACGTTTCGTTTGCAGAAAAACTTCGTGAAATGGATTAAAATAATTTATGCAGATTGTATCAGTTCAATCATTAATAATGGTTGGATAGCGTCATATTTTAAGTTACGAAGGGGAATCAGACAGGGATGTCCTCTTTCGGCCCTGCTTTTTCTGATTGTCGCAGAAATTCTTGCACAAGCAATAAGAAATGAAGAAGATATCGGTTTTGAAGTTAATAAGACAAACATTCAAATGACACAATTAGCAGACGATATGCAAGTCTATATTAGTAAAGAAAGGTCTTAACAAGATTGTTACATTTAATTGACGAATATGGAAAGTACTCGGGATTGAAATTAAGTAGAGATAGGACTGAAGGATTAAAACTCGGAAAATGGAGGAAAAGATATGATTTAGGTTTGATTCCATGGCCAGAGAAACCGATTAAAGCACTTGGGGTTTATTTTGGATATAGGAATAATGAAGTGAAAAATCTTAATTGGGATTATAATAAACTTGACAAAATTGAAAGCTTAAATGGCTGGAAGAAAAGATTCTTGACGATATTTGGGAGGATTACAATCATAAAAAGTCTGGCAATGGCAAAATAACATATTTGGCTTCAATGATCGACACCCCTGACGACACACTGTAATAAAAAGGCTCAATTATATATTTAAATATTTGTTTGGAGTGGTAAAAAAGGGCAAATTAAAAAAGAAATTATTATTAATAAATATGAAAAGGGAGGTCTTAAAATGATTGATGTCAAAACAATGGTTAAAGCTCTCTTGTGTAGATGGTTTCAAAGATTATCAAAAAGTGGGAATGAATCTTGGAAAGCAGTTGCTGAATATCACTTTAAAGAGTTTGGGGATACACCATTGGTATTTTCATATAATCTTGATCTGAAAGGTCTTTATTGTATAAAGAAAAAATTAGCAGATTTTTATGCCAATGTTTTAATGAGCTGGTATAATGTTGTCATGCAAGGTGATACATTGAGAAAACGCCAAATGACATAGGATGAACAGGTCATTTGGGGAAATCGTTTCATTACATGTAATATGAGAGTCAAGTTTTTTTGTAGAATGGATCGAGTCAGGTTTTACTATATGGCAGATCTATTCGAAAATGGTGTTTTTATGAAACAAAACAGTGTGTTAAGTAAATTACAAAATAAGAAAAACAGTGGTTAATGCAATATGTTAGTCTGAAAAAATGTCATACCACGTAAGTTGAAACATATCATGTTGCTGGCTAAGAATGCATTATTTGTTCGAAGAAAAAACAAAACAACATTGAGAAAAAATTGCCAAGGAAAATATAAAGATGTATACCAAATTCACATGCAAAGATTTTACCTGAATTTATTGGGAAAAAGTGCTGTCATTATATATGTACCATCGATCTACGTACAGAACCTAAGTATGCAGTAATGTAAAATGGTGAGAGATTGATACTGAACCAAGTACACTGAAAATATTTACGTTTTAGTGTACTTTCTATGTATTGTTCAATGTTGTGGAAATCATGTATATAATACACCTAAGTGTCTTATGTGTTTTCCCTTGCTCCTTGATAGGTGTATATATTCGGCAAAGACGCCACTCCCAGAGCAAAAACAGCAATTAAAGGTCTTCCTAGACGAGTGTCTGTATATCTGTGGTGGTGTATTTGTGCAACCAGGTCATCCTCTACATAGAATATGTGTAACGAACCAGAATCAAAATTGTTGCAGTGAAATTTCAACTCATAACTTCTCATTAAAACTACCTCTACCAGATGTATGTTATAGCAGTGGTGATGGTGAGGTTCCCCTTTGACTGAAGAAGTGAGAGCTACATACCAGGCGGTCCAGCCAGTGTGTGTTACCTGTAGTGGGCCAATTCTGTTAAAGAACAAGTAAGAAATAAAGCTTAAAAGACAAAGCCTACCCAGTCCTGACTGTCCATATGATTGATACCCAGTGTTCACTGCATTCATCATTTTGCAAGGAAGTTTGATGACGTTTTTTTCCTATTTGACTGTTTGTGTTATGATATTTGAAGGGCAATGCATCTTATTCTGTGGTACATACATTCACTTGTCCATTTTGCAAGAAAGTTTTCTTCTGTTTTTTTTTTTTTTTTTTTTTTTTTTTTTTTTACAGCTACTGTTGTGGCTTTTGAAGGACAATGCATGTTATTCTGAAGTACAGACGTGCATTTCTTCTGAGGAAAGCATTCACCGTCAGGATATTAAACATCACCCAGCATTTCTCATTGTACGTTCGTTCGAACTATTCAAGTGAAACTGGTCCATTTGGTTAGAAGTTTGATGTTTTTCACTTTGCTATAACATTTGAAATACTAAAGGTGTTGTACCTCAGTACAAATGTGAACATCAAGTGAAATTCGTTTCTGTCAAGGTGTTTAACTTAATATAATCCAGTACTTCACAATGTAAGTTTATTTACATTGTTCAAGTAAAAAACTGTTCAACTCTAATATCTTCATATATAAGTGTTTTATTTCAATGGAATTGCCCATTCCACAAATAAATTGTGCATGTGCATGACACCATGAGGGAAAATGCCGAGAGAGTTTGACCGGTTAAGAAGGGCTTGACTACGCAGTTTCTGCGTAGTGAAGCGTCATTACGTATTCATGGTGACCTCTGGCCAGCTGTCAATATCTTTGGGGGCTTTTGTCTTTAGCCTGCTTTGCATATGCGTCGTTGGACACGACCTGCCAATCACCCAGGTAGTCAATTAAACTATTAATTGACTGTTTACCGACCCAATTAACACTATCCAGCAGTATCAGTCATATTTTAATCGCGTGGCCCGGGTGGGCACAACGTAACTGAACGCGTGTATTTCTATGTGTACGTTTCACTTATGGTGTTGTTTGTACCATGGAGGTAGGAATGTTTGTACCATCGTGCGTTTGAAGTAAGCTTACTTGTTTCACCTACAGCATTACCTTCAAGGTGACAGGCTTACTATTAATGTTCAGTTATCATTGCTACATGCACCGAGTTTCTGCCCACGGTGAAAACCACCTGTTTTGCCACGGTCCCTCTGTGGAGGGACCGTGGTTTTGCCTACTAATTACTGCCCGTCGCTGCCCGTCCTGAATGTAGCCTATCTATAGCTACAGTAATCAGTCAATATATAATACCCCGCGCCTTATAATTTTTATATAAACCACAGTCTCTCTATCCACGAGGGACTGTGTATAAACTTATAAAATCATAGTCCGTGCCGTAAAATTGTTGACTTTCGATGCGATATACAGGTTATCGTTGAATCGCACCGCGCATCCATATTTACTTGCCCCATAAGCTTACTACTCTGTAAAGGGTGGGTAGATGGAATTCCTGGGCCAAAAATGAACACCGGGGCGAAACTTTTTGTGAACCCATGTGAAACATAAATCATTTATCTGTTTTGATATATACTCCTTAATTGTAAGTTTGATCATGGAGGTACCTCCATGGTTTGATCAAAATCGAGACCACATTCAAGGGCTATGCAGACTGTCCATGTACGCACACACAGTGACAAGAAGGCGGCAAACACCTACTTACCAAGCACATCGAATCGGCGAAAAGAAGCATAAAAAGCTATAGGCTCATCGCCAAAACAAACGCGCCAAGCGCTAACAAAAACACATACCGTGCGGCCCTTTTCAGGGCCACCAAACACTCCAAAAAGAGAACTACCAAAAAAAAAGCCATAAAATGACAGAGAACACACAAACACTTAAAATAAATAACAAAATCGTACACATAAAAATAACGTGACAGAAAAAATGGCCGTGGAAATAAATCAGCTATTTCCAAAGAAAAGCCGACAACAACATGAAATTCAACAACAACCTATCATCGCTCAAACTATGAAACTCCGAAAAATAGTACTAGCCAAAGGCCTTAAAATTAATTCGGACGCCAACAAAACCAAACAGAATAAAACCACCTCAGGATTGCAACAAATAAAGTCGTAAAATGTGACTACGCTACATCGCGAGACACAAACAATCGCAACAACACAAATTCAAAGAAAAGTCAAATTGGGCTCCACAAACAACAAACACCAAAAACTTGAAAGCTATCTGAAGCTGCTAAACTCGCACTTCTAGAGATACCCTTTCAAACAAGGAAAAAAACATGTCGCGTGCTACAAGAATCGCGATAAACCAGCTTGCAAACAATAGACAAATTTCGGGAAAAAAAAACCCTCGACAAGGGTCGGGTTTTCGTCATTGTCAACACAAACGATTACGTACTCGAATGCGAAAGGCAATTACGCAACACTCAGTATTATACACAACAAGCCAGAACAAACAGTAAACAAAGTAAACGAACTATGAATCAAAATGTACGAGAACAAGCACATCAACCAGGATACTTGTTAGTATCTTGATCCAATAAACATAAAATCCGTACCCCCAGATGGTACTTATTGCCTTAAAATTCACAAACCTCCGCAAAAATCTAAAAGACACACCAGTCAAACAAAATTTACCGAAGTAAAGAAACATAGAATAAACAAACCGAACCACCAAACGGACTCACAACGTGACCAAAAATTAATATACTTGCCTCGCTAATCGAAAAGCAAGACCACTAAAATGCATTAAAATAAATTTTCACAAACACAAACTAAGGAAAGAATCTACACCAGCGACTGATGAGAAACCACACCCGGGTTTCGAAACGCAAGCGTCAAAGGGCGACTCTATCAACTTTTGTAACAACATAGGTCCGGCTGCGTCTCGCCATAAGCTTTCCCCACACAAACAAAACATTACCGTACACACTAATCCAAACTTCTCTACAAATATCCAAAGCGAAACAAACATTTTTATTAACACACACAATCGGATAAGAATGTAGGAACACATTTTCGAAACGAATCAAACACAAACTCGACACAAAAACATTTAGGATAGTTAGATGGGGAGCCTCTTTCACATTTTTTACATCTCGCTATACTGTCTATGATTCTAAAAATAAAGTCATCTGCCACTTTTTCTGTATACGCGGTTTGGCAAAACTCATCTCTTCGATCGAAAGTCGGGCGATTTCATGGTTCTTTGGGGTACGTCGAGCTTAAGGAATGTGGTTATATTCGCGATGTTTTATTCGAAATTATTTATTTCTTCTAGGGCAAATGCACGTAATTCATGCTGTTGGAAATACTGGCCGCTCATAAACAAGACAATAAACTCGATATCTGTGCATCTTTACTTTTATTGTCAAAGTACCATCGACACCCAAAAAAAACCAAATGGTTCAGTCCACGCGTGGGTTCAGTCCAGGTATTTGCAACGCCAGTCACCTAGGCGACGGTAATCCGCACCACTTATCACCATCGGGAAGGTACTCCTCCCCTTTACCACTGGCGATCCCACCCTCAAGGCACTGCGTCATTCGACCAAGCATTGCTATTGTAATTTCCTGCATAAAATTAACAGCGAGGTCAACCGGTCAAACTCTCTCGGGAATTTCTGGCATGACTTTAAGGTAAAGGGCGACGAATTCGGACGCGCACACGCTTTAGAACGTTTCTGCGCAGATTTAACTCCAGCCTGCCGCAAATGGGTTACTTTGTAGCGCATGTATTTAACATCACCTGTCATTGTTGAAATTGCGCTTTTACCTAATTTTTTGACCCAGTCTCTAGAAAGACATGTGACCTATAACCTTGTCATATTTTGACCCCCTAGGAAGCTGGTTTTTATTCAATATGAGCGAAAAATTAACATTTCTCTCCCATTTATATGGCGCAAATTACCCATTCACCTGGAGATATTGTAAAAAGTAGTGTGGTGACACCCTTTTATTAAAAGTGTAAACTAAATGGTATTATGTCAGGAGTTTATTCGCCAAGTTTGGTCAAAATGACACCATTCAAAGCGACAGGAAGAAAGTTCGAAAATTATGTAGTGATATAATTTTGATATCGTCATTTTGTAATCGATACTTATGTTACAATTTCTTCACAAACATCATGAAAACTATACATTTGATAGATATGGATCTTAAGTCTTGGTATTTATTAAAATTAACTCATTTGCTAGGCGTTTAATAATTGCTTTCTTTATTTTAAGTGAATTATATCATTTTTATTTATTTCTAACGACGCCATTTTAACGTCTGTTTCCATGGAAACGAGCGTGGTGACCCCCATTTTTTATTTCATTTTTGCACTCGCACAACTTCCAAGAATATCTTTGCAAAGTTTCAAGAAAATGACACCACAACCTAATTTTGACGTAATTCGTAGTACTTCACCTTAAATTAAAACTTTCTATCAAGACCAAAGGTTAATTTACAGTGATTGATGCTAATGGCAACGCCAGGAGCATGCAAAAGTGATGGGAAATATGAATTGGAACAAGAATATCAGTGCAATGACCCTTTGTGTGAAATCTATGTTTGAAATTTGAGGATGAGGGCTTCAACAGTATGGATATTTGTTTTCGTATTTGTATTTTACCTGATTTGCATATTTTGGAATATATAATTAGTTTGTTTTGAAAACCGACCCCCTCATACGTTTTGATGACTTTAGGTGACGTCAAACATAATCCCAAATTTGTGCAGCCTAATATGGAAATGCGATGTTTCAGAATACAGCTATTTTTGTAAACAAATGTGAAACCCCGTGTCACTGGTTGGGGCATGATCGGAGACTTTATTTCTTTAAATGACACGTAACCCCAATTTTAGTTGTAAAAATACAGGCTTGATGTTTCTACATAATTTTATATGGTATGGGTTCATCAAAACAGGTCCAATTAATTAGTAAAACGCTAGCTATTTTAAAACACGTGGATTTTTCCCACCATCTGAGATACCCAGGGTCGATGCCTGAGGGCGCTGTGCAACAGCAAGTCACGGACGTCAAAATCGGTCGCAAGCGTTCCGGCTGACGTCAGAGACAGTCGCTACGTCTGACGTGAACAAAGCCATGGTCGCACCTCGTTCGTTGTAGTTACATAGACCATACATGTACAGGAAGGAGACACTACATAAGATTTTGTGCAGTTTATTGATTGCCCTTTTCATAGATCACTGTTCGAACACCTGTGGCTGGTACCAGTCTACCCATGTAGGTTTAACCTGAGGCTGAACACATTTTCAGAGTGAACGTTCGAGTGACTTTCACTGGAGGTTACCTCCATGCTTTAAGTGACCTTGGGAAATCCACAGGTTAGTAACTAGGCTATATGACAACACTTGCGCTGCAAGCAATCTGCTCGGGAACAAGAGTACGGTGAAGTTCGGTGACATGGAATCAACAACCAGATCTGGTTTTACCATCCGACCCAAACACGTCAACACTCAGGCAAAACCTCTCCAGTCTATACATGTTATTGTGTAGTACCTTGGCCAACGCTTTGTCAAAGGTTACATGGCGCTGGCGCTGAAGCTTATCCTTGCATACATTTGCTCAAGCTTAGGGGAAACTGACCTTTATAAAAGCTTAAACTTCCTAATGTTGTTCTAAGCTTGTGCAGTAAACTTGGGCCGAACTTTACGAATAAGATTTTAATTATCCTCGTTTCTACAAGCTTCGGGGTCCCCCATAACAATAATAATTAATATAATTAAGATAATATAAGTATTATACAGAAATAATAACGCGAATAACATTATAGGTTCAATTTCCTTGAAAATTTCACTATATCGGAGTTTTAGGTCGAAAAGACCAAATATGATATCGATTTCACTGCCCCATGTTTCCATGATAACCGTTTTAGGGTTGTAAATTTAAGTTTTTCTAATATCCAATGAAAAGTTACTTTGATTGATATGAAATTATCTAGTGGGGGAGTTCGGGTCAGAGAACACAAAAAGCAGAATTATTTTAATGTTTCGAGTTGCCATTGTAACTATTTTGGGATTGAAAATGTTACTTTTGCCCTAATTCCTATTAAAGAACTACTGATTTATGTAAAAAAACTGATCGTAAGGGTTCTTCTGGTGAGCACATCAAAAAATATCACACTCACTTCAAATGTGAGATGTTTCCATGGCAACCATTCGGGAGTAAAAATTACCATTTTTTTTTCAAAGATTCCACCTAAAATCCAGTAATCAACAGAATGCCTTATATCAAAGGGAGATTTTGGGTTAGAAAGACCAAATATCCAGTGTAAAAATCCAGTAATCAACTAATGTCATAAGTTTCTGTTATTTTATTGCTGTGGATTACCACATTTATTGCCAGCAAAAAGAATCTGCTATTTTCATGAGATACTGTGTCATTGAAATGAAAAAAAACCTCTGTTGAAGCTTCTAATTTCCTTAGGGACTGGTCAGTATCTTCAGCCGGGGGAGGGGGCGGTGGACTATTTTTTGCTGCCATCAAAAGTGGCTGACCCCCTATTCCGAATTTTAAAACAGGATGACCCCCTTGCGCGCGACATTGGTAAAACAAAGTTGGAATATGAATTATATTACATATATTATATTTTATGTATATTATATTTTAAACAGTCATTCTGTGTTTCAATGAAATTGTTGACATGTCAGTTGTAAGATAGGAATTTCAAAGTGTCAATTTTAAAGTTTGAATACAGTATTTTACATGAGCTGTGAATGTATTCCACACATACTTAATCAGATGCCCTGAACTGTTGTACAGAAATGGATATCAATCATTAATACCAAAGAGGAAAAAGAAGTAAATCAAAAACTTTGATGGGTGTTAAGACTTGCTAGCCATCCAATTATCTCCTGAGAAGCCATAGAGAGTTATTTAAGCCAAATCTGATGTATGCAGTGTCTTAGAGGACCTTTGCTTTTAACATTGAAACTATAAAAGCACAGCTAATAATGACGAAAACTTTCTTTTTTAACTGTTATTGTAGTCATAAAAAATATCTATTTACAGAAACCTGTGACACAAAGGAAAATAGTTGCATCAACGAAAACGAAAAATTCTTGTCATTTTTCTTTTTCTAAAATATGTCACTGTATCAAATATATATTGTGATATATTTATGCATGTTGCTTTATATATATATATATGTCTTATATATTTAAGTCATGAGCTGGAAGGGCGTGCTGAAAAATGTCTGATATATTAATTAAGTAATGCGCTCAAAGAGCCCAATGAAAAAATATTGAACATACAGATATGATATATCTCTGATACATGTATGTCTGATATATATAAGTTGGGTGTGCTGAAAATTATGCCTGATTATTAAAGTTTCACGCCCAAAGGACGTGTCGAAAAAATGCAACTGAATGATGATATTTGTGGCTGAAGCGTTGCATTTTACGCAATTATGAGGCCGTGTCAAAATCCAAAAACACACTAACCCCTATTGGGCATTTCAAAAACATGGTGACCCCCCACGAATCTACCGGCTCCCTGCCCCCTAGGCGGAAGAAACTGACCAGTCCCTTAATTGTCATGCGTGCAATGTCTTATAACCACTGTGCTATATAAGCCCACATTTCAACCAGTCAAAAAACAGAAATGGTTTTCACTGTGTAGCCTGAATCATTTTTGAGAATATGCAAACTCACAATAACTGCACAGTATATCCCCTGAGCTAACTCGGCACAGCACATTTCATCTTTCCGGCTATGTGTGACTGGAAGCCATGCCAAGGAAGCCATGCAGACGATAACATATGAATGAAATCAAACCCGATATCTTTCACAGCTTCGTACACTTTTGTAACATTTGAATAAAAGATCGAGGTTTATTCCCGGGGGTTTATTATAACTTGAACTATGGGAATTTTCCGAAAAAACTGGAATCCTAAGCTCAATGTGTGAATGCCACTAGCAACACCTCCAGCGTCACCGTAAACACCAAAAGCCGCCATGGCAGATGACTTCCAAGGATGACGCACAGGAACTGACGACATTGGTTGCTAAGTAACAGTCTTTCAGTGGGGTCACGTCACTGCAGAGAAGGTTCTCGATCGAGAGTTGCGTCACCATTTCCACATTAACGCACCGTGATAAGCGCATCGTGCACGTGTATCACGGTCGGCGCGGCCGGCCGAGGGATGGGTCTTGAGGATTTATACCATTATTCTGATCAATGTAAAAAATTTAGGGATGTTCGCTGTGTTTCCGACCCTTGGTTAGGGATTTTCAAATGAAAAGTCGACCAATAATTTGGGATTTTCCGCGAAAAAGTGACCCATTCGGGTGGCACATATACCCGTTCACCTTTCTATGGGAGTACCCTCCCCCGGGAACTCAATCAGCCTCGGCTGAACACATAGAAAAGGCACGTACCAGCGTCCATTCGACGGTTAGGTCACGTGACACGGCAACGGAGCTGAAATGTCTACACGTACACATGCTGACATTCATGTTCCAACATGTTCCCCTCTGGTCTATCACACAGCTCAGCTTGTGAGAACAATAGCCAGCAGGCGGATTGACACAATATGTACCATCAGTCGCTTAGCCCCAAGTGGAACTAAAGCAAAAAGTGTAGATCACACTTTCGACACCGTCATAAGCATGGTCATTATCGATATGCTAGGTCGTCGTCCTCGTCATCAGATCCTTGCCCAAAGTGAGGTAGACGTAGACGCTGTTGCTACACTCATGGCAGCTACAGCAATACATACCCTGCTCAGAGAGCTTGTACTAGTCTTGTCAGAAGGTAGGGTTCCCATGCAGCCCATGGATCTATATTTTTAACTTACATTTTTGTAATCCTTAGGGTCTAAAGTTAATGAATTTTGATGTTCCCAAAATAACGTATTGTCCCATGGGGTTAATTTTGTGCCATCTTGGCCGCAATCTTGGATTTCAACAATGGGGTAGGGGTCACATATTTACCGCTTGACGGAAACAGAAACAATACAATACTATAAACGTTATGTTTTTAAAAGCCCAGATTACGGCCTTTCAACTTATATATAGCGTAATGGGGATAAATTAATAGTCGAACGTCGATTAGACTTTATATCGGCCATTGACCGTAAATCATAAAATTTGCTAAATTTCAAACCCAATAATTAAGTTCCCGTTCCTCCAAACAATTTTTCATAAGGTATTTACACATTTTTTTGGAAAAACTTAGTGCAATTAACAAGAAAAACAACATTAAAAGTATGTGTCTTGAGATTTAGTGGGTGCATGAGCTTGTTTTCTTAATACGTGGTATGCCACATATCCGTGTGTAATATAAGGGGTAGGGGTAATGTTTCCCTTTCTGTTTCGAATCATGAATGATGAAACCATAAAAATGTTACATTTTTTGAAAGTGCTAAATCAGGCCTTTCTAAACATACATATAGTTTTATTGGGAGAAGTCACATATTTCAAAGTTACAAAGCTTAAACCTTTCAGTTTGTGTCGATTTTAAGTGATTATTTAAAAACAAAATTGTAATATATGGGGTAGGGGTAATGTTTCCCTTTCTGCCTCGAACCATGAATTATGAAACCATATAAATGTTATATTGATTGAAAGCTCTGTAAAGGGCCTTTCTAAACATGTATAGTTTTATGGGAAAAGTCGCATATTTTAAAGTTACAAAGCTTAAGCCTTTCAGTTTGTGTCAATTATAAGTGATTTTTAAAACAAAATTATAATATAAGGGGTAGGGGTAATGTTTCCCTTTCTGCCTCGAATCATGAATCATGAAACCATATAAATGTTATTTTGTTTGAAAGATCGGAAAAGGGCCTTTCTGAACATGTATAGTTTTATTGGGAAAAATCGTCTATTTGAAAGTTACAAAACTTAAACCTTTAAGTTTGTGTCAATTTTAAGTGATTTTTTAAACAATATGCACAAAACAGTTAGTCCGTTGGCCAGGTATCGAAATTATCCCCTCTAAGGCATTTTACCCACTATGATTTTCTGTTAGCTAGTATTCCCAGCTGTCATAATCTGCTTATTTGCCATTTAACTGATGGTGGGTAAGAGTGTAACGACTTGTTTGTAGGGGCTGTCACGCCCTCACTTGTGAAATAGGATGGGTAAGGGGTAACATATTTACCGCTAGTCGGAAACAAAAACAACAAAGTACCATAAACAATACATTCTTAGAAAGCCCAGATAATGCCCTTACCATTGATATATAACTTTATGAACCCCATGGGACAATATTTGATTTTGGGAACATCAAAATTCATTAACTATAGACCCTGAGGATTACAAAAATGTAGATTAAAAATATATCAATGGGGTGCATGGGAACCCTACCTTCCGACTAGACTATACCTGTCCGAACAGGGCACTTTTTAGCTCGCTGGAAATGTCCCTGACGTCCACAGTGAAAACATCTTTTTGTCTTTTTACCCATTTTTCCCTTAGGATTAGCCTGTCGACTTAATAATAATACTTAATAATAATTGGTTGACCACTTGTTTCTTGTCGCCCTCCATTTTCTTAACTTGCGAATCGACAATGTCCATCGCTACCACCAGATTTGACTGCCAATCTGACGAAAAGTCCCGGCCCGACGGGCCAGGCATTCGTCATGCATGTTGAAAACATATTCAGGCTCGTTCAACCAAAGCGAGAAAGATTGCTTAAATATTTACGAAATTAAATGAAATATGAGATTTTATTTACCATAGCTAGTACCTAATGCGTTTATAAGGAAACGTAGCAATTTTAAGCTGTACGGGAATAAGAAATCTTGAACGTAATTGTACATAATAAATATTCTATCAAACGAGGCTGTTATGGGTCACCCACGCCATGGAGCTACCAAAGACCGGTACTCCACTTCGGGCATGCACGTTTCTGGCTAGACTGTGAAATAGATGTCAGACTAGGGTGGTTATAAATGCACGTGTGTTCAAGAAATTTTATTTTGGAATTTCACCGAAATGTTAATTCGGTATACATTTAGTCTATAAGGAAACTATGGAAGAATTTTTACGATATAAAACTAGCTAAATCTGTTTATTCATAGATGATTAATTATTGATATCAATGTACTTATTAGACTAGGATGGTTACAAGTGCATGTGTGTGCAAGATATTTGATTTTGGAATTTCACTGAAAATCTTGATTCACTATGCATAGTACTCCTTGAGGACACTAAGAATATTTTCTTTACAATGCAAACCTAGCTAAATCAAAAATAGTTTATCTCTCGAATCGTTATTGACAGGTTAAGTTGAAACTTTTAGTCATTAGTTTTGAACAACACGAGTGCAAAATAGAGGGGTTGGGTAAGTAGAAGACATGATAATAACCTTTATCTTTCGCCTCAAGTTGGCTGCTGGATCATTAATAAAATATAACCTAAACTTGCGCCCGAACGACCCTCGAAAACTGAAAAGTCAGGAAATGAAAGTTCCAGAAGGTATTTCGAAAGGACTTTGATATTCAATAAATTTCAAGCCCTCCTTGCAATGTCAATTTTTTACAACCCCCCCCCTGGCATATTGTAATTTTTTCAAGTCCCCCTCCAGAGATGTTCGTGAGTGTAGCCGCCTAAAAAGTAAAAAATAAGTAAAAGTTGTTGAATGTTTGCCATTGATTTGATTTGCATAATTATTATGAAGCAATTGCCTACCATATCTTTATAAACAAATAAACACATAGCCTGACAATACTATAATTTTTAAATTAGTGGAATAATAAGTTGGAAAAGATTGCACTGAATTTCTTTCCGTTAATCGCCCATTCGATTGAATTCCTTGGAAGTAATAAAAGAAATCCGACAATTCATCAGTCATCTGATACTGATACTTCGTCTGCAATGGAGCATGTGTGCATCCATTGCAGTGGGCAGCTTTGCCTTAAAACAGATGTTTTCAAAAATAGCCACTGGATACTGCTAATGAGGTTTTAGAATGTGTGTATGACTTTAAAGCATCATAAGGCAAGATACAGAATTTGTGTATGAGTTATGCATGTATTTTATCTAAGCTGAAGAACTCTAGGGACCCCAAAACCCTTTCTTGAGAACGAGGCTAAGGAAAGCTATATAGACAAAATATTTCACCGATACGATCACCAGCATAATAACCTATCAGTCTTCAAAGCGAAGAAGAACAGTCAACAGTTCAAAAGGCTTTGCCATTCAGAGCTAAGGTAAGTAAGAACAATTCAACTTGCATGGAATATAATGAGCTAAGGAATATTTCTATTGGATTTCAATGTTGATTTAGAAATTGTTGTTCTTTTTCTGATTTTAAGCACAAATCTTTAATAAATGAAGAATAACCTGTTGGTGATTTTTAGTAGTGAATGTCCGCCTGTGATGTTTCCCACTGCGCCTGTGATATGTTGCCACCAATGGGAAAGAGCAGGAACAGTATACTCTGCAGAGGCCATGGGATGGGGGGGGGGGGGCAGTAACAATAAGTCAGAAGTTGTCAGTCCGAAGCATTGGTGCCATGGCGATCTGACCATTTGCAATGTACAGATGTATAATAGGAATAGTCGACTGCTGAGTTATCCATGCCCCTGGGTTGGTTGACCCCAAAAGGGCGCCAGAAGAATGCAGGGCCGGGAGATTTTGGAAGGTCTGTGCTGCGGTGTTGGCTGGTAAATCACCTTAAGGCCATCGTCTGGGCTAATGTCGGTCAAAATGCTCAAAAAATCAAATTTTATTTTTTTCCTTCATTGTCACCCTCGACATGTATACTTTCAAATAAACTATATCATTCTTCAAAAAATATTAACTAAAATCGAGAAAAATCGCGTTTTTTTCCCACTGATTCCTGGTCAATTTTATTAAGTCTAATTAGATATTCAAAACAGGTAAATCGCTATTTTGGTTGCCTAAAAACTTTGTTGAGTTATGGCATCATGTATGAAGTAGTGACCATTTGCTTGCTTATTGAAGCAGATTTTTCAGAGGTAAAAATATGGCGTTGTGGAAATTGTGAGTTTGAGACTAATTGCAGTCTAAAAAAGCCAGATCAGTGAGTAATCGGGAAGAAATTTGCAACAAATGATTCTGTTTTATATTTTGTGTGGATATTACTGTAAGGCATATGAAGATTTTCATTCAGGTATAGCAATTAAACCAGAAACAAACCATATTAGACGTTATGGTGTCCATATACATAACAAGTAAAGAATCTCACATGAATTTCATTATCATGCTGATTATAAAATCAATGTTTTTTTGATAATTAACAGTTCATTTTTCACTTAGAAAGCAATTACAACCAGGCTTTTGTAAATAGAATTCTAACTGACAATTTAAACTTGTCGAATACCCTATTTTGAGGTCGTAAACTTTGCATGAAGTATGAGTATCACCTTTATGTTGTAAACATTTCAATCCAATACTCCTAACAATTGTGTTTTGTACTGCATTCGTTTCTTGTGGCAGTAATAACTCTTGAAAGAATGGTTGGAATGCAATGAAAATCAGCCAACATATGTGAAATTAAATACTTTACAAAATAAACCTCAAAAAACAATGTCATCCAATCATGTCATAGTAGAAACTTGACGGAAAGTTGTGAAATTTATTAATTTTTCAATCTTACCGAGATGACTATGATTTAATTTATATTGACATCTTATACAGTCATAGATTTAGGTTCATATTGTAATACATATACATCTGAATGCTACAGAAAAAATTCGGTTGTTGTATGACTTTTCGTTCAATAGATATCTTTGCCACAAATTTCCTCATATTTTTAACCCTGAAATTGTCGCCATGCCAACCGAATATCCGGTTTTCCCCCTGCACTGCATTGTTACCATCTACTGCAACAAAAAGATGACAAAATCTGAAAACAAGGTACTACACGGTTAGTGTTTTAAAATAGCCCAGACAATGGCCTTAAGATTTTGACTCAACTGAGTGGAATTTGGACATTTGTCAAGTTATCGTGATTGCTATCGAGACGACGAGAGTAAGGTGTCCACACCATCTAGTCATTGATCAAATAGATAAATAATAATCATTCAATTAACTAACTTCTCCATCAATCGTTTAATATACTACGTAACTTAAACTAATTCATTTTTATTTATTTACCTATTTATTTATAGTCTTGCAAGAGTCAAACATACCGGTACAATAAGATTAGGAGGATAAGTTATTTATACCAACTCTTGAACTACAACGTTGAAGGTTGTCCGGTAACAGGCTGATGATGATCCGCTTTTTTTATATTATCTTACTACTTATTCAGATCATCGAACATGAGAATAAAGGTGTGTATGCCAGTTTTTAATTGTCAAATCCTTTGTGTTATCATAGAACAACCTGTACTTAAAAACTATCTACTGTTGATTGACCAATCAGAGTGCTCAATTCAGGGTGTTTTATTTACTCGTAAAGCCTTGGTCACCAAATTCCAGAAACGAATGACAGCGCCGTAGTAAAGTACTGTCCAATCAAAAGTGAACATGTCATATTCTGTAGACATCTGGTACGTTTTAATATTCAAATTTGGTAACACAGCGGAAACCAGCTGCAACAAAAAATCTGCTGTGCCCTAGGGCATTTATAGGATGTTCCATTACATTGGAAGGCTATTTCACAAATAAAAGTTTTAATTCATATCCTAAACATGTTACATTCACAAAGGGGACGGTTGACGTAAACACATTGAAAACGAAAATATATCAGTTAGGGGCGATAGTTTTTAAGTCGGATAAAACCCTCGTACTCAGGCTCTTCTGGTATATAAAGTCCAACCCTACGATAAATGTCGCGGCCTGCGGCCTCGACATTTTATCGTTGGGTTGGACTTTATATACCAGAAGAGCCCTCGTACTCGGGCTTTATCCTATACTTAGTAGCTCATATTAGCTATATGTATATATGAAAGGTAGATTATATGGTAGGTCTGTCGAATCTGTCTGTCTGTCTGTCTGTACGTACGTACGTAATACGTAAGTACGTACATACACATGTATGTATGTATGTATGTATGTATGTGTGTGTGTGTGTGTGTGTGTGTGTGTGTGCGTGCGTGCGTGCGTGCGTGCGTGCGTGTATGTATGTATGTATGTATGTATGTATGTATGTATGTATGTATGTATGTATGTATGTATGTATGTATGTATGTAGGTAGGTAGGTAGCTAGGTAGCTAGGTAGGTAGGTAGGTACGTATGTATGTATGTATGTATCTATATATATATCTCTCTCTCTCTATCTATCTATCTATTTGTGTATCTATCTATGTATCTATGTATGTCCACATTAAAAACTCAAAAAGCGCAGAACCTACATCTCAGTATTTGGTGTACAGGTGAATCAAGGGGCGGAGATGTAAATGTCAGTGTCAAAAATAAGCAATAAAACTTAAGAATGGGAAAATCCTGCAAATTCCGTAAACTCTGTAACTAAAGACCAGATTTTATTGAAACTTGGCGTGCAGGTTCTTTAGGGTGACAAAATTGGATTTTTAAAATTGTGCTGAAATTTAGATAGTTGTATTTGTTGGGCAATTTTCCAAAAAATTATCTTCTCTGAAATTACTTGGCCCATTACTTTTAAACCTTGTATGTGTGGTCATAGGGTAGGCTTCTGTCAGATGTGATCAAATGTGGTGAAATTGTCAGATTTGTATTTTTGGGGCTAGTTTTCCCCTTTTTTGGTCAAAAAATCATTTACACCGGCCCCATTATTCTTGTCAAATCGCTCTGAAACTTCATAAGCACGATTCTAGGGTTAACCTTTGTCAGGTTTGTTTAAATTGAAATAAAATTTGTATTTTATAGGCAATTTCTCCAGTTTTGGTCAAAAGTTCATTTTCTCCCAGAGTTCTAGTTGGATTGCTTTGAAACTTTATATAAATGATCCTATGGTTGATCTCTGTTTGATTTGTTCAAATTGTTTTAAATTTTTACATATATGTTTTTTGGGGCAATTTTCCCTTTTTTTGATCAGAAATCAATTTTCTGAAATCGCTTGTCCGATTGCTTTGAAACTTGATATGCATGTTCCCAGGGGTAAACGTGGTTGAGTATGTCCAAAAACAATGCCAAATATCTCATTCTTGAATTCTCTCGGGACTTTCACCATTACCGCAAAAAATCTCATCGATGGAGGGAGTGATCTTATATAACGAACGACAGAGTAGTCATACCACCCTCACTTCATGATGAGGTGCTGAATGCTCTACATGCTGCCCACCAAGGCATATTGATGATGTCTGTCCACACTGAATCTTCAGTGTTCTGGCCAGGTTTGTCTGCCGACATTAATGCTACTTGGAACAACTGTGAATAATGCCATTGAATGACACAATCACAGCCCGGGGTGCCGTAAATTCTGTCAATCTCGGTTTTCTACCCTTTTCAAGCAGTTTGCGTGGACCTTTTTTGCATACAGAGGCGTACACTACCTTGTGACAGTGGACCGATACTCAAATTGGCCGATTATATCACAATCGACATGTAGTGCCACAAGCCTCATAACCACTTACGCCGCTCCTTTGTGACATACAAAAGTCCAACAGAGCTCACGACAGATGGAGGACCAGCTTTCACCTCCACTGAGACCAGATCATTCCTGCAAAGATTGGGTGTGCATCATCGCCTATCATTATATTATCATGCCCTGCCCGTCGTATTTTATTGGTCGAGCTGAACCACGTGACTGACCACAAATACACAGTAATGGTTTGTTTACATGCACGTAAATATGAATAATAAGATTAACAACTCAAAGTATCGTACTTAACACCTTAAACGTAAATCATGATTAATCAAAAAATAAAATGGAGCACTTGTAGGTCAAGTTGAGATACTGTTTTCTGAAAAATTTCCGGATTTGCCAATTTTTTACAGCGCGCATGACAGTGCGTCGGGTATTGCTCAGTTTCTGGGGCCCAGTTGTCATTCGCTCCTGAAGTTTTGACGGTTTTCTTGGGTTTGCTGATAATGGAAATAACAGACTCCGCTCTGACCATTAACGTTTATTTGTGGGCGCGGGCTAGAGGAAAGCCAAATTACGGGCTCAGCAAGCCTCGCCCGTTAATTTTTGCCTTTCCTCTCGCCCTTGTCCACAAATAAACGTCAATGGTCAACGCGTCACCCGTTATTTCTATATTAGTAGCCTTCCCCACAGCAATTGTCGAGCAGCGATTTGATTGAAGATGATGAAATGGCGTATCACAAATAACACATGTCCAAAGGGAGAACTTGACACCGATGCCGTACAGAGAGCGATACTACAATATCGAAACACGGCTGACCCTGTCACAAAGATTTCCCCGGCAATTTGCGTCTTCGGCCACCCAATACGCTACTTCATCCCAATTGTCCCTGGGAAGTACAGACCACATGAGACTTGGCAAGAAACACTCAAAAGTAAGGGAGGCTTTCTGAAA
Organism: Ptychodera flava; assembly: GCF_041260155.1. Classification (NCBI taxonomy): domain Eukaryota; kingdom Metazoa; phylum Hemichordata; class Enteropneusta; family Ptychoderidae; genus Ptychodera; species Ptychodera flava. The sequence goes on from NC_091928.1 coordinate 41,495,684, forward strand.
AATCTACATCCGCATGGCTGAAACCTGTGCGGAGCACATTAGATGACTTCCACCTCTTGCAGTTGGGGAATCAGTTCATGTGCAGAACCAGATAGGATGCCATCCGAAAAATTTGGACAGGATGTGCAATATTGTTGAGGTATGCCAACACGATCAATACGTGGTCAAAACTGACGGCTTAGGCCGAATCACACTTCGAAACAGAAGATTCCTGCACAAATTCAGCCTAGTGGGCAATTAACAACAATTACCCATATCAATATATGATAACCTAAAAAGCCGCGCCGTCATACCATGCCAATCATAACACTACAGATTCCAGATATCAAAAACGACACATTTACAGTGACTCACCCGGGGCCCCAATCACCTCCAGGAATTACATCGGCGAAATCACTTTGGTGTCCGACACCACCTCCTGCAGTCAGCCCAGCAGCATCTGGCATAGGTACACCATGGCGCATAATCAATCAAACACCTCCCACAATTCCTGAGACCCTGAAAGCTCCACCTGATGGGACAACCCCAGCGCTGCCAACAGGTCAACGTCGATCCTCTAGGAAAACCAGCACACCAACCTGGCACAAAGACTACTACATGGGATAGTCGAACTTTTAGTTACATAGACATTTGTGCACAAGCACACAGATTTAACTCTTTCTCAGCCATTATCATTTTATATAATAAAGTCTTGGTGAGGATAGAGAACAATGCATAGTACGTCATATACAATAGATAACCCCTGTCAATGCGCATGTGCGACCGGGCAATGCAGATATTCCCGCATTTCGACCTGTTCTGAACTTGGGTTGTTATTGTTGTTTCACGTTGACGTTTCTATAAAGTGACTGACAAAATGGAACTGTGTTTTTAACTTATTATCTTAAATATCAGAGCAGAGCCATATTGGCTGCTAGCTACCTTGTTAGTGTTTCTGGTTGTATTAAACATATTTTTCACTCTGAACAGATACGTGTGACAACTTCAGAGAAATCAGAGAGCATCCAAAAGACACTCATAGGAAGCTGGTGGACAAAAATTACAAACCCAACTATGATCAACTCCATCGTTGGCTACACAACCAATCTGTGAGTACCCGATCCAATTTGCTTTCTAAATGTAACAAAAAGAAACATTAACTAAAAACATTTAAAAGGAGTTAAACAGAAGGGGGTCAGAACTTTGTCTAATCTTGCATTTGACATTTACATAATTTGGGTTCAACTTGACCATATCCATTTTAGTTTACGCAATTGTAACATATATAATGTTTGTCAGTAAAACAAAATTCAGACTGAGAAGTATATATTGTCATGTATCATGGTTTAGTGGTATGTATCTATGGTGGGATCACTTGATAGGTACACTCTTTGGTATGCGTCTAAAATTATCTAAAGAGTGTCAACAAAGTTGTTATCATTTGTTAGATTTGTAAGAGTTTGATGTCCATTTGTTTACAAGTTGAATGTTGCCAAAAATCGCAAATGGTAATTCATATTCCATAACACATACTCAATCCGTAAAAACGTCGTATTCCATATACAGCTCGTACACCTGTCTCGCCTGCTTAGCAGATAAATCTGTCTCACACAGATTCACACGACCCCTTCGAATTACCCTCAGCCAAAACTTATTTCGGTCGGTTGCCAGTTATTTGCCTGGGCGCTCTTGCTACCTCGGGTTTCATCAAGGCATGTCTGCCAAGAACCTAACAATATAACTCGACAATACCATCGTCGTCGTCAAATAAATCGGTATTAGACACATCTCCTAGGCATCATAAATTACCTTCGGATCAACACCTTCTGTGGGCCAGTTGCCATAATAAGCCTTTGCAGGAACATCGGTCTTTGTCCACCCAAAACTGGAACGTGGGCAAATGATTGTCTTTGCGCACTGGAATCACTATCCGGTTACTACTGCTACTGTCATCTACATGTGCTACACAAGCCATATGCCCAAATTTCAGATTGATCAATGTCCGTATTTCATATTAGTCGTAAATTTCACCCCTGCAATGTTCTTCATCAAAAGATTCCATTCAATATTAAAGTTCAATCTGATCTCTGTCTTCGGAATAGCACATGCGAATGATAGAACAGCAAACAGTGTACATAATGATGAAAATAATAACGGAGAAGGGTTTGATCCAACTGCTACCACCAATTATATAATGTAGAGTGGTTAGTGAGGCTTCAGTAATTACAGGGGTTGGGCTGGGGGAATTTCGCCCACACCTGCACCGTAAAATGTGACCCTCCCTCTATCCTCCTGTCTAAAATGTGACCCTCCCCCTTGTCCGACATTCTAAAACTGACCCTCCGCCAACCACTGCGGTATTCTCCCAGGAATAACTAAAACAGTATCAACTAATACTATACATATTATGAAATATGTAAAATAATGCCAATAAAAAATCGTGTCAAATACAGAACAAGTTGTTTCGTGTATAAAGCCGTCAATAATATGTTGCCCAAATATATTACAAATTTGTTCACCAAAATAACCAGTGTATCATCTCGCAGTACGAGATTCAGCAATCAAACCGATATTCTGTATGTCCCTAGGACGAGACTTGTCGTAACGTCACATCTCTTAGACACCATGGTGCCGTCACTTTCAATTCACTGTCAGAGAGTGTTCAATCATCACCTTCGTTGAACCCTTCAAAACAAATTACATCAGGACATATTTGACGTCAAGTAATGTTTAAATGTTTTCGTCTTTAAGCTTCATTATGCGTTGTTTGTACTGATAATTTTACCGCCCTTTGTTTTATGTTTTAAGTGTATGTTTGTGTGCTTTGTAATTTTATTTCTCGTGTACTTTGTATGTCATAGAGGGCCCTGTGGAAGATTAGCATTTATGCTAACCAGGTTTCCTGTTAAGGATGTTAACCCTCTTTAAATAAAGATAAAAAAAAGAAAAAAACTAATTTACATAACAAGTGGTTCAATTGTTATGTTAGGACAAATTACAGAGGGGAGGGCTGGTGTTTTTGGAGGGACAGTCGCAATTTATCGAGCAAGAATTTTTGGAGAGATATGGTTTTTCGTACATTTGAGGGAGGGTCACCATATTTTGTGCAACTATAAAAAGGCAAGATGTGGCTGATTTAGTGCTTCATCCAGGCAAATTATTGACAATTACCCCTACAAAAATGCTATATCAGTTATATTATATATGTTTGATAATGTATGTACTTTGCTTGAATAGGGAAGTAAAATGTGCATTTGTGTAAAAAAAAAATAATTTCTGAATTTCATCTAAAAGGTTGATTTACTATCCATGGTGTCTATGATGAAATTATGAATAGTTTTTTCGAATACAAAATAGGTAAATTTTTGCATTTGTGTACTCTTGATTATTGATATTAATGTTCTTGATTAGACTAGAGTGGTTACAGTCCATGATTGTGCAAGGAATATGATTTTGGAATTTCACTGAAATGTTGATTCACTATGCATAGCGGTCTATGATGAAACTATGAATAATTTTTTTTCAGTACAAAATTAGATAAATCTGTGCATTTATGTATGCTTGATTATTCACATTATTGTTCTTGATTAGACTACAGTGGTTACAAGTCCATGATTTTGCATGAAATTTGATTTGGAATTTCACTGAAATGATGATTCTATGCATTGGGGTCTATGATGAAACTATGAATAATTTTTTTTCAGTACAAAATTAGATAAATCTGTGCATTTATGTATGCTTGATTATTAAGATTATTGTTCTTGATTAGACTAGAGTGGTTACAAGTCCATGATTGTGCAAGAAATTTGATTTTGGAATTTCACCGAAATGTCAATTCACTATGCATGGCGGTCTATAATGTGTATGTATTTTGTTGGTGATTTCCTATTCAGAAAATATCACATGGACAATCAAAGTTTTGGCCATAAAATCAGCTTCTGTCAAAAGTGACCCCCAAGATAGGTTTATAAAAAGTGACCCTCCCCCTTGAACTGTTTTCTAAAAAGTGACCCTCCCCCAATTCCACCGGCCCACCCCACCTGTAATTACTGAAGGCTCCCTTAAGTGATTGGTAGCTATGATGGGTTGACTTGATACCTACACTGTGGCGTAGAACGTTAAAGTAAAGGGAACGGTAATGGGTACTCTGAGTCGTCGTACATTATTAACTGAGTAACACACAAGTTACATTGTATACTTCTATGACTAGGGTACTTTTACAATAGTTGTCGTGTTTCGTCTACAGGCATCCTCGAAAAATGTCTCCGACTAACTCACTAAAATGCACACTTTATATTGAGTGAGGAATGCATCTTGTCATGACTTTGGTATACATCTAAAATTAACTCAATATTGTCGGCAAATTCAAAGTACAATGTCAAACAGGATGAAACGATCTGTCGTCATTGCTGAAAAGTTGTTAAAACAATAGATTCACCAAAGGAAGATAAGGGTTACTCCAAAGGTCAGGAAACTAAACAAGGAGAGGTCATTCTCACGAGGTATCACATGTAGGGTTAATTATTATTTTCATTTTAATTTTCATAATTTTATTACTCGTCTAACAGGCGAACCCAATTAGAGGATGAGGTTCCCATAACCCAGTACCCAATGGAACAATGAGGAGTAAAGAATGTGCCTTGATCGGGGCGCAGCACCGTGCTGGAGTCTCGAACATACCATCCTCTGACAGTGAGTCCGCATTCTGGATCTACTGGGTCTAGAACTCACCGTCCTCTGATAGTGAGTCCGGTAGCCTAACCACTGTCCCACCGTGCCTCTACAAAATGTCGGCCAGAGTCATGATCAAAAATGGAAATAATAGTGTTGTGAGTTCTGACAACAAAGACACACAAGTTTATGTAATACAATAGCAATAATCCCCGTCGCAGCCGGGTATACACTTTATTTTAGTACAATCCTAAAAAGATCAACAAATATACAAATAAAAACACCATCCTTTTCTTATGGAGGAATACCATAATTCATACAAGACTCGTAATCTTCGCGAAAGTATCTATGCGATCACATTGTAAACCTCTACTCTTATTATGGCCGACAGTTATCACGACATTATCGTCTTTCATAGAGCTATCGTTTATCATTTTTCCTTTCTCTATTTCAGTATCTTTTATAATATCATTTACAAAAAGACGTATAGTCTTGAGTTTTGGTGACTTGGATAAAGTCTCAGGCTTAACTACAGTATTTCTAAATGTAACTCTTTTAGGTTTATTTTCAGTTGTAAATCTTATTTGATTATCTTTTTCATCCTTGCTTCCAGAAACGGAAATAGTGATTTGCCCCAAGTGATTACGGTCACGCCTAATTAACTTTGGAATGGAACAATAGCTCATACATATATAATCAAATTCTGGCTCCACAAATCTTGACCATGTTACGTTAGTTACTATTATATTTCGGAGTCGGCATTTATCACAAGAACATTATAAATATTAAATGCGTCGGTAGGAATGCTGACTCAGCAGAATAATTGAATATCTCTTTAAACTTTCTCCATGAAATATTTTGATTTTTTTCACTCTATCCAATCAAGTACTTTTCATACTATTTAGCTGATGTTCCATCACTTCCTGTCAAGTATTTAAGATGTTCAGATACGCCCAGAAATTGTCTATTTAATGTGAAGTTTTGAGATGTAAGAGCAGGACTTTTGGTTGTCACACCCGACGGCGTATCAATAAACTTCATCCACTTCAATCTCACGACGTCTCTGCGTAGTAGCATGCTGTATTACCTCTCACCCAGCTAATTCCCTGACTGAAGTTGTCGATCGTAAAAAGAAGCGTGTAGCACGTGGTGAAGAATCAAAGTAATTTATTATTCTGTATCGCTTGTATAGGAGACTGGATTGGATTAGAGGAATTTGTAATTTTATAAATAAGTGTTAGAGTTCTAATAGTAGATAAAACTTCCTTCAGAATGGTTATACCTATGATGAGTGTGAGCTAAGCGAAAAGAAGGGTATTTCATAGACAAAGTTAATTAGACGTTGACCAAACTGAATTAACCATATCGATGGTTTATTGGTTATTTATTTGTTTATTGTTTTATCTTGTTTTATCTTAATTGTCAATTCGAATACCAGTATCATGGTCAATGTCAGTAAACATCTTTTGTCCGTACTTAATGAAAAGTAAAGCTGTTGGTTGTTTTCCAGTCTCTTTCAATTGACCGACCGGTAGTTGCATTGTATGTTAATTAACACATTGGCAATGATACTTGAGTTAACAAAAGAAACACCGGTAATGATACTTGACTTATCAAAAGAAGGACCCTCCACTTTTTACCGTGTGCAAATGTTTGTTACCACTCACCACATGGATGTTCGTCATGGATTCAACAAAATTATAATATCACGTTAAGACTTTTACAAAAAATATAATCGTAACACTCCCTCGAGACCATGTTGCAAAATAACTGATTATGATGTCCTTATAGTGCAATCTAAGAAGAACAAGCCGAAAACAAAAGTTCAGTTCTTAAGAGACAAAACAGAGGACTTACTGTTGGATAAATATGAGAAAAAATGACCCGCCCTGTATGGAAATTCCAAAAGTGATCACAAATAAAAAACTCACTTTCGATTCCCTAATGTGTGATGAAAATATTCATATCTGTGCTGCTGGATTTATACTAAGTTACAATATAAATGTATTTGCTAACTATGCTAAAATTGTTTTCATACACAACATGTCTTGTCAGATGTGTCGTATCCTAGGGAGAGTGTAGATGGAACATGTGGGCTCGATTACAAGTTCAGAGTACCAAGAGGAACAGATCATCTTCAGGCAGTATGTTCAGTTGGTATAATGGGGAATGTTATTGAAGCGGATACAATTCCTTTACTGTACAAACAAGGAAAAAACAGGGTAAATTTACATATATTTTCGGAACAATTCGAAAATATTTTGTTTTTATTTGATATGATACCAAACATCACCTATTCCTGTGTTGTATCTGCATGATGGTCAATTGCTCATACTGTACAAGAAACAGGTGTTATTTGTGATTGATCCGTAGCATACTTATGCCCAGAGTTTAGAATTTTATGAAAAACTGTAATTTTGGGCTCTGTTTTTATTCTGCCATGCATAAAGTTGCAACGATATATCTAAACAGTCTTCATTCATTATCTGTATGACATGCCCGCAAAAGTCAATACCAAGTGTGAAAAATCCTACGTATCTCTGAGAATGCCACTAGAAAAGATACCTGATTGAAAATATAGTTGCACGGGGAAACGTTTTGTGGTGCAATAGCTAATATCTAAACGTAATTTCAAATTTTAATACGCTAAGTATGGGGGAATGTGAGCACTCACTGTATACAGGAGAATTTCCATATAGACAAAGCGTGAATCATAATGCACAGTATGTGTCAGCAAGATGAAACTATAGGGGTATGGATTTACCATAAACAAGAGCAATGGTAAATTTTAAAAATAATCCACACTTTGCTATACAGGAAATACAGAGCCCATTTCTTTCACATACATGCTCCCTCCCCCGATCTATGGCAAGTAATTCAGACTAAAATTCAAACTTACATTTGACAACATTGCAGTAAATGATATTTTCCTGCTAGTTCTATTCGACAGCGCACTGATAAATATTTTACAACACTAAACTTGATAATATTTTCTTCCAAGTTCTATGTTTACAACTCACCGATCCAGATTTGACACCAGTATTAGTTAGATTTTAAAGCTGCCAATTAAATCACATTCTACAACATTTATAGCCTTTTGCCTTTCAGCAAACTCTAGGTCCAATAAGATACTAGGTACTTATCATATGCTGAAAATGGGAAGAAGGCTAATAAATTCTCCTAAATCGAATGCGAATTATGGATGTCATTGATCAGAACGTTTGGGGGTCAGTCCTACCACAATGCAGCTCAACTTCCTTCATGGTGGTGACCAAGGCAGAGGTCAGCAGATAATTCACTAGTTTTTAACAAATCTTCTTTTTTGGCATTTGCAGACACCGCCATGTTATTTTTTGCTCTTTGGTTTCTTGAATTGTTAATTACTATTTCTTAAAAAGTGAAATTCGCTCATTTTTACAGTTAAGTGACCATGACAAGTTAAGAGAACATTTGGTTACAGATGACAAAAATAAAGGTATATGTGGTTACAAATAGCATGTGTGCACAATAAGTTTTATGTCTAGATTATTTATCAAAACTAAATGTTCATAGCTGGCAAATTTTAGCTGATAGCCAGTTGTGTTTGCTAGCTGCCGGAATTTTCCTGGAGCTTTGTATGAATATGAGCTAGCAATTTCATGGTGTAAAGGAATGTTCTCTCAAACCGAGACAACTTTCATAACATTTAAAGTGTATGCCCCGCATTAATTCAAAGTTAATTTTGCTTAAAATGAGCCATGCTATATGATTTTGCCATCCCTATTCTATCAAATAAATGCATCATTCCACGGAAACGACGCGGTTTAATATTATAAAAATGCAATATGTTGTGCGATTTTCAAGTTGGCTGCCATTCGGTCGTTTCGGAATTCGCGGGTATTGCCACCGGAAATGACGTAACTAATTGAACGTACGAGTGAGCGTGTTCACCACGGCCATAGCGAATGCTTACCGCTGTGGCTTCAATATGGTAAGAAGTTACCCTTTTGGTGACTGAAGTAACCGCATCCATTGCCAGTTTAACATGCACTTTATTTAGGATGCCGTATTTGCCGAAATTACCAGAAAGGGTCGGAAAAGAGGCATTCAGACAAGCGTTTTCTGCGGTGCACATTACCAAGTGCCTCGCACGCCGTGTCTTGGCCTTGTGACTTCGCGTCGAATATACACACGGTTCGGAAACCAGATGTACTGTAAGATAGAATTTAATTCCTGGAGCTACTACATCGATTGGGTGATCGCAAAGCCGTACCAATATGACCATTGTCACCAGAAATCGTTCGCGTGTATCATCATCAACTGTGGGCAAGAGCGAGAAGAGCAGCAAGACTGCGACAGGTTGCCTAAAACATGTCAAGATTATGCGGGCCCGGAGAAGTATGGCCGTGTTTACATCCACCAGGACTGAACGCCGATTCAGCTGCTTTACGAAAGTGATTGTAAATTAAAAAAAAATTAGTACTACATCTCATGTATGTGTGACTCTATAATTAGTAAAGTTGGGAGATATCTAACTTATTCCTAAAAAGTTTACGTGGTGGTTGACTGACTCTTTGTGAGACTGAACGATAGGTGGACGTTGAAGTTATGTAAGATTATATACAGCACGGCGCTGCCAGTAACAGTGACACAACGTTTAGAAAAGAAGTTTCATACTGTTGACGAAGCAGTCGCGTTGTCGTCATCTGTTAATCCCTTACAAAAAAGTCCTACAGGATCCCTGTAGGACCCAAGCATCCCCGCAGGAGTCCTATAGGGCTACCTCCATCCTATAGCACTCGTCCTATAGGACAACGCCTGTGCTGTAGGATTTATGTGTCATATTGTCTTATGGGTTCGTACTAGTCCTATAGGCTCATATTTGTGCCCTATAGGACACCCTACAAGATGATTCTGCCTGACTTTTAGGACTGTAAAACTGAACAAGTAATGTTTGAGTAATGTTTATAATTATAATTATTCCCTTACGAAAATAGTCTGTAGAATTTCACACATTCTCATATACCCTTTCTCAAAAGCTATTTCTATTTACACACACATGCCAGGAACATACCATATTCCTTTTGCCGTTTGTACATGTCATGGCTGTACACAGACAAAGACTCTCTTTGTTAGATCCAAGGTCAAGTGAGCTGACCTGTGCCTTTGCTTTGTTATGTAAATAGTTTCCTGCATTTACAATGGGCTGATTACATAATAGTACAGCCACGCATTATTCATTTGAACTTGAGGCAGTGCACCAGTGAACATGCATGGCTCTTGTTAATGTAAATTAGTACTAAAGTTCAACTCCAAATTGCATGGAACTATAGGATCCAAGGTCCATTACCAAGATTCTAACAGTGTTATGGAGAAGGGAGCTCACTAATATGTCACAACTGTAAGAATCGACATTGCAGCATCAGCTGAACTGACCTCTTAATTACGTGAGTTAAGATACACATCTATTCAGTTAATAATGCACTTGGCTGAGGTGACAAGTCAAAGGTAGGCCTTGCATTCATATGTGTAGGTTGCTTTATATTTTGTAGTCCCTGTATGTTGCATTGATTTCTGTTTTGATTGATTGTTAATCTTTATTCCTTTAGAAATAAACTACATGTTTATAATTACTTGTTTAGTAAGTTGACTGACTTTTTGTGAGTTTTGCAGTTATCATTGCATTGGTACCAATAGCAAAATCAGAAGGAGTTATTCCTTACTTAACAAAATTTCTGCACTCTTTTACAGAAGTTTGTTTGCCTTGTGCGAGTTCAATCTCTTAGAAAGTATGATTATAACAATATGTAAAGCATATTCTGTACCCTATAGGGCTCCCTACAAGACCCCCTATAGGGTTCCCTATAAGACCCCCTATAGGGCTGCCTACAAGACCCCCTATAGGGCTCCCTGTAAGACCACTATAGGGTTCCCTATAAGACCCCCTATAGGGCTCCCTATAGGGTTCCCTGTAAGACTGCGTTCCAAAATCCTGTAAGACTACTACTGCCTGATGTCCTATAAGACCCTACATGCCTCTACCCTATAGGACTGGTATAGGATATTTTTGTAAGGGTCCCTTCTGCCTGACTAAGTCTCCCCTAAAATATTTTAGCTTCTTTGAGAATGTCGCAGTCATGAAACAATGAAGTTTGTACTTTATATCGCTGACACTTACATGTAATCAAGAAAAACCTGCGAAAGCGTAGCTGATCACTCGGTCACAGAAATGGCCAGCTGAGCCGACCGGCCTCGGGTGCCAGTGTGCCCAATATTTACATCATGTCAATTTTAATTTATTTCTTCCCGAGAATTTGGCTAAACATGTCTGTCACGGTCACATGTTTTTAAAACTGCCAAACTTCATGTGAGGTTTTATAACGCCAAACTAAAGATTTTGCGACCCTTAGCCGGTTCCACTTCCAGCTGTGGATCAGAAAGATGTGTGTTAAACGGTAGACAATTTTCAACTTGATCTCTACTACATCTATCTACAAACGTCATGGTGTAATCAAATTTTTGTATACAGATTTTGAACGAGGCAATTTATGTTGATAAGTAATAATGAGGTGGGATGGCAACTCCAGACTTTGTTCATAAATCTGGTAGCTTGCGGTTGTGTGTCCCGGGTTGTGTGTACGGTAGTGTTGAACTGTGGTGGGTTCGTCATAGACGGCCAACAAGAGTTCCGCTCTTGTTCTCATTTAGGTTAAAGTCCCCCCTGTTAAAATCTGCAGGCCCGTAAATTCTGAACAGCTTTGTCATATCTTCTGTGACGATGACATTCTCAGTTGCACTGCTTTCCGTCATGAAATTGTCACTATCACCATAGTCAATGAAGTAAGTCGCCATCGCGCGTTCCATTAGTGACATCACAGCTCCTTACGCCAAAACGGGGTGAGCTCGGCAATTTCCGGAAAATGTCGCCATGCTTCAAGTCGAAACGTGCAACTTTTCTCGTGTTTTAGTCAAAATAAGCAAAAAACCGTTCAAATAAGCTTCAGTATGTGGCGTTGAATGCCTGCCAAAATTAAGCTATGACATTTGTAATGACGACATGCCTTTCGCAATTACGACATGCCATGATGAGCATTCAACGCCATATTCAGTATGCGTGTAAATGTTTGTTTTATTAATACCAATTTCATTGACAACCAGAACTAGAGTATAGGCCTCGCGTCAAACGAAAAACGCCTCAAAATGTGGCGGGACTCACACTTTAAGGTTTTGCTGTTCAAGCTTTCTCAGATCCACAATGCCAAGTTACAATGGAGTGGAATATATTACAGAATCGAAATATGAAAACATGGAAATATGAAATCACGGAGAAATAAATAATGTAGGCAATATATTTGCAGTACAGAGATAGGCCACTGCTCATACCCATATGGCTAACTTCCTTTGGTATGCAAGCTAAATATTGCATTTGACTGAAAGTGAGAGAGAAACTCATTCCTCTATTGTTAAAATGTGAGTTATGTGTTATTATCTAAAGGTTGGTTGCCGTTTTTGTTGGTCAGGAAATTAAGTTTTAATACACATATTAGGAGAAAAGTTGTATTCGTGATTACGGCGCATAATTTTGCAAATTTTGTAGAGTTTGAAGTGCAATGTTAGAATAAATGTAGTTGACAGCTGAACTTTTTTCAAAATAATACATTTTTTAAAAAATTAACTGCCTTACATTATTATTATTATTATTATTATTATTATTACAAGTTTAAGGGCTATAAGTATATACAAATCTAATAAAAGTTCATTGGCCCCTCGTGGAACAAGGCACAGCGACTGTGGAGTCTATGCCAGTGTAACATCGCCTCAAAATGTACTGCGCATATGCGAAACTGCTTGAGAAGCGTGGAAACAAACACACGTGCTAGTATTTGGAATGAGTGCCTTGAAAACGTATCTTCAGCGTGGCGTTTGTAGAATAGTAGTATATATTGTCCTCAAAATTACTCTATCACGGCCCAAGTACTCATTGCCTTCAGCAATACTGCCTTGTTATTATTATTATTATTATTATTATTATTATTATTATTATTAATATTATTATTACAAGTTTAGGGGCTATAAGTATTATATAGAAATCTAATAACAGTTCATTGAAGCTGTGGGAATTCTGAAAAAGAGATGTTGTTTATTTTAATTTTGTCAATAGGGGTGGCTTCTAATTGTCGTACGTATATTTTCGCCGCCCAGTTAGGTGTTCCTTTTGACATTATTACCCTTATGGAATATTCATATAGTTGCAAAAACTGACAGTCGCTGTGTCTGGCAGCGCGTTCTCACAGCTGCTGAGCTGCACAGCGTATTTTGTTCATGTGCATTAAATGTAAGCAATCAAGGAAGTTTTGGGATGGAAATAGAGCAAAGGCATGAGTTTCCGCGAGATCTGTGCTACAAATATAACTTTACGCATGCGCACTCTTTTGCCAGTGTAGTCTGCCAATATGAGCATGCGCAATTGAGTGAACGTGCGCGTGAATGTGCAGTCTGTACACTACGTCTCGTGCTACAATCATGTCGTTCAGCTTTGCATGTTGACAGAAACTGGAATTACTGCAGAGAATACTTTTCAGGACATCACATGTGAGTCTCTAAGGTAACAAGTAGGACGTTTAGGAAATCCTTTCAGAAAGTTCACGCCGCCTGTGGCCATTTTGTGGAGTATAAAGCTTATAGTTATACGTATCTGGAGCGTATACAGTATTTCTACTGTACAGTGTACATATTGCCGGATAATATGCAATGGAATTTTGCGTTTCACGTCGTTCAATCATTCAGATGAAAATGCCGCCCTTCTCGGAACTTTGAAAAAAACAGGGTGACAGATTTGGAATGCTAACTCTTGTATATCAAGAATGACGTAATTTAATGAGAAGACATTTGTATTCGAGCACGGCTACAGTTTTTGATTCAAGAACTCTCATCATTGACCGTGGTTGTATTCAACAATCGAGAGGGCTAGGGTAAGTCGAAGTTTTTCCTATGTCCATGTAGCACTTGTGCAAAGATAAGCAAATCCACAGGCCTTTGGCGAATCAATAAATGCGTTTTTCACCAAGCTGAAAGGTTGAAAGATCCGTCCGTCACTTTGGGACGAGGTGATAATGTGACTTTTTTCTGAAAATTACGAAGACGACCGGCCGTTCGGTGGAACTTTGCAACAAAGTTTCAATATCTGAACTGACGTACTTGAATGACAGGCACAGGAAACGATGGCCAATAAGAACGCATTCTCGTTGCATTTTGATAATAATGTATCAATCACAATGACACAGAAATTATGCCTCCTCCCGGCAGAAGGGCCATGGCCAATTTTTAGCCCTGCTACAGTATGTCTCAGTGTTGAAAAGGCCATATTGTTTTCAGGTTGTCATGGCGACTTTTAAAATTTGTATACAACTCTGAGAGTGAAACGGGTTGTTAATAGGTCACAAAACTTTTGAGTCCCACTGTTGTCCATTATACCTGTTTCCTTGGGTATTAAAGGTGTGCAAGTATACACATCAAAAGATTAGAAAATTCACTTCATGGGCAGAATCTCGTAAAATAGCCTTTTCTTGTCTGGTTAAAACGAAAAAGATACCCCTGATCTAAAATATGCATGGTTTTAAATAAAAACAGATATGAACTGAATATGCTCACGTGTTTTACAACAGGCTCATTATAGTAGTACGCTTCACAGAACAATGAGATATATGTTATCACTATATGTAGCAGTTTTTTTTAACTTCGCACAGTACTCTCAGAGTTTAATCACTAATTACAAAACTTTATTTAATATGCGAATGAGCTGTCAATTAACTTGACACTGCTCAATGCTTTATGGGACAATTAGATATCCATCAGATCAACATTTGTAGCACGTTTTATTTAATTTAATGCTGTAATTTTAGAGTAATGTCACTTATTACAAAGTTCATTAAATATGCAAATAAACCCTACATTAACTTGACACTGTTCAATGATTCATAGCACAATTAAATATTTATCAAATCAATATCTGTAGCACATTTCACAAAATTTTAGTGCCGAAATTTCAGAATTATATACCCAATTACAAAGTTTAATAAAAAAGCAAATGAACCCTTAATTAACTTTTTACTACTAATGCTTTACAACAAAGTTAGATATCTGTCGTATCAGTATGTGCAGCAGTTTCATCACATTTGATGCAGATATTTCGGAGTTATATGACTAATTATAAGACTTCAGGGAATATGCAAATGAGCTAATTATTAACTTGACGCTGCTCAATGCTTCTCAGTACAATTGATATTTATCAGATCAACATCTGTAGCAAGTTTCATCACATTTGATGCAGATATTTCGGAGTTATATGACTAATTATAAGACTTCAGGGAATATGCAAATGAGCTAATTATTAACTTGACACTGCTCAATGCTTCTCAGTACAATTGGATATTTATCAGATCAACATCTGTAGCAAGTTTCATCAAATTTAATGATTTAATTTTGGAGTAATATCACTAATTACAAGGTTAATTAAATATGCAAATGAACCCTTAATTAACTTCACACAACTAAATGCTCTACACCACAATTAGATATCTGTCGGATCAGTATCTGCAGCAGATTTCATCACATTTGGTGCAGTTATTTTGGAGTTATATCACTAATTACTAAACTTCATAAAATATGCAAATGACCTATTTGTTAACATGACACTGCCAAATGCTTCTCAGTACAATTAGATATTTATCGAAACAATATCTGTACCCAATTTCACTGACATGGGTGCCGTAATTTCAGAGTTATATACCTAATTACAAAGTTCATTAAATATGTAAATGAACCCTTAATTAATTTAACACTACTAAATGCTTTACACTACAGTTAGATATCAGTCGGAGCAGTATCTGCAGCAGATTTCATTACATTTGGTGAAGTTATATCGGAGTTATATGACTAATTACAAAGCTTAATAAATTATGCAAATGAGCTATTTATTAACTTGACACTGCCTAATGCTTCGAAGTATAATTAGATATATATCAGATCAATATTTGTTGCAAGTATCATCAAGTTTGGTGCAGGAATTTCAGAGTTATCTCACTAATAACAAAAGTTCATTAAATATGCAAATGAGAAGATAATTGACATGACACTCACAGTATCATCATAATGTTCTTAGATTGTCATCTGTGAAAAGTTTCATGAAATTTTGTGCATTATTTCTTAATATATGTCTACACTGTCATTACCGTCTCCATAGGGAAACCATTGTATGGAAAAAAAAGATATTGCATAACTTCATTAATATGCAAGCCACACTAACAAAATCTAATCAGTTCTTGCAAGTAGCACATGGTACCTGTGTACCAAATCTGACTTGAATCCGTTCAGGCGTTTTTGAGTTATCGTGTAAACAGACAGACAGACAGACACACACACACACACACACACTAACACACACACACACACACACGGACAGACAGACAGACAGACATCGCTATGACAATAGCCCACGTGTTTACACACGTGAGCTAAAAACTGTGGTTACCTAAATGGTTACCATGGCAACATGAAAATGAACATGGAGTTATGTGATAAATTACACTTAGGAGACATTTGCATAGTAAATGGGATTACCTTTAATGGAATTTGAAAAACTTTGAAATTTAAAACGCAAATAGGTGACTGTGGAAACACAGGGCAGTAAAAATGGATATCATGTTTTGTCTTTCTAACCCAAAATAACCCTTTGGTATAATATTTCTGTTGATTACTGGATTTTTACACTGAATATTTGGTCTTTCTAACCCAAAATATCCCTTTGCTATAACATATTCTGTTGTTACTGGATTTTAGGTGGAATCTTTGAAAAACTGGTAATTTTTACTCCTGAATGGTTACCATGGAAACGTCTCACGTTAACATGAGTGTGATTTTTTGTGTGCTAACAAGAACAACCCTTATTATCAATATTTTTACATCAATCAATAGTTCTTTAATAGGAAAAGTAACATTTTCAATCCCAATATAGTTACCATGGCAACTCGAAACATTAAGATAAGTCTTGTTTTTGTGTTCTCTGACCCGAACTCCCCTGCTAGGTAATTGTTACATCAATCAAAGTAACTTTTCATGGGATATTAGAAAAGCTGAAATTTTCAACCCCTAAAATGGTTACCATGGAAACACGGGGCAGTAAAATCGATATCATATTTGGTCTTTTCGACCCAAAATACCCTTATTTTTCACGGAAATTGAACCTATTATTATTCGCGTTAATATTTAGATATAATACTTATATTAATTATTATTATTATTATTATTATTATTACACTTTATTTAAAGAGGGTAATCTGATTACAGTACAATAATTGTAATTTCCATCAGAGCTCTCATGAAAAGAGAGGAAAATTCACAAACAAATCATCGAATAAACAAAAACGTATGGAATAGACATACAGAAGATGTCAAAGACAAAAGAAAACAGGCTAGTCTAAGTCAGAGCCTTCATTACAATATTTCATGAAAAGATACCAATGTAGTTTTGATTTAAACGTCGACAATGCTTCATAGTCACGGATGGTTGGGGGAAAGGAATTCGAGATTTTAGTAGCTCGATATACAAATGATCTTTGACCCATGCCTGTCCTAAACATTGGTGGGTAATTAGATATTATTCCCTAATATTTTTCTTCGTTCAGCGAAGGAAAATACGAGTGACGTAATGACCGTATCACCACGAGTTGAAGACGAGTGGTGACACGGTCATTACGTCATGAGTATTTTCTGAGCTGAACAAAGAAAAATATTAGTGAATAATGTACTCATCACATGCACGAGCCAAGAATTCGTTATTTTTGCAAAATAAAATAAGTTTTCCATGACGATTCCGTGTTTAAACTTTTGAACTACTTTAGGAATAAATCTCAATACGCCGCGTTCAAGTTGTCAATCATTTCCAGTCATCCGTCGTGTGCGTAGTGCTCATGTTCGTTCATGTGTGGAGCAAATGACAGCTCTCGGTCTACACGTAGGCTACCTTCCGCAAAGTTGTAACCTATTTCAAAGATAGTATAGTCTAGAAATTCATCACAGACAAAGATACGCTATTTTTCGGGAATAAATATCGACTGAATCTCGACGGCGCGAACACTGTAAACATCGCGTCTGACCCTGTTTGCAATGCGTATGGAACCCACGGTATACGCGACCAGTTCGAGTTGGTTATTTCCTCAAATTATTCACGTAATTCCTTTGGAATATACAGGCGGTAGACTCTAGTGTTTACATTGTTCGGATTAGTAATGTCCTAGTCTGTGAAAATATCGATTTCATTACATGACTTTTGATCGTGGAAGAAACATCGGCCGCCATGTTGTTTGTTTACATATTTACGAGCACACCGAAGATCGACAAAAAGGTCCGACGCACCAAAATTAATGACAAAGACGTGGGTTGTCGTGACGTAGAACAACCAGAGAATAAATCCCGTATTTTTTGTTCGGACACGACTGTTAGGATGCTCATATTCAATTTTTTGTCAGCTTGGTCGAGAGAGGTTGATAGCTTGGCTCGAGAGCTTTACAGTACGTCGTCACCTGTTGTTCCAAGAGTTTATGTAAATTTTATACGGTGGACATTTTAATGTTGCTGCCGACCAGGTGTATACCGAATATATATAGACACGTTCTCAAAATACATGAGGAGACTGCACAACATCTGAAAGGAGCTCGCCTGTCTGACTGAGATTGCTGTACACGCCTGTCTGATCTGAACGTATGCTGCACAATGGAATGTATAGAGAACTTGGGGTTACAGAAAAAAGGGCAGATATCGCAGGGCAATCAACGATTGTTTCTTCAGTAGTAACGGAGGAAGAGGAAAACCGCTATTGCAAACGTCAACACGAAGTTGTGGACTGTGCACTGAATGCCACTTCACACTAACGATGGGACGGTTTGATTGAAACCACACTCTGCGGACTTTTTGTGGAAAGGACTGGTTAACACTCAAAGTTCTCGACCAAGCAGGGTAATCTTTGCATAATTTTTAATTATTTGTGAGTATTTTAGTTTCTATTAAATAATTTTGGTTACTATTGAACTCCATAGTGCGCTTCTCGTATTCACTGCCTGTGTGTGGTAATTTCTACCGTAACAGAAAGTGGGGGCTCGTCCGGGAGTACGGACATTTGCTAGGGTATTTTGTAACTTGGTAAGAAAACGTCAAACGTGTACCTAAATTGAAGTGAAAGTGAAGCCAGCAATGGAGTTCAAACCAGATAAATATTTAGAAAAACCTTCTTTTGAAATTTTCAAGAAGTTAAGGAAACAGGATTTGTTGTTGCTTGCCGAGCATCTTCAGCTTACTGTTGGTCCATCCATGAAAAAACAGGAGGTTAAAAGTGTTGTCGTCAAAGCTTTAATTGACTTAGGGAAATTTAGTGCTGATGCGTTGAAACTCATTGAGTCTGAGGTCTATAGCGATGCAGTGAGAATACGCAAATAGAGTTGGATCACGAGTATAGAATGAGGCAATTACAATCAACTGAGAGGGAAACGCAAAGAAAACTAGAGCTTGAACAAATGAAGTTAGAGAGGGAGAGAGAGAGAAAGAAACAAAAACCAATGTGATGGAAGCTGATAACTTGTCAACAGGGCCATACCATCAGAGTTTTGATGCAGCAAAGTATATTCGGCTTGTTCCTCAATTTCAAGAAAAGGAGGTTGATAGTTATTTCCAGCATTTTGAAAAAATTGCGACTAGTCTCAAATGGCCTAGAGATTTTTGGACCATGTTGTTGCAAAGTGTCCTAACAGGTAAAGCTCGTGCAGGGTTTCTGCCTTACCCATTGCTCAAAGTAGTGACTATGATTTTGTAAAAGAAGCAATTCTCAAATCGTACGAGTTGGTACCAGAGGCTTACCGGCAAAAGTTCAGAACTGTTCAAAAGAGAGGCGATCAAACTCATGTTGAATTTGCAAGAGAAAAGGAAAGAACATTTGACAGGTGGTTGCAGGCGAAAGGAATAAATCAGAACTATGATAAGCTTAGGGAATTGATGTTGGTTGAAGAGTTCAAACAATGTGTACATGTGGATATTAAAACTCACTTGGATGAACACAAAGTTGTGAATTTGCATGAAGCAGCCACTGTGGCTGATGATTATTCTTTGACCCACAAACTTAGCTTTAACAAAAGCGGTCAAGCCAAGTCGAGTGGTTTTCAATCTTCCAAAACGTTGAACAGAAATCTCCATCTTTTCATAAAGGCAAGGAGGATACTAATTCCGCCGAAAAAGGTAAAGTTGGAGTCTTTAAGACTACGCCCACATGTGCCTATTGTAAAAAGAAAGGCCATGTCATTTCAGAATGTTGGTTTTTGCAAAGAAAGCAAAATAAAGCAAAAATTGAACCAACTGCTTGCACGATTGCAGAAAATCTTCCTAAAATATCCAATGTGTTTAAAGTTGGAGAATTTGTTGAAAGGTCAAAGTCTGATGTGATAGACAAATTTAAACCCTTTGTCTTTGAGGGATTTGTATCCTTAATAGGGGATGAAGATAATAAAGATGTTGCGTGATACAGCAGCCTCACAAACGTTACTGTTAGAGGGTGTGTTACCTTTATCTGAAATGAGCTCTGCAAAAGCAGATGTGTTAATAAAGGGTGTAGAATTGTTATATAAATGTGCCATTGCATTCGATAAATTTACAGTCAGACTTAGTTTCAGGGCCTGTTACAGTGGGAGTACGACCCACTCTACCGTTGAAGGTATTTCTATGTTGCTAGGCAATGATTTGGCTGGAGGAAAAGTGTTCCCCGATCCAATTGTAACTGACAAACCTAGCATTGATAACGGGATTTGTGATGAAGAAAGTGAAATATTTCCCGCTTGTGTTGTAACTAGGGCCATGAGCCAAAAGGCTTCAATTAATAGAAAGGATGTGACAAATAGATTTAATGATGATTTGGATATTGGGCTAGAGGACACGTTCTTTTCTCGACTTGATGAGTGTCACTCTACTGTTAATAAAGTCAAAGATATCTCAAATCAGAGTAATGAAATGCATCCTAAAGATGAGAACTCTATCAAGGAGAATTTCAGTCGTAATAGACTTATTACAGAACAGCACAAGGATCCCGAAATTGTGAATTTAAGGAAAAGGTCAGTGTCCCTCAGTGAAATTGAAAAAGTACCAGTATGTTTCTATACAAAAAATGGCATACTCATGAGAAAATGGCGACCTCCTCATGCATCAACTGATGATGAATGGAGAGTTGTTGATCAAATTGTCGTGCCTAAATTATATCTACAGAAATAATTAGTTTAGCCCACGACAATCCTATGAGTGGACATCTTGGAATAAATAAAACTCATGACAAAATTCTTAATCATTTCTACTGGCCCAATTTGAGACGGGATGTTGCTAAATATTGTAAGTCATGTCATGCATGTCAGATGGTAGGCAAACCCAATCAAAAGATTCCGGTAGCGCCACTCAAGCCTATACCCGCTTTTTCAGAACCATTTAGTCAGGTTTTGATAGATTGTGTAGGTCCATTGCCGAAAACTAAATCAGGAAACGAATACTTGCTAACAATTATGTGTGCGTTTTCCAGAAGCAATTCCTCTGAAAAATATCAGCGCACCCAAGATTGTGAAAGCACTTATCAAGTTTTTCCACTTTTGTAGGTCTTCCTAAATCCATACAATCCGACCAAGGATCGAATTTCATGTCGGGTTTGTTTCAGCAGGTTATGCACCAGCTAAATATCAAGCAGTATAAATCAAGTGCGCACCATCCTGGATCACAGTGGGCTCTGGAACATCTCCACCAGACTTTAAAAAATATGATACGTACTTTTTGCCTTGAAACAAGTAAGGACTGGGATGAAGGAATTCACTTACTCTTATTTGCTGTCAAAGAAACTGTTCAAGAATCAATTGGTTTCAGCCCCTTCGAGTTGATTTTTGGACACTCAGTTCGTGGGCCTTTGAAGTTGCTGCACGAGAAGTGGCTTTTTAAGGAGATTAAAATGAATCTTTTTGAGTATGTTTCTAATTTCAAGAATACAATTAGTAAGGCTTGTGAAATCGCCAAAATGAACCTTAAAAAAGTCAAGCAAAAATGAAACAATGGTATGACAGTGATGCCAGGACAAGAGTATTTAACCGGGAGATAAGGTTTTAGTACTATTTCCAATCCAAGGGCGTCCCTTACAAGCTAGATACTACGGTCCTTATGAAATTGAGTCTAAGTGAATGATGTTGACTATGTTGTGAAGACTCCAGGAAGATGTAA
Source organism: Ptychodera flava (assembly GCF_041260155.1). Taxonomy (NCBI): domain Eukaryota; kingdom Metazoa; phylum Hemichordata; class Enteropneusta; family Ptychoderidae; genus Ptychodera; species Ptychodera flava. The sequence goes on from NC_091928.1 coordinate 41,517,599, forward strand.
AGAAAAGCAATTGTGTCATGTTAACATGTTGAAAGAATACATTGAAAGAAATGTTACTGAATTTCAGTCAGTTTCTGCCTCCACTCACCTTAGTGACGATCATGCAAGCTGTAACCAAGAAAATGAAGTGAGCAAAGGCAAGAAATTTGATCATGATGTCAAGTTGAAAAATTCAGATTTCCTTGCAAATTTGGATGACAAACTTAGTCATCTGACAAAAGAACAAAGGGAAGAGTTGAAAAGTTTGATTCTAGAGTTTAAACACTTGTTTGCAGATGTGCCTGGCAGAATTGATAAACTGTGTCATGATGTCGATGTAAACAATGCAATTCCAATTAAACAACACGCTTATCGGGTTAACCCTGTGAAGTTAAAATATTTCTAAAGTGAAATCGACTACATGTTGCAAAATGACATCATAGAACCAAGTTGTAGTCCATGGAGTTCACCATGTATACTTGTGCCGAAAGAGAACGGTTCATTTCGTTTTGTACAGGTTACAGGAAGGTGAATTCAGTCACAAAGACAGATTCATATCCATTGCCAAGAATAGATGACTGCATCAATAAAATTGGTGAGGCAAAATTTGTAAGTTTGACTTGTTGAAGGGATATTGGCAAATTCCTCTCACTGAGCGTGCCAAAGAAATATCAGCTTTCGTTACACCTGACGGTCTGTACAATTATAAAGTCATGCCATTTGGCATGAAAAACGCTCCAGCCTAATTTCAACGCCTAATTAACCGTATCATAAGTGATTGGATGGCTGCGAAGGGTGTGTTGATGATGTCAGTGTTTACAGCGATACCTTGGAGGAGCACTTGCAGCGATTGCATAAATTCTTTGAAAGATTGACAGGGGCATAACTCACAATAAATCTTGAAAAGAGTGAATTTTTCCATGCTACAAAAAATACCTTGGCCATGTTGTAGGCAGGGGTCAAACTAAGCCTGTACTTGCAAAAATTGAAGCAGTCCTAGAATTTCCAGTTCCAAGAAATAAGAAAGAAATAATGAGATTTGTGGGCATGGCCGGATATCACAGACGTTATTGTCAAATTTAGCAACTACTGTTGAACCACTAACGGAACTACTGAGAAAGAATAAGAAATTTGTGTGGACAGAAAATTTTCAATGAGCATTTTCTAGAATTAAGGCCATATTTGCAAGCTCTCCAGTTCTTGTGATGCCAGACTTTGACAAGCAGTTTAAACTATGTGTAGATGAATGTGATGTTGGCGTCGGTACATTATTAATGCAACAGGGGGAAGATCAGATTGATCATCCGATTTCTTATTTCTCAAAGAAATTCAATATCCATAAAAGAAAGTATTCTACGATTGAAAAGGAATGCTTAGCCCTACTGCTTGCTTTGGAGCACTTTGACATCTACTTGAATATCACACTGCACCCAATCATGGTCTTCACTGATCATAAACCCCTAACGTTCATCCATACGATGAAAAATAAGAATCAGAGATTAACGAGATGGAGTTTAACAATCCAAGAGTATGATTTAGAGATAGCTCATATAAAAGGTAAAGATAATGTAATTGCAGATGCGTTACAAAGAAGTGATTAAAAATGTGAGCAAGTGATTTAACTTTGTCATAATATGACTTGCATACTGTGAAATGTATCGTTGTTATGTACTATATTTTGTGCTATTGAAGTTTTCATTGCACTCAAACTTTTTCTAAAGGGGAAGGTGTTACGATGCCCCATATTCAATTTTTTGTAAGCTTGGTCGAGAGAGGTTGATAGCTTGGCTTGAGAGCTTTACAGTACGTCGTCACCTGTTGTTCGAAGAGTTTATGTAAATTTTATACGGTGGACATTTTAATGTTGCTGCCGACCAGGTGTATACCGAATATATAAAAACACGTTCTCAAAAACATGAGGAGACTGCACAACATCTAAAAGGAGCTCGCCTGTCTGACTGAGATTGCTCTGTACACGCCTCTCTGATCTGAACGTATGCTGCACAACAGACTGTATAGAGAACTAGAAGTTACAGAAAAAGGCAGATATCGCAGGACAATCAACGATTGTTTCTTCAGTAGTAAAGGAGGAAGAGGAAAACCGCTATTGCAAACATCAACACGAAGTTGTAGACTGTGTACTGAATGCCGCGTCACACTAAAGACCGGACGGTTTGATTGAAACCACACTCCGCGGACATTTTGTGGAAAGGACTGGTTAATACTCAAAGCTCTCGACCAAGCAGGGTAATTTTTGCATAATTTTTAATTATTTGTGAGTATTTTAGTTTCTAATGAATAATTTTGATTACTATTGAACTGCATAGTGCGCTCCTCGTGTTTACTGCCTGTGTGTGGTAATTTCTACCGTAACAACGACAAACTTGGCTTGTGCATGTTATAAAGGTTACCATTAATAGAACTACGAGTATTTAAACGATCCATTTCTGAAAAGGTTGGAATAGATCACTAATATTATTTGGTGCGAGACCATTTAAAGGCGGAGCCTCCCTTTAAAAGGACGCGAAGCTATGGCCGCGTTCATTGTGTAAGTGGACACCAAACAGGCAACACATGGGCACACGCTCCAGAAAATGCCACTTTTTAGTTTTCCACGGCCGCAAAAATGCAGACAGACTGCCAAGCGGTCAGCGCGAAGTTGCTGCCGATCGAACTCTGTGGTTATATTCGAAGTCTAACGCGACTGGAAGACAATTTTTTAGGAAATTCGACCCTTTGTGGTAGGGAATAAATGACCGTTGGCGATTTGAACCGACCGTCAATCAAACGCTTGTATAAACTCTGTTTGCAGGATTAGCAAAAGGTGACAAAAGGTTGAGATCAGTTTGTGTAATTAATGTTATAGAAATCAAACATCGTACAGGCCAAGTGTTTGACTGGGAGGAGAACTCCACTAATGCGAGAACCTGGGATTGAAAAGTGCCGCTTTAAAGCTTTGAAAGTCATAACAGCAGTAAAATATTTATACGTAAATCTATGGACAACCAGTGCAAATTAACAAAAAGTGTTCGAGAGGGAAAAGTCGTGTCAACTCCGAGAATAACCTTACCAGCCCTTTTCTGGTGTTTGTACAATCTTTGGAGATTGGTCTTAGACGTACTAGCCCAAACAATACAACAGTAGTCAATAAATGACAAGAACGAAGCGTTATAAACTAGCAAAAGAACACTCCTTTGAGAAAAGGGGCGCAGTCGTCTTATAACACCAATTCTTGCAGACAAAGTCTCGCACAAATTATCTTTGTGGTCATCCCATCATAAATGTTGTTATTTGAGCACCACGTAGTTTGTTAACAGCAACACTGTCAATTAGAGTATTATTGATCTGAATGTGAAATGAAATATCAGAGTCGGCTAAATTTTAGGGCGAGACGCAACAATCATAAATTTTCTTTTAGTGGTGTTAATTGCCATGCTATTGTATGAACCCAGTTTGAAATTGGAACGAGATCTCCATTCAGTCTCCCCTCAACTTGTTCGATATCAATTCCGGAAACACACAGAGTTTGGTAATCGGCAAACATATCTAACCTTCCCATGTTGAGGCAAAGTGGAAGATCATTAATGAAGATCAAAAACAGAAGTGGACCCAAAATTGACCCCTGAGGTACACCACACGTAATCGACAAAATATCGGAGTGTACACCAGTCCTAAATAGCTCACAAATTTCCTGTAAGCTGTAAGGTATGATTAAAACAACTTCAGTGACAAATCAGAAAGCTTGTAAACAGAAAGTTTTCTCAGCAAAATGTTATGATCAACAAGATCAAAAGCTTTACATAAATCTAAAAACAATACACCGCTATACAATCCTTGATCCATATTCTGTAAAAGCTGGTCAGTTAACTTGACTTAAACAGTGTGACAAGAGTGATATTGTCTAAAACCAGATTATGAGCTGACAAAAGGATAGTTTGAATGCATAAAATTGTACAGACTAGTATAAACATGTTTTTCTAGTATTTTAGAGAGAACTGGTAGAAGTGACAAAGGCCTATAATTGTTTACACCACTCTTATTACTGAGATTTATTTGCATGGTTGACGTTAACATGGACATGCTTTCGATGAAATTTGCTTTGCTTCACAGTTTATTTGTAATTGTGTGATGTGACTCAATTAGTGAATTCTCCATACCACCAGATTTTCAATCATATATTTCTAAATTGTCATGCTCACCAGGCTGCTCCATAACATCATTAGTTGTAACAAATAAAGCCATGGTTGTGTTGATTAAGAACAGATGGAAATACGAATATATTCTCCGCTGTCATTTTGTGCGTTCTGTTATTCGATGTTTTCATTCTCGATCATTTCACATTTTCATATATTTTAAGCTACAGTGTCAGTAAAGCTGAGGTTATTTAATGTGTGGTTATGTGTCGAATGTCGTCGGGCATCTGTCAGCTTGTTACATTCAAAGCTAATTATTCAAAACGGCTGGTCTGATTCCTTTAATATATGATGTTCAGGTCTCAAAGGATGTCGTTAATCAGATATGTTCAAAGTGTCATGAATAGGTAAATGTGTATTTTGACGCTTATTTTGCTATTTTTCGGCTAAAACCTTGGTAATGGCTGGTCCAACGGCTGTGATATTTAGCAAAAGGTCCATGTTGAAAACCTCATTAAGATTCGTTCAAATGTTGAAATATGCAAATTTGTATTTTAAGGCAATTGTGGTTATTTTTTCCAAATATCTTTAAAAATCTTCAAAACTACTGGTGAGACAATTTGGTATTTGATAGAAATCCCTCGGGATAGCCTTTTCATATTTGTTCAAACTATGAATAATACGCAAATCTTTAATTGCAATTTTATAACTTGATTTTGTAAATGATACAACGACTCCCTGACGAGCTCCCACTTTTGTAATCCGGTAGTTCAACTGTCCTTTAAATTAGCAAGCCAACTAAACCCTTACTCTGGTTCATATTATCCCAAACAATAAACAAAGGAAAGAATCACTTTGCGTTGCAGTTTATATTGAGGTTTATTTCACATAACTAATAATTCTATTACTAATGATAATAATAAGGAAACTAAAACACATAAAGCACTAATTCACAATGATTAAACTGATAATATTGATACTGGAAACGTATTTCCAGGCCCACAATTAAAGTTTATCCGCTCTTATACCAGAGTTCAAGGTGATTATCAAATGGCTGTTATCATAGGGTCCATTCACTTAGCTGACGTTCATATAGTTGTACGATGGCTGTCTAGGGTCTAAAGTCCGTCCTGTTGCTGTAACGATGACCGACTATCCAATAGAAAAACACTTTACACACAGAGTTCTTCCACACGATCCTCCTTGGGGATTTTTGTATTCCAACCCTGGCAGCGGTAATCAAGTCGATGATAATCTGATATTGACACGAACACTCCCAGGCTCTCCTTTGCTCTCCATTCAGGCCACACAATAGGAACACAAACAGTCTATCAGTAATTCATTAACTGGATCTCCTCTGTAAGCACAGTAATGTGAAAAGACGAACGGCAATTATCTAAGCGTTTCCTCTCGTTTAAACAATCTCAGTCAGGATGAGTCAACATGAAAGCAATACGTTCTACAAAAGTCCCATTGAAACAAAAAAAAAACCTGAAAATCACAGAAAATTTCGTTCAGAATCAGGAAAAACCAAAATTACAACTCTAAAAGAAAACTTCCTTACGTTATAAAACACTACTGGAATTACACTAACTACAGAATAGTAGCTTAGATACCTTTTCACGTGAATTTGGAAACACATGGTCCTTCCACGTTTAAAATTTGGGGGTGTGTCTCACACTCTGAGACCTTTAAAAGTTCATTGCTCTCAATACCAAAGTATCAAATACACATAATGTAAGCACAGTCATGTCCAAAGACCAGCCACTGATGCACGTAGAACGCATGTAGTTGACCATATGTCATTGTCAGCTGCTGGTATTAAAGATTCAAAATTTGCAGGTTTCTATATTTAAGGGGCTATTTTTCTCATTTTGGATCTGAGATCTTTTTCTTTAAAACAATTACTACCACATACCACAACGAAGCACAATTGACTACTAGGTCGCTCGTTTTAATAGTCGTTAAGACATCTTTCAGTTTTGGACACTGTTGGCCTCTAGCTCATGTCCTACGTCACCGTCCACAGTGTGTGTGTGTGTGTGTGTGTGTGTGTGTGTGTGTGTGTGTGTGTGTGCGCGTGTGTCTGTCTGTCTGTCTCTCTGTTTTTCCATCCGTTCATCCATCATTAGACCGATTTTATTATGGTAATAACATAAAAAACTATTAGTTAGAATGTCATGCAGTTTAATAACCAACATGGCAAGATCTTACTATGTTAATATTTTGGTGGGTTTGATCTCGGGAATTAATGGTCATTTGTATAATTCGATGAATTCGCACACAGGCAATATATCTCAGGAATTACTCAAATATATTTGATGACATTATGCAAGTACCTACATGGTTACGCTTGCATAATTAAACTATGTTAATTGTTAGGTGGGCATCACTTATAATTATAAACTCTTTTTCGAATATTGAGGGAATTTCTGTAATTAGGCTGTATATTAATAATGAGTGCACCGTTTCTGACCAGACCTGTGCAATAAATTGATCATACTGGTACTTAATTTTAGTATATAGTAAGTTTGATGAGCATGACATTCTAATCAACAGCTCCTTTGCATATTTAATGAAGTTCTATATATAAGCCATATATCAAAACTTAATGGTACTACAGTGATTGAACTTAAGCTTGAAGGTACATTTGGTTTTCTTAAATATACCACTCATGCTCATGCCCAAAGTTTCTTAGTGGGACATATCATAGCTAGTTCCTTTACATATATATGACGGTATAATATTTAGACCAAATATCAAAGCTGAATACACAGAATTTGAACAAGTGTAATATGGATGAATGACCTGCATTCAAATAATATGTAAGCATGATAAGAAACTTCAAAATTGTAAATAGCATACACCGATATGTATAAAAACATAGTTTTTAGTTGTTTTTGCTTCAATACCATATTTCTAATGCATTCCTTCTTGCACATCATGTCCATCAAAGTCTTACTTTAATTTTGATACATGGAAATATGTTGTTTAGGGTGGAACAATGTACTGTCTATTCATAAACGGTCTTCTTTTCTACCATGAGGAGACTCTAGGGACAGTATCTGCTGCCATCTCCCACTCATACTATATTAACTACTCCAATGGCACAGTAATCCAGTGTTTATTGCAGCATTGTATGTGTGATGCCAAACAGACGTCATGTCCTAAGACAGAGTATTAAAATCACTGTGCAGGTGTTTCCGGCTTACACATAGTTGCATGTTCAGGTAGAGCCTCTAGAACAACACACAAAAATAAATCGAAAACCTTTACGACTTCAAAGTAGTGAAGCTATTACGTGTACTTACATTATATAACTTCCATTATAATAAGCAAAATAGAAGTGATTGATGAGAGTGAAGCAACTTAGGGGTGCAATAACAAATATGGAAGAGGGAAGAGTGAAATGCTGATGGTATTTATGTAAAATGCAAGGAAGAACGAAATAAAAATTCAGTGCCAATCTAAAATTGTCAAATGTGACTGTAAACGTTCATTGCAGAGTTGCCAAATATAAATATGATGCTGTCTGACGTTTTCAAATATGCCTTAGAGTAAAATTGGCTATAATTGTTGCAAATATGAGCTAAGTTTTCAAATTCAACTTGTGATTTCAACTCTATGTCAGTGAGTTGTCAAATGTGACTCTGAGGCAAATATGAAAAAAAAACATATGTTGTCAAATCGGTGTTAGTGAGTTGTCTAATGCAATAAAGTAACAAATGCAAGAGTCGCTGATGGTGTATAATCCAGGACAGAATTTTGACCTAATTTATGTGCTTGTTCTAGACACACACATACACACTCACACTCATACTCTCACACCCCCCTCCCTCTCTCTCTCTCTCTCTCTCTCTCTCTCTCTCTCTGAGGCCAAGAGTACATTGCCAAACTTATACAAATATTACTTTGTCCACAGCTGATACATTCTCATTTTCAACAAGTAGAAGTAAATAGTATACATGTAGTTCAAGAGGCTCCATGCTTGAGAAGGATTGATATGCTAGTGACCTTTGTTGATATACAAGAGGATGAAGCAGGAGTCTATACATGTTCTGTCAACACTAAACCTGAGAAGCTGATCGTGATAGACAATTCATCATTTCTCCTTCAAGTTGATGCAGAAAAAGGTAAGAGAAGGTACACACCAGCAGTGCTTAACTAGCTTAAGGTCAAATTTCCATACAACCTGTTGTTGGGGAGTAAGCAAAATAACAAGTGAGGGGCACTTAAGAGAAAACACATAATAACAGAGAACAAAGGGACTTTTATTTTTGCTTTTATTTTTTAAACAAGGAGGGTCATTGGTTTTTAGTACTTTAATGAATATATACACACTTTGCATTTGACGAAAAGTGTGTCTGTCATTATAAGTTTCTTAGAGGTTCCCTGAAAGTCTTGGGGTCAGATGGCAACAATGATACACACATTGTGTTTCGGTTCATCTTTAGTCACTGAGATTTTGAGAAAGTGTCCATTTTGGAACAATAATATGAAAGACATGTCTTCTTTCATTTTTTGCTGTTTAACGAATGAGTTTGCCGATTTCTTTGATGATTGTATGCCAAGACACACTGCAGACTCATACGTTCAGCATATGTTTGACAATCAGTGCTTGGAGAGATACCATTATATCGTCATAGCCAAACATTAAAACACCTGGAAAAAGGAAATTAATAAACATGGCTGTGACTTTTCATGTTTCATAAAGTTTGAAGATGTAATGTAGTTTTCGATTGGAATGTTTTATTAAATATTTATATCCATTAAGTTTAAACAAAAACAAAAATGGGATTTATTGCTTTTACAATTGAACATAAGGTAACTTAGTTCTCTGTCTGTAAATTGATTCTGTTGGTTAGAATGTCATACAATTTGGTACATAGCATCATCACGAAAGATCTAGGTCTGTTTAGATTTTGAAGGGCGTGGTCTTCATAGTTAACAGTCATTTGCATAAATTATAAATTAAGCATTAGGCTGGATTTCAAGAATTGATCAACCTAATTTTCATGAGACTGTACAGATACTCACACTGTTCTATGATCTGACTATGCTAAATGTTTGATGGTCATGACTTACTGATTCTAAGTTCAAATAATTAAGATCTATACTGATACTGAATGCAGCGATTTGACCAGACCCATGCTATACATTACTTATCTACAGATCTACATATGATCTATTAGTTTTATGATTTATTATTATAATTTTTTGCTTATTTGCATGTTTATGATTTTTTGTAATTGTAGGCTCAGTATCAATATGGTGACAGATTTTTACAGTACCTCTGCCACTTGTAATGTTCATTTATCATACTAAGGTCTATAGTTATGTTGCAATATCGATGAGCATGACATTCTTGATATCAGTTTATTTCCATTTTAATGAATTACAATTATTAGGCTGTCATCCACACTAAGTTTACTGATTTTGGTCAAATGTGTACATTTGTTTTCAATCGGGTTTGAACTCACAACATACGGCATCCAGTCATACAGTGAAGGCAACAGATAGAACCGCTCGGCCAAATCCCGAATTTAAACAAGTCATTGTTATTCAACAAGTCATTGTCATTGTAATTGGGAATTAGTCAGTGGAAGTAACTAAATTGAGTTTAATATGATCCACATGAAAAAAGAAATCAGGGTACCAAAAACCTATCTTTGACTCATGTCCATACTGGATTAAACTGTAAACAAATAAATATAAGTATCAATGGTATAGGGTTATGTCTTGTACCAAGTTGGACAGAATAGGGTATGTCATGTACTGGCTCTTGAAATGTCGAAATTCAACTCATCTGCAAGAAATTGGTCCAGGCTCGTCTGATTAATAGGTCTTGGTTTAAAAACATCACAACGCCAGATACGAACCTAAAATGCCAATATCTTAACTATAGAGGCGACTTACAGTAAATAGCTATTGATACTGCTAAGTGCCTTTCTTGACCATCAAATCTTTGTATGATAAACATTTGCAGAAAGTGTCATCAGCTTTACTGCAGTCATGCAGGATTTTGATCATTAATTACAAACATTCTTTCCCTGTTAAGGAAGGCAACTTTATTACAGAAAAAAATCGGGTTAGTCTGTGCCAAGTTGTTTAAGACGTACAGCCACCCTAATTATAAAAGGTCGTTAAATAAGTCAATTAGTAATTAATCTACAGGACCTATCACTATAATTTAAAAAGATCATCAAATATGCAAATTAGCAATTCTTGACATGATTCTTCTAAAATGTCTTTGTACACTTTAACAGTGACAACAGTTCTAAATCTTTATTACATATGTGCCACAGTTTACTTGCATCGAAGCGCGCGTAGTACCGGTATTTTCACTGCAGTGCGGTACCAAAAACATTATGCCATTCCTTTATGTTAATGAGTATTTACCAATTTATTCCGGAACTATTTTTGTTTGTAAACACAAAAGATGTCGTCTACAAGATTTCATTTCACTTTGGTTCGATGCTCGTTGCTGTGAAAAGCATGGCATTACCGATTACAAACTACGATAAAGAAAATTGCATGTACTTATTATAGTGTGAGGATTATTTTTATTATCCGGAAGAGCAATTTGTTTGTCAGCGAAGCAAAAATATTGACAACGGGCGACGTCCGTTTGTGGCTCCATGGATACACGGTAGCCGCCGTACCACGACATCGAAACACACGTAGGCCTAACTGCGGGCGCAGCGGAGCCAATTACTGTAAACAGTTAACATTTTCAGAAACGTTTTTGCCTGTAGTTTTCTCACCGGACATTCCCTGTTTACAATAGAAAAAGTCACTTTTGCATGCAGTTTATTCTTTGCTTGTGTGTCCTGCACGCTATTGATAACAGTGAGCGCGTTGTGTGCCACGGTAAACACTGAAATTTGATCGTTACACAAGTTACGTTTGCCGTATCTTACTATTAAATTTCCCGTAAAAATCTTCAAACTGTTATTTGTATCGTTCATTTAGAAGAATTTTAAGCGCAAAATATGAAAAAATTCAAAGTGTTCTACGTTCAAAGTTCTCTTCCTTTGGCTGTCTATGGCATGTTGCTACGTATGTATGAGTGATCGCAAGCAGACTTCCAGCCCTCCGACGTTCCTCTTACGTCATCCTTGATAAACAAGTAAACAATAGTTTAGCCAATCAAAATAGAGGGTGTGGCAGTATTGACCAATGAAAAGTAAAAGCTGATTCGATGCCTCATTATAGTGATCTCAATGTTATATAATTCCGCAGGGTCGCCCTGAAGCTTGACAGACAAGTAGTATGCAAGACTAATCGTCAATTCTTTCGATGAATGATGCAAATAAAAGATGTAACAATAACAGAACCCCATGGCCTGTGATTGCAAGCGCGCCGCACTAGCGGTATTTGCATGAGTGCTGCGGTGTATTCGGCGGCAGTCCTTCACGAGCCAAGTAGGACAAGGGCTCCAGTCAACTGCAAATCTGCATTTGAATAAGGGCTACAGAGTGGTATAATGCACCTGTATAGAAGGAAACTGTTTTAGTCTGATTGGTTAAATAAAATGGCTTGCTTTAATCTATCTTATTGGCTATTGGCTAGCGAGAAGGAATTCAATCTGTACATGCATGTGATTGCCTCGTGGATGCATCAGGCTTTCAATGCCATTTTCGTTTTTCGACTGGTCAAGATGGACCTTGTCACTTGTCTGATCTGATGACCCAAGAGACTTCCTAGAGTTCCATGGACGGCCATGTAAAAACAACCAAAGTGGATTTTACGTGGGCAAACTGCCCTATAAGAGCAGCCGCTACTACCAGCACCATGGAGAAAGCCGAGTCCTATTGACTCGGCAAAAAAACAAAAAAACCAAATATGCTGATTCCACCAGAATTCGCATAGGTGACTAGCACAGATAGGTGCGGTTGATACACAGTATGCATATTGGCTGCAACGTTGTATGCGCGCATACCACACGCGGCGGCCGCTATGTATCGAACCACGCGTAACTGTGTGGCAGACGACAAAATGTAGTCATCAGAGGCAACTAATATTTTACACGTAAAAACTGATATCTGATATGTGGTATTGTTAAAAATTTAATACAACTGATTGAGAATAATGAAAACGACAAAAACTAAGGAGAAGTTTTAAAAAAGAATTACCAGAGGTAAAGGCATTGATAATGGTGTATATAAAGTCATCGCAGTAGGAGGTAAATTAATTGCGTCATTCGAACGTTTTTTGACTCCTTAGAATATCGTCAATCAGCACAACAACACACTTTCGGGGGATTTCGGGTCATAACCAGAAACGATCGTAAAACTTCGGGATGTGAAAAATACGCTCGGGAAATGACATGTTTTTATCGATATCTTGAGAAACCGCGCGGAGTCGCCACGTCAAATATCGACCGTTGGCATTAAAAATGTGTTTTAAAAATGTTACCAAGTGGGAGTGCCTCTTTAATGGCGAAAAATTGTTTTTATTAAATCTACACGGCCGAAAATGCACCCGCTGTTTCTTCAAGATGCAAGTTTGACATATTTTCTGCCGTGTTAATCACGCAAATGTAAACATTCTGTACTAGATGTTCTGTTTGAAACATTGATATACACACAGTTGTAAGAGTTTTGTTGTGCCGTATCTTGTACAGTAACAGACAAATAAACATTTAATGGAAGGACTATTTCTGAAAGTAAAATGTTGGGAATTTGTGAGGACTTGAAATACGCTCAATCTTTTCACCATAGGCATTTAGGAAGAAATTCAATATTTCCTGTAACCGTTACTTCAAAGATGCATCTGTCATGAAAAATTCTTGAAATAAATGAATATTTCATACGCATTTGGGAAGTTTAATATTTAAATATTAGGCCCTATAACGGGAATTTAAATTTCTCCCTGCTCATTGTTGACATTTGTGCAAATTAAGCCACCCGATCCTGTCCTTATAAATAGCTTGTCAAATATTGTATGGTTCTTATTTGTTTAATTTGTTTATTTTTATATATAATACGCTTATCGTCTAGGCATTGAATTTCAAATATCGCAATATTTCGGCTATCCCATAGACGAGTGTACTCATATAGAAATGAAAGATAACAATCTGTGGCACTTTGCGGCCACTCCATTTTCTAATTTAAGCATTCAATTACAAAGGAGAATGAAAGGTAATTATCAAATTTCAAATATTTTAGGCGAGCAGATGAAGCTCATTTGGCCCTTTTCTAAATATATTAGATTTTGCCTAATCTTAAAGTGTGAGAAATAAGTAAAACGCCTTGTGACGATGGTACATTGCGGCCAACCAGAATTTTGCATGGAAAGCTTCATTTGATATTTGAAAATCCTATCTTTTTCAAAATTCTGTTTAACTAATACCAATTTTTTTCCTTTCGATTTTCCTAAAGTCGTTTGTCAAATCGCATTTCACTTTATCAATGTTCGAATGGCCATATGCAATGTTGAAAAGCAAACTGCAAATTCGATCCAAAATCCTAATTTTTCTTTGAGTGTAGGCGTGGTCTGTTGGTATTCCCCCTGAAGTAAATGATGGACATTTAGAAACAGCAAATGAGATTGAAGCAAACAGTGACAAGGTGACGATTGACAGATCACTTAAATATTTCAACACAGGTACAGTTTTCTTTGTCAATGTTTTTTGATTGAATTGAATTTCGGTCGCTGTTTCTCCCTCCAGCCAAATAGTAGGTAGCAACATGATGAATGGTCATCAGCAGTGCAGCGAATTTCACAGCGTTTGTACAGAGGGATACCCAACAAATCACAAAAGTTGTGACATACTCCACGCGTTGAATGTATTGTTAAACCATGGAGCTAGTCCGTTTCTAGCTGAATGATCAAATGTTTTGCTACTTTCTTTTCCTTGGCAAGACCTGTCCCACACCAAAGTTACATACGTACCTCAGTGGGTGTGCGCGCCGCGAGCATCACAGGCGCCGACGTAGTTGAAAAGTGCTGTCAACTACGGCGGTGCCTGTGGCGAGCATGATCAATAGTGAAAGTTATAAGAGAATTAGCTCTGACAGGATTGTGTGTTACCGGCCTCCCACCTCAGGCCGTATAACGCTGGTAACACACAGCCCTGCCATGCAGAGCTGTAAGCGAATCAGCCACAGGCTCTAGTGCATGCCAACTGCCAGCCGTAACCAATGTATTGTATCAGTGAAGGCTGACAGTTCGCCTGCTTTGAGTCAAGCGCCTCTGGAATCAAGCGCCCTGAGACAGTCATTATTACATGTAAATTAAATTGTAATGCGACGTCTTCTTCAGAGAATTATGTTTTATTTAACAAGGTAACATTAGAATACGTGCATATCAGCAAGCGTGGAGTGTTTTGATGTGTGGTGGTTATGTCATTGTTTTCACTCTAAGTCTGACCTCCCGCCAGACAATGTTCCAACTACATGAACTTCGTAGAGTAAGCTTAGATTTTTTGATGGTCGGCTGTTACTGCTCAGCAGATGATCACAGCTGTGTGTTGGCAACTCAAATTAGGTTGCGTTCAAAACAAATGGGGGCGGGCCGCTGGAGGAATTGCGATTGAAATCGTATTTTTTTCAGACCCCCCGTCAATACCCTCAAAATTTTTAAGTCCCCCAAATTACCATATAGCCGCATATTTATTACGAATGCACACAGAGTAAAAAATAAAAGTATTGTGTAGTTCTGCACACACAGATGTTCAACACAACCTCTTATCGGCAGGTTGTAGAGCCGTTATACCTAGGGCAAGTTCTTAAATTGATTCATTTTTAAAAGCATCAGTGGACTTTTTTGTTTCTCAGTCTAGCCGACTTGATTTTATCCAACTCTGGCAAGGTTAATGGCACCAGCTGAAAAGCACACAAAATGACAATCATGAGAGAGTTTGAAAATTGTGTATTCCTAGCTACGTTTTACCAAATTGTGAAAAAAAAAGATTTTTTTTTTCAAAAGTACAAGATATATACAGCTTCGATGCCACTTATGTTTCACAAAATTGACAATCATCGAAGGTTAAAATATTCCATCAAATTAATGTTTTAATGTTAGAAATTTTGGGTGTAATAATGGAATATTTGATAAAAAATAAATGATTCCATTGAGTCACAAAATTTTTCATTAAAATTAGAGTCTTAAAAGTTTTACTTTTGTGTTATTGTACGATGGCATGTGAAAATTCCCTTACTGCATGAACTTGAAATAAATGGTTTTATATATTGATAGTTAGTGATTTAAGAAAAACTGACTTTTCACCGTACATTTGTATAAGATCAAGTATGGTGACCCCATCTTTTTTCTCTAATATATTGTTCTCATATGCCAGAATTCAATAATCCTTGGTAACTGTTAGTCCCCTAGTCTTCTATGTGTTGCTCTCTGGCTGGATCTTGTTTACAAGTAGATGTATGTTTCACTGTCAATTGGGTGTCCTATGACCGAAACTCTTCTTAAACTACATCAGAGTTAGAGCTATATGTATCACTGTCACTGCTAGTATGTAGTAGCAGGGCAGTAGTTGAATTAACTTTTTATTTTGACAATGTTTTTGTTCAGTTTATACAATTGCGTTCTTGTTCTACTCCCTACAGCATGTTGAGATGTCCAGTATTCAGCTTGCCAAATAATCACAATCATACCAATCCATAATCCAATGACAGTAGGTCGGAATTCGCAAGACAATAGTTGTAAACACAGACACAAAACAGCACAGAACAGACAGTAAATAGACGGTACACAAACAAAGTCATATTCATGAAAGAAAGATATATGGACCTCTGGCCAGAAGACCAAGAAGTGATGTCAGGTGTTTCGAAAATAGTAAGCGCATCCTGCCCCTATGTAGCACCCGCCATATATCAATCTATAAGTCAGATAGGTAGTGGTCACTAACTAAGGCCCAATGTCACCGATGCCATCAGTGATCATTTGTCGAAGAGAGATATTGTATTTATCTACCAGCTTGCGATACCTGCCAAAAAGCGTTTGAATGTAGAGACAAGTCTTGCTCTGGTGTAACCTTGATTTAACAGTTTGTAAGAGAGATGGCCATGTCTCTCTACAAAATCACCATATGAACTGCATGCTCTAGCATATCGAATAAGCTGGGAAATGTATACCCCATAAGCTGGTGAGAGTGGAATATTACTTATGAGGTGTGGAAAATTGATGATATTAAAGTTGAAATCATCTCTCTTGTCATATAGCCTAGTAGAAAGGTGACCATTAGAGTCAAATTCAAGTAAAATGTCCAGATATGAAGCAGAAAAGGCCGTTTCTGTAGTTTCTTTAATCTCCAATTCTGGAGGATAAATCATAGCGAGATATTTACTGAATTCAGAGTTATTCATAGAAATAACATCGTCTATGTATCTTTATGTTAGATTGAAAGTTCGAGCTACAGAGACCTTTTTCTGTTTAATTAAGTTCTGGATAAATTCTGCCTCATATGAGAACAGAAATAAGTCTGCAAGCAAGGGAGCACAGTTAGTGCCCATAGGAATTCCTATACACTGTTGGAAAATGTGCCCTCCAAATTCTACAAATATGTTGTCGATGAGGAAATCAAGCATACTGATAATGTCTTTCTCGGTATAAAAACTCTTTAGCATTAGTAGTATTTTTAACAAAATATGTAGAATTATACCTAATACTACATATTTGTAACGGCGTGAACCGTTTTTGTAGAAAAATGCTTGGTTGATGATGTTTTTCAAGCGTTCTTTCAATTTATTATGTGGTATTGTGGTATACAATGTGGAAAAATTGAAAGTTTTAATAGATGTTATTTTTGAAACAGATCTTGATTTCAAATTTTCCAAGAGTTCCTTCGAATTTTTTAATATCCACATTTGATTTATACCACTCCGAGAAAAGACAACATCACAGTATGCTTGAAGTCCCCGTTTAACAGTACAAAGAACATAAGTCAGTATCTTCGATAACTCTGTTGTTGAACATTTTGAAGATCCTGCTATAAGCCTAGCTTTGTAAGGTGTTTTGTGGAGCTTTGGTATCCAGTATAAGCTAGGCAACTTATTATGGTCATCCTTTATTGTAACATTAAAATTATCCATGAATGACTTATGGTTTGCCAAAATTTCAGATTTGCTGAACATTGATTGTCTGTAAGTGGAGTTGGTGGAGGTCTTAGTTACACCAAGTTCGTCTATAAGACATTCAAAATAATACTTCTTACAGACAAATACAATGTTATTGGCAGCTTTATCAGCAGGAACGACAACATATTTGTCATGGATATCATTCAAACACTTAACAGCATCAGGATCTTTAAATACAGAATAGGGTCTTCTGCAAACATGTGATCTTAGGCGACCAATACGGCCGCGAACTATTTTCCTCACAGATTTGACCCATTCTGATAGTGTGTCCAACTCTACATCCTCCCTTTTAGCCCATTTCCTGGCATATTCTTCAACAGAGTCTATAACGATCTTAAAATTATGGTTCCAGTTGATCCTGCGAGGTTCTCTGAACTTGGGTCCACAAGATAATATCTTACAAAGGTGATGATGTTCAACCAAGTTCAGATCACCAGTGATGACATGGCCAACTGGAGTGTATTTGAAGGGAGATGTAGAGCAGTCAAAGGATGCTGGTGTTTGAAGGAATTCATCAATTTTAAGTGCCGCAATGCCTTATTGTAAATTGAATATTTTATTGGAGATTGTCTTGGTGTATTGATATGACAGAATAGGTACAGACTGGTTCTTAAAGTATACAGGTATAGTTGATGTAACCTTTTTGTTGTGTAGTATATTGCTGATATTAATGGCATCAATTCCTTTGTTATTAAATGGAAGATGTATGAAATGACGATGATCATCAGTCATAGGTTCAGCACGAACAGGCTTGTATAGTCTGTATAGTGCAATATCAGCAATAATACTGACCAGTCTGTACGGTTGTTTGTTCGGATCTGTCAAAGACAACCCCAATGCATAGGCATGCAACCCGGGCATGCAACCTTCCCAAGTCCCTGATGGAAAGAGCAAATAATGAAGTACGAATGTGATGGAGACCTAAAGGCTTCTGCAATAAAAGAAGCAGTTCATGAAATGTGTCATGGCAGTTGGAGGTAGATGTATCCAATTTAGGCCAATGGTAACGCCTATGTCCATGACTACGTCTTCTACGGACAGAAGACTCAAATAGCCCATCACATTCACTTCTGAACAACCAGGGCTTGAGAGATTGCCTATATCTTGATGTTGTCATTACAACCATAAGGCATTGCGGTACCTAACTGTCTAATCCAGTGGTATTCTCTCTGTCTACGGAATGGTGAACTAAGTGTGGGGCTGTTGGTTGGATGGTATATTTTTTCAAGAATACGGACACGCATAGATAAAGTGGAGTGATCGTCCTGGTTAAAATGCTTATAAAGTTGCACATCCAAAGATCGATTCACTCCACTGCGATGTCCGTTCATTCTAGATCGTAAGCTGTTTCCTGTTTCACCAACATAAATGAGCCCACACAATGAACACTCAATTCCATAGATTACGTTTTTGCTAGTGCAATTCAGAGGTTCCAGACATTTGGTAGAATAGGTCTTCCCTGTCAAACTACTACTGAACTGTTCTGTAGTGATGAGCATACTACAAGTTTTGCAGTTTTTAATACCACACTTTGTAATAGAACCTGTATAATGACAAGCAGGAGATGACTTTAAACAGTCCGTCAGTAGCAATTTGCATGGTTTAATTGTCTGGTAGCTTTCTCCATTTCTGTGATAAAAATTCCCCTCTGATTGCACGTATGAGGTCTTAGTAACATCCCGAAGGATAATCCGAGGGACACACGGTTTTTGAGCTACTGTGTCCCGTGTAGCTGGTCGGGACCTTGTTAACCCGGGCGACGTCCCAGCCGGTATGAATATATCTCTTATACAGGCATTCATTATCATGTACAAGTACCAGGTGGATGATGCCCTCGGGGACAATATGTCCACCAGCAGGAGCATCGACCTGGTCGTAGTAAAATAATCGCAATCATACCAATCCATAATCCAATGACAGTAGGTCGGAATTCGGAAGACAATAGTTGTAAACATAGACACAAAACAGCACAGAACAGACAGTAAATAGACGGTACACAAACAAAGTCATATTCATGAAAGAAAGATATATGGACCTCTGGCCAGAAGACCAAGAAGTGATGTCAGGTGTTTCGAAAATAGTAAGCGCATCCTGCCCCACATGTGGCACCCGCCATATATCAATCTATAAGTCAGATAGGTAGTGGTCACTAACTAAGGCCCAATGTCACCGATGCCATCAGTGATCATTTGTCGAAGAGAGATATTGTATTTATCTACCAGCTTGCGATACCTGCCAAAAAAGCGTTTGAATGTAGAGACAAGTCTTGCTCTGGTGTAACCTTGATTTAATAGTTTGTAAGAGAGATGGCCATGTCTCTCTACAAAATCACCATATGAACTGCATGCTCTAGCATATCAAATAAGCTGGGAAATGTATACCCCATAAGCTGGTGAGAGTGGAATATTACTTATGAGGTGTGGAAAATTGATGATACTAAAGTTGAAATCATCTCTCTTGTCATATAGCCTAGTAGAAAGGTGACCATTAGAGTCAAATTCAAGTAAAATGTCCAGATATGAAGCAGAAAAGGCCGTTTCTGTAGTTTCTTTAATCTCCAATTCTGGAGGATAAATCATAGCGAGATATTTACTGAATTCAGAGTTATTCATAGAAATAACATCGTCTATGTATCTATATGTAGATTGAAAGTTCGAGCTACAGAGACCTTTTCTGTTTAATTAAGTTCTGGATAAATTCTGCCTCATATGAGAAAGAAATAAGTCTGCAAGCAAGGGAGCACAGTTAGTGCCCATAGGAATTCCTATACACTGTTGGAAAATGTGCCCTCCAAATTCTACAAATATGTTGTCGATGAGGAAATTAAGCATTCTGATAATGTCTCTCTCGGTATAAAACACTTTAGCATTAGTAGTATTTTTAACAAAATATGTAGAATTATACCCTAATACTACATATTTGTAACGGCGTGAACCGTTTTTGTAGAAAAATGCTTGGTTGATGATGTTTTTCAAGCGTTCTTTTAATTATTTGTGGTATTGTGGTATACAATGTGGAAAATCGAAAGTTTTAATAGATGTTATTTTTGAAACGGATCTTGATTTCAAATTTTCCAAGAGTTCCTTCGAATTTTTAATATCCACATTTGATTTATACCACTCCGAGAAAAGACAACATCACAGTATGCTTGAAGTCCCCGTTTAACAGTACAAAGAACAGAAGTCAGCCTACGTGTACCATGCATTTGTATCATTCAATTATCACCAATATTTAGAAAAACGGGCTTTGTTGACAAACTGAATATTGTGTTTTTCAGCATGCTGTAGAGAGACACCAAGAAACTGTGTTTGATACATTTCATAGAAATACTGGACATGATATTTCTGGATAGGACAACTTTCTGTGGCTGAATACAATCTAATTTTGCCACCGGAGTAGTTGTATGGGCATGCAATGGTAGAATGGTGGAGAAATATAAATTTTTACTATAACCCAAACGGGATTCGAACCCACACACTCACGGCAACATCGCCTAGCTGCTAGGCCTCACACAAAACCAGTCGGCCACTGCTTCCAACCCAAAAGAGTTGGTCACAGTAACCGACTTAGATGTTACAATTCTGTGCGGGACCGAGCAACACAGTGTGCGTGGAGCAGACGACACACAGACACAGTACACACATATAGTAATCGGAAAAGCACGAAGCTTTTTACTGAGCTATCAGACAGACTCGGGGACAAGTAAATATCCACCAGCAGAACTGTCCACTCAGGTTAAGGAAATATAAATTTTTACTATAACCCAAACGGGATTCGAACCCACACACTCACGGCAACATCGCCTAGCTGCTAGGCCTCACACAAAACCTGTCGGCCACTGAACAATTAAATCATTTCAATTCTTTCATTTCTGCCAGAAATTATTCCGAAAATAGGCTGATTCGTAATTAGGCCGCGAACTGAATTATGATGAGCCTAATCGTAATATTCACGAGAATGCTGTGTCTGCATGTGTCTAGCTATGGAAACGCAGCGATCTGTTGGCGGGGTAGCGTGTGTTGCTATGCTTGTCAAGAAAAGGTCAACCCCGCCGTGGCGGGTATGACCCGCAGAGTGACGCACGCTACCCTGCCAACAAATAGCTGCGTTTCCACAGCTAACATGCATCAATCTAGATGCCATGATAACTCATATCATGCTCCGCCTCTCCTTAGCATAGACACCACCCAAACTCAAATAGGAAATCGGAAAAAATGGCAAATTGGAAATAAGGTTGCAGTCGCCAATTCCAGTTTTGAAAGGTGAACACCACACTGCACAGAGTTACCTAACATAAATGAAAATATGTACGTTTCTAAGATAACTAGCATTTACGTTGACGTTTATAAATGAAATACTGATCGGCCGCAAAGTACACATCCTCACAAGGGTTTTTACCAACTTCTCACATTTCACTTTTCATTTCAAAAAGGACAAAAATGCACTTCATCAACGTGAAGAAACGTTTAAAAATTTCTATTTTCTGATGGAATACTAAATTAGACCAGATATGAACTGAATATGCTCACGTGTTTTACAACAGGTTCATTAATAGTAGTGCGCTTCACAGAACAATGAGATATATGTTATCACTATATGTAGCAGGTTTTTTCAACTTCGCACAGTACTCTCAGAATTTAATCACTAATTACAAAACTTTATTTAATATGCAAATGAGCTGTTCATTAACTTGACACTGCTCAATGCTTTATTGGACAATTAGATATCCATCAGATCAACATTTGTAGCACGTTTTATTTAATTTAATGCTTTAATTTTAGAGTAATGTCACTAATTACAAAGTTCATTAAATATGCAAATAAACCCTAAATTAACTTGACACTGTTCAATGATTCATAGCACAATTAAATATTTATCAAATCAATATCTGTAGCACGTTTAACAAAATGTTGGTGCCGAAATTTCAGAGTTATATACCTAATTACAAGTATATTAAATATGCAAATGAACCCTTAATAACTTTACACTACTAAATGCTTTACAACACAGTTAGATATCTGTCGTATCAGTATGTGCAGCAGTTTTCATCACATTTGATGCAGTTATTCCAGAGTTATATGACTATTTATAAGACTTCATGAAATATGCAAATGAGCTAATTATTAACTTTACACTGCTCAATTCTTCTCAGTACAATTGGATATTTATCAGATCAACATCTGTAGCAAGTTTCATCAAATTTAACGCTGTAATTTTGGAGTAATATCACTAATTACAAAGTTCATTAAATATGCAAATGAACCCTTAATTAACTTCACACAACTAAATGCTCTACACCACAATTAGATATCTGTCGGATCAGTATCTGCAGCAGATTTCATCACATTTGGTGCAGTTATATTGGAGTTATATCACTAATTACTTAACTTCATAAAATATGCAAATTACCTACATGTTAATTTGACACTGCCAAATGCTTCTCAGTACAATTAGATATTCATCAAAACAATATCTGTACCCAATTTCACTGACTTGGGTGCCGTAATTTCAGAGTTATATACCTAATTACAAAGTTCATTAAATATGCAAATGACCCTTAATTAATTTCATACTACTAAATGCTTTACACTACACTTAGATAAAAGTCGGATCAGTATCTGCAGCAGATTTCATCACATTTGGTGAAGTTATATGGGAGTTATATGACTAATTACAAACCTTCATAAAGTATGCAAATGAGCTATTTAGTTACTTGATACTGCCTAATGCTTCTAAGTATAATTAGATATGTCAGATCAATATTTGTTGCAAGTATCATCAAGTTTGGTGCAGGAATTTCAGAGTTATCTCACTAATAACAAAAGTTCATTAAATATGCAAATGAGAAGATAATTGACATGACACTCACAGTATCATCATAATGTTCTTAGATTGTCATCTGTGAAAAGTTTCATGAAATTTTGTGCAGTATTTCTTGATATATGTCTACTCTGTCATTACCGTCTCCATAGGGAAACCACTGGATGGAAAAAAACAATATTGCATAACTTCATTAATATGCAAGCCACACTAACCAAAATCTAATCAGTTCTTGCAAGTAGCATATGGTACCTGTGTACCAAATCTGACTTGAATCCGTTCAGGCGTTTTTGAGTTATCGTGTAAACAGACAGACAGACAGACAGACACACACACACACTAACACACACACACACACACACGGACAGACAGACAGACAGACATCGCTATGACATTAGCCCATGTGTTTACACACGTGAGCTAAAAATGGAGTGGCCGCAGAGTGCCATGGATTCTTTAAGTTAGTTGAATATAACAAAATTTGTAACTAGTCGGCATAAAAATGGTAACATAGCTTTCATGAATATTGTATCATATTACCTCCAATGTACATAGCACGTTTTGCCAATCAAATGTGCAAATTAGTTATAGCTGAAGTAAAAATGCTTAATGACTTTCAGTAATGTTACCCCGAGGCTGTCTTTCTCTCACTTTAAGGAATTAGTGGCACTTTGCAGCCACTCCACCGCTTGCGGATATGCATGCATTCTCATATTACCTCGTTAGATAATTCTCTGACGAAGAAGTCGCAGTACAATTTAATTTACATGTAATATATGTAATATATGTATGTACAGTGTCTCAAGGCGCTTGATTCCACAGGCTCTTGACTCAATGCAGGCGAACTGCGGCCTTCACTGATGCAATAGCATCGGTGACGGCTGGCGGTTGGCCTGCACTAGAGCCTGTGGCTGATTCGCTACAGCTCTGCATGGCAGGGCTGTGTGTTACCGGCGTTATACGGCCTGTGGTGGGAGGCCATATAACGCCGGTCACATACAATCCTGTCAGAGTTAGTTCACTTATAACTTTCACTATTGATCATGCTCGCCACAGGCACCGCCGTAGTTGACAGCACTTTTCAACTACGTCGGCGCCTGTGATGCTCGTGGCACGCACACCCACTGAGTTATGTATGTAATTTTGTTGTGAAACAGGTCTAGCCAAGGAAAGGAAAGTAGCAAAACATTTAACCATTCAGCTAGAAACGGATTAGCTCCATGGTTTAACAACACATTCAACGCGTGGAGTATGTCACAAACTGTTTGTGATTTGTTGGGTATCCCTCTGTACAAACGCCGTGAAATTCACTGCACTGCTGATGACCATTCATCATGTTGCTACCTACTATTTGGTTGGAGGGAGAAAGTGACCGAAAATTCAATTCAATTAAAACACATTGACAAAGAAAAGTAGAACTTTGTTGAAATTTTTCAGTGATATGTCAATCGTCACCTTGTCACTGTTTGGTTCAGTTGATTGGCTGTATCGAGATGTCCATCATTTACGTCCAACAGACCACGCCTAAACTCAAATAGAAATTAGGATTTGGATCGCATTTGCAGTTTGCTTTTCAACATGGCATATGGTCATACGGACATCGATAAAGTGAATTGCGATTTGACAAACGACCTTTTGAAAGTCAAAGGGAAAATAAATGGGTATTAGTTAAACAGAATTTTGAAAAAAGATAGGATTTTCAAATATCAAATGAAGCTTTCCAAGCAAAATTCTGATTGGCCGCAATGTACCATCGTCACAAGGCTTTTTACTTATTTCTCCACTTTAAGATAGGCAAAATCTAATATATTTAGAAAAGGGCCCAATGCGGTTCATCTGCTCGCCTAAATATTTGAAATTTGATAATTACCATTCATTCTGTGTTTTAGTCCCCACAGACACCGTCCCGGGGGACTTATAGTATTGGTCATGTCCGTGCGTCCTTGCGTACGTCCGTCTGTGCGTCCGTCTGTCCGTTCACGCAGATATCTCAGAAAGCCCTGGTCAATTTCTTTCAAACTTTGCACAAGGATAGTACGATCACATTTGGCCGTGTTAGAGGACTTTTTAGTTTACACCTCCAAAGACTCCGATGTATAAGTCAGTTCTCCATAGACTCCCATGTATAAGTCAGTTCTCCATAGACTCCCAAGTATCAGGCCAGGAAAAATAAAAATTAGTTTCTCATTATATCCATATTGCAAAAAGGATGCAGTGACACAGTTTTTAGTCCCCACAGATGAAGTCCAGGGGGCTTTATAGATTGGGTCATGTCCGTCCATCATCCATCCGTGAGTCCATCCGTTCACGCAGATATCTCAGACATTTTGACCTTTGACCTCAAATATACATATTTGTCCATACTCACTAACAACAAGTGCTACACCCTTCATATATGGTATGATGGGACACCTTATGTTGCCACATATTATACCTCATTAATATGCGCATATCTAATTTTGAGTGAGCCAATAGAGCTAGAGGTCTGATTTTTGGTATGTAGGGATAACTTAGCAATACAATTTTTTGACAAAACGTCACGTGACCTCAATGACTTTTGAACTCAAATATACATATTTGTCCCAAACTCAGTAACCACAAGTGCTACACCCTTCATATTTGGTATGATGGAAGACCTTATGGCGCCACATATTATACCTCATTAATTATGTGCATATCTAACATAGAGCTGGATGTCTGATTTTCGGTATATAGGCATAACTATAGGATAGAATTTTTGTGACAAAATGTCATGTGACCTCGATGACCATTTACCTAAATTATACGTTTATGTCAATAAATAAGTAACCACAAGTGCTATGTCCTTTATATTTAGTAGGATGGGAGACCTTATGGCAAAAACACTCTTTACCTCATTAATTATGCACATATCTAATTCTGGGCAAGCGAATAGAGTTAGAGGTCTGATTTTCGGCATAAAGGGATTAATTGGCAATACATTTTTTTTCAAAATGTCACGTTACCTTGATGACCTTTGAACTTGATTATATATATATATATTATATATATATATATATAATATATATATATATATATATATATATATATATATATATATATATTATATATATGTGTGTGCATAACTCAGTAACCACAAGTTCTATACCCTTCAATTTGATAGGATATTAGACCTTAAGATGTCACATCGTGTACCTAATATTATGCGCATTTGTATTTCTTGGCTGGCCAATACAGCTACAGGTCTGATCGTTTTTCCCGATTTAGAACCATAACTTAGACATGCCCCATGTGTTTCAAATGTGGGAACCACGACATAGACCTATGTGCCCATAGATCTTAACCTATACACTCCAGTGATACTTCTTAATGACCACATTTCCTTGCCCCATCAAAACTTATACTGCTATTACAAGTGGGGACTATGTCATTGTCAATGACTTGTTAATTAGATACCTAAATTAGAAAATGGAGTGGCCGCAAAGTGCCACGGATTTTAAATCCCCAGTATTTCTAACTTTTTAACCTTTTTAATGTTCGAAATTACATGTCATTCTCTTACGTGCAAGGTGTTGTTCAATGAAGAAATAAATGAAATTTGTGCTCCTGTAGTGACATACAAACGCTAAATATTGCCCGACGACTTGTAGGCTGTGACCGGAGAACGCCGATACTGATGACATCATCAAGCTTGCAACCGTTCCTCGGGCCATGCCATGCCACGCCACACAGCCCAGGCAATCGCCCATGGTCGCTGGCTGAATGACCTGCGAATGATTTAATTTTGTTCATCTCTCTTCAAATACGTTCTGCTACTGTGTTTCAGAGGATACAGAACCTTGGCAGAGAAGGCTGACATTCTATTCTGGTACCGTGTGCGTTATATATAAAGATTATTCAAACTGCAGTCGGTAGTGCACCGATGCACACCCTGCAGTTGGTCACTCAGGAACTCCTGGTACCAATGTAAAATTAAGACGACACTGAATACACTTATATCACTTCTGTTGGCAAATAACTATCAAAATTCAGTAATTTGAATTAATAAATTTCAGCTGATTGTGCTTTAGCGGCAAGGTGATTGCGAAATCGAACCAACATATTTTGGCAATGCTAGGCTATCCAATGCAGTGAACACAATGGCCTTTGGCGCATGTTAAGGGAACCGTCAGTATTTACGACCTAGGGTCCTTCAAAAGTTGAAAGCTACGAGGAGGTTCTCCAAATGTTTTTCTTTGTCTTACATGTCCCCAATGACAAAATGATTAGTTGATAATATATATTTTACTCTGATACATATTAAATAAAAAGAAAATAAATACTCTAACAGTACAAATAATATCAACTAGATGAAGCAAGGCAAAAAACTACAAGTAGGTGCTACTACTAGCAATACTTATATATGAAAGGGAAGGTGGTGATGATGAGAATGGTATCGTTGTTCATGTACTCAGTGGCACCAGCGACAGAAAGATGAGGATCGACAGTGGTGATGATGATGTCACACAGTAGGTTTCGACAGTCGTTACCAGAAGTGGAAGGAGAGGCTGGGTCATGGAGTAATGTTCTCGACAGATATCATTATAAGCTATTGTAATACCATTGTTGAAAAAGCCAGGTGCTGGTACAATTATCTCCAATTACAGACCAATCAGTAACTTAAGCTTTGTTTCAAAGCTTGTTGAACGGGTCGTTGTTGACCAATTAACAGCTCACATGCAAGCAAATGCCCCATTACCTGTGTGTCAATCTGCATACAGGCAATATCATAGCACTGAGACTGTACTCAGCAGGGTAACTTCTGACATATTTCAGTGTATGGGGAAACAACAGGTGGCACTAATGGTGTTGCTGGATCTCAGCGCTGCCTTTAACACAGTAGATCATCAAATCTTGCTCCACACTATGAAGGCTGAATTTGGATTAGATAACACAGTTTTGCATTGGCTTTCATCTTATCTAAGTGATAGAACACAAAGAGTACTGATATCCGACAGTTTGTCTGAAAAGTGTGGTGTCAGATTTGGTGTTCCACAGGGATCTTGCCTTGGACCGGTTCTGTTTACAGCTTATTCAAGTACATTGTTCCACGTCATTAACAAACATTTATTATACAGTCATGGTTATGCAGACGATACACAGCTCCTGAAAGTGTTTGCACCGAGAGCTGATGATGAGACCACAGCACTTGAATGTGTACAAAACTGTGTTTGTGATATTCAAAATTGGATGTTGGAACATAGGTTGAAACTTAATGACAACAAAACAGAAGTTGTGATTTTTGGTACCAAACAACAGCTCGCCAAATTAACTTGTGACTATGTTCAAATTGGTAATGACAGAATCAAAATTGTTAACAAGGTTCGTAATTTAGGAGGTTATCTTGATTCGACCTTGGCGATGGAGCACCATGTCAACCAGATTTGTAAAAAAGCCAGTCACAGCTTATACAACCTCCGACGTATTCGTCATTATTGAATCAAGACACTACTGAAATTCTTGTTCACGCTCTCATTAGCTCCCACCTCGACTACGCCAATTCAATCTTATATGGCATGCCAAATCAGCATTTTAATAAATTACAGCGTGTCCAAAATGATGCAGCAAGAGTGGTAATGCATCTGAGAAAGTATGATGGTGTGACTGACTCACTGATCCAACTACACTGGCTTCCAGTAAAGGCCAGGGTTAATTAAAAAAATTATCTTGCAGGTCTTTAAGGCTCTAAATGGTATGGCACCACAGTATATTTGTGACTTGGTAGAAAAAGTCAGCGTTAATAGCTATAATCTGCGGATAAATTCCGGTATGAATCTTGTGGTACCAAGATCTTTCAACAAGTATAATGATCGTGCATTTGCAGTCTGTGGTCCAAGGTTATGGAACTCACTCCCACTTGAATTAAAGTGCATAACAGAAATTCAACCTTTTAAATCAAAATTAAAAACTTTTTTTTAAACAATTTTATCAACTGCACTGATTAATTTTTATATTATTGGACATTGTATGAGATTTTTGTTTAAATTTTGTTTTGTATTTTTATTGAATGCAATACTTTTTATTGTTTTACTTGATGTAAAGCGCTTTTGAATATTTTATTGTAGAAAAAGCGCTATAGAAATATATTAAACATTAAACATTAAACATTATAAGCGCACAGTATCTAGGACAAAACTGAACTGTTGTGAATTCATCCTTTATTATCACAGAAATGTATATTTTAATTGACTGGAGTTCAACAACTATTTGGACATTTAACCATACCATAATGACATGCTACCCATCCAAAGTAATACTGTAATATCGGAGACTGGCTTGAGGTTATATCTACATATTGTTATATGGGCTCAGGTAAGCCAAAATTTCTGTGTTAGAGAGGGGGGTACTCAAATTCATCATGGTTGGCTGGGGTGTGACTCAAAACTTCGGAGTTTCTAATGTAATTCCTCCGACCCTAAGGCCGTAAATAATGACGGCTCCCTAAACAGCTGTGTACGCCCGAGCCAGAACGACCGGGACCCGTATACGGCAGGCTGATATGTCAGCGAAAATTTAGAAACAACAATAGAAGCTACTGCTAAGAAATTTACAGACCCTTGACTTTTGATGCATCAGGTTTTGAGCTTTTATACCGGTAAAGAGACATTCTGAAATACGGCGGTAAATTTTCTCCAAACCTGAAAAGCGAAGAAGCAGGCATTCTGCAATGGACGCTGTCAACTTTACCTTGCTGCAGGCCCACGTGGTTAAGTGAAAAAACCAAGGCCTAGTCGGGCCCTCTATGTTGGCGATCTATTATTTAAAGCGAATTAATGTGTGCGTCCTCGCTAGTAGATCGCCCGGCTACACGGTTACACATGGTAACATAACAATGCCCCTATCTGACATACCCCATATGCTTTTAGACACAGTTACGAGTGTAGTGATACATAGCGGCCGCCGCGTAACTATGCATAGAATAAAGGGAAGTTTGGCAACGGAATGGCCGTTATAGGCACCCCTCGTCGAGTTCGGAGGCCGATTTCCTCACGTTGCACAATAAGCCTCAATTATATACCGAACCAGCATCGATGGCCTCCAATACATCTTAAATTCATACCTACTAGCCTCTTTGCGTCAAAACGACCTTCTGTCCGTTTTTGGGTGCGATTTCCGTGTTTTTTGACGTGATCGAACACTTTCATTCTACAGCTGTGGGCGGGGTCAGACCAGCCGCGCTGTGATTGGCTAATTTTTTCCGATCGACCCCATAATGACCTCTCTTGTTTTGATCGCTCACGGCCCGGTGGTTTGAATGGGGTTCGAACTCACAACATTGGTATCTTGTCACCTAGCGGAGACATTAAAATTAGGCTATAGAAAGGGATTGCTGATAGGCATATTCGAGAAGACTGTTACACCGTTACTCAAAAGCTACAACCACTGCGGGGCGAAACTATGCCGAGTGTCTCATATTCTGCGAAGCATATTTTTACCTCAGAGCACTGTTTGGCCGGTTGCTAGTGACGACAGCGAACACATCAATTTATTCTCGATAAAATATCGATCAAAATCTGATGGCGTATTGGCTCATGTGTTCAGGTCACGTCATGAAGTATGTCCACAATAACCCGTATATATGACTTACATACCATAGCACCAACATATCCGTTGGTTTCTTGAACTAAAATTGAATCGTCGACACTCTTTACAGTTTTTGTGATGTGTTTATATTCAGCACATTTTGGCGCACGTTGGCCAAGTTTTTCGCCATTTTGGGTTGGGAAGGTCATGCAAGTGAGCAACACAACATGTATCAATTTCCAATAAACAATGTCGATCGATAACGTTCACCGCTTGATTACAGTGGACACTTTGCGCCCGTTTGCCTCCGTTTTTTTAGTCCCCATGGACACCGTCCGGGGGGAATTATAGGTTTGGTCATGTCCGTGCGTCCGTCGTCGTGCGTCAGTCCGTGCGTGCGTGCGTGCGTCCGTCCGTCCGTTCACGCAGATATCTCAGAGACGCCAGGAGCGATTTCGTTCAAACTTGGTACAAGGATAGTACTTACTCATACAGATGCACGTCGATTTGTTTCACAATGCGATCAAATTTGGCCGTGTTAGAGGACTTTTAGTTTTCACCTCCATAGACTCCCCTGTATAAGGCAGTCCATAGACTCCCATGTATAAGGCAGTCCATAGACTCCCATGTATAAGGCAGTCCATAGACTCCCATGTATAAGGCGGTCCATAGACTCCCATGTATAAGGAAGTCCATAGACTCCCATGTATAAGGCAGTCCATAGACTCCCATGTATAAGGCAGTCCATAGACTCCCATGTATAAGCCAAGAAAAATAAAAATTAAGTTTCTCATCGTATTCATATTGGAAAAAGGATGCAGTGACACAGTTTTTAGTCCCCACAGATAAAGTCCAGGGGCTTATAGATTGGGTCATGTCCGTCCGTGGAGTCCATCCGTTCAGCCAGATATCTCAGACACTTTGACAAAATGTCACGTGACCTTGGTGACCTTTGACCTCAAATATACAAATTTGTCCATAACTCAGTAACCACAAGTGCTAAACCTTTCATATACATGGTATGATGGGACCCCTATGACACCACATGTTGTACCTCATTAATTATGCGCATATCTAATTTTGAGCGAGCCAATAGAGCTAGAGGTCTGATTTTTGGTACATATGGATAATTTAGCAATACAATTTTTTTGACAAAATTCACGTGACCTCAATGACCTTTGACCTCAAATATACATATTTGTCCATAACTCAGTAACCACAAGTGCTACACCCTTCATATTTGGTATGATGGGACACCTTATGAGGCCATATATTGCATCTCATTAATTATGTGCATATCTACTTTTGAGCGAGCCAATAGAGCTAGAGGTCTGATTTTTGGTATATAGGGATGACTTAGCAGTACAATTTTTTTGACAAAATGTCACGTGACCTCAATGACCTTTGACCTCAAATATACATATTTGTCCATAACTCAGTAACCACAAGTGCTACACTCTTCATATTTGGTATGATGGGACACCTTATGAGGCCATATATTGCATCTCATTAATTATGTGCATATCTAATTTTGAGCGAGCCAATAGAGCTAGAGGTCTGATTTTTGGTATATAGGGATAACTTAGCAATACAATTTTTTTGACAAAATGTCACGTGACCTCAATGACCTTTGACCTCAAATATACATATTTGTGCATAACTCAGTAACCACAAGTGCTACACTCTTCATATATGGTATGATGGGACACCTTATGACACCACATATTGTACGTCATTAATTATGTGCATACCTAATTTTGAGCGAGCCAATAGAGCTAGATGTATGATTTTTAGTCCCTACGGACACGGTCCTGGGGGACTTATAGGTTTGGTCATCGTCCGTCCGTCCGTCCGTCCGTTCAGCAGATATCTCAGAGGTGCCTGGAGCAATTTTGTTCAAACTTGGTACAAGGATTATTACCTATGCCATAGATATGCACGTCGAATTGTTTTACGATCCGATCCAATATGGCCTTCTGGCGGCCATTTTGTTTCCTGTATTTGATGTCGGTGTGTATGTTCATGCAAATTTCTCAGTGATGCTAGGAGCAATTCAATCTTGGTACATAGATTACTCTATATGTTATACATATCCCATTGATTTTTGTTTTGATCCGGTCTAAAATGGCTACCTGGCAGCCATTTTGTTTCCTATATTTGACGACTCTGTGTTTGTTCACGTAAATTTCTCAGCGATGCCGGGTGCGATTGCATTGAAAGTTGGTACATATATTAATCCCTATCACATATATATATGCATGCCAATTTTTGTAATGATTCTATCGAAAATGGCTGTGTGACGGTCGTTTTCTTTCCTGTAGTAGATATCCATCAACAGGCTCCCAGCTATGATCCATAGGGGTTCCAGGATGGTATTAATATTAATGCTGTGTCCATTCATAGGATGTTGAACATACAAAGATTTACCAGTCAAGAAAAGCATTTTAATTTTAACAGTATCAATAGCTATTTTATAGCAAGCCTCTTCTTTACTGAACATCAGGACATTTTTGGTTCACATCTGGCAGACCTTTTAATGTCAAGAGCAATTACTCAGACATGCCTGGACCAGTTTCTTGAATAAAATTTGAATTTCGACATTTAAAAAGCCAGGGCATGGCATACCTAATTCTGTTAAACATGGTAAAATCACCTAGCCCTTTACCACTACTTGTTTACAATCCAATCCAATAAGGCATCAGTCACAGACAGGGCTTTGGCACCCGCATTCCTTCTTTCATGCACATCATGTCAACTTCAATTTTTTGTCACTTCCAGTGACAAAGTCCCAATTACAAGTGGGGACTATGTCATTTGACAATGACTTGTTATTATTTTCAAATTTACTGGAATTTTCATCGTTGATATTCGCCCAAATTTGGTCTATATATACAAAAAAATTACAGATATTTGGGCTCTACAACTTATGAGATGCATACTGGAAAAATGCGTCAATTTAAAGAGGCACTCCCACTTGGTAACATTTTTAAAACACATTTTTTTAATGCCAACGGTCGATATTTGACGGGGCGATTGCGCGCGGATCGCGAGATATCGATAAAAACATGTCATTTCCCGAGCGTATTTTTCACATCCCGAAGTTTTACGATCGTTTCTGATTTTGACCCGAAATCCCCCGAAGGTTTGTTGTTGTGCTGATTGACGATATTCTAGGGAGTCTACAATAAGTTCGATTGACGCAATTAATTTACTTCCCACTGCAAAGACTTTATATACAGTATTATGCCATTACCTCAGGTAAGTTTTGTAAAACTTCTCCTTAGTTTTTGTCGTTTTCATTATTCTAAATCAGTTGTACTATATTTTAACCAATACCACATAAACATCAGTTTTTACGTGTCAAATATTAGCCGCCTCCGATGACTACATTTTGTCGTCTGCCACACAGTACGCCGCGCGCGTGGTATGCGTCTATGCATACCACTCGGCGGCCGCTATGTATCAATCGCACGTAACTGTGCTAGTCACCTATGCGAATTCTTGTGGAGTACAAACTTTGTTTTTCCTTTTTTTCTCAGAGTCAGTAAGACTCGGCTTTCCCCAGGGGGCATGACCGATCACCGACGCGAGTGGTACTGTGGCGTACAGCAGCGTAAGCGTAGACTCATACTTTATAGCTTAGTTGAAGATGGCCCCAGTGCCGAACGTTCGATGTTCGGAAGCTGAATTTAGGTGGGCCACAGGAATTCAAACTTTTACTTTTTTGAGGACATGTTTTTATCGATATCTCGTGATCCGCGCGCAGTCGCCACGTCAAATATCGACCGTTGGCATTAAAAAATGTGCTTTAAAAATGTTACCAAGTGGGAGTGCCACTTAAGACCCTTGTTCTGCATATGTACACGCCGTAGGATCGCCAAATTATGGACGGCAACAGTTGTATATTTCAGTGATCGGAATAAAAAATGCAAATAAAACAATTTTCATGAAGAAATTCATCATTATTCATTCAATTTCATCATTATTCGTTCAAAATTGAGGAATTTGCACTGGCGAAAAGTGTGCAGTCTGTTCGGTGTATTATACGTCAGTTTTCTATGGGAAATCAAGCCTATTTGCCGCTGTCAAAAACAAAAAATATTGATCTAACTTTTTCATTTCGCTTGAATTTCTTACAGTGTTTGAGATAACACAGCTCATGAAACTATCGTTTTATTTTTTTTTAGTTTCCCTCTTATTTTCATGAAATGACAAGTTAACGATCGTTTGGCTGTTGACGTGTTTTCACTATTTGTGCATATGAATAATTATCGCATAGCTATTTTCAGATGCCAAAATGTCATAATTGAAAGGATAACATATAAGGAAATTGAATCTGCAACGCTTTCATCAGTATTAAACTGTGCAGGGAGAAAACTTGGCGAAATTTTAAACATAGAGTTTAAGGCGGATTTGACTCTCTGTGATGTACCCGTTATGTGTGGTGAAGACGCTGAATCATGTACGGTGCTCACTGCGAATGTACGGTGATGTCGAGTTCTGAGACGTGAAGGTACATTTCACCAACTGTTTTTTTTACTTGAGACTTCCACTGTGTGGTTTAGTTGCCGCTCGACTGTGTTGATGTATCAACTTCGTTGGTGTCTCTCGGCTGTCTGTTTTGTACAAGCATTCTGGTGAGTCTGCAGTGTTTTGTTAGTTTTTTTTCTACACAGGATGTGTGTGTTTCGCAGTGGGACAAGCGTTGTGACAGGGAGGATGGTGCGCTTGCAATTAAAATCCTGAAATCGGCTCTATATACCAGACAGTGAAACAATAGACATCAAATCAGGTCCAATAATCGTTATCATTCAAGGAAAACTGTGAAATTTACCAGGTCTAAGGAACATATAGATGATGACACACATTACTATACATTAAACGCAAACAACCAATATATGAACGATGTGTACGTGTGGAATTGCTTTCCCTGTACTATTATATATATCGTAATATAAAACAACTTTGGTAGAGCTGATGTGAAGTAGCCTTCATTTCCTATATGAGTTCGAACCCGATTGAAACCACTGGCCATATTATGTCTCAAACGAGCGATCAAAACAAGAGAGGTCATTATGGGGTCGAGGGGTGGTATAACAGAAACCCATTCCGTTGCCAAACATTCCTTATTCTATGCATTCTACGCGGCGGCCGCTATGTATCACTACACTCGTAACTGTGCTTTTAAGCATGTCCGAGTTTTACAGTTGTAGGCCCTACTGTTTTAAAATAGGCGGAGAAACGGCAGGGTAAGACATTAACCCCAACATGTGCGGTTCATTCTCAGAAATATATTTTTTTTATTTGACAGAAAACTATTAGGCCTATGTATGCGTAAATACTTCCATGTTCGGCACACAACACGATATGTAGACGTAGACAAGTGCGAACGGACCCCACGCTACGTACGGTCGAGAAAGCGGTCCAGGGACATAGAGCATGTCGAGCACGTACCGTGGGCCGTTTCTACAAAAAGTTTCGCGAGGTGATCTCACCTACATTTCCGCGCGACGACATCACACCGGATTTCCGCGAGGTTATATCACTTTACATTTCCGCGCGACGACATCACTCCAGATTTCTGCCTTCCGTGATGTCACTACCCTTGACCTCTGATACAATATATTATGCATGCATGCATACTGCGGCTTTCCCGCCGTACCGTTGTGTAAAAAGGGAAAAGTGGCTTCACACATCAGCCATCTCGTCTTGTATGTGCTTTGATGTGTTTAGTGTCTGAGTTGTGTGTTGGCTGTTAGTGTAAAAATTAACAAACTGGTTAATTTTAAAATAAGCCATGGCGAGACGTGGGCATAGTTGAGTGTGTCTAAAGGCCGAGTTACACGAGGCAACTCGCCGAGCAACACGACGAGCAACGCGGTAGGCAACGCATCAAGCGACACTACTGGAACAATTACACGAGGCAACTCGTTAGGCAACTTGTCGCTAGTTTCCTTGCAAAAGATTACGGTGCGCATGCTTGAAGAGCGGACTGTGTTCGTGGCGGCCTATTATCAAAACGTTCTCTAGACCGTGGCAAATGCAATATGACTCGACCACAAAAATAGCAATATTTCAAATCGTCGAATTAAAAGAAACTACTAAATAATTTATAGGTCGGATTAATGAAGGATATTTTCAAAAAATCTTAAAGATGTGTCTTGATAATCAACATATAAAAACTCAAATAATTGTACAGCTAGAATTATTTCCAATATTCTTATAGAGACATGTTTGTCATGTGCGAGATGGCTTCACGGATATGCTTGATTGTTAACATACGGTAAGGATAGAATTAACAGAAGCAGGATGGTGTGATTCAAATATTAACTGGTTGCCTTGAAAATGGTGACTCTCCTCCAAACTTGCATACGAAATTGTGGCCTTCCTCTAAATTCATGAACCTCCCGTCTTGATTTTAATGCCAGAACATATATAAAGTGATAATTATTATTTTCTAAGAATTACTAATAGTTCAATATTAAAGGGAAAATGTTTTTTCCCCTCCCGGACCATAATGGACGAAAAAAACTTTGTACAAAATAATGTACGATACGAAGCCGAGTACACTATGGAGTGAAAAGTTTACTTGAGTCCATGATGGTCCTGGAGGGGGTTTCGGTTAATAGTTTTGGCATTGCCAGGGAATTTAGAAAACATCTGAACCACAATACGAGACATTTGGATATTTTATCAGTAATTATCTTAGGAATATCGTCACAAAATTCTCTGTTTTAGGAAGTTGTGATTTTATTTTATCTCAAGATTAAAATTTTACGTCACTGTGAAACAGCAATAAGGTCAAACCAGAATAGGAAATTTCAAAATCAACTTTCCGAACACTGAATAAAAGGCTAGCTTGTGTCATGAGGAGGGTCGATAGCCGCCCGTGGCCTCCCGTTGTAGAAACTTCGAAATTTGGCTATTGAAATGGTGCCATTTTGTGGCACTTTCGGTGAATTTCAGACATGTAAAAGCCATGAATATGAACTTACAGTATTAGCTTTCTGCAACACAAAAGGATGGATACTTTGTGACAGATCATGGTGCGATGCAACGGTGCAGTGTTTAGGGACGGGTGTCGTCAAATGAGTTCAATGACAGAAATATCGGTCGGACATCGATTAAAGCCCATCCTGGAGTATGCGTACCCGTCATCAGTAATGCACCAAATCTGGACATATCTTTTCAAATAAATAAAAAATAACTTTGATATTTTGAGGTTTGCCAAAAGTGCTTATGAACACGTAACCCGAAGTGACAAACGTGTGAATGATGACATATTTTATTCTGAGGAACTCGAAATTGCCTCGAAATTAGGGATGAAATGTTTTCGATTAATTGAATCAGGTTTAAGAAAATTTGTTCAAATTTTCTTTGATGTTAGGCCTAAGAATACTTAAATCACGATGACGTTGCGACGCTCGAGCTTATATTAGTCAGAAAAGTTTTACTTCCACATTGTCTTTCGTTGGGCTGATTGTATACTCTGTGTGGTCCCGACCTGATCGATGCTTTCGATACGTTTAAATATCAGTCCGTATATAAGGACAACAGAGAATATTGATGGTGCTTATAGAAGAAATTCTCATTCAGCAGTTGATATTGAAGCGGTTATTCACTAGTTTACCGAAGACTGAAGTAGAATCGATAGAGAGGGTCGATATTTTTTGGATTTGTCTATAGATTGATTGATTTATTGACATATTGATTGGTTGATTTTTTTACAGTGTTTATAGTATATTTCCTGTTCGAGTTTTGTAAATTAACATGTACAAACAAGTTACAATCGATGAACGCAAACAGGATCACTGTTCTGCGCATGAGTAAAGGTCAAAGGTTTCTTCAGGCGACGCGACGCAGTGTGTACACGGGGCAACTCGTCCAAGCGATGGGCGACGCGTCGCCTGAAAAACCGACATGTCGGTTTTCTGGGCGACGTCGCCTGACCACCTCGGGCGACGCGACGATATCATACAAACGAAGCAACACGACGAGTTGCCCGTCGTGTTGCTCGTCGCATTGCTCAACGAGTTGCCTCGTGTAACTCAGCCTTTAGACAACCGTGACCCTTTGACCCACGTTTCGAAACCAGTACGGTCTCTTCCTCAGTCGCCTATGTATATCTCTTTCTTATTTTTATATATTGTGTCTATGATGTTGATCTTTCTTTTTCTTTCTAGAATATTATGTTTGGATCTTTTTGTGTATATTTATTTCTTGCCTTGTTCCAAATGCTATGGACTTTGGCCAGTATCAGATATATCGCTAATGTTTGGATTTTTTTTGTATGCGATGATCGTTTGCTGTGGAAATATTTCAATCAGACACTAAACACACCAAAGCACATACAAGACGAGATGGCTGATGTACGAGGCGCCAAATGTAAAAAAATTAATTTACACAATCATTTTTTTTTAGAGAAAGGAAAGGTGGAAAATGTATAGAGGAGAGGAATGATATATATATATATATATATATATATAATATATATATATATATATATATATATATACATATATACTGCATAATTTGTAGTAAATGTAAACAAATGTACGTCGGACAGACAACTAATATCCTCAAACAGCGTATCAGTGGTCATCGTAGCTGTATCAGAAGACAGCAATACAGTACAAGTCCACTAGTTGCACCTCATTATAATAGTCCTTGCACATCAGAAGATACTTCACAGTTGTAGCGATCGAACAAAAACCAACAAAGGACCCGGTCACTTAGATGCCAGAGAAACGTTTTGGATCAAGAAACTACGTACTTTGTTCCCCGATGGACTAAACACAGAAACACCTCTAACCGTGTAATTGACACGTTCGAGTTCCAACTATCCAGTTCAATCTCATTTTATTATTGTTCCTGTCATCTGCTCATAACATTGAACTCCGTTAACACCTATTGTCCTTTTTTCACACCTGTACTTTCCCGTTGGCTGTACTTTACCCCTGGATTCTGTTCATCAGTTGGACCTGACGATGCCTTGTGAACAAGGCGAAAGCTTGTCACTGTAAGAACCATAAGTTGTGATTTGTTGAGACCATCCAAATTCTAAGATCTTGTTATATATATATATATATATATATATATATATATATATATATATATTGCGTATGTATACACACACATACAGATACATTTCCCCACACATATGTTCGTATGCATAAATATACATACATATAGAAAAAAAATACGCGCACGCATATAGCGTATTCATTCATACATGTAGAATACATACATACACACATACATAATAAGTGTTACAATATGGACCACAGTAAGCAATGAGACTGTACAAATGAGTATGACAGCACCTCTTATATTTGATTGACATGTAAGTTACGCGAATGTAAACGTGGTTGCACGCCATCTTTATGTGGCAATAAAGCATGGTCGTAATATAACTGCATCATGAAAACATGGGTGTCGGAGCGGGAGCGGATGGTAAGAAGTTGTAAATGAACCATCAAAGTGAAGCCAAACTGACTGCGAACAGAAACTAGAAGATTTTGTAGAGCTTTTTTGATTGACACGCCTCAGTCGCCCTGACAATTACAAGGAAGTTGACAAATCGGATTGGTTAGCGCAGTACGGTAAGCAAAATGGCTTCATCAAACTTTCCAGTACCAGCGAGTATGAAAATGAAAGGTGATTTAGTTCAAAATTGGGCGTTCTTCAGGTCAAACTGGGAAAATTACGAAATCGCCACAGAGCTGAATAAGAAAAATA
Source organism: Ptychodera flava (assembly GCF_041260155.1). Taxonomy (NCBI): domain Eukaryota; kingdom Metazoa; phylum Hemichordata; class Enteropneusta; family Ptychoderidae; genus Ptychodera; species Ptychodera flava. Next base: position 41,557,908 of record NC_091928.1, read on the forward strand.
AGAAAATCAGAGTAGCAACGTTTCTGTCATTGATGGGAAAAGAATGTTCCGATCGTATAAACCTTGGACATGAGTGAAGACGATAGATGGACAAAAAGAAAATACCTTGATGCTTTAGGGACTGGACACAAATTACAGGGGGGGGGTGGGCTGGTGTTTTTGGGGGTGGGTCGCCATTTTTCGCGCAAGCATTTTGAGGGTCATAAAATTTTGTGCAAGCCTATGGGGAGGGTCACCTTTTTTCATGCATCAAAGCTGAAATTGCATGTGCACGTTATGGAATACTGAAAAAAAAAAATACCTCCTGGCACTTTCATTTTCTGCCATTACCATTTTCAGCGCGCCCTTCAGGGCAAATTTCAGGTATAATAAACAATGTATTGATGATCCAAGCAGCCACATTGATTTAAGTTGTCATGATTTCTACTTATTCAACACTATTGTGCATAACTGTCCCCTATAATGACTCTTTCAATAACAATTTGGGAGATTACTTATTTGACATCATTCTCCCATTGACAATACATTGGGTATAGGTCGGTGTCAAACGTTCATGTCGCTGTATGTACATTTTTTAATTTTTTGAGGACATTGACAGAATACAAACTGTTCAGAATAGTGCATAGTGTCATCAATAACAACTGGAAGCTTCAGGTCGAACAATTTTTGAATAACTATTTAGGATCAGATAACCTATGAGTTATTTGTAGTTTCCTCATAGCCTACAATGTATAGTGAATCAACATTTTGGTGAAATTCCAAAATCAAATTTCTTGCACAACCATTGACTTGAAACCACTCTAGTCTAATCATGAATATTAATACTAATAATTAGGTGTACATAAATGCACAGGTTTACCAAGTTTTGTATTGGAAAAAATTATTCATAGTTTCATCATAGACTGCATGTATAGTGAATGGACATTTCAGTGAAATTCCAAAATCAAATTTCTTGCACACCCATTGACTTGAAACTACTCTAGTCTAATCATGAACATTAATACCAATAATCAAGTGTACATAAATGCACAGATTTTCCTATTTTTGTATTGGAAAAAAATTATTCATAGTTTCATCATAGACTGCCATGTATAGTAAATCGACATTTAAGTGATATGCCAAAATCAAATTTCTTGCACAACCATTGACTTGAAACCACTCTAGTCTAATCATGAACATTAGTACCAATAATTGAGTGTACATAAATGCACAGATTTACCTATTTTTGTATTGGAAAAAAATTATTCATTAGGTTTCACCATAGACTGCCATGTATAGTGAATCAACATTTCGGTGAAATTCCAAAATCAAATTTCTTGCACACACATGGACTTGTAACCACTCTAGTCTAATCAAGAACATAAATATCAATAATCAAGCATACATAAATACACAGATTTGCCAAGTTTTGTATTTAAAAAAAATTATTCATAGTTTCTTCATAGACTACAATGTATAATGGATCCACATTTCATGCGAAATTCCAAAAACAAAGTTATTGTACACAGATGCACGTGTTACCACCCTCTTCTAATCAAGCACAATTATGTCAATTATTCAGGGTCATATATACACAAATAGTGCATATTTTTAATTCTGAAATTTTTTTTTACAGTTTTGTCATAGACTCCCATGTATAGTGGATCAACATTTTATGCGAAATTCCAAAAACAAAGTTATTGTACACAGATGCACATTTTACCACCCTTTTCTAATCAAGCACAATTATGTCAATTATTCAGGGTCCATATATGCACAAATAGTGCAAATTTTAATTCTGAAAATTTTTTGACAGTTTTGTCATAGACTCCCATGTATAGTTTTGTCATGACTCCCATGTATAGTGGATCAACATTTTGACAGAAATTCCAAAATCAAATATCTTGTTCACATGTGCACTTGTAAACAACCCATGCTAATCAAGTATATCTATATCAGTTATTAAACATCTGTATATGAACAGATATAGCTAGTTTTATACTCGAAAATACACGTTCGTAGTTTTCTTATAGTCGACTACATGTATAGTGAATCAACATTATCGATAAAGGAATTACATTTTTTGTACAGGCATGCACTTTTTACCTGCCACTTCAAGCAAAGTACATTTACATGAATAACACACATATGATTTGATATTTTTGGACAACGCGTTATATCGGCCACATTTTGCCTTCCTTTCGGGAGGGCGACTTAAAAAGTATAGCAAGTCAGAAGGGGGTCTTTAACACATTGCGGGTTTTTTTTGGGGGTATTGAGTAACAGGGGAGGGTCACTTATTTTCATGCACGGATAAGGGGAAGGTCACTAATTTTTGTGCATGAACTTTTGAGGGGTCACTATTTTTTACGCAGGCGGTTTTTCGAAAAACACCGGCCCACCCCCCTGTAATTTATGTCCAGGTCCTTAGAGAAACACTTCGATCCAACCCGAAACGTCATCTATGAACGATACGTTTTCAACACTTGCGAACAAGATATCGCCGAGTCAATTGATCAGTATGTCACAAGGTTGAGGCAGCTGGCAACACATGTGATTTCAGCACCCTGATAGATGAAATGGTGCGGGACAGATTTGTACTTGGTACCAAAGATGGCGCCGTGCGCGCTCGTATGTTGAGAGAACCAAAGCTCAATCTAAACCAAGCGATAGAGATGTGTAGAAGTAGTGAAATAACACAGTTACAGTTGAAGAAAATAGGTACAACAGAACCAGAAACTGTACACTATGCCACGAAATACAAGCCACGTACCACTAAGAAAGCAGTTGCAAGTACAGCAAAACGCCATGTCAAACACACTACCGTCAGAGCAGCAGACAAAAAAGCAATGTCGCTATTGTGGAACAGTACACGAACTGAAGAAAGATCGCTGTCCAGCATATGGAGAAGTGTGTAGAAAATGTAATAAGAAGAACCATTTTGCACGAGTTTGCAAACAACAGAAGGCAAACAAAAGACGTACAGTATACAGTGTGAATCAGGACGATAGAGGGCAGTCTTCATCTGATGAGTCTATGATGTTTGTGCAACACAGTGTTGGAGCAATAAACACTCATGACAAACAATGGTTTGTAACGCTAAATCTGGCAGCAGAGAACAAACGAAGCTACCCAGTAAAATGCCAACTAGACAGTGGATTCTACCTGCAACATGATGAGCTACAGAGATTTCTGTAAAGTAATACAGAACAGGAAGCCAGCCCTACGTACAAGCAAAGTGAAACTTAGGCTGTATGGAGGTCGCTGTATGTATCCACGTGGAAAGGCAACATTGCGATGCAGTTATAAAGCCAAGAACTATAAACTGAGATTCCAGATAACAGATGTGTGCAGAAACCACTGCTGTCTGAAAATACATGTGAGGCTATGGGACTACTGAAAGTTGATATAGAGAGACTGAACATTCTATCTAGCAAGCAAGCTATGACTTCACAGCATACAGGTCAGCCCATTAGGTACCCTTCACCTTTGACCTATGGCCAAATCATGAAGGAATATGACGATGTATTCATGGTCTTGGATGTCTTCTAGGGAATATCACCTACAGATTGATAAGGAAGTGAAACCAGTACAGCATCAGCCTCGCAAAGTACCAGTTGCACTGAAGACTGAGTTGAAGAACAAAATAGGACTCATTAGTGCAGCAAGGCATAATAGAGAAAGTTTCAGAACCAACTGATTGGATCAGTAGTATGGTAGCTGTGAAAAAGCCAGGCAAACTACGTATCTGTATCGATCCTAAAGACTTGAATGGAGCTTTGAAGCGCTCTCATTATCCAATGCCAACCATTGAGGATGTGTTACCACACCTAACAAATGCCAAAGTATTCTCCGTGTTAGATGCGAAAGAAGGATTTTGGCAAGTGAAACTAGACAAGGAAAGCAGTTATCTCACAACATTCTGGACACCATTTGGTCGTCATCGTTGGTTACGTATGCCCTTTGGAATATCAACAGCACCAGAAGAGTTCCAGAGAAGACAGCATGAAGTCTCAGAAGGACTACCAGGTGTACAGACCATAGCAGATGATATTCTTGTGATTGGTTTGTGGAGAGACAGTTGATGAAGCAATCAGTAATTATGACAGCAACCTGATTGGCTTACTTGAGCGAACACGAGAAGTTAACCTCAAACTTAACAAGAAGAAACTACGCCTTCGTATGAATGCAGTGCCTTTTGTTGGTCATCTGCTGACTGCAGATGGTTTACAGCCAGATCCTGACAAAGTCAAGGCTGTCATAGATATGCAAAGCCTGACAGTGTACAAGCAGTACAGCGACTACTGGGATTTGTAAACTACCTTGCCAAGTTTCTGCCACACCTCTCTGATGTATGTGAACCACTCAGAAGACTAACAAACAAAGATGCAGTGTGGACATGGCAACCTCAGCATGATGATACGATATCACAGATCAAGCAATTAGTCACCACACATCGAGTACTCAAGTACTATGATGTCACTCGAGAGGTAACCATACAATGCGACGTGAGTGAGAAAGGACTAGGAGCAGTCCTATTGCAAAATGGAGAGCCAGTAACATTCACTCACCCCTACTGAGCAATGCTATGCGCAAATAGAGCAAAAGGGTCTTGCCATTGTATTTGCCTGTTAAGAGTTCGACCAGTACATAGATTGACGTGAATCGGTCACCGTGGAGTCAGACCATAAACCTCTTGAAAGTATATTCAAGAAACCCTTGCTGTCAGCCCCAAAACAGATACAAAGGATGATCTTGTTATTACAGAAATATAACTTGAGTATCAGCTACAAGAAAGGAAAGGAGATGTACATAGCAGACTTCCTTTCAAGAGCAGCATTGCCTCCGAGACCAATCAATTGTGATACACCTGACTATGGGATATATTAGGATCAAAGAAGAGCAGAAGTGGAGCATGAAAATTGCCGATATAAATGTGGCAGAATTCCTAAATGTGACAGATCAGAGACTGCAACAGATATTGAGATATACACAGCAAGATGAAACCCTACAAGTGCTCAAGACTACTACTCTCTCAGGATGGCCTGATACTAAGAAGAAGTACAAATTATCATAAGAGAATATGGCAGTATCGTGATGAAATCACTATACAGAATGGAGTACTGTATAAAGGTCCAAGAGTAATCATACCGAAAGTGATGCGACCGGAAATGGTAGCACGTGTTCATCCAGCCACCTTGGAGTAGGGTCAAGTCTGCGGAAAGCCCGCAATGTGTTATTTTGGCCCAGGATGAATGATGAAATCCGAGATGCAGTAAGTAAATGCAGTAAATGCAATGAGTACCAGCAGGCTCATTGTAAGGAACCTCTTATGACTCATGACATACCTAGCCGACCTTGGAGTAAGCTAGCCATGGACCTGTGTCATTGCAAAGGCAAAGATTATCATGTAATGGTAGATTTCTACTCCGACTATTGGGAGATAGATCAGCTTGAAAATACCACAGCACAAACGGTAATTGAATGCTGTAAGGCACAGTTCAGTCGACATGGCATACCAGATTCAGTCTTATCGAGACAATGGACCGCAGTTTGGAAGTCAAGACTTTCGTCAATTTGCACAAGATTGGGAGTTTCAGTTAATCACGTCTCGGCCATATCACAGTCAGTCAAATGGTAAAGTGGAAGCCGCAGTGAAGATTGCAAAGAGACTCATAAAGAAATCTACACGGAGTGGAAATGACCCATGGAAGCTATACTTGACTGGAGGAACACACCCACAGAAGGCACAAAAGTAGCCCTGTTCAACGTCTAATGTCACGACGCACTCGTACACTCCTGCCAACAGCAACCAGACTGTTAGAACCTAGAGTAATACCAGATGTCACTGATGATATCAAACATCGTCGCAGAAAGGCCAAGTTCTACTATGACAGAAATGCTAAGGAGTTACCAGAACTACTCATCGGACAACCAGTCAGAATGAAGCCTCTACCAACAGACAGACAGAAGCAATGGCGTCTGGGTAGATGTACAAAGCAAGTAGCATCCCATTCATATCTAGTTGATGTTGATGGACACATCTATAGGCGTAATAGGAAGTTTCTTATAGCCAGCAAGGAGGAAATACCACCAGAATGCAAGACAGAGCCTGTTGATGATCAAACACAGTTGCCTTGCTCAACTGTGAAGCGAAACACAGACAGGAAGACAACAGCTGAGATGACTAGTGTAACACCAGCCAACAGCCCGAAGAAGCCAACAGCTATGGATATAAAACCAACTGTCACAAGCACCCGAACCAGACTTGTGAAGCAGCCTTCACGTTTCAGTGACTATGTCATGGTCCGACTGCGCGAAATTTGTTGATCAACGTTTATGTTTGATTTATGCATGAAATGATCATATTAAACATTTCATTTCAGAGTTCTTCCTTTGCATGCTTTTCTGAATTTGGACATCAAGGACACATCATTCAGAGACACTCAGATTTAAATCATTCAGTCTGAGATTTTTATTTAGAGTCCTGTTCTTGTTTGTTGGTTTGTTTAAAAAAATGAAAAGAAAGATGCGACGATATGGACCACAGTAAATAATGAGACTGTACAAATGAGTATGACATCACCTCTTATATTTGATTGACATGTAAGTTACCCGGATGTAAGCGTGGTTGCACGCCATCTTGTATGCTGGCAATAAAGCATGGTCGTAATAAAACTGCATCATGAAACAATAAGTACGCACATACACCCATACATACATACATACATACATACATACATACATACACACACACACACACACATACATACATACTTAGATACATACATACATACATACATACATACATACATACATACATATATAGACTATAGAGCCTGGAAAAGGATCGAAATTTACATCGAGTGTCCGCCGCAAAAAAAAATTATATACATAGGACCTCGTTCGACTTACTTATACAGCTGGACCTCGTTCTGACTTACTGATGCAGCTGCAAAATTTTACATACAGAACCTCTTCTGACTTACTGATACAGCTGCAAAATTTTATATACATAGAACCTCGTTCTGACTTACTGATACAGCTGCAAAATTTTATATACATAGAACCTCGTTCTGACTTACTGATACAACTACAAAATTTTATATACAAAGGACTGCTTTCTGACTAACTGACAGAGCTGCAAAATGTTATATAGTTAGGACCTCGTTCTGACTTTCTTATAGACCTGCACAATTTTATATACATAGGACCACGCTCTAACTTACTGATACAGCCGCAAAATTAAATATAATAGGACCTTGTTCTGGCTGAATAATACAGCCGCAAAATGATGCTGTGCATTCCCTGCGTTGAAGGTGCTGGACGGCGCTGGGAAAACACAGTATCGTACGCAGGGTCATGGAGCTAAGAAGTACCATGGCAGGGCTAAGAATGGCCCAGGCTAGGTGCAATTATTGTAGCCCATATGCCATGCGCTGGCTTTTCTGACCTGTTTTCTTTGCAGCGCTGGCCTGTAGCGGCTGCTGCTTCACAGCAAAACATTAGGAAAAGACCGTGCACAGCCCAGCTGGCTGTGAGCTGCCTTTTTTTGCACAACCTTTGTATTAGGAGACTGGTCAGTGTCTTCCACCTAGGGGGCGATGGATTATTTTTTGCCGACGACAAAAAGTGGCTGAACCCCCCATTCCAACTTTGGAAAACAGGGTGACCCCACATTCCAACTTTGGAAACAGGGTGACCCCCTGTGTGAAACAAAGGTTAACAAAAGGTGGAATGTAATTGGATAATTCATGTGTATATATATAATATATATATATATATATATATATATATATATATATATATATATATATATATATATATATATATATAATTTTTGGGGTATATTTTCAACAATCAGTCATTCTGTGTTTTAATGAAATTAGCTGTCATGTCAGTTGTAAGATAGGACTTAAAAGTGTCAATTCTAAAGTTTG